>NC_088796.1:27216086-27857625 GCF_011386835.1 Chrysemys picta bellii | reverse complement strand
TTTTCCCATGACTGACAGCTGGAAATGTGTCCTTCGGTGTGTCATCAACACCTGAAAGCAGACTTTCGCTGATTAGAAGGCGGAGAAACAGAACGCATGAGGACATGTTCGCCGAGATAATGAACGCCTCCGGGACAGCTGACACAAAGCTGAGAGCGTGGCAGATTTCACTGTCTGAGAAGTTAGACATGGACATGGAGAGCATGAAAGCTTCCCATGAGCATGAGCGTGCAGCTCAAGATGAGATCCTTCAGATTACGATGGACCAAGCAGACATGTTGAAGCATCTGGTTGAACTTCAGGAACAGAAGCAGGAGGGTAGAGTCCCTCTGCAGACCCTAGTAGTCAGACAGCCAGCATTGCCAGGTGCAGAATCACCCTCCTCCAAACACTCCATGAGGCGTTGGAGAAAAGTCCATTATCCCTTTCACTTAACTCAGGGAGGGGCTCGGGGGGGGGGTGTACAAGGAACAGAAGGTGCCCATTCACAGACCTTTAATGGTCAAGAATGCAGTGTTATGTTACACAGTTGAAAATGTTTATCCCCTTCCAAGTTTACAACCCCTTTTCCCCCAAGGCTAACTTTTTTTTCTGTTGTCCCTCTTTACTTACGTTTGTTAAATAAAGTAAATGGATTTGAGAAATAAATGTTCTTTATCGAGTAGACGCAGTGGGCTGGGGTGAGGGGTTAGCTTTACAGGGACATTGATACAAGCCAGGTGAAGGTTTGGGAAAGCATAATGCAGACAAGCAGCTCACATTACTGTGACTCATTATTGAAATGGCTTTTCAAAGCCTCGCGGATACGCAGCGCCCCTTGCTGTGCTCTTCTTATTGTCCTGGTGTCTAGCAGCTCAAAAATGGCTTCATGCGATCTGCCTCATCTGCCCACCCCTGCGGAAAATTTCTCCCCTTTTTTTCACAGATATTATGGAGTACACAGTAGGCAGCTATAACCATGGGGATGTTCTCTTCATTGTTAGTAAACTTCTCCAGTGCCCTTTTAAATGACCAAAGGCACATTCAACCACCATTCTGCACTTGCTGAGCCTATAACTGAACTGCTGTCCAGACAGCCAGTGTATGGCTTCATGAGCCATGGGAGCAAGGGGTAGGCTGAATCCCCCAGGATAACGACAGGCATCTCAACATTGTCAATGTTCATTTTGTGGTCTGGAAAGAAAGTCCCTGATTGCAGCTTTTTGAACAGACCCGAGTTCCTAAAGATGCACGTGTCCTGAACCTTTCCCGATCCCGACCATCCTACGTTGATGTCGGTGAAATGCCCCGTGATCCACCAGCACTTGTAACACCATTGAAAAGTATCCCTTTTGGTTTATGTACTCTTTGGCAAGGTGGTCTGGTGCCAAAATGGGGATATGTGTGCCATCTATCGTCCCATCGCAATTAGGGAACCCCATGACAGCAAAACCATCCACTATGTCCTGCACATTTCCCAGACTCACTGCCCTTCATTGCAGAAGTCGATTAGTTTACCTACTCCAAATTGATTCCTCACTGACCAGTAACTGTCTAGCGTTGCAAACTTCCAAATAGCTATTGCCACTCGCTTCTCCACTGTCAGAGCTGCTCTCATTTTTGTGTTGCTGAACTGCAGGGCAGGGGAAAGCTCTGCACAAAGTTCCTGTAAAGTGGCCTTCTGCATTCAAAAGTTCTGCAGCCGCTGTTCGTCATCCCATACCTGCAAAACAATGCAGTCTCACCAGTCAGTGCTTGTTTCATGGGACCAGAAACGGCGCTAAACTGAGTGCAGCTGCTCTGAGACTGCCAGCAGCAACTATGAATTGTTTTTTTCAGTGGCTTGCAGCAGGGCTGTTTGTAGGACATTGCTATGTTCCACATGGCGGACCCTACTTCGGCTCTGGAAATACTGCAGGAGAAGGTGCGAGGTGTTTGAGATGCTCACCGCAATAGTGCACAACTAAGCAGGCTCCATGCTTTTGGGGTTATGGCATACATGCAGTGGTTTTAAGGCACGAAAACCACTGGGTTGTTTGCCGTTGATATGAGATGAGGCATTGCTCAAACTTCCCAAAACACAATGCAGCAAGTTGCATTTTGGGATAGCTACCCACGATGCACTGCTTTGTGCATCGATGCAGGCGCTGCTAGTAAGGACGCACTCCATCGAGACAATGAGCATGGTGTAGCCATGCACAATCGACTTAATTAATTCAGAGGCTCGAGGTCGAATTAGATAAAGTCAATTTAATCGTGTATTGTAGACAAGCCCTAAGTATAATGGATTGACTTGCTGACTGAAAAGCCCTACAGTGTGCTTCTGCCTCGGCCAGTTACCATGTGCTTTTGGAACAGAATTAAAAATATTGAAAAAGGAGAATCAAAAATAGCCTCTACATTTGAACAGGTTTTCCCATTTCTAATGATAGTGCAACAGAGGCACCATCAAGTTCTCTGATATTATTCTGATTTCCCTAAAGGAAACATAGGCTGTTGTCCCAGGCAGAAAAGGAAATAGCAATAGAATTTATATAAAATAATTGATTTTATTTCGGAGAGACTCCCTTTAGAATCCAGGCCACTAGTAAGACACCACAAGTCTCTTATGTGGCTCCTACATGGAGAGGAGGAGGGGAAATTCAATGATTTTTCTAATCTTCTTTCTGCAAAATATTGTTTGAGTTCTCACCATTCTTGCAAATGAGCAATGCAACACTTCTAAAATCCACCTTCAAAGCTATTTTCACCTCCATACATGTATCCATGAAAGCTGCCTGCCCTGTATCACTAACAAGCAACAGAATGCAATTCATAGTGTAAGTCACCTTAGCAATGATGACTCAAAAGTAGAGATATGCCCAAGGGTTCTGAAATTTCTCTAGAAGGAGAGAACATGGGCTTCTCAAGACATTGTGTGACTTACTAGCACCAAATTGCATCTCACTGCAGTAGATTACCTGGCTACGTCAGAGCAGATTCTTTTTCATTCAAAGAACCCAGAATGAGATTACTTTATGCTTTAACCTGACATAACATGGGGGGAAGGGAGTTTTTTTCAAATGCAAATGATATCTTTCTGTTCTCTGGGAGTACGTCTGACCATCGGCTAAACATTTAAAAATCTGTGTAAGTATTTCCAAGATTACAGTGTTGTTTTAGCCAGTAGTGTACTGCATCAGCAGATCTAGGTTCTATTCCTGGGTCTGGCTATGACCTTGAGCAAGTTCTTAAAACTCTTTATGCCTTAGTTTGCCCTCTGTAAAATGGGGTTAGTAATACTTGGCTTTTTATGTTTAGCATTTTGAGATATATAAGAGGTCAGTATTATGACGATTTTATTAGATATCACACTGAGTCAAAATGTGGCCATATTTAAAATGAATGAAACTATCATCTTTACCCTTGGATATATACAAATATCTGATGTATACACCACCCACTATACCTAGAGTTAATTCTTTTCTTTTTTTTAAATTCTGTGCCAACAGTGTGGTATGGAATTACCAGCCCAGATCAGTCCTATAGGATCAAACATAGCCAAAGGCTTCCCATTTTCTAAGAAATCATTTACATAAGAGCTGTTTATGAATTCTCAATATTTCATGAAACCACTTCGAGCTATAGAACAATTGTGTTAGATTATCTCCGCTCTGCATGTTCTGGCTGGATCAGCACTTGGAAGAAAGTCTCTGGGAAAAATGTAATCTCTGTAGGAAAAGGTGATGTTGGTGATTCAATAGGCAGCTTCCTTGCACAGAGTCAGTACAGACCCAATGCCACAGCATGATGCTCTGGGGCACTATGCTAATGAAGGTGCTCAAATGATCAATACAAACAATGTCTTGACTACTTGTGGTCATTAAAAATCCCATAGATTCCCCGCCACCCCATTCAAAAGTAGGGATACACTGTCCTCAAGTATAAAAGAAGATACTTCCACAAACAACGAACTGCCAGTGCAACCATTTCATGTTATTTGTCTTCACACTCTTTTCTATTATGTACCATCCGTAGCTCAAGGAAGTCTTAACTCCTAAGCAACAGCAATAAACCACTAACATTGCAACAAGCTCTTTCAGACTCAAACATAATGGATGGAAAACATCACAAAAGGGTATTTAGATACAGAACTGTAAAGTACAGTACAGTAGTGGGTCCCATTCTTAAAGATCTTGCAGCATGAATAGGATACTATCATCTCTGCTGGTATAGCAGACATAGATGAGACACAAGAGGCACTAAGGGCCAAATCCTTGGCTGTGACTTGGTAGTACTCAGCCCAGAAGAGCAAAGAGTGGTGCGAAGGTGCCCTTCATACTCCCCTAATCCTGAGGCTATTGTGTGGGGTCAGTCCCCCTACACAAGTGTGAGAGCAGCTACACCAGCTACCAACAGTCCTAAGGGACCATTAGACCTGAGTGGGGGAGGGCAAAGAGTTAGGAGCTGCTTGGATGGCTCTATATTACCTGAGGATCCCCCTATACAAAAGGAAAACCTCCAGGGGTTTGATCCACCAGGTTGAAGGTACCAAAGTACTGGTGGATGGTGCAAAGTGCACTCAAGATCCAGGATCAAAGTCTGCTTAAACGCCTGAAAAGAAGTTAATATATAATGACTGTGCCCATGTTTGCTATCTTGATCACATTTAAAGGGAAAATACAGAAAATGGGCCAGATCCTCACTGATGTCAATTGGCTCAGCTCCATTGATTTCAATGGAGCTACATTGTTTAAAACCAGCTGTGGATCTGGCCCAATCACTTTCACTAAGAGACTTCTTGTCGACTTAACATCATTGACTAAATGGGAGTTTCTTGTGCTCAGCAGCTCTGAAAATTGAGGCACTTATGAGCTTAGGGATGGATTTAGGAAGGGAGGCTGCTGAATTTCTTAGGATGACAGAGCAAAGGAGGAAACTCACCAGAACCCGGTTGCAGTATGAGAACTGGAAGCATCTGAAGTGATCGTAAACAGCTGGGAAGTGAGGCTGAATGGAATGAAATGTTTTGAACCACTTGGAATTAGAAACTGTTACTAAGAGCACAATATTCAGGCTCATCCTATTTAAATATTTGTGCTGTTACTAATAGAACCTAGTTTAACGTATTTGTATTGTCTCTTTTCCTCAGCACTACAATCATCTGTGAAATGTGTGAATCTTTAATACAATTAAAATAATGGAACTTTATATTAAATTGCTTGAGTTGTACTCAACTCTTCTCTTCATCTTATGCATCATGGTACAGAGGCTCTTTTAAACAAACCATATGCAAAACTATCTGCCCAGTGTACTCAAATGTTCTAAGCCCTCTTCTTAAAACATTTCGTTGTCGTTCTCAGTAGAGAGAGAGAGTGAACTACCTGTGACTTTGATTCTTAAACTGCTTTCTTTAAGATACATTTTTTGTTTTATATTGCCAGTTGAATGCTGTTTCAGATGTGTTATGGAACAACAGTGACATCCATTGGTTAAAGTAAACCCAGTTTGGAATTTCTCATGATTGTCCCATGACACAGGGCCAATTTTAAAGTTGGTGATCATAATATAAATAATTGTGCCATAGTTAGAGATCTGAAATTAATAAGGTTTTAAGAGTTTAATTGGCCTTTCTTCTACTTATAAATTACATGTTTCTTGTCTGTTCTGAGATTATGGAACAGTTTCCATATGAGGAAAGATTAAAAAGACTGGGACTGTTTTGCTTAGAAAAGAAATGACTAAGGGGGGAGATATGAGAGAGGTCTATACAATCATGAATGGTGTGGAGAAAGTGAATAGAGAAGTGTTATTTACCCTTTCACGTAACACAAGAATTAAGGTTCACCCAATGAAATTAAAAGGCAGCAGATTGAATACAAACATAAAGTACTTCTTCACACAACACATAGTCAACTTGTGGAACTCATTGCCAGGGGATGTTGTGAAATCCAAAAATATAAATGAGTTCAAAAAAGAATTAGATAAGTTCATGGAAGTTAGGTCCATCAATGGGGGGAGGGGTAGCTCAGTGGTTTGAGCATTGGCCTGCTAAACCCAGAGTTGTGAGTTCAATCCTTGTGGGAGCCATTTAGGGATCTGGGGCAAAAACCTGTCTGGGGATTGGTCCTGCTTTGAGCAGGGGGTTGGACTAGATGACTTCCAGTAATGAGTATGTTTTCCTTCAGGTCATTGCTAAAAATATTAAATAAGTGTAGAACCAGTTCCAGCAGGATCACACCGGAACCACTCCCACACAAAATTACATTTTCAAACCTATCAGTCAGTTTTTAATCCATTTCATGTCAAGACATGTTGTTGTTTTTTAATTGTTCTAGTTTCTTAATGAAAATGTTATGCAGTAGTAAGTCAAACTTCTCACAGAAGTCTAAGTATATTACATCAACACTATTTCTTTTACCAACAAAAACTTGTACTATCAAGGGAAAAAAGACCATTTTTAGTTTGACAAGTCCTGTTTTCCATAACCCCTGGTGACTGGCATTATATTACTCTTCTGTAGTTCTTTATTAGCTATTCTGTTATTTTGCCCAGGATAGATATCAGCCTGACAGGCCGATAATTACCCAAGTCATCCATTTACCCTTAGAAAATGTTGTGTCAATATTTTAATGCTTCCAATCCTCTGGAACGTCTCCAGTGTTCCAAGACTTATTGAAAAATCAACATTAGTGATCCAGAGAGCTTCTCGGCCAGCTTTTTAAAATAACTCTTGGATACAAGTTCTTTGGACCGTCCCATTTAAAAATGTCTGTCTTTAACAGCTGCAACCTTCTTCTCTATTGTGGTTTCATGCATCCTCTCTGCTCAGACATTGTACCAGAGGAACACTTCATTTCATCTCACAGGCACATGATCGAGAATAAAGACTTTGACATACTATTAGGACAGTAAATTTCACAATCAGAACTCATTGTGCTGGTCCTAAAACAAAGGGAATAATCAAAATGCACAAAAGTGGACATGAGAACTCACACTTCATAGAATTGCTGGGCACAAAAAGCAATGCATTGGACAGACTTCAGTTTTGACTTATTATAGAAAGCATCAGACCTTATACAGTACTTACCTTTATGGTGATGTATCATGCATATTTTTATGACCACTGTATGTAAAAGTCTTGTAAACGCCACTTAATTGGGATAGTTTTCACTGAACAGCTCATTTAATGACATCAAATGAATTAAGCTTTGATGACTGTTGCTTAACAGGGATGTTAACTCTAATTAATATGGCCACCTCCAGGTGATTTAGTGGTGCTTATATCTTCTGTGCATCCAACTCTCCATCTAAGTTCTTCTAACACACTCACCACTGAAGTGTCTTGCTGCCTCATTTATTATCCTTATTAAAGGACACACAAAAAGGTTTCTCTTTCCTTCCCCATTCTGTAGGATTTTTTGGGAGGGGAAGAGGATTGTGACTGGGGTTTGATTACAGAGGAAAGGTTGGACTAAAAGGTGGATTTTGCTCAGAAGGTCCTGAGGTTCATAGTTAGTCTGATCTCTCTGGGAAGTGAATTCCATAGTTTTCATCCAATTGGTGGTCTCGGCCAGGCCCTTAGAGCAGGGGTGGCCAACCTGTGGCTCCAGAGCCACATGCGGCTCTTCAGAAGTTAACATGTGGCTCCTTGTATAGGCACCGACCCCAGGGCTGGAACTACAGTTGCCAACTTTCCAATGTTGCCTCAGGCCCTGCCCCTACTCCACACCTTCCTGTCCCCTCCCCTGAGCCTGCCATGGCCTCGCTCCTCACTGCAGTAAATCTCCCCCCTTGAGAGGTGGTAGCTAGGTTGATGGAAGACCTCTTCCGTTGACCTAGCGGTGTCTACACTGGGACCTAGGTTGGTTTAACTTTGCCTCTCGGGGTGTGAATTGTTCATACTCCAGAGTGATGTAGATAGGTCAACCTAAGTTTTAGGTGTAAACCAGGCCTAAGAGCTGGAGATCTGCTCTCTTTCCCAATCAAACCACAACTGATCTGTGCACTCCCCTTTAAATCCCTCTCACCGAGCCTGGCACCTACTCCAGGCACAGCAGGATGGGATTGACTGAGCCCCCAGCAGCTTCTTAACTCTTTCTTGGCCAGTGTGGGATTCGTATACCCCATCATGTTTCCCCTCCCTACCCCTTGCACACCTCACCAAGAGGCCAATTATAACTGTAGCCTGTGCTCACTTGAGTGCAGAGACTGTCTCCTGCTAGAACCCACTGGGTCACTAGTTACCCTAAAGGAGGTGAGGAGGTGGCAGGCCAGTCACAGGCAGTACCAAGTTAGGGACAAGTGAGGAGAAGATGAGCCCCATGCAGAGGTGCTGTCTGGACAGGAGAATGCACAATGCAGCCTCCTAAGAGGTAGAGCAATGGGACAACTTCCCATGAGCCTTCCAGAACTCCCCCTGGGCCAGGGTGACTTAGCACCATCCTCAACATATACCTGTGGCTTAGTGGCAAAATCTGGGCCTCAAACAGAAGTCTCTTCAAATAGAACAATAGCTCCATGGAAAAATACTGCCCAAGGAAAATTTTATTTCTATAAATGTTTTTTAACCAAGTGTGCTCTAGTGTGAATCTGAGGAAGCAGCAGAACCATCTGTAATTGGCATCTCTGTATAAATAGCTGTGCTGCATTCAGCTCCTGCAGTGATGGTTAAAGTCTCTCACAACATCCACTGACAATAAAAGTGTAACCACAGTTACAGAGAGTTCAGTTGCAAACAATATCACTAATCAGCGGCCAAGGCCCTAACTTAAACCTGTCACATAATTGTTTGTGGTAAATGCTAAGCAACTTCATAAACTGCATTTTTAGCAGAACTTTTTAATACTTCTTGTTGTTTCTTTTTCCATATTAATGGCCAGGTTCTGATCATAAGTACATTGGCATAAATCAGGAGTAGGACCACTGGTTTTTAATAGTGTTATTCTTCAGTTACATTGGTACAATGAAGATCAAAATGTTGTTCTTTTTTTTTCAAAGCAAAGAATATAACTATACACTACAGTGTGATTTATTTTTTTGTTTAGTATCATGTATTCAGAAGTATATAAATCTTCACAGCTGATTAAAGCCATTACTTGCAAGTACTATTTATTGATGTCAGAGAAGGAAGGGTCAATTGAGAATATTTGAAAGGGTCATTGAAAACATGAGATCTGTAGGCTGCTACGTGTAGGGAGGAGTATGTTTTTATTCATCAAGGAAGTCATTGGAAGCAAAGTCATGGATGGTATAATGGAAAGTAGCAAGAAGGCTGTTGATCACAACAAAGAGGCTGTATTCAGAAAGATGGGTGGGAAGAGATCACTTGAGATGACCCTAAGGGAGTTCAGGACAGATAATAAATTGGAGGCTAGAAGGTCTTACAGAACATGGGAATGAAAATTCATGTCCCTCCTAATGATTGTGTTTAAAGAGAAAGGGTCACTCCATGATGGATGATCTGAGAATCTCAGAAGGAAAGCAAAGTTGGGCCTTGTGTGTGATCAATGACTGAGGCTATTTCTCAAATCTGTTTATCTCTCCTGTAGCAATGTAAGCATGTAGTTTGAGCAGCAATACATAAAATAATATAAAAGAGTATTCTAGGATATTATTGAAAGGATTAAAGAAAACACATGCTATGAAGTCTTGGACCCTCTGAACTTAATGAGAGATTTGCTATTGACTTCCATTGGGTTACGATTTCACTCATGGAGTCTAACTCTGCCCTCAATACCCTTTGAGTTCAGTAGGAGATAGCTAGGTGATACTGAGTTCAGTGGAAACAGTATAGGTGCAAGCTCTAGCCTGTATACTCTCAATGGGGGTTGCACCTAGGTATCAAAGGGCAGAATTGGAACAAGCTCCATATGGGGTGGTACACAGTAGTATGACCTGCCACCCTGTCTTTTTCAAGGTGCTATCTTGTCTCCAGAATCTCAACTTCCATTTAAAGAAAAAAAAGTTGTTAGGCCTCAACTGCTGGGCTTTCCCCCTCTTCAGTCCAGCACCCTGCACAGATGTAGTGAACAGGGCTAATTGGCTCTAGGCCTCCTGGCCCTTAAAAGGGCAGGTCACCCTATTACAACCACCTTAAAATTTAAACAATCTGTTGTAGACAACAATCCCTGTTCCTTCGGAATCTCAGATGTATTGGGAACGGAGACCTTGGGCTCCTCTTTTCCCTCCTCTATTGGCCTCTTGGATATGTCTACACAGCAAGTGAAGGCACGATTATAGCTCAGGTAGGCACACCCGTGCTATATTTTTATCTAGCTAGCATAGATAACAGTAATGAAGACACAGCAGCACATTCTTCAGTACAGGCTAGCAACATGAGTATGTACGCAGTGTTCCCCGTGGGTTTGCACTGGGGTAGCTAGCCTGCACAGAAGCCTGTGCCACCATGTTTTCGCTATTAGTGTTAGCTGTGCTAGTTAGATTAAAGCTAGTGCAAATATGCCTACACACACTACCGTGTATGTGGATGTACCTTTAGAGTCATTCTGAAAGAGCGCCTGCATTCAGGATTTGAAGCTTCATAAAGAGAAAATTCTCATTTAGATGTGATAGTATAAAAAAGATATGGGATATAAACCCACATGCCCCACTCTTTGCCTTTTGCAAAGAAGAAACTTCCTTGATGTTTGGCTTCTTCCATATTTCCATTACAGGAATTTTTGCGCTTTCCTCTGAAGCATCTGTTACTTGCGACTGTTACAAACAGAACAGTGGATTAGGTGGGCCGCTGGTCTGATCTAGGATAGCAATCACTGGATTGCTAAGCATTGCTCTTGTACAACCTAAAAAATGTAGATTCCTCACCCCTCCTTCCATAGCCTTTTCTATTGTCAAAGTGGCCAAGACAACATTACAAATTGTTAAAATAATTTTTGTAATGTACCTTTAAGAGAAGCAGACAATAAAAAGACCAATAATAATAATACACATCTAGAGTGATTATTTTTATCTGAAGACCTTAAAGCAGTTTACAAAGAGGGTAAAGATCGTTATCTTCATTTTAAAGATGGAAAAACAGACACAGAGAGGTGAAGTGACTTGCCCAAGGTCTCAGATGAAGAGCTTTGTCTGATGGGGAGAGAGATAAAAGAGCGAGAGAGGGATTTTAATCAGTTAGGGCCTTGACTCTAATAGGGTTGCACATAGTGTAAGGGCATAGTATGACCCTTAATTGAGTACTTTTTTTTGAATCTCATCCTCTACTCTGAGGCGCATTGAGGAGAAAGAAGTACCCCAAAAATGTTGTGGAAGAACCATGACAGAGAAAAAAAGTTGCCCCAGGAAATGCAGTAGAAACTAGGTATTTTGCACAGAAGAGAGACTAGAAAGTACAATGTCATGTTCATTTGAACTAGAGAATAGAAGCCAGCACTAATCTACCAATGATGCGGGGGAAGGTGGGGATATATTACTAGAAATGAAGACTAATTTCATGGTAAAGAGCATAAAAGAACAGTATTTTGGCATTTCTTGTTTTAGGAACTCCCTTCCCACCCTCCATCCTGATAAAGCCCAACTATGTTGCGTTTCAGGGCACTCTGCCAGCTCTATTTTTCCCAGGCTTTCCCACAATGTGTGAGTTGACTGGATATGTATTTATTTTACTTTTAGTTAAGTTGACAGAGTCCTGATCAAATGTAGGTTTTGCTATATGAATTTTCTTTTAACAGAAAGGCAGGTGCTTTTTGACAAATTTCATTTTAAATCAAGATTGGATGTTTTTCTAAAGGACGCTAGCTCAAACAGGAATTAATTCAAGGATATTCCAATGCTTAGGTTATGATGGAAATCAAACTAGATTGGGGTGACAAACATGCAGCTGTGAGCTGGATCCAGCCCGTGGACTTCCCATTAATCTTCGGGCTTGTCTACACAACTCCCAATACCGCACGATAGGGGTGTAATTTTCAGAGCAGTCCAATGTGCTGCACTCTAAATCTCCCATGTTGACCCTAATGTACACTGATGTTGTCCTGTTTGAAACAGGATGATATCAGTGCACACAAGGAACATTTCACGCACACCAACAAGGTCCACAAAGGAAGGTAGAGCACTAAACACTGGTGCATGCTATAAATCATACTCTTCTGGTCCAGATTCTGGCTCAGCGGTCCAGCAAAACCTCACGTACAGGTGTAGGACCACATAGCCATGTTTAAGAGGTGCTGGGTATAAGGTCTGATGGAAGCTGGTACGGGTCTGGGCAAGGAAAATAGCACTGAAGGGCACATAGTTGGCAACAGGAGAATACATTCCCCAACCTAGCAAGTCAAATAAATGGAAAGCTTTTTCATTCATTGTGGACTGCCATATCACATTGAGGTTCAGTGGCTAAGACGGGGAGCTGTGTGAAAGCACTTTTTTGAATTGCGGAGTAAGATCAATTTTTTCATAGATCAGAAAGGAAAATATCTCTGAATTATGGGACAATAAATGGCTTCAAGGCCTGCCTTTCATGGCAGATATTACAGAACACCTGTCCCCATTCAGCACAAGAATGCAAGGGTGAAATCAAGTAGTGCAGATACTATGGCAAAAAAACCTTTGTGTCTTTGAAATTAATTTTCAGCTGTGGGAGAAGCAACTTTCCCATTTTAATTTGGTACATTTCTCCACCTTGAAATCACTGTTGGGACTCAGTGTGATGATGCCACAGAAAGGTATGTGGGCAAAATTGCTGAACTGAGAAAGGGATTTCAAGAATGATTCTCTGACTTCAGGAACCATGAAGGAGAGTTTGCAATTTTCAACACGCCCATTTTCTATGCATGATGTACCAGAAGTGCTCCAAATGCAAGGTAGCGAACTGCAGTGCAACACTCGAAGGGCAAATTTTCTGATAATGATGTTCCCAAGATTTATCAGTGTCTAGGATCAAATTATCCCAAACTGAAGTCCTTTGCATGAAGAATTCTTTTCATGTTTGGGAGGATTCACATGCTTGAATAAGTATTCTCCATCACAAATATCAACAAATCTACATTCTCAACCTGAACTCAATAGTCAAGATAGCTTGAACCAGTGCATCAACATTAGGAGCAAATGACTGTGCTGAGGCTAAGGGCTGGTCTACACTATTCCTGTAAATGATCTAAATTATGCTAGTTCAGTTACGTATGTTACATAACTTAGGTCAATTTAAAGTGGTGTCTACACCAAGCTATGTCGACGGGAGAGTATCTCCTGTCAACATAGCTTCCACTTCTTGGGGAGGTGGAGTACAGATGCCAACAGGAGCGCTCTCTCCCATCGACTTAGTGTGTCTTCACCAGACCCCCTAAATCGACACCGCTGCATTGATCGCAGGAGTGCCGATTTAGCTGGTAGTGTAGACATCGCCTAAGTGATGCCAGGTATTGGGGAGCACCAGTAGCAATTACTAAAATCTAAAATACATGTAAGTAATTACCTGCATGGTTTATTTTTATTTCTATTTTAATAACTTTTACTGAATATGGCTTGTGCCACGTGGCCAAGTATTGAATCAGGCCTGCCATATAAAATGAGTTTGACACGCCTCGACTAGATGATCTCTTTTGGCCTTGTAATTAATGAAAACTGAAATAAATGAACACCTGCTTTTGTAATCCTTACTCACCTTGAGCAGTATTTGCTTATGTAAGCAACACCATTTAGCGTAATGGGACACTCAGCATGAGTGGCAATTGCAGGATCCACTTAAAGAAATAATGCTGGAACCAGATATCTCAGGCATATGAAAATAAAATATATTTTTTAAGCTTAACAGAACTTGTTTGTACTTTAAGGAAGGTTTCAGTTCAGGCTTAGTTAGAATTTGGAATAAAGGATTGGATCCACTTCTATATGGCACAGATTTGTTCACCTGTCACTAACGTGATCAACTTCTCCCCTTTATTCTCCTCTTTTGTCTGCAGTCTGGCCTGGAATCACTTTACAAACACCAGTAAAAATCACACTCTTCTGTTGCAGTGATTACATCATGTAGATTTACATTTCTTTTTACCAGCTCTGGCTGGCAATATGGGTCCATTTATTGGAGAAGTTTGAGTTCTCCTTTCACTCAATAGCACAGTTTACTGTAGTTGTTTCCCCTCTTTTCAGGCCACTGTTTATAGTTGTATTCAAGCTCATGATGAAGAACAAAGCTATCGTACATGCAACAGATATTGATCATTGTCAAATTAACCTTGGAGGTATTTGTTTTGAGTTGGCTGCTGCTTTGATGAATATGTTACTCCAGATCTAGTAGTAACCTGACACTGATCTAAAAGCTAAATTGACCTGAAGGAGATTCCAAGATTGCCCAGTTCCAGCTTAGCAATACTATGACTTAGAAGTAGTTTATCTTGAGATAAGAAGAACAGGAGGACTTGTGGCACCTTAGAGACTAACAAATTTATTAGGGCATAAGCTTTCGTGGACTACAGCCCACTTCTTCGGATGCCATAAAGCTTATGCCCTAATAAATTTGTTAGTCTCTAAGGTGCCACAAGTCCTCCTGTTCTTCTTTTTGCGGATACAGACTAACACGGCTGCTACTCTGAAACCTTTTATCTTGAGATACAGTACGTAAACTAAAAGCATGAATGTAGCATTTAGAGTTACACTGCCACCAATATGAAGCTTAACATGCTGATTGTATTACCTTATCACAACATTTACTGCAAACCACATTGCATTATTCGCTGGCCTTTGAAAGCACATCATGTAACAAATGCTTTCAAGATACAGTGTTTCAATACATTGATTTGAATGCCTAATCATAAAAGATCAGTCCATTAGGTATGCATCCACATTTCTACAGCATTCTAAGTGAAGCATCAATAATTGCCTTTTAGAACAACTCTGTATTTCTGAAACAGCTATTTCTAGAGCTATAGTTAGTACTTCAATATTTATTGTATTCTGCCAGTCTTACTTACATTAACGGGTACTTTACTCCATGAATAGTCCCATTGATCTTAAAAGGACAAATTGTGAAGTAAAGTACTACTACACAAGAGTAAGACTGACTGTACTAGCACTATATTAATATTTTCAGCTACTCTGTGTGTGTGTGTGTGTGTGTGTGTGCTTGTGTATAGCTTTCACATTGCAGTGTACTTTTAGCCATAAAATAATCTCTGTCAATATTATGTTGTATTCATTAGACTAGCGGATAGTCCACAATTTTAGTTTGTCACATGGATGTTCACTGAACTTGCTTTGTTTGAGTCTTTGTATAATGCATGAACATTTTTGTCTCCAAAAGTTAGGTTGTTGGAAGTGGATATGATTTACCCTGTCATTTTCTAACAATATGAGAATGCAATATTCATTACACTCTACTCTCTGATGGTATTCTCTGTGCCTTGTCCTGAAATCCTTTCCCGGGGTTATTATGTGTTCAAAATAGTCTTCACACAACAAAAGACTTGAAATCACAGGAATTCTTAACATTTACTCATACCATAGTGCTTTGCTCCACTAACTTGAGGTCTGCTGTTTTACACTATAAATCATTCCCCTCTTCCCAGGCCTGCTGATTCACTGATTCAGCCTGACTCGTATCGCGTGGTTCCAATTGCTTTTCTTCTGTGTGTACTACTTATTTGACTTTCAGCCAATTTCTCAAGCTTTTTGATATGACAAAATCAAACACCGCTGTAAGTGAGTATGAACATGCTATCCAGACTTCACCTGCCTACATTTGTGTCCTTTATCCCAGGAAAACACAATGTTAATACTGCATGAAAAATGTTGTATCTAATAAAAATATAGCAAAAATGTCTCCCTTCCTCCCCCCTCCCCGCCTCTACCACATTGACCTCCACATCCTTTTCTCCTTTTGATCTCTTAGCCCTGGGTAGTAATAATTAGCATTATAGCATAACATGCTGTTCTATAGCCCTTTAGTTCTCATAGCAGTGCTTTCCCAGTACAAGCCGATGCTACGTGCATGATGCAGTTTTTCTTTGTGAAACATTGGAGGTTGAGCATTTATGGAATTAGTGACGGCAGCAGGGGGCTTGAGCCAAATACAATGCAGGTAGGAGCTGTGTGCGCCTTTTCTGTGTAGCTGTGATAGTGTATCTTACTCCTGTGCAGCTGCAAAACTTTTTCAGTTGCACTATTGGACCTCTCTTGAGTAGAGGCTGCCATTCATACTGAACTGTACAGTTAATTTTAGAACATGTGTCTGAGTGGGAGTTAGGAGTTCAAGTGCCCATAGGTGAACAGCTGGTCTGCCATTCTCTGCAGCCCCCAGTTTTCACAGACCCATGAATTTTTAAAATTCATATGTCCATGGCCATAACGAGGGGTCATGTGAAAATATTCTTTGACTAAGGGTATGCCCACACTGCAAGTGTAAGGTGTGATAGCAGCACTTTTGACATACCCGATCAAAGCTAGCTCTAGTGACAATATTGGCAAAGCTGCGGCAGCATGGGCAGCTGCCCAGCTTAGCCCTGCCCACCCAGGACCATGGGTATATACCCCAGCAGTCATCGCCTGTGCACTGCTGCAGCTTCACTGCTACTGTTACTTGAGCTAGCTTCAGAATAGCTAGTTCAAATCTCACAGTGGTTCAGGTAGGAATAAAAATCAAGTTAGGTCGGTGATATCAAACTACGTTGGCACACTGTACATATATACATAGTTAACCTTTCGTCATTTGTTTAAACAGTTTATTTTTTTTCTGTTTGGAATGGGTCATCTGGGACATAACCATTTCGGGCACCATCAAGACAATGGGCAGAGCTAAAATGGGGAATGTTATTCTAAAAGGTGCTGATGACTGCTTGGATCACAAACCTCTTTGAGATTGGGCAGCCTCAACTCAATGCATTCTTCCCTAAAACAAGGCCTAGTGGAGTCTGCCCACAAACTAGCAGCATGTGGGCGGGGCATGTTCCTACTGTGTGTGAAAACAAAGAGAAGTTTATCCTCAAAGAACAGAGAGTCAAATGACAGTGTAAAAAAATATTGGAAACAAATGGTTGCATATAAAACAAAACCATAATTTGCTTTCTAGAGTTTGAACTTAATTCACAATATATTCTGCTAGCTCCTGCAGGATAGTTCATCCCAAGTCATTTTCCCAAAGTCTTCAGCCTGGAGGGCTGAAATTCCCCCTTTCATAAGAGCAAGCCCACTGGCAACTTGTCTTCACAGATTGAAGGATGCCACAGTGTCTCTCTGCACCGCTAGGTACACCAGACCAGACCTTTGATCTTCACTGAAAACAAGATTCTCCACACCTTGCTGTTTATCTCTTCCAGTTAATTTCCTTCTGAAGTTTTCACAAACTCTTCATTAGTGTTTGACTCAGTATGCGAATAGACTTCTATTGTAAAATATACAATGGTCTATCAGCGAGATAAGTGTTTCCCACCTTCTCTCTAGAGAAGTTTGTCTCAAGACATGCTACCTTTGAGTGACCGGCCTTTAACTACAAGACCTAGAGCAGGGGTTCTCAAACTGGGGGTCAGGACCCCTCAGAGGGTCGTGAGGTTATTATGTGGGGGGTCACGAGCTGTCAGCCTCCACCCCAAACCACGCTTTGTCTCCAGCATTTATAATGGTGTTAAATATATAAAAAAGTGTTTTTAATTTATAAGGGGGGTCGCTATGTGAAAGGGGTCACCAGTACAAAAGTTTGAGAATCACTGGCCTAGAGAACATAATTTTCAGTATATACACATAACGCCTGACATTTTCTGTACAGGTAATTATTATGATCACCAGTGTGACACTGGCTTTCCTTAGAGACCTTCCATGTTATTCTTTTGGAGAACACTGGGGATTCCTGTGTCCTCTGCATCAAGAGGTCCAGGGGTCACAAACAGTGACTAAGTGGTGCTTCTATGCATAGGTAAAAACACAGCTATTCCACTACCTTCCTTGCCTGGAGGGTGATGTGTACCTTTGTTTCAAGTTATTCACTATATTAGATATTTCTAATTATATAGATCCTGAAATTCTGCTTTCTTTTGTTTACCCAACCTCCTTTCCCACCATATACCCTGAAAAGATACTAATTCTGATGATGTCCATTGCCCTGGAATAGCTCAAAAATACTATTAGCCCTTGGTTCCTCTAGGTGCTGCTCTAAATTATAACAGTTGAGACAGCCAAAGATCAGATATAATGGTGTGTGTTCTGGATCTGATCCCTACACAGAGCAGGGAGAGGCGAGAAGCTGGTGGTATCAGGCTGATTACACTGGCTTTACTCCACTAGACCATTCCCCTACAACAGGGAATCCCGACCCTTTGGAGCAGTTTTCTGGCTGTGTTGTACAGCACCAATAATATAGAGCAGCTAGAACAGACGCTAAGGACCAAGCCTTCCGCAGTTGAAATTTAGCAGCTTACACAAGAGAGCTTGACATGTCAAAATGATGAATCACAAATATTCTTCTTTTCCTTCTCAGTAAGAAACTTGTAAGGAAGATTGATTATGTATGTGTGTGTGTGTGCGTGCGCATGCCCCTTGTTCTACCTAAATAGAAGTTTCCTAGCAGGAGGCTCCTTCTCTTCTGGATATTGTCCAATTAAATTGTGAAAATGAGTATATTTAATAGAGCTGTGCCTGCTTAATTCTTCAATTAATTTTACCCCTTTGTCACATCTTCCATTGCATGCTACCATCACCCTTTGCCCCACCATCCATCTAATCAGTACATCATTCTAATACATCAAAGCAGTACACATTTTGCAGTAAGATTCTTTAACAGGTTGGTTGCAACTAAACTGCAATAAAAGAAACATGAAGTAAAAGGAACCGAAGCAAAGGGTCTAATCAAATGCATTCTGAAGTGAATGAAAAGACATCCATTGTCTTCAAAAGGCATTGATTCAGATTAAAAACACACACACACACCACTTTCCTTCTTAGCATGGAAATATGTTCAGAGAAACAAATTGCTCTCGATTAGGATTATGCAATTCCTAACTGCACCATTCACCAAGAAGTGAAGAACAATTATTAGAGCATCAAGACTTAATTAAGCACTTCAGCTTCTTGTCAGGACCTCATCCTGCAATCTAAACGGCAAAAGAAGTGCCTTGTGTGTGAAGGGCATAGTGTTAATTTGACAATATAACTTGAACAGTCTTTTAAAGTTAATTTTTAGCAATATGGTGCTGGCTTTTAGCCCAGATGCTATAACTCTAGAAACCTTTTAAAAATATAACATTTTATTTTAAAGTCACTTGTCACTTGTTGTTGGTCATTTTTTTGGTTATCTTTTGGCTAATTGGATTGTTATAAGCTTGACTCTTGAAAATGTGTTTTGTGAAGAAGCAGAACTGCTTATTTGAAGGCTGATCCCACTTCCACTGTTTAGTGGGGAAAGGATTGAGCCTTTGTCGATATGGACCCAGTTTGCAAAGTTTGGATGGGAATCGGAATTTTCCAAAAAGTTCAGGCACCTTCTGGGTAAAAAAATGGGGATGAAAATATACTTGCCTAACATACAGAGCTGTGAAGTTAAATTAAATGATCTTTTTAAAAGTGCACAAATGCACCTCAGCTGTTCATGACTCCCCTCATCCTATCTATTGTCTGTTGGCTAATTTTGGTAGATATCTGAGATGATGTGGTTTTGAGAGAAGGCTTTACTGCCCACGCCTTTCTTGTTAAAGGCTTTGTAGCAGCATTAATATTCTCACTAATGGTTGGAAACCGGCACATACAGCCCTGGGAATATAAGAGATGCAGCAGCTGGCAGGGCATTCTCACTGAGGGCTGCGGGACTCAGGAATTTGCTCTCTCCCTTGGCCCAAAATTAGACTTAGTAACTTTACAGACATGCTGCAAAAGAGTTTAATTGAGTTTCTGGAGAGAGCAGAGGGTGTACTTGCCAGACTGATGAAAAGGTGGAAAGGAGATTGTGTAGGTGTCTGGCTGGCTGGCAGCCTCTTGAAATGATTATTTTAATACTGATGGGATTTTATTGTATTATTAATGCTGTGTTAGGGCACCTAGAGCCTTCAATAGGCATCTTGCTTATGATTTAAATCTAAATAAATAGTTAATTTGATATCCAGCCCTTCCTGATACAAGGTGAGATATTATTATACCTACTGTACTTCTTAGCTCCTGATGTATTGAGGGAGGGCTTGGGTTATTAGTTTTGAGGTAGCAGTTTGTATAATCTTATTAAGGCCCCAAATCCAACCCACTCAGCATAGTAATGTCACCATATGTTCAAGCAACCAGTAGAATGGGAAGATGCAACATCATTTTATCTTCTTATCCTGATTCCTCAATACGACTTCATGATGCCGTGATTATCACAGTATGATGCTCTAAATTTATACAAGGTTTTCTATTTCTTTTGCAAGTCAAATCTGGCAAGTGCGGAATAGACCCATCAAAGAGATTGTGCCATTAATTTCAAGAAGGATGGCAATGCGGCAGAATTACTGCGGGCCAGTCATGGCTGTGAGTACTGTATGGGACAAAAGCCATCTGGGCATGGAAATCGAAAGCTATCCCTCTGAGCAACTTTAACAACTAAAGGAAAAGCAAAATCTGTCTTGTATTGGTTTAATACTGAAGAATTCTCTATCATCAGATCAAAACTGAAGCAAAACAAATACTCCACCTGGTTCTCTCTAGTTCCCCCCCCCACATGTTATATGCATTTTGATAGTATAGGGAGGAAACATTGGTTAGTTAATTCACATATGATCATATGGTTCATGATAGCGCTGCTGAAATCTATTCTATGAATTTATAGACAGAATAGGTAATTCTTAGGTGATGGCTGGATTGATATATTTAAATAAATTTGAATGACTGTGAGAGTGTCTTAAGTAGAACTAGTTGAAATTTTCTGAATTTCAAGTTTTAGACATTTTCATCAAAAAATTGATTTTTTTGATTAAAAAGTAACAACTAATACTTTTGAGTGTAGTTGTAGTCATGTCAGTTTCTGGTTATTCTCTCTCGCAAAACTTTGGAGAAATGTTCATATTTTTTAAACACCACTTGTATTTATAAGCCATTTTCATAGGTCATATATAGCACGAGCTTTGGGAACATTTCCATGTTTATAACTCTACTGGATTTCTGCATGGCTACAGTAAGTTTTTTTGATGAGAGTGTAAGTAAGAGTAGTAAAAAGTTTGATATCAGATATAATAATTGCTCACTTCAGTTTATTTTCTTTAGCACGTTAGTTTGTCACCATGAAGCCTATGCTGAAACTGCTTTTGCAAAGTGTGAAACCTGCCATTGCTTAGAAGTGCACCTCTGAATTTGCTTGAAAGGTTGCACTATGTGGTTGACACTTAACTGTTACAACTTTCTCTTGTCTCTCATTCAATCCTACACAACTCATCGTTGAAACAGCAGCACAGCCGGCAACAGTAAGCCGGTGTCACTTATGTCTACCTTAGTTCCAGGAAGGATGGCATCCTCACAGTTTTTCTTTCAGTTATACAAGCAATGTCTTTGCCAGTCAAGTCAGTGATCCTCATCCTCACTGCTATCAGTATTGGTGCTTCAAATAATTAGGATCTCTGGTGTATTGAGCTTTTGGCCTAGCAACATCTTTTGGATGCAGATTTAAAACCTCACATGTTTTGCTTCAAAGTGAAGGAATTTTTTTTTCATTTTATGCAACAATATTTTTTAGCAGTTAATATCATGCATCAGGTTGTGCAAAAGTCAAATCAGTAACAAGAAAAACATACGAGGGTCCCTCCTCATTATCATTCATTTGTACCATTTTAAAAATCCTTTTCTGCGATCTTTCACAGAACCCCATATAATCTCAGCATGGGAGAATGCTGGAGTGAAGATGAATGTTTCTGAGTCTGATATCATGAGGATGTATAAAATAATAGTCTTGCTCGATAGGAGAATTCCAAAGGGTTTCCACAAACAAATCTAAATAATTATTTTGATAATTTTAAAATGTAAGTTGTGGAATTCTGACTGTATTGAAATCAATGGCAAAACTTCCATTGACTTCAGTGGGGCCAGGATTTCACCTAAAGTATTTTTTAAGTATGCAGAGTCCTCATGGAACTCATAGCAAAAAGATTATCTTAGACAACTGGAGTGATAGTTGTATTTCTATAATATGATTTAGATGGAAACACAGATGTTTCTCAATTATAAGGGTGCTGGTGGTTGATGCTCTATCATCATCCTAGGATGCACAGATGAGCACTAATGAAACCTTTGCTTTTCTTATGGTTTGTTACTGTAGATGCCCTGCTGCAAGATACTGCACAAATAAAATAAGAACATTCTTAATATTTCCAATTCTGCAAGCTACTGTAAGATGACACATGACAGGTAAAATGTCAGGCTAAAAGTCTTGGCCAGGTGCACTTTTAAGAAGAGATTAGGTACATTGCAAATGTAGGGGAGGTAGCATGGTCTAGTAGACAGGACACTGCAGTGGGAGCCAGGAGTCCTGGGTTATTTCCCTGCTCCGCCACTAACCTACGCATGGCCTAAGGCAAATCACTTCCTATCTCTGTTTCCCCTCCTACCCTATGTATGTCTTGCCTATTTATGTTTGGGACCATTTGTCACCATGTGTTTTAGAAAGCCAAGCACAATGGGCCCCTGACCTCAATTGGGGCTTCTGGGTGCTTCCATAATACAAATAATTATTAATAATAAATATATACAAAGTTGTATATTTTGATTGTATTATTTCCTTCTTGGTTATGCTAGTTAGACTGACAGCTCTTTAAGGCACAGATGGTGCCTTCCTGTGTGAGGAGATCATGTAACACATATGGGGTGCTACCAGATCATCATATGATCATCATAAAAACAAGAAATATTTATTAACTGCAACATTGCTCTTAAATGAAAATTTCTTTTCTCTAGTAGGTTCTTTGAGTTGAAAACTCTCTAAACAAGCTTGGCAGCACAGATCCTGTTCAACCTGATTCTATGGGAAAACTTGTTAAGACCACCGGCTTCCATGTATATACAATATATAGTGATCCATTTGTTTTCCAGGTAGGGGACACATTTCTGGGTGGAAAAAAACAAATGCCAAACAAGCACACTAGTGTTGTTGTGTCGATAAGGTCTCAACAATCCAGGTTTATTTGTAGTTAGTTCAGTAACTAAGTAACTGTTTCCTAATTGCAGTGGCTAACCTGAATTTGCACTTCAGATCCAGATATTCCTGTGAAATATTTATGATTTGTTTATTCAGAATTTAAAGTGATCATTCGAGTTGTATTCAGAGACACGGGATGGGGTAATAAATTAGCATGGTCATATTCGTATTGGTTTGAATACCAAAGCAACGTAACTGCTTTATAAAAAGCTTTTGTTTCACCATCTGTTTGTGAAGCATATGTTAAAAACGTATTGTACATCCTGTCTCTACCTCTCATCACATTGTAATATGTTGCTACGCAAACACCCACCCACACACGCCAGTTGTCCGGACTGGTACGGCATCTTGATTCACTGCCTTCAAGTCTTAGGATACAGTAAATCAGATAGACCGGTGAACAAAATAAATTCCCTCTGCTTCTTTGCCTTATATATAGAGCTTGATCCTGAGTCAGCCAATTTCTATTGAAATCTAAGGCTGTCTGAATCAGTCTCACTTGTTGTGTTCTAGAAGCTGTGTTTTTGGGCCTGTCATTCTCCAGTGTCCTAGGGATTTGGGGGAAATCTCCAAGACTCATCAACAGTACATGAGCAAACAGTCATGGTCTCACTTAATACCTACATGGAGTTACATGAGAGATGAACTTGACCCCTTGGCCCAGATCACACAGACATATATAGGCACCTAACCCCCAGATTCAGGCACCTAAGTCCCAGTTTTAGACTCTGCTGCAAGACACAAACACCCCCCTCAACTATAGCCAAACCCTGTAGGTGCTTTTACTTTCAGTAAAAGTTCCCTAGGTGTCTAGTTCAGGGCTGTATGTACATTGCAGCCTCCCTGGCCTGTAGGTGTCTGGAGATCTATCTCTTGTCTAAGCCCCAGACCAGTGGTTCCCAAACTTGTTCCGCCGCTTGTGCAGGGAAAGCCCCTGGCGGGCCCGGACAGTTTGTTTACCTGCCGCATCCACAGGTTTGGTCGATCGTGGCTCCCACTGGCTGCGGTTCGCTGATCCAGGCCAAAGGGAGCTGCTGGAAGTGGCGCAGGCCGAGGGACATACTGGCTGCTGCTTCCAGCAGCTCCCATTGGCCTGGAGCAGCGAACCGCGGCCACTGTGAGCTGCAATCGGCCGAACCTGCAGACGCGGCAGGTAAACAAACCGGCCTGGTCCGCCAGGGGCTTTCCTTGCACAAGCAGCAGAACAAGTTTAGGAACCACTGCCCCAGACTGATCCACAAACAGGGGAAGACGGGTGTTCACCTGCCTAACTCTTGTGTGGGGCCCGATTGATAGGTGGGCTTAGAGGCTGCTTGCTGGATCAGTCCCTTTCAAAAGCTGGCTGGAGGGGGTGATGACCTTATAACTTTTATTCCAAGGGTTAGAACATTCACAGCTTCATTTGAACATGGGGCTCCACATCTCTCAGGAGAGATGGGATATTCTGATGTGGGGCTCCTCATTCTTTGCTCCTCATTGAAGCTGTTTCACTGTGAACACATAATGAAAGAGCCATGAAAGTAGGAGAACTGTGTCTCCCCTCTCCTAGATAGGTGCTCTAACCATTGGGCTACAGAGTCTCTTGCTCTCTGGCCCAATGACTCCTTAATAATTTAGCCAAAGTGGAACAGCTTCAACAGGAGAGAGTGGGGGATCCCCACATCAGAATATCCCACAGCTCAGTGGCTTAGAGCACATACCTGAGAGGTGTGAGAGACCCCTGTTCAAATCCGCTCCCTCTCCTCAGGCAGAGAAGGGAACAGAACTTTGGTCTCCCACATCCCAGATAAGTGCTCTAACAATTGGGTTAAAAGTTATAAGGTGGTGGCTGCTGCTTAGGAGTCCAAGCTGCCTAACTCCAGGGAAGGGGTTCCCAGTGGTGGATCAGTAGCAGAGATATATGCCTATGTCTGGGCTGCAGGGAGGGCTCTACACATCTCTGAGGGGGGTGGGGCTTAGGATATACCCCTTTCCTCAGCATTTCCCACTGGCTAGCTTAGGCGGCTCCCCACCTGGCATGCTAGCTTTTGTGGATCACATTCTTAGGTGTCTACCTCAATGTATAGGGAGCCTACACACCTAATTCAGGCTTTCTGGGTCGCAGTATTGTTCCTGTAGCTTTGTAGGTGCTGTAACACTCAGCGCTACAACTCTTTGTGGATCTAGGCCCTTGTCTTTTAAATAAATAGAGAGGGGCCTTGGTTAGATCAAAGTGCTTTTTATAATAAAAATAATAGTTCGAGAGTCTGGCCAATAGTGAATGTTTTGGAACACACTGATCTAATATCGTGTACTGGTCATTTTTATCATGGTGAGTTGAGAGGATCCTTCTGGGCAAATACTGTAATTACAATTCTATTCACATTTCTGGAGGCTGATCTCCCTGCTGCCCATAAGGACAAATTGTTTTTGCTCCAGAAATGCAGGAAAAACTAGCATGATGCTCATCAAGACAGAAAGGATATTTCAGTGGTTAGGGCCAGAGCCTAGGACTTAGAAGACCTTGTTTCAATTCCCTGCTTTGCCACATGCTTCCTATTTGCCTTTGGGCAAGTCACTCTCTGTGCCTCAGTTCCCCCTCTATAAGATGGCAATAGTCACAGAATTGGTGTTGTAAGGCTAAATACTTGTAAAGATTGTGAGGCAGACATCATAGTGATGGGGGCCATATAAGTGCCTTAGATCAACAATTTTACTGTATAATCACATCTGCTGTGTCACCTATGAAAGGCGAGTTAATAACTAACAGTTATTAACATTAATATTCATATTAACATTGGCAAATATAGTGCCAATCTTAAAAGGGGAAATAAGGACAACCCAGGGAATTACAGACCAGTCAGCTTAACTTGTATCCGGAAAGATAATGGAGCAAATAATTAAGTAATCAATTTGCAAACATCTAGAAGATAATAAGGTAATAAGTAACAGTCAGCATGGATTTGTCAAGAATAAATTGCCTCAAACCAACCTAATAGCTTTCTTTGGAAGGATAACAAGGCTCATGGCTAGTGGGGAAGTGGTAGACATGGTATATCTTGATTTAGTAAAGCTTTTGATACTGTCTCACATGACCTTCTCATAAACAAATTAGGGAAATGCAACCTAGATAGAACTACTGTAAGATGGGTGCATAACTGGTTGGAAAACTGTTCCCAGAGGGTAGTTATCAGTGGTTCACAGTCGTGCTGGAAGGACATAGCGAGTGGGATCTCGCAGGGATCGGTTCTGGGTCTGGTTCTGTTCAATATCTTCATCAATGATTTAAATAATGGCATAGAGAGTACACTTATAAAGTTTGTGGATGATACCAAGCTGGAAGGGATTGCAAGTGCTTTGGAGGATAGGATTATAATTCAAAATGATCTGGACAAACTGGAGAAATGATCTGAAGTAAACAGGATGAAATTCAATATGGACAAATGCAAAGTACTCCACTTAGGAAGGAACCATCAGTTGCACACATACAAAATGGGAAATGACTGCCTAGGAAGGAGTACTGCAGAAAGGGATCTGGGGATCACAGTGGACCGCAAGCTAAATATGGCCAAGTCTACACTACCCCCCTAATTCGAACTAAGGTACGCAACTTCAGCTACGTGAATAACGTAGCTGAAGTTCGAAGTACCTTAGTTCGAACTTACCTTGGTCCACACTCGGCAGGCAGGCTCCCCCATCGACTCCGCGGTACTCCTCTCGCCGAGCTGGAGTACCGCAGTCGACGGCGAGCACTTCCGGGTTCGACTTATCGCGTCCAGACTAGACGCGATAAGTCGAACCCAGAAGTTCGATCGCTCGCCGCCGAACTACTGGGTAAGTGTAGCCAAGGCCTATGAGTCAGCAGTGTAACACTGTTGCAAAAAAAGCAAATATCATTCTGGGATGCATTAGCAGGAGTGTTGTAAGCAATACACGAGAAGTAATTCTTCCACTCTACTCTGCGCTGATTAGGCCTCAGCTGGAGTATTGTGTCCAGTTCTGGGTGCCACATTTCAGGAAAGATGTGGACAAATTGGAGAAAGGCCATAAAAGAGCAACAATAATGATTAACGGTCTAGAAAACATGACCTATGAGGGAAGATTGAAAAAATTTGATTTGTTTAGTCTGGAAAAGAGAAGACTAAGAGGGGACATGATAACAGTTTTAAAAGTACATAAAAGGTTGTTACAAGGAGGAGGGAGAAAAATTGTTCTTCTTAACCTCTGAGGATAGGACAAAAAGCAATGGATTTAAATTGCAGCAAGGGAGGTTTAGGTTGGACATTAGGAAAAACTTCCTAACTGTCAGGGTAGTTAAGCACTGGAATAAATTGCCTACGGAGGTTGTGGAATCTCCATCATAGGAGATTTTTTAGAGCAGGTTTGACAAACACCTGTCAGAGATGGTCTAGATAATACTTAGTCCTGCCATGAGTGCAGGGGATTGGACTAGATGACCTCTTGAGGCCCCTTCCAGTCCTATGATTCTATTATTATAATTTAATACTTCATTCAAGATATGTACATGCATTAGTGAGAAACAACATGATCTATGGTAACTTTTATCTTCTTGTCTCCCTTTTTTACTTTTTTATGTATGATCCTGACTAGTTGTCATGTTTGCATGTAGGCCCTGATCCAGCAAAGACTTAGGCATGTGCTTAGCTTTATGAATATGAAAAGCCCATGAATTTCAATAGGACTACTCATGATAGTAAAATTACACGTGTGCACGTTTTTAATCAGGATTGGGGCTTTACAATGTGAATTCCCCAAGGCCGGGTCTTTTTTGTTTCTGTAAGGCATATTGCATATGCCAAGGCAATTAAAATTAATAAACAATATTAATAAATAACAGTAATAATCAATACGATTTTGGCAAGCTACCAAGTACTTTGTTGTCGCTTCTAGCCAGTAACAGCAAAAGAATGTTTTAAGAATTTATGTTCTATACTGTTCCCATCACCATACGATCTAGGACCCAGATCCAATGGGAGTTAGACATCTAAATACCTTTGAGGATCTGGGCCTGGTTTCTTACATTCTTTTCATCTCCATTGTATATCTCACTGCCTAGGTATTACACTGAACAATTAAAAACATCTGAGTGCTTTTCATGTGCACACACAGACACACACCCATATAAAGAAGAACAACCTGATCAACTGCTATATTGAATAGAAACAGATGATACAGAAACACATTAGAATAGTAGCCTATTGTGTAGACAGGTTTTAATTTAGGTATCTGCCTGGAGAAAATAGAACTATTTACAAATAATTTACTCTTTGTGGCAGAAATTTTACTACTTGTTCAACCTCAACAGTAATGACGTTGTGAGGCTTGGGAAAATGTTACTGAATGAAAAAACAGATAAATGTAACATTATTCAGGAATAACCAAAAAAAAGTGACCCTAGAAAAGTCGCAGCACAAATTACCACTTGAGAGGAGTTATAATTTGTGCTGGGCACTATACAAACAACAGATGAAGGTCAGCCCCTGCCACAAAGAGCTTACAAGCAAAATAAGGACAATAACCACAATAGGTTGTAGATCGGATTGGGTTGGAGGATGCAGAAGACAAGAGTAAACACTGAAACGGTAATTAGAACATAAAGTTGTGTGCTTACTTTGCTAACTACAATGTGGAGGCTTCAGATTTCTTTTTAAAATGAGCTAAAGTATCAATGAATCACTATCTGGCCACATGGCAGGGCTGATAAAGATTTGTTTAAAAAAAAAAGTATTTTTTTATTTGAACTAGTTACAAGTTTACTTTTTAAACAATAAACCTACTTTAAAATTACATTTGAAATTGACAATCTATGGTAAGGCCTTACCTTATTATAATCTATTAATATGTTTTATTTAATTTAAATTATTTTAAGCCGTACTTGTTTGCTGCCAAGTTTTAAAGGACATCAAAGCACTGAGCTGGTGAAAGTCTCTGGCTAAGCAACTGGTTTGTTGACGTGCTAAACCAGCTTTTTACAGCAGCAGCCTCCTCTGCAGGTGCGGAGAGAATATCTTCTTCATTTCAGCATATTCAAATATTTAAGTTCAATTACTAGTTCATTCAAAATTGAGAAAGTGATTGGGAGTTGAAAAAAGCAGGCAAGCTTCATTTCCTCTTCCAATCTATGAAGAAAAACTAGGTGTGAGAGGATGAAATTTACTGTCTCCAAAATCTTGAAGGACATAGTGATGAGAAATAATCAGTTCAATTCACTAGCTACAGATAATACTTCCTTTGTTTTATAAATTAGTTAGTTTTAAATGCAAAACATATTTTCATAAACTTTTTGATAAACTTTTTTTCTTATTTATTCAGCATAGTAAAGTTAGGGGGGTTTAAATAAAAAATACGGCTTTTGTGCATTTGTAATTGAATTTGAATTTCCATCCAAATAGAGCGTGGCAAAAATCAGAAGTAAAAAATTAATAATAATCTAGTAAAAAATTGCATCATTTCCCATTTTCTAACATAAAAAGGTAAAAAACAAGAATCTCAATAAATGGGAGTAAAGCTATATAATTGCTTAAATAAATACGTATAGATATGGTATACCCTCCTGATTAGCAAAAAGAATCACCAAATTTAGTGTGAAGGCTATATTTAGTTGCAAATCAGTATGAAATCAAGCTTTAAGAAAATAACTAAAGAGGACATATGCAAAATATAATTAAAATAGATTATTTAAATCAAGATTTCCTGATTGTTGATTTAAATCATGAGTAAAATCAGTGATTTAAATTGCTTTGATTTAAATCAATCCACCCTGCCACTTGGAGTGTTCCTTGCTGCTGCTTCATACAGGAGCAGCATGTGCTGCTTGGGGCTTGATGCATTACCACAGCATACGTGCAGAGTGACTGGGGATCCCCAAACCCACAGAACAAGCTTGGGGCAATGGAGCTGCATCTGTACATTAGCTAGGCAATCACCCAAATACTCAAGAGAGTTCCAGGCTGGAATCCAGCCCTGTAGCTTTGCATAGTGGGAGGAAGGGACGTCTTGAGACATTTCACAGATTCCAAAGCCAGAAAGGCCCACTGTGATCCTCTAGTCTGATTTTCTGTATAGCACAGGCCATAGAACTTCCACAAAATAATTCCTAGAGCAGTGGTTCTCAAACTTTAGCAACAGAGGACCCCCATTTTGACTTTAAAATTTTCAGGGACCCCCAAGCTCCCCAGCTCAGCTCTTGCCCCTCCCACTTCCCCATGGTCACGCCCCTTCCCACCCCCTTCCCCGAGGCCATGCCCCTGCTCACTCCATCCCCCCCTCCCTCCATCACTCACTCTCCCCCACCCTCACTCACTTTCACCAGGCTGGGGCAAGGGGTTGGGGTTCTGGAGGGGGTGGAGGCTCTGGGAGGGAGTTTGGGTAGGGGGTGTGTGGGGTGCAGGCTCTGGGCTGGGAGTTTGGGTGCAGGAGGGAGTGAGGGGTGTGAGCTCTAGGCTGGGAGTTTAGGTGCGGGAGGGGGTGTGGGAGGGGATGCGGGAGGGAGTTGGGTGCAGGCGGGGGCTCAGGGCTGTGGCGGGGGGTAGAGTATGGCGGGGGTGAGGGGGGTGTGGGAGGGAGTTTTGGTGCGGGTGTGGGTTCTGGGAGGGAGTTTGGGTGCGGGCTCTGGGCTGGGGCAGGGTGTTGGGATGCGGGAGGGAGTGAGGGGGGCGGCACTTACCTCGGGCAGCTCCCGAAAGTGACTGGCAATCCCTCTGGCAGCGGCTTCTAGGCAGGGGATGGGGGTCAGAGGGTCTCTGTGCACTGCCTCTGCCCACAGGCACTGCGCTCGCAGCTCCCAGCCAATGGGAGCTGTGGAGTCGGCGCTCAGGCTGGGGGGTAGAGCGCGGAGACACCCCCTTCCTCCCCCAGGCTGCAGGGACGTGCTGGCCACTTCCAGGAACGGTGTGGACCTAGGGTCCCCACTCCTCCCCCTCCCTGCCAGCACCTGTGAGGGAGGGGGAGGAGTTGAGGGAGGGAGGGGGGAAGGAGTTGATCAGTGTGTCCCGCAGACCCCCAGGAGTATCTTTGGGGACCCCCAGGGATCCGCAGACCCCAGTTTGAGAAACGCCATCCTAGAGCATGTCTTTTAAAAAAAAAAAAAAACATTTTGATTTAAAAATTGCCAGTGATGGCAAATCCACCACCGCCTTCATAAGATGTTCCAATGCTTAATTACTCAAACGGTTAAAATTTTACACTTTATTTCCAGTTTGAATTTGTCTAGCTAGGGGTAGGCAACCTATGGCACGCGTGCCAAAGGCGGCACGTGAGCTGATTTGCAGTGGCACTCACACTGCCCGGGTCCTGGCCACCGGTCCTGGGGGCTCTGCATTTTAATTTAATTTTAAATGAAGCGTCTTAAACATTTTAAAAACCTTATTTACTTTACATTCAACAATAGTTTAGTTATATATTATAGACTTATAGAAAGAGACCTAAAAACGTTAAAATGTAGTACTGGCACGCGAAACCTTAAATTAGAGTGAATAAATAAAGACTCGGCACACCACTTCTGAAAGGTTGCCGACCCCTGGTCTAGCCTCAACTTCCAGCCATTGGATCATGTTATAGCTTTCTCCGCTAAGCCAAAGGATCTATTATCAAATATTTGTTTCCTATGTAGGTATTTATATATTAGACTGAAAGCAAGTCACTCCTTAACCTTCTCTTTGTTAAACTAAAATCGATTGAGCTTTTTGAGTCCCTCACTGTAAGGCATATTTTCTAATCCTTTAATCATTCTCTTGGTTTTTTCCCTGAGCTCTCTCCAATATATCAACATCCGTTTTGAATTGTTGGCACCAAAACTAGATTCTGTATTCCAGCAGCAATCACAGAAATGCCAAATACAGATATAAAATAACTTCTCTACTCCTACTCAAGCTTCGCCTCTTTATGCAGCCAAGGATCACATTAGCCCTTTTGGCCACAGCGTCAGACTGGGAGCTCATGTTCAGCTGATTATCCACCATGACCTCTGAATTTTTTTCAGAATCACTGCTTCCCAGGATAGAGTCCCCCAACCTGTACGGATCGCCTACAATCTTTGTTCCCAGATGTATACATGTACATTTAGCCATATTAAAACACACTGCTTGCACCCAGCTTACCAAGAGATCCAGATAACTCTCTATCAGTGATCTGTCCTGTTCATTATTTATCACTCCCCCAATTCTTGCGTCATCCGAAAGCTTTATCAATGATGATTTTATATTTTCTCCCAGGTCATAGCTAAAAATGTTAAATAGTGTAGGGCCAAGAACCAATCCTTGTGGGACCTCCCTAGAAACACACCCGCTCAATGATGATTCCCCGTGTACAGTTGCATTTTGCAACTTATCAGCCAGCTTTTAATCTATTTAATGTGTGCCATGTTAAGTTTATATTGAGTTTTTTAATCAAAATGCAGTGCTCGGTCAAATGCCTTATAGAAATCTAAGTATATTACATCAACACTATTACCTTTATCGATCAAACTTGTAATCTCATCCAAAGAATCCCAAATTCGTTTGACCGGATCTATTTTCAATATACCCATGTTAGTTAGCATTAATTATATTCATTATCCTCCTTTATTTCTTTATTCATCGAGTCCCATATCAACCACTCCATTATCTTGCCCAGGATTGATGTCAGATTAACAGCCCTACATTACCCATGTCATCCTGTTTACCCTTTTAAATATTGATGCAACGTATGCTTTCTTCCAGTGTTCTGGAACTTCCTCGATGTGCCAAGATTTATTGAAAAGCAACAGTAAAGGTCCAGTGAGCTACTTGGCCAGCTCTTTTAAAACTCTTGGATGCAAGTTATCTGGACCTGTTAATTTAAAAATGTCCAACTTTAATAGCTGCTGTTTAACATCCTCCTGAAGTACTAGTAGAAAGGAAAGAGTGTTATCAGCATAACAAGGCATGATAACATCATCTTTTCCCCCCAAATACCGAACAGAAATATTTATTGAACATTTCTGACTTTTCTGGATTATTATTGATAATTCTACCATTGCCATCTAATAATGGATCAATACCATTGTTAGGAATTTTTTTTTGTTCCTAATATACTTAAAAAACTCCTTCTTATTGCCCGTAACTCTGCAACAATACACTAACAAGACCTCCTATACACACTCGAACGTTTGTCCTATCCTTTCTTAAAAGTCAGTACAGTAGAACCTCAGAGTTATGAACACCTTGGGAATGGAGAAATGTTCATAACTCTGAACAAAAAACATCATGGTTGTTCTTTCAAAAGTTTACAACTGAACATCGACTTAATACAGCTTTGAAACTTTACTATGCAGGAGAAAAATGCTGATTTTAACCATCTTAGTTTAAATGGAACAAGTTTCCTTATCTTGTCAAATCTTTTTTAAAACTTTTCCTATTTTTTTTTTTAGTAGTTCATATTTAACACAGTACTGTACTGTTGTTTGGTTGGTTGTTTTTTTGTCTCTGCTGCTGCCTGGTCAGTTCATAACTCTGGTGTTCATAACTCTGAGGTTCTACTGTGTGTGGACAGGCTAGTGGCAAAGTGCTGCCTTGGAAGCACGTAATGAAAGAGTAGACTCCTCTGTTCAGGCTGCCCATGCCCGCAAGTGCTGCCCCCGTAGCTCCCATTGGCCGGTTTCCAGCCAATGGGAGCTGTGGGAATGGTGCTGGGAGCAGGGGCAGCGTGCGGAGCCACCTCCCCTGCTTCTCCCCCCACCCCCGCCAGGGGCCACAGAGATGTGCTAGCAGCCAGCCGCTTCCAGGAGCGGCGTGGGGCCACGGCATGCAAGCAGCCTGCCTGAGCGCCCCGCTGCACTGCGGGACTTTTAGCTGCCTGGAGTTGGAGATCGCTGCCTGTGGTTTATTTTTGCAGGGCCCCCCTTGAGCCGGGGCTCTGGGCTGCAGCCCCTAAAGCTCCCGCCTTAATCCGACACTGTGTACGCCGAGCGTCTCTTTAAGGACATCTCAGTAAAGGATTTTAATCCTTTTCATGAACCCTTAAAAAGGGGATTTATGTTTCTAGCTGATGGGAAATATTCTCAAGGCATTTCAGAGCAGCCTCAGTGCTCTGTCCATGTATCTCACACCCACAATATTCTCCATACGGTCCCTATGCATGAAATCCCCTCTCCTCTGATCTGCAAAGGCATCATCTTCTCTTCGTTCAAATCTAAAGACTCCCTTTTCCTACACAAAACGAATCTTCCATGGAGTGAAACACAGGAACCATATTCAGAATGCACAGCAACATAAAATGCACAGCAGTTCAGAACAGGAACTAAATAGTGACCCAACAGGAGCTACAGAGAAATCTAGTCAACAGAAAGTAATTGGTCAAGTTAGAGTTTGGCCAGGATGCTGGAGCCCTTCAGTGGGAAAAAGTACTACAGGATCTGTAACTGAGCACAAGTGGCCAGAACCTAACTTTCATGGTATGTTCAAAAGACAGCATCTTGCTTCTTCAGACCACACTGGCCTCTGGAGCACTGGTTCAGTAGCTATTCAAAGGGAAGAGTGCCACCTGCTGAATCACTGCTAGCACTTTCTGCAGAACCTGATTTTTCTCCTTGAGTCTGTCATTCAGGTACTAACCGGATGTAACCCAGCTTCTGGTGTGAGAGCTGTAGAGGCCAGAGATTGAAGTTGGATGGTTGATATAAAGGGAATTAGCACATTTGACACCTACAGTATACTTTAAAAATGCTCCTAAAATGAAAAGGAAGCAAACAAAGTCTAATTGTATGGAAGCCTAGTTAAAGGAATTCTTCAATGTTCTCAATTCTCAACATTCTCCATCTGCACTGGATACATGAGAAAACAGTTTAAGGGAATAAAAATGTTGGTTGCCTTCCATTGTCTATTTGTTCAGATTCATAACTTCTGTGCATATTTTGCCCAGACTTCTCTCCTTTTCCTGTTCTTGGACATGATTTACTCAAGTCTCAGAGACACTGGTAAAAGCAGACACACCAAAAATAGTGGCAAATCCCAATGAGAAGAATGGCTGGATCACAGGTTTATATTGGCAACATGGGATTTGTTAAAAAACATGGCTTCTGAACCATGACAATTAATCACAGAAGGAAACATCAGGTTTCGACTCCAGAGGTCATACAGATAGGATTATTTCATGCTTCTACAAGAGCAGCAGACTGAGTAAAACTCAGCCACTCTTTAAAAACCAGGACACTGAAGTGGATTTACTGTTATATACAGAAATAGTATTTCAATATTCTACAAAGTACTAATTTTCCCCAAGCTTTGTATGATTTCTAAGGGGGCCAATATTTCCAAAGATGAGTACCTAATGCTAGGCATCTAAATTCATATTTATCAGTTTTTCCTCTCATTTTTCAACTCAGTAAATTAAAGCAGAATTTGGCCCATTCAACACTCAATTCCAATTTTGTGGTCTTTTATGTCAGCAGCAAAACTCCTTCCACAAGAACAGGATTGGGCCTTCAATACCGAAATCAACACATTTTACTGAAGTAAATAGGAATTGTTGGTGCTCTGATTCAAAGCACTGTTGAAAATCAGGCCACATCTTTATGCACCCAAGGTTTGAAAATGCATTCCCAATATCTATGAACCTATAGTTATTTATAAGATGGTTTCAATATTATTCTTTAAAACTCAATGCATAATTTTATATTCAAAGCCATCATTTACACGATTAAAAATGTTATTAACCCACTGGTTATAAAATATCATTTTAGGACCTAAATCTGCAGTCCTTACTCAAGCAAAACTCCCACTGGAGCCAACAAGAGTTTTACCCATGTATGGACTGCACGATTCATCTCTGACTGTCACCTATTAATGAAAGGCAATTAGCCTCATACTCTTTTCCATCAGTCCACAGAGCAGGCTGCAGAGTTCCAAAGGCATAATCCCTCCTCCAACTCCCCACTTGGCAGCGCCTCTCTGCAGTGCCTCAGTGACACAGTTTGGACCTAAACAAGGTCAGACAGAAACCAGGAAGTGCAGGAGATGAGAAAAAAGCAGCAGCTCCAGAAAAGCAGAAATCCCATTATGAAACTATCAGGGTACGGCGCATGCATTGGAGGTCATGGAATCTGTGAGAGGGTCACTTCTGTGCAGCTCTAGTGTTCTTTCAGACTGTTACCCAGTTATGTTTCAACCCTTGTTTCTATCTCTCTATGTTTTCAGTCTCCTCCTCTCTCCCTAATTCTTCCTCCTTTTGACCCATCTTCCATTCCCCAAGCCACCTTCTACACTGTTACTCCTACACAATCCCATCAGATTTGTCCAGGTGTAAGAGAAGAATATAGCTCCATCAGGCTGGGAATTAATCAGAAATGTCCTTCTCCCCATCCATGGAAAGATGGTCCACTGGTTAACAGCTGGTCTCAGGAGACCAATGTTCAATTCTCTTTTCTATCTGTGACCTTGAGCAAGTCACTTAGGCCCAGAGCCTCAAAGGCATTTAGGCACCTAACTCCAATAAGACTCTGTCTCAGGTCTCCATCTGTTAAATGGGAATAATAATAGCAGAGCACCTCACCCTCCCTGATTGAACTAACCTCGTTATCTCCATACTGATTTATATCTGCCTCTGGAAATTTCCATTACTTGCATCTGAAGAAGTGAGGTTCTTACCCCCGAAAGCTTATGCTCCCAATACTTCTGTTAGTCTTAAAGGTGCCACAGGACTCTCTGTTGCTTTCTACCTCAAGGGGAGTTGTTAGAATAAGAACTTTAATGATGGTGACAGGCCCAGATACTGTGGGAGCCATAGAAGTATCATAGATAGTTCAGCACCTCTATCTAGCCCTTGCGTCCCTTCACATAACAGCTTAATGGCCCTTCCCATAAAGGAAATGTTAGTTCTCTTTCCTCCTGAGTGTGCAAACAGAAAGAAAGCCACTCTGTTTACCACAACACAGTTTGTTGCTATGAGGCGGACAGTGATGTTCCCGAGGATTACTATCCTAGTATGTGCCAGCAGAAGTTATTGCAAAAATAGATTTTATTAGCAGCAAATGCTAAATATCAAGGCAGTTATTTACAGTAAGGAAATGCTAGATAAGGAAAATATGACACAAAAACAAAGCCTGCCAAAGACGATATCTGATATTTGTCTGTATTTAAGAAGTGGATTTAATTCTTATGAAAGGTATCTGCTGACAAACCTGAGAATGTGAATTCCTTTATCTGCACAACAGATGATAAATTAGACACCTGGACACAATCTTGCTACCCTTTACTCAGCCAAAAAAAAAAAATCTTTATTCAAGCCTGAAGACTATTTATATGAGTAAAAAGATGGCAAGAATTTTTAAGGTTGCTTCCACTGAAGACAGTCATTGCTTTCTCGTTAAGAGTGTTAATCTACAGTTAAGTTCAAGAACAAGAGATTTGGCACTTGTATATCATGGGAAATGGAGAATAATAAAAAAAGAGAGTGTTATTTAAACATTGGATGGATGCAACCCTAAGAGTAAAGAGAAGAAAAGGAAGTAGGAAGCGGTAGGAGAAGACAAGGGAGGTAGTGAGGAATGGAAGTAGATCATTAAGATAGATGAGAGAGAAATAGCTTATACGGAATACAAACCTTATACACTGTAATGTATCTATATTTAAATGGTTTCATCTTGATAGAAAAAGGTTTTAAAGTAACCTATCAAGGCGAACATTCCAGAAGATAAAGTTATTTGACTTATAACCCAGTGCCAAAATAGAGAAATTACTGAAAATTCTCATTTTCAAGAAGAGTGATGACACTGGTCATAAAATGTCCAAACTTGTTTTTAATTTTGCTCTCAGATGAATGTGGAGTGACCCTAGCAACCAGCTATTTTTATAGGATTTTTGTGTCAAACTTTCTGTAAACAATTGATATAATGTCATCTCACGACCTTTTCACCCAGATAACATGTCAACTTCCTCAAACGTGGTCTCTTGCATTGGATTTTTGATTTTTTGTGGGGGGCAAAAGGGATTTCACATACTTACAATCTCTATATTGTGTAATTGGTGATTTTCCAAAATTGCCACTAGCTAAGGATGACCAAACTCGAACATGATTGGACCAAGTCGTATGGCTCCAAGGTAGGCCTTGTACCAGATTCATCCAAAAGTTTTGTAGGGAGGTGCTGCAAGGCAAAGTAATTGAAGTTTGCAAATCAATGAATCAAGGGTAAGGCTGAGAGATTTTTCCTTTCAGGTCAACAAGCCACCTGAGGGAAGACTGACATTCCAGCAGAGTTGAGCGAAATTTAAAATTTCCATCGAGTGGGAAATTCCAAGATTTGAATCATTTTTATCCTGAAAAGGGACAACAAGTTGAAATTCCTAATTTTTTGGTGGAATGGAAATTCCAGAAAAATTCTAATTGGAAATACCAAAATATTATGTTTCAATATTTTCAATTAAAATGAAACATTTAGACATTCTTTTAGAGTCAGGTCAACATGAAACAACATTTCCCTAATGCATTACCTTATGGGACTTGTAGTCTCCTCTGACCTGGGCTCCCAGAAGGGCTACATATCCTACAATGCAATAATGGCTCACAGGAAATGATGGGAGCCTAAACCACAAATCCCATAAGGTAATTCACTAGGGAAATGCAGTTTGTTTTTTTTAATTGATTAGAAACATGTTGGTTCCATTTAATAAAATGAAATATTCTGATTTGGGCTAAACAGACCCAAAACAAAGTTTTCCATTTTGATTTTCCTGACAGACAATTGAACACATTCCGCAAAACTGATTTTTTTCTCTGGAAAATTTCAATTTTGCAGAAACTGCTTTTTCCATTGGAATGCTCTTCTGATGGAAAATTCCTGACCACCTCTAAGTTCCAGTTTCTCAAAAAGGCATGGTCAACTTAGGGGAAAGAGGCCAAAGCATCAACGGACAAGCTATGCCTTTGACCAGTATCCCTGCACCTGAACAAATATCACTGGTGAGAAGCCCTGTTGCAGCAGAACATCACCATTTGACTCCTCGACCACAGTTCAGCTCCTGCCCTATAAGAGTCAAGACACCTGCAAGAGTTTGCAATCCCCTGTTATCATAATGTAGCCCAAGGTCCAATGTGCTTTAGCAGTGGTAACAGCAAGTTGTAGACTTGCTGTAAACTGCTGCATGTTGCGAGAATTTCCTGGTTCCTGCCAGGAAATATTCTCTGCCCTCCCAGCAAGAAGTTTTAACACTGAATGAAACTGGGAACAGAAGACAAGCAAGCAAGGAGGGGGCTGCTGGACTGTAATCGTGTTCTGTTTCCTTACAGAATAAAAAACTTTGTTCCTCATGTTTGTCTGAGTGGGTCTGGTCTGAGGTGAATACATACTGGCATAGAATGCAGAGCACATTAAGGAACGTCAGGTCCAGTTTCCCAAAGTTGTGTAAAAAGTCTCGAGGCAGACTTACCCTAGCTTGGACAGCCTCGTACTCGGACAGCGAATAGGAGTGGGAGGCGTTATAATACGTGTTTTATCTTTCCTTTATTTTGTTTTAGGCCGTTTTGTTTTTGTTAGCTGGGAGATGTCTCAGCTTATTGGTATTCTTTAATTTTAGGGTTCATAGAATCATAGAATCATAGAATATCAGAGTTGGAAGGGACCTCAAGAGGTCATCTAGTCCAACCCCCTGCTCAAAGCAGGACCAATTCCCAGCTAAATCATCCCAGCCAGGGCTTTGTCAAGCCGGGCCTTAAAAACCTCCAAGGAAGGAGACTCCACCACCTCCCTAGGTAACGCATTCCAGTGTTTCACCACCCTCCTAGTGAAATAGTTTTTCCTGATATCCAACCTGGACCTCCCTCACTGCAACTTGAGACCATTGCTCCTTGTTCTGTCGTCTGCCACCACTGAGAACAGCCGAGCTCCATCCTCTTTGGAACCCCCCTTCAGGTAGTTGAAGGCTGCTATCAAATCCCCCCTCATTCTTCTCTTCTGGAGACTAAACAATCCCAGTTCCCTCAGCCTCTCCTCATAAGTCATGTGCTCCAGACCCCTAATCATTTTTGTTGCCCTCCGCTGGACTCTTTCCAATTTTTCCACATCCTTCTTGTAGTGTGGGGCCCAAAACTGGACACAGTATTCCAGATGAGGCCTCACCAATGTCGAATAAAGGGGAACAATCACGTCCCTCGATCTGCTGGCAATGCCCCTACTTATACAGCCCAAAATGCCGTTAGCCTTCTTGGCAACAAGAGCACACTGTTGACTCATATCCAGCTTCTCGTCCACTGTGACCCCTAGGTCCTTTTCTGCAGAACTGCTACCTAGCCATTCGGTCCCTAGTCTGTAGCAGTGCATGGGATTCTTCCGTCCTAAGTGCAGGACTCTGCACTTGTCCTTGTTGAACCTCATCAGGTTTTTTTCTGCCCAATCCTCTAATTTGTCTAGGTCCCTCTGTATCCGATCCCTACCCTCTAGTGTATCTACCACGCCTCCTAGTTTAGTGTCATCTGCAAACTTGCTGAGAGTGCAGTCCACACCATCCTCCAGATCATTAATAAAGATATTAAACAAAACCGGCCCCAGGACCGACCCTTGGGGCACTCCGCTTGAAACCGGCTGCCAACTAGACATGGAGCCATTGATCACTACCCGTTGAGCCCGACAATCTAGCCAACTTTCTATCCACCTTACAGTCCATTCATCCAGCCCATACTTCTTTAACTTGGCGGCAAGAATACTGTGGGAGACCGTATCAAAAGCTTTGCTAAAGTCAAGGAATAACACATCCACTGCTTTCCCCTCATCCACAGAGCCAGTTATCTCATCATAGAAGGCAATTAGGTTAGTCAGGCACGACTTCCCCTTCATGAATCCATGCTGACTGTTCCTGATCACTTTCCTCTCCTCTAAATGTTTCATAATTGATTCCTTGAGGACCTGCTCCATGATTTTTCCAGGGACTGAGGTGAGGCTGACTGGCCTGTAGTTCCCCGGATCCTCCTTCTTCCCTTTTTTAAAGATGGGCACTACATTAGCCTTTTTCCAGTCATCTGGGACCTCCCCCGATCGCCATGAGTTTTCAAAAATAATGGCTAATGGCTCTGCAATCTCACCCGCCAACTCCTTTAGCACCCTCGGATGCAGCGCATCCGGCCCCATGGACTTGTGCACGTCCAGTTTTTCTAAATAGTCCCGAACCACTTCTTTCTCCACAGAGGGTTGGTCACCTTCTCCCCATGCTGTACTGCCCAGTGCAGCAGTCTGGGAGCTGACCTTGTTCGTGAAGACAGAGGCAAAAAAATCATTGAGTACATTAGCTTTTTCCACATCCTCGGTCACTAGGTTGCCTCCCTCATTCAATAAGGGGCCCACACTTTCCTTGATTTTCTTCTTGTTGCTAACATACCTGAAGAAACCCTTCTTGTTACTCTTAACATCTCTTGCTAACTGCAACTCCAAGTGTGATTTGGCCTTCCTGATTTCACTCCTGCATGCCTGAGCAATATTTTTATACTCCTCCCTGGTCATTTGTCCAATCTTCCACTTCTTGTAAGCTTCTTTTTTGCGTTTAAGATCAGCAAGGATTTCACTGTTTAGCCAAGCTGGTCGCCTGCCATATTTACTATTCTTTCTACACATCGGGATGGTTTGTTCCTGCAACCTCAATAAGGATTCTTTAAAATACAGCCAGCTCTCCTGGACCCCTTTGCCCTTCATGTTATTCTCCCAGGGGATCCTGCCCATCTGTTCCCTGAGGGAGTCAAAGTCTGCTTTTCTGAAGTCCAGGGTCCGTATTCTGCTGCTCTCCTTTCTTCCTTGTGTCAGGATCCTGAACTCGACCATCTCATGGTCACTGCCTCCCAGGTTCCCATCCACTTTTGCTTCCCCTACTAGTTCTTCTCTGTTTGTGAGTAGCAGGTCAAGAAAAGCTTTGCCCCTAGTTGTGAAAGCATAGTTGCGAGCATGCATGTGTATTTGAGCACCCTAAAGTCCACATGGGGGAAATCGCTAGAAAGTAAATTCCCTGGGTTTAAACAGACCAAAATATTGTCTCAAACATACTCATTAAAGTGTGTTCTGTATTTAAAAATCCCAAAAGATTTTAATCTGTCACCAGTAATTTCTGGTAGATAAGAGCTGTGAAGCTTCTGCTCATCTGAAGTATTCTATTAAAACCTCTATAATATCTCTGTTTGGGGAGGAGGAAGAGAGGAACAGGTTAGCAACCACGCAAGAATTTAAAACTAAAGAGGAAGAATTATAATTGGCTCTGAGGTGGTGGTTTAGAGATATTAAATAGTTTAATACTGAAACCAAATTATTATCTAACCATCTCCAAGTTATACATTTGATTTAACTGATGCAATTCTTTAGTTGGTGTTTATAACCAAATGGAGAGACACCTAACTAGATCCCTTCTTGAATTTATAAGAATAGGCTTGTGTGTGTGTTAATAAAATAATTTAACTACTTTGATGACTTAATTCCAATCCAATATTGAACTTGTTGATTTATTGATTTGATAGCTATACTGATGTATTCTTTATATCAATTAATTAATAGTAGTTTAGTTTGGGTGATAGGTTTTCTTTATTTTATTTTTAATAGTTGTAATAGATGTATAGGAAGATAGAGAGTCACATTTCAACAAGCAATGTGGGTCCAGAACCTTTAGGGACCTGGGTGGATGCCAGCCAGTTAACCTAAAAGTCTGATCAGCTCCACTAATTAGCTGGTAGTTCTCAAACAGGGCTGGACAAAGAACTCTTTGAAAATACATCTCAATCATAAAAAATGACCCTGACTGCACTGACACCCCTTCTGCTCTTAAGCCCCTACCAAAAAGGAGATAATAAAATCTGAACAATGAAAAACAAAAAGGGTAAAGTGACAGAGACTCCATTAAGTGCACTAGGAATTTTGCCATTTCTACCAATTATTTATGTGAGAATCACTCAGATACTATGTTGAAGGACAGATGTATACAATTATAAAATAAGTGAAAAAAGAGAAGGGGACAAGATAAAGAAATCTGTTAAACGAACAAGAAAGGAAAGATAACGGGGGGGGGGCAGAATTTTATGCAAGAGATAAGAACATACTGAGAGGGAAAGAACTAAAATCAGGAGAAAGGAGCAAAGAATGATTTAACAGAAATGACAATGCAGGGAAGGGGAAAAGAATGGGTTAGTGATTAGCAGCACAGTTTTAATGGAACTGAAAATTCTGGATTCACATATGAGCAGAGCCTTCAGATTCTCTCATTTGTGCCACTCCTGTTCCTTACAGCCATTCATGAATCTGGTCAGAAGCCTGAGACACAGAGCAGTTTCAGGGTCAGAGAAACATAAGGACATGACTAAAAAGTCAAAAGGATGGTAAACACAGACCAATCTACATTGTGAACAATACATTTCAGCAACAACCCCCAGAACTACACGCTATATATTTCAATCGATAAATGATAAGTTAACACAGGTGTAAAAATCAGTGGCAGATTTTTTCCTCAAGAAATTGTCCAAAATCGCTGGAAATGTGGGATACTTTTCTTATGGCCCTGCAAATATATTTGTATTCAGAATGGATCATACAGTTCTCCAGTAAGTAATGAGGATAGCAAAGAACCTGGCCAACACTCGAGCCCACCGATATTATGGAAAATTACTGGCAGTGATGTTGTAACACTCATTCAACACCATTGTATCTGGTGAGCTTTAGAAAGCCAATTGTGGCTTTCCAAACTGAAAGCAGGTGCATTGCTGCTTCAAAATTTTCTCTCATATTTTTTTCATTGAAATGATAGGAAATTATCATTTTGAAATTAAAAGCATCATGGCTTTTATTTCTGATAACTACTGAAGCAATCTACATTGCTTTAAGTTTCCAACAGGAAGCCATTGTCCTGTTCATTTCCAAGTTATTTTATCATCATCTTTAGCACACATATAATAAGGAACTGTCATTTTGTCATTGATAACATTACATTAAAAGTGTTAATAGCTGGGAAAGTGGTCAATGGTAGATTAGCATGAAATGCACATTCACAGCACTCAGACTGTTTTTCTCATACAAGAGAAATCACTTTATTTGGAACATGCTGGTGGATATTTTATAGTCCAATTTAGACAGCTCTGCCAATTAAGGACCTGGTCTTTCAACTGCTTATGCATAGGGGCAACTTGACTCACTTGAGTAATTCAGCAGGGCCTAGGGTGACCAGACAGCAAAAATGAAAAATCGGGACGGGGGTGGGGGGTAATAGGAGTCCATATAAGAAAAAGACCCAAAAATCGGGACTGTCCCTATAAAATCGGGACATCTGGTCACCCTAGCAGGGCCACTGATGTGAGTAAAATTACTCAGGAGTGTCTGTTCACAGGGTCTGGCACGAAGAGGCCATTTAAAAATAAACTGTGAAAAGACAAAATGAAAAAAGAATACAATAAAAATACTACTCATGTCACAGATTATAGTCTTTATTTTCCTTGTAATCTTTATGTGGCACGCTCTGTATCAAAGCCAGAAATTGGGATTCTGATCTGCTTTGCTGCCTACAAAAATCTTTGTTAATGTTTAGGCAGCTGGTATGCTGAGACCACAGCGTATCACACTGAGCAGCACTGTCTCACTGTTTGCTTTTGCTCCACCGTCTGCCTGTCTCCATCTGTTGTCCCTTGTTTTATAAGTGTTTTGGGCCAGGACCAGCTTTTTTGTTCTGTGTTTGCACAGCACCTAGCACAATGGAGTCCCAGTCCATGACCAGGGCTCCTAAGCCTTTCTGCATTATAAATACCAATAATAATAGAATCCTTATTTAACAGCTGGTAAAGCACCACTTAATCCCTTGGTACTTGCTTAGGGTCTGATCCAAATACCACTGATGTCAATGTGAGTCTTTCCATTGATATCAATCGGCTTTGAATCTGGTCCTCAGTGTGTGCCCAATTAAGTGGAATTTGTGTTAATATTGTCTTGATTCACAAGAACAGGCCCAATTATAGTGAATGACAATGAAATAATCAAGAAACTCCACTGACATCCATGGCTGCAGGATAGGCCTGAGTGTTCAAATGAAGATGTAACTTTGTAAGGAATGCGTTAAGCTTTAAACAAGTCTATTCAGCATTAATTTTCAACTTCCAGTTTCACTTCTTAAAGTGCATGGACATCCCTATTTAAAATGGGCACAACACACTGAAGAACGGGATCCAGTTAGAGCTGGTCAAAAATGTTTTGTTGACGAGTGACAAAAGCTTTCCCAGAGAGTTCTGGGAGCCAGAGAGGCAAAGAGCCCAGGTGCCCTAGCTCTCCATAGCTCCAGCTCCTGGAGCTGCGAGGGCAGACTGAGTGCCTGAGCTCCCGTCTCTCTGCCAGCCCAGGTGGAAGGCTTTGTCAATTTCACACATATTCAGGCATTGGGGAACAAGCCAGACCTCGCTTACAGATAGCCCCCCAATCTGAAGCAAATACTCACCAGTAACTATACACCACACAACAAAAACACCAACCCAGGAACCAAACCCTGGTGCCAACTCTGTCCACATAGCTATTCAAGAGACACCATCATAGGACCTAACCACATCAGCAACACCATCAGGGGCTCGTTCACTTGCACAGCTACCAAGGTGATATATGCCATCATGTGCCAGCAATGCCCCTCTGCCATGTACATTGGCCAAACTGGACAGTCTCTAAGCAAAAGAATAAATGGACACAAACCAGCAGGAGAACACTTCAATCTCCCTGATCACTCAATAACAGACCTAAAAGTGGCAATTCTTCAACAAAAAAACTTCAAAAACAGACTCCAACATGAAACTGCAGAACTGGAATTAATTTGCAAAGTGGACACCATCAGATTAGGCCTGAATAAAGACTTGGAGTGGTTGGGTCATTACAAAACCTAAACTTAATTTCCCCAATACTAATTTCCCCCTACTGTTACTCACACCTTCTTGTCAACTGTCTGAAATGGGCCACTCTCATTACCACTTCAAAAGTTATTTTTCCTCTCTTGGTATCCTGCTGTCAATTAAATTATCTCATTAAACTGACCTCACACTTGGTAAGGCAACTCACATCTGTTCATGTATTTATACCTGCTCCTGTATTTTCCACTCCATGCATCTGATGAAGTGGGTTCTAGCCCACAAAAGCTTATGCCCAAATAAATTTGTTAGTCTCTAAGGTGCCACAAGGACTCCACGTTGTTTTTGCCAAAGACTAATGATTCCTTATTTCAAATTAGTAAGCTGTTTGACATTGCCCTGATTTTCAGAGGTGAAGTTCCCATAAATTTCCTTAAAGTTCATGGGAGCTGCAGGTGCTCAGATCTTTGAAAATAAGGCATTATTTCATTGTTTAACCACTTTTTAAAAAATTATCTTTCTTCTTCGGACAATTATTATTTGTATTCACCTTCCTACTCTAACTGTAGGCATTGCCATCTAATGTGTGTGTTACATTGGCAGCATATGGTTAAGGGCCCTGTTATTTTGGGAATTAGTGGACACATTTAAGATGAAACAAAATGTATATCTCATTCCAGTAACATGTTCAGAGACAAATGTGTCTTTGAGGCTTGGAGCTGAGCTAATTTCCTTTTAATAAACAGTGATGTATTTTATATAAACCAGGTGCATTCCAACAGTTTGAAACCAGAAAGTGCTAAAGGGTTTTACAAGGAGACAGCTACATCACCCGTTTGAGCCAACCCATCCCCTCACGTCTAGGTGCTCTTATTCCTGCATGAGAGAAATACCAAATGTATGATTTCTTTGGCTGATCTTTGCAGTGCTATGAAAGTTAGAATAACTATAATCGCACTGAGGGCCATATTCTGATCTCAGTTGCAGGAATATAAGCCAGGAGTAAATTCATTGCCAGATCTTCAGTTGGTGTTAATCTTTGTTGCTGCCCCTGGCCCATTGAATTCAGTGAAATTGCTATAAATGAGATCAGAATCTACCCCTGAGATAAACAGTACAGAAAAACCCTTCAACGTATTTCTTCTTTTTCCCCTTCTTGGACCTTTTTCTTTCCCCAGTTTCTTTTCAGTCCTTCAGATAAAGTTGGCAATACTTTAAATTATTAGAAAAATACTTCTAAATCAATATTTAATGCATATTGGAACATTAATTTGACATTATTAGGAAAACATGTTTATCTTTACATCAAAGTGTATGATATGTATATAACAAAGATTGGGGCTTTTTATCTGTATTTTGAAAACCAAGATACCAAAATATTAAAAATGCTTACTCTTGCCAATATATATCCTAGCACAGTAATCATATAGGAAAAAATATTGCAAAGTAAATAATAAAATAGTACATTTCATACTGACAGATGACCACCTACTTACTGTATTTTATTACATAGAAAAAAATTGCACTAATATATAATTATTTATATTATGATGAAAGAGAGGTCGTAGTCAGGGATCAGGACCACAATACACCAGTTGAGGACCTCGTCCACAGGCTGTATAGACTGCCTGTGTTGACTTGCTATAGGAACCTTAACTTTTGTATGTTCCCTTATTCTTATCTTAGCTCTACAACTTTAACATTGCAGAAGTCTATCAGCCTCGTGACTTCAATGGGGTTATTCCATTTTATACCAGCTTTGGTTCTGGCCTTATGTTTTGTTTAATATACTGGATAACAAACAGTATTAAATATTTTATTTTATATACTTTTAACAAAATAAATATGAATAAGAAACGACTACATATGACATGAGAAACCTGGCCAAGACAATATTCCTCACAAAAACTTAACTTGTGCATTGTCCAACTTATTTTTGTCCTACTAGGGATATGTATCCTGCATTACTATGGGGATGGGGTGTATTTAATTTAATATCTTTTTTTAAACAGGAAGGGGGAAAGAAAAAAGAAGAAACAGCACATGAATGAGCTTCCTGGAGTGACAGGAATATTTCTTGTAAGTATTAAAATGGTTTCTATGACGGGGCCACTAACTGCACATCAGTGAGTGTGGATTTAACAGAACCACTCATGTAGCATGTACAATCATTGTGTCTAATTGGACCGTATAGAAAGAGTATTGTTATTCCCAGGGTTCTTGGCAGCGGGCTGTGCAGGTAGCTGACAGAGTTTGACTGTGACTGATCATTAATGAGTATCAATTTAAAAATTTATGGTGACTGCACTTCTGGGAGTATTGCCAAACTACAGATTACTATTTAATGATTAGTATTTTTGCTACTATTATCATACTGCCCAGGTACCCTAGCTATGAACCATAGTCCTGTTGTGCTAGGTGCTGTACAAGCACAAAACATAAATGTCAGCTCCTGCCTTAAAGAGCTGACAATCTAAGGCAAGAGACAACAGCTGGAAACAGACAGATAGATGGGGGTGGGGGACAAATAGAAAACTAAGATGACAATATTGGTCAGCAGGATAGGCAGTGGTCTCATCACACCAGGAGCCTAACCATTGTCAAGCTTTTTTTAGGCATCATGGCTCAGGAGAGTTTTTAAGGAGGGGTTAGAAGAAGGATAAAGTGGTAGCTCCACAGATGTTTACAGGTTGCTGCTATGAAGCGTGAGTGGCAGCACGGGGAAAAAGATGCTTGTTTATTAATTTAATAAATGGAAGATGGAGGTTGGCACGGGCTGATCGGGGGTGGGAGTCAAGATCTCAATAGCAAATGAGAGAAGATAGGTAGGGTGGGGATAGGTCATAAAAGGAAGAGACGACAAGTAGCTTATGTTTTATGTGATGAATAGAGGAGGAGCCAATGAAGGGATTCAAAGAGAGAAGTGACTTTTGGAAGCATTAGTGATCTTCATTTTTTCCACTATTGAATATTTCCTTTTGTAACTCACACTTTTGGGAAATTACTGGACTCATGGGGTCGTTGGTAGGATTAATTTAACATTCATGCCCTTTTTACTACTATAAATCAGATGTATCAGAAATGGGACAAAACCATGAATCCAAACCTTTTCTCAGGAGATGGCAGAGGTTCAGAAACAGAACCCAGATCCAAATTTCATAGTTAGCCCCATTTCTACAATGGCGAGAAACAAATCTGTTATTTGAATTTTATGGCTTGGACTACTTTTTATCCATATATATACAATATTTTGGGAGAATATTTGATACTGTGGCAACGGTAATGTGACTCAATTCACTTAGAGACAGAGTCTGGTACTCCTAGGCCTGGTCTACACTAGGAGGTTATGTCGAATTTAGCAGCGTTAAATCAAATTAACCCTGCACCCGTCCACACGACGAAGCTATTTAGTTCGACATAGAGGTCTCTTTAAATCGATTTCTGTACTCCTCCCCGACGAGGGGAGTAGTGCTAAATTCGACATGGCCATGTCGAATTAGGGTAGGTGTGGATGGAATTCGACGCTAATAGCTCCGGGAGCTATCCCACAGTGCACCACTCTGTTGACACTCTGGACAGCAGTCCGAGCTCACAGGAAAAGCCCTGGGAAAATTTGAATTCCTTTTCCTGTCTGGCCAGTTTGAATCTCATTTCCTGTTTGAACATCATGGCGAGCTCAGCAGCACTGGCAACGATGCAGAGCTCTCCAGCAGAGGTGACCATGCAATCGCAGAATAGAAAGAGGGCCCCAGCATGGACTGATCGGGAAGTCTTGGATCTGATCGCTGTGTGAGGTGATGAGTCCGTGCTTTTGGAGCTGCGATCGAAAAAACGGAATGCGAAGATCTACGAGAAGATCTCCAAAGCCATGACGGAGAGAGGATACAGCCGGGATGCAACGCAGTGTCGCGTGAAAATCAAGGACCTGAGACAAGGCTACCAGAAGACCAAAGCAGCAAATGGACGCTCCGGATCCCAGCCTCAGACATGCCGTTTCTACGAGGCACTGCATTCCATTCTAGGTGCGGCCGCCACCACTACCCCGCCAGTGACCGTGGACTCTGACGATGGGGTATTGTCGACGGCCGCTTCCTCGGAGATGTTCGCGGACGGGGACGATGAGGAAGGAGATGAGGAGGACGAGGCAGTCGACAGCGCATACAACGCTGATTTCCCCGACAGCCAGGATCTCTTCATCACCCTCACGGAGATCCCTTACCAACCCTCCGAAGGCATTAACCCTGACCCTGAATCAGGGGAAGGATCAGTCGGTAAGTGTTTTAAACATGTAAACATTTATTTTGATCAGAACAGAAATGGAATATTAACAATGGGTTTTTCATGATTACTTTGCCCTAGGCACTTTACTTTTTAGTCCTTGCCAGTGCAACTACTGCAAAAGTATCTCAAAAAAGACGGTTACTCACCGTTGTAACTGTTGTTCTTCGAGATGTGTTGCTCATATCCATTCCATTAGGTGTGTGCGCGCCGCGTGCACGATCGTCGGAAGATTTTCTACCCTAGCAACACCGGTGGGTCGGCTGTGGAGCCCCCTAGAGTGGCGCCTTCATGGCGCTGAATATATACCCCAGCCGACCCGGCGCCCCCTCAGTTCCTTCTTGCCGGCTACTCCGACAGTGGGGACGGGGGGCGGGTTTGGAATGGATATGAGCAACACATCTCGAAGAACAACAGTTACAACGGTGAGTAACCGTCTTTTCTTCTTCGAGTGCTTGCTCATATCCATTCCATTAGGTGACTCCCAAGCCCAACTTAGGTGGTGGGGTCGGAGTGAGACATTGCTGTGTGCAAAACCGCTGATCCGAAAGCAGCATCGTCCCTGGACTGCTGCACTAGTGCATAGTGAGCTGTAAATGTGTGGACTGATGACCAAACCGCAGCTCTACAAATGTCCTGGATCGGAACTTGCGCCAGGAAAGCCGTCGAGGAAGCTTGGGCCCTCGTGGAGTGAGCTGTGAGGTGTGGTGCTGAGGCACCTGCCAGGTCATAGCAAGTCCGGATGCAAGACGTAATCCATGAGGATAGGCGTTGTGAGGAGACCGGTGAACCTTTCATTCGGTCGGCCACTGCAACGAAGAGTTGCGTCGTGTTTCTAAAGTGCCTTGTGCGGTCAATATAGAAGGCCAGGGCCCTGCGTACGTCCAGAGAATGCAAACGTTGATCCTGGCGAGTAGCATGTGGTTTAGGATGAAAGACCGGGAGAAATATATCCTGGTTGATATGAAATGGAGAAACCACCTTAGGGAGAAAGGCAGGATGTGGGCGGAGCTGCACTTTATCCTTATGAAAAACTGTGTAAGGGGGCTCGGATGTAAGCGCCCTGAGTTCAGAAACGCACCTTGCTGAGGTGATGGCTACGAGGAAGGCTGTCTTCCAGGATAGGTACAGAAGTGAACAGGTGGCCAGTGGCTCGAATGGAGGACCTGTGAGCTTGGAGAGAACCAGGTTGAGGTCCCACGTCGGAACGGGCTGACGTTGTTGTGGGTACATCCGGTCTAAGCCCTTGAGGAATCTAACGACCATCGGGTTAGAGAATACCGAAGACGCGAGTTCCCCTGGATGAAAGGCCGATATAGCGGCCAGGTGAACTCTAATTGAAGATATCGCCAACCCTTGCTGTTTTAGGGAGAGGAGATATTCCAATATGAGAGGAATAGGCGCCTGTAACGGGGACGTGGCTCGTTGTTCGCACCAACAGGAGAACCGCTTCCACTTGGCCAAGTATGTGGTCCGTGTTGAGGGCTTCCTACTGCTCAGCAGAATCTGTTGGACAGAGTGCGAGCACTGCTGCTCTGCCTGGGTGAACCATGGAGCAGCCACGCCGTGAGGTGGAGTGATTGCAGGTCGGGGTGACGCAGCCGGCCGTGGTCCTGAGAGATGAGATCCGGGCATAATGGAAGCGGGATCGGTGTCTGAACCGAGAGCTCCAACAGCGTGGTGTACCAATGTTGTCTCGGCCACGCTGGGGCGATCAGAATCACCTGTGCCTGGTCTCTGCGCAATTTGAGCAGTACCTTGTGGACCAGAGGAAACGGAGGGAAGGCATAAAACAGGTGGTCTTTCCAGGGAAGGAGAAACGCATCCGAGAGGGAGCCCGGAGCTCGACCTTGCAGGGAGCAGAACACGTGGCACTTCCTGTTGTCTCGAGATGCAAACAGGTCTATCTGGGGAAACCCCCACTTCTGGAAAACGGAATGTATGATGTCCGGACGGATAGACCACTCGTGTGTTTGAAAGGACCTGCTGAGTCGGTCCGCCAGAGTGTTCTGGACTCCAGGGAGGAACGATGCCGTGAGATGGATTGAGTGGGCGATGCAGAAGTCCCACAGGCGAATGGCCTCTTGGCATAGAATTGACGAACGTGCTCCTCCTTGCTTGTTGATGTAAAACATGGCAGTGGTGTTGTCGATGAGAACTAACACACAGCGGCCACGTAGGAGATTGAGAAATGCCTGGCACGCCAGGCGCACCGCCATCAGTTCCCGAACATTGATGTGCAGGGCTATCTGGGGTGCAGTCCACAGGCCCTGGGTATGGTGTTCGTTGAGATGGGCGCCCCAACCCAGGGATGAAGCGTCTGTGACCAGGTGCAGAGAGGGTTGTGGGGCGTGAAACGGCATCCCCTCGCAAACCACCTTGTGGTCTAGCCACCATGTGAGGGAGGTCAGGACCGAGTTCGGGACCGTGACCACCATGTTCAGGCTGTCCCGATGTGGGCGGTATATTGATGACACCCAGGTCTGGAGTGGGCGAAGCCGAAGTCTGGCATGCCTGGTTACGTACGTGCAGGAAGCCATGTGACCCAGCAGGGTAAGGCACGACCTCACCGTGGTAGTTGGGAAGGCCTTGAGTCCTTGAATGAGGCTCGTGATGGTGCAAAAGCGATTGTCTGGCAGGATGGCTTGTGCACGTCTGGAGTCTAGAACCGCGCCTATGAATTCTATTCTCTGGGTAGGTTCTAGAGTGGATTTGTCCTTGTTAAGTAGGATACCCAACTTGTTGAATGTGTGCACTATTATGTGGACGTGATCTCGAACTTGTTCTTCGGTGCGACCGCGTGCCAGCCAGTCGTCTAGGTACGGGAACACCTGTATCCCTTGCCGACGAAGGTACGCTGCCACGACAGCCATACATTTCGTGAACACCCTTGGGGCCGAGGATAGGCCGAAGGGAAGGACTGCAAATTGGTAGTGCACCTTGCTTACCACGAATCGCAGGAAGCGTCTGTGAGGCGGGTAAATTGCAATGTGAAAGTATGCGTCTTTCATGTCGAGGGTGGCGAACCAGTCTCCAGGATCGAGGGAAGGGATAATGGCCCCCAGAGAGACCATGCGGAACTTCAACTTTACTACGAATTTGTTGAGTCCGCGCAAGTCCAAGATAGGTCGCAGACCTCCTTTGGACTTGGGAATGAGGAAGTAACGGGAATAGAATCCCCTGCCCCTTAACTCCACTGGAACCTCCTCTATGGCCCCCATAGCAAGGAGCGTGGAAACCTCCTGTATAAGAAGTTGCTCGTGAGAAGGGTCCCTGAAGAGGGACGGGGAAGGGGGGGAGGAGGGGGGAATTGAGGAAAACTGGATAGCATATCCCCTGTCCACCGTGCGAAGGACCCAACGGTCCGAGGTTATAAGGGACCAGGCATGGTGGAAATGGGAAAGGCGATCCCGAAAGGATGGGGCTGGATCCTGGGGGATGACTGGGGCGCCGTCCTCGACCGCACCTTCAAAAGTTCTGCCTGGGGCCTGAAGGTGGTCTAGGTGGCCCCTGGTTCTGACCAGGTTGAGGGCCGGTCCACCTTCTTCTACCACCTCGTCCTCGCCTCCGGGTCGAGTCCTGTCTCTGACGAGGCGGGGGGGGGGGGGGTAGAAGCGCTGAGGCTGCGGTCTAAATGGCCTGCGCTGAGGGCCCACAACATGCATCCCCAAGGAACGCATGATCGTCCTGGAGTCCTTGAGGCTCTGCAGGCGAGAGTCCGTCTTTTCTGAAAACAACCCTTGACCTTCGAAGGGTAGATCCTGCAGGGTTTGCTGCAGTTCCTGAGGTAGACCCGAGACCTGGAGCCAGGAGATCCTCCGCATAGCGATACCTGAGGCCAGGGTTCTCGCAGCCGAGTCCGCTATGTTTAAGGAGGCCTGTAAGGAGGTCCGAGCCACCTTCTTACCCTCCTCTACCAGGGCTCCAAACTCCTCCCTGGACTCTTGGGGAACCAACTCCTTGAACTTCCCCATAGAGTTCCAGGAGTTAAAGCTATAGCGGCTCAAGAGCGCCTGCTGGTTAGCCGCTCTAAGTTGCAGCCCTCCGGCTGAGTAAACTTTATGGCCGAATAAATCGAGACGCTTAGCCTCCTTTGATTTGGGGGCTGCGGCCTGCTGACCGTGGCGCTCCCTTGCGTTCACTGATGCCACCACCAGTGAACACGGCTGGGGGTGGGTATACAAGTACCCGTAGTCTTTAGACAGGACAAAGTATTTCCTTTCCACCCCTCTCGCTGTGGGTGGGATAGAGGCAGGAGTCTGCCATATCGTAGAAGCATTGGCCTGTATCGTGCGGATCAGGGGTAACGCCACCTTCGATGGGGCATCCGCTCCGAGGATATTCACGATCGGGTCGTGCACCTCCACTATCTCCTCCGCCTGCAGGTCCATATTACGGGCCATCCTGCGCAGAAGATCCTGGTGAGCCCGAAGATCTATTGGAGGTGGACCTGTGCACGATGTGCCCGCCACTGCCTCATCCGGAGAAGAAGAGGAAGATGCCTCCGGTGGAACAGGATCCAAGGGATGGTCCTGGTCTCCCTGTTCCTGGGCCGGAGCATCACCTGCGCCTGGGTCCAGGGCGTCAGGTGGTGCGGACACAGAAGCCTCCATGCCCCCTGGCGGAGGCCGAGAAATGGTGGACTCCGGGGCCCTTCTGACGGAGTGACCGGAGCGAGAGGTCAAAGCAATTGGAGCCCCTTGCGCCTGATGGTACGCCCACGGGGTCCAAAACGACCAGTGAGATGGGCCATGAGAATGGTCCTCTGCCGTGTCCTGCCAATGGCCCAAGTCCTGTTCCTCGGCTTGCCCCTGAGGGGGGTATGCCGATCTCGAGAGGTCCTCCAAGGAGCGAGACACCGATCTCGATGGCCACAGCGGTGCCGAGAGCGTCGAGACGATTCCCGTGGGCTGCGGTGCCGCACGGTGCCGGTCCGGAGATGATCTATCTCTACGCGGTGCCGGCGATCGGTGCCGGGACCGCGACCGGTGCCGATGACCTCGTCGGTGCCGGGAGTCGGACCTGGACCTCGACGAGGACCTGGAGTATGCCCGGTGCCGGGAGCGGCCTCTCGACGTCGAGCGTCGACCGTAGCGGTGCCGAGAACTACGTCTCGACGTTGATCGGTGCCGACGATCATAGCGGTGCCGAGACGTAGAGCGGTGCCGCGAAGAAGATCTTGGCCGCGAGTACGACCGGTGCCGAGGTGATATTCGGCGCCGGGACTGCGAGCGGCGTGGGGACCTGCTTCGGGACCTGGATCGGTGCCGAGGTTCCAGCCCTTGCGATGGAGGGCGCATCAAGGCAGGTTTCCCCCTCGACTGGACCGGGCGAGTCAACGGTGCCGTCGGTGCCGGTGGTTGGGGCGGTGCCGGCTCCGTGAGAGCTATTAAGTCTCTCGCCGCCGCGAAGGTCTCTGGAGTCGACGGGAGGCACTGTATCACCGCCGGCCTCGGTGGAGACGCTATCTGCACCGGACTCAACGGCCTCGGCGCCGGAGTCGACGGTGCTGGAGGCACCTGTTTCCGGTGCTCCACCGGCGGACGCGGCTCTACCCCCGGCACTGGGGGAGCCGGCGTCTTCGGCACGGAGGTCCCCGTCTCATGGGCTTTTTTATGCCCTGGGGATAATGACCGGCGCCGAGGCACTTGCTGTGCTTGCGGTGCCGACGAGGTCCGGTGCCGGGGAGGCTTGTCCGACGCCACTCGCGTGGTCGTCGTAGCCGGTGCCGCCGGGGCACTGCGCACCGAGGCGCTAGGTGCCGGGGCCTGGCTTGTAGATGGAGCGTCCGGACTAAGTGCCGCCTCCATCAGGAGTTGCCGGAGCCGAAAGTCCCGCTCCTTCTTGGTCCTTGGTCTGAAGGCCTTACAGATCTTGCACTTATCTGTTTGATGGGACTCTCCCAGGCACTTCAGACAGGAGTCGTGCGGGTCGCTCGTGGGCATAGGCTTAGCGCAGGAGGCGCACTGCTTGAAGCCGGGAGCGTTGGGCATGAGCCCGGCCCCGCGGCCGGGGGAGAAAGGGGGAGACGACCCCCTTAATCCCCTGAACTACTATAACAACTAGAACAACTTTTAAAAACTATTTAACTATTGAACTATAAACACTATAACTATAACTATAACTATAACTGCGAATAACTAACTAAGCTAGGGAGAGTGGAGAACAGCTAAGCAGCGCTCCACAGTTCCAACGACCGTCAGGGGCGGTAAGAAGGAACTGAGGGGGCGCCGGGTCGGCTGGGGTATATATTCAGCGCCATGAAGGCGCCACTCTAGGGGGCTCCACAGCCGACCCGCCGGTGTTGCTAGGGTAGAAAATCTTCCGACGATCGTGCACGCGGCGCGCACACACCTAATGGAATGGATATGAGCAAGCACTCGAAGAAGAATGTCTGGTTTTGCATGATTACTTTGCCCTAGGTGCTCTACTTTTTAGTCCTTGCCAGTGCAGCTACTGGAAAATTGTATCAATATGTTCGGGGATAGAGCAGAAATCCTCCTGGGACATCTCCACGAAGCTCTCCTGGAGGTAATTTGAAAGCCTTTGCATTAGGTTCCTGGGGAGAGCGGCCTTATTGCATCCTCCATGGTAGGAAACTTTTCCGCGCCAGGCTAGCAGCAAGTACTCCGGGATCAGTGCCTCGCACAGCATGGCCGCATACGGCCCTGGTTTTTGCTGGCATTCATGCAGCATGCGGTCTTTCTCTGTGTCCGAGATCCTCATCAGAGTGATATCACTCATGGTGACCTGCTTTAAATTAGGGGAATGTTAGTATTGGGACTGATTGCCTCTTCCTTTACATAACTGTAACCGGCGGTTTACAGCCACGCGGTGGAAGCGGGACAGGGGCAGCATACAGGGATCTTTCCCGGGGACAGCCGCGAGGTGGGTGGGACAGGGGCAGAGTTCATGCTGGCCGGATTGCCGGCAGCAGGAACTGGCCAACGCTAGGGGCACTGCTTTGAACGTGAAAGGAGGGCACTGCTATAAATTAAGCTTTCAGCAGCCAAAAGTCTACGGCTTACCATGTCCGCCTGCTAGCCGAATTCCGCTGTCCTGCCCTGCTTATGTGATCTGTACTCCAAGACCCCAGGCACTGAATGCGAAGGCCGAAAATTTGACCTTGTCCTGAGTGCACATGTGATAGGTTCTGTGCATAGTCTTGTTCACAGAGAAAGACTATGTTAATTGTTCACAAAAATGTATCTTTGTGAGGAATTCACTCCCTTTTTCCCATCCCACAGCTGCGAGTGTCTCCCGACCTACCCCGGAATCCCCCTCCCAGAGGCTGGCGCAGATTAGGCGCCGAAAGAGAAGGACACAGGACGAGATGTCCTCCGAATTTATGGGCTGCTCCCGAGCCAAGGCGGCACAGCAGACCCAGTGGAGGGAGAACATGTCGCAATACCAGTGATCACACAGCGAACGGGAGGACAAGTGGCGGCAGGAAGACCAGCAGGTGACTCAAACGCTCCTTGGACTAATGAGGGAGCAAACGGACACGCTCCGGTGCCTTGTAGATGTTCTGCAGGACCGGAGGCAGGAGGACAGAGCCCCGCTGCAGTCTAGCTCTAACCGCCCTCCCCCGCCACAAAGTCCCATCCCCCCCTCACCCAAAGTCCCAAGGAGGAGGGGCGGCAGGGGCCGTGAAAACAGTCACTCCATCCCTGCAGACTGCTCAAGTACCAGACGGCTCTCATTCCCGAAGTTTTGATAAGTCCTTTCCTTCACTCCAAAAGCACCTCACCCAAGCCCCCATCCCAGTGTCATCCCCTAACTGTGTAGTTGTTAATAAAAAGTACGTTTCTGTTCATTACTGTTTCCGTCATGTTCTTTTAGAGGAGAGTGTGTTTGAAGGGGGGAAACGGGGTTGGTAATTGGAGAGGACAGTCACCTTTACCAGGGTACAGACACAGGGGCAGGTTCAGCAGCAGGTCACACACACATTGCAGTTACTAGGCACCCTGGTCAGTCTGGGAGGTGGTTTTCATGTTCTGTGTGTGGGGGCTATGTGAGTTTGTGGCGGGAAGGGCAGTTACAGGTCTTATGCAGCGGTCCTTAACCTGGATGACAGAGCCACGCAGCAGGGGATCTGTAACCGTCCTCCCCCACCACAAAGTCACATAGCCCCCATACACAGAGTTCCGAAAAGGAGTGGTGGCAGGCTCTGTTTAAACAACCAGTCCACCACTGCAGACCGCTCTAGGAGCAGGAGCCTGTCATTCCTCGAGTTTAGAAGCGTCCTTTCCATCACTGCACCCGCTCCCCACCACAGTCTGCATCTCAGTTTCAACCCTTTACCACGAAACCCTTAATAAAGAAAACTGTGTTAATGAACAAAGTTCCGTTTATTTTATTTTTAAAGGTGTGTTGGAAGGGGGGCAACGGGGTGAAGGGGGTATGTAACTGGAGAGGATAGTCAACATTAAGTGGGTAAAGAAACGGGGGCAGGTTCAGCTTCTCTTTAAACAAACTTAATAGTCACCGGTTACCCTGCTCACTGTGGAACCTAGCTTTCAAAGCCTCCCGGATGCACAGCGCGTCCCGCTGGGCTCTTCTAATTGTCCGGCTGTCTGGCTGGGCGTAATCAGCAGCCAGGTGATGTGCCTCAACCTCCCACCCTGCCATAAATGTCTCCCCCTTGCTCTCACAGAGATTGTGGAGCACACAGCAAACTGCAATAACAATGGGGATATTGGTTTTGCTGAGATCAGAGCAAGTCAGTAAGCTTCTCCATCTCCCCTTGAGATGTCCAAAAGCACACTCCACCACCATTCTGCACTTGCTCAGTCGGTAGTTGAAGAGTTCTTTTTCACTGTCCAGGGCGCCTGTATAGGGCTTCATGAGCCAGGGCATTAGCGGGTAGGCTGGGTCCCCGAGAATCACTATAGGCATCTCCACATCCCCAACAGTTATTTTGTGGTCCGGGAAGTAAATACCTTCCTGCAGCCGTCTAAACAGACCAGAGTTCCTGAAAACACAAGCGTCATGAACCTTGCCCGGCCATCCGACGTTGATGTTGGTAAAATGTCCCTTATGGTCCACCAGTGCTTGCAGCACCATTGAAAAGTAGCCCTTTCTGTTAATGTACTGGCTGGCCTGCTGCTCCGGTCCCAGGATAGGGATGTGAGTTCCATCTATAACCCCACCGCAGTTTGGGAATCCCATCGCGGCGAAGCCATCTATGATGACCTGCACGTTTCCCAGGGTCACTACCTTTGACAGCAGTAGCTCAACGATTGCGTTGGCTACTTGCATCACAGCAACCCCCACGGTAGATTTGCCCACGCCAAAGTGGTTCGCGACTGACCGGTAGCTGTCTGGCGTGGCAAGCTTCCAGAGGGCTATGGCCACTCGCTTCTGGACAGTCAGGGCTGCTCGCATCCGGGTGTCCTTGCGCGTCAGGGCAGGAGACAGCAACTCACAAAGTTCCAGGAAAGTTCCCTAATGCATGCGAAAGTTTCGCAGCCACTGTGATTCATCCCAGCAGACCTGCAGCACTATGCGGTCCCACCAGTCCGTGCTTGTTTCCCGGGCCCAGAATCGCCATTCCACAGCATCAACATGACCATTGCCACCATGATGTCCACGGCGCGGGGTCCCGTGCTTTGTGAGAGGTCTGTGCCCCTCTCAGACTTAATGTCCTCACTGCGCTGCCGTAGCCTCCTCGCCCGATTTCTCAGCATCTGCCTCTGGAAAAGGTGGATGATAAGGTGCGAGGTGTTGACAACGGCCATAACTGCAGCAATGGTCGCAGCGGGCTCCCTGCTCGCAGTGCTGTGGCGTCCGTGCTGTCGCTCACCAGAAAAGTGCGCGAACTGATTGCTCGCCGGCATTTTCAGGGAAGGAGGGCGGGAGTGACGGTTGAATGACGACAGTTACCCAAAACCACCCTCGACACATTTTTTTCCCCCAGCAGGCATTGGGGGCTCAACCCAGAATTCCAATGGGCAGCGGGGTCTGTGGGAACTGTGGGATAGCTGCCCACAGTGCACCACTTCCAATGTCGACGCTTGCCCTGTTAGTGTGGACTCACAAAGTTCTTAGTGTGGATACACACGTTCAACTTTGTAATATCGATTCCACTAATTTGATTTAAGTAAAATCGAACTACTCTCGTAGTGTAGACGTACCCTTACTTATGTTGAAACCACTGCTATCCACTGACAGGCTCAGGTGCTACTTAAGAGGAGCTAAAGCCTCAGAATGTGGCCCTAAATTGAGATCAGCATTGAGGGCAGGTTTGTGGTGTCCTAAATATCAAACAAGAAAAAAACATGTGAAATACAGAGTATGTATTTTATTAGTTCAATTAACATTTTTGGTCTTAAGCTTCAGAATGAGTTGAAACTTGCAGGTAATCAAGCTATAAAAGATGTGTGATCGCTGACCCAGAATATCAAAAGCAATACAAAGAAGATATCTTAACTAAGTGTTCTGTTTGAGAAAAATTTGCCTCAGGTTCCAGTCATTAACAGCATTATGTCTGGCTGTACTCAAAACAAGCAAAGCTGCAGGGAGGTTGTTCAGAGTAGTTTGCAAACACTGTGCAGCTGAGCTGATGTGGAAGCTAATTCCCTACAAGATGTCCCTACTAGGTGATGTAGTTGCTATTTATATTTGCATGTAATGTAATCACCCCTGGCTTGTTTTTGTTAGTGGGTTTCTGGAAAGCATGCATCCACAGATCTAACCAAGACCACACACAAAAAAACCCAACCTGATTTGACATACATGGTACTAAGTAGTAGCTGAACTTGGAAAGGCTGGGGATCTTAGACAAGCAGTGTGGATGGTTTAAATAATTTCTGCCTTTTTGGACTGACAATTAGGGTGACCAGACGTCCCGATTTTATCGGGACCGTCCCGATATTTCCTTGTTTGTCCCGCGTCCCGACCGACGTGCGGTCGGGACAACCGGACAAACAAGGAAATGCCCCGAGCCTCGAGCCCGGAAGTGCTCGCGCCCCCCCCCCCCCCGCCCCGACTCCGCCCCCTCCTCCCCCGATTGGCTCCCTCCCCGAATCCCCGCCTCTTCCCCGGGCTCACCATTCCCCCTCCCTCCGCAAGTGCTGGAGGGAGGCCCGGGAGACTCAGAGGCAGCGCGGGGCCGGGGTGAGTAACAGTCCGGCCTGGCCCAGTGCAGGCAGGACTCGGGTGGTTGGGAGAGGAGGGGGGCGACCCGCGGGGCCAGGCGACGGGGGAGGAAGCGGCCATGGCGCTCGGCGGCTCTGGCGCCCCCGAACCCCCCGAGCCGGGGCCTGCAGCAGCGCGCACGCTGGGCCCAGCCCCTGGCTAGGCACGTCTGGGCTGCCCAGCTGGTGCTATCGCGCGGCGGCCCCGGGGTGGAGGCATCGGCCGCCCAGCCCCGTTCGTTCCCCTGCGGGACGGGGGGGCTGGGGCCTGCTGCCCCCACTCCGGGGCCGCCGCGCGATAGCACCAGCTGGGCAGCAGCCCAGACGCTGGCCAGGGGCTGGGCGCAGCGTGCGCGCTGCTGGGTCCCCGCAGCAGGCCCCGGCTCGGGGGGTTCGGGGGCGCCAGAGCCGCAGCCGCCAAGCGCCATGGCCGCTTCCTCCCCCGCGGCAGTGGGAGCTGCAGCAGCGGCTGCTCCCGAGTCCCGCTGCCCGGGGGGGAGAACAGCCGCCGCCTGGCCCCGCGGGCCGCCCCCCTCCTCTCCTTACCACCCGACTGAGTCCTGCCTGCTCGGGACCAGGCCGGACTGTTACTCACCCCGGCCCCGCGCTTCCCCTGAGTCTCCCGGGCCTCCCTCCAGCACTTACGGAGGAAGTGTTTTTTTTTTTTTTTTTGGCCCCGCCCCCCGCCACGCCCCCCCCCACGTCACCCCCCCCCCCCCCCCCCCGCGTCCCGATATTTGTCTTTGGTGATCTGGTCACCCTACTGACAATATACTCTTAACTATCAGACTGTTGAAAAGACACCAAATATAGCCAGACAACTGATTGTGGTGGAAAGACACAATTTTAAGACAGGCAGATGTGCAAGGCGAAGGTCCAGTCCCAATTATCCTTTGACTCTTCCACTCAGCCTGTTGCAAAAGCCACACCTAACACTACAGTGCTTCTTCATCTATTAACACTCCCCAACTCCATCCAGCTGTCCCCAGCAAATATGTCAGCTTTATAGTTGGGATGCCTTGTCATCTGTTTTTGAATGCTTAGTGATTAATTTAATCATTTAACATCCATTCATGGAAGCTGGGTTTTCAACATCGGCTTTTCTCTCCCAACATTACAATCCAAAGGGAGAGAGAGAAAAAATAAAGTCCTTTTGAAAAATGAAGCACTAGACATATTTACTGCTTTTATAGCCTGACCACTCATATAAAGTTGCTAGTAAAACAGCACTTCTAAATCCCTCTGGACTGAAGTTTATTTGTTGAGAAATGTTCTGTTTCACATCTGCAAAAGTATATTTGCTCTCAAAAAAGGGGACTTTCTAAACATCAAAATCTGACTTATCTCTTTTGTCCTTTTAAAACCTTGGTAAACCAGCGTTCTTAATTTTGAATTAAAATCCAACTCTAAACCTACTAGGACAATAGTATATTGTACATAGTTTCCATGCCCTTTGTTTTTTTGTGTCTAGAACCACCAATTAATTGCATTTCTAGAGTGATATTTCCAGGAGGGATGGGCACACTTTGAGCCTAAAGAAACTGTAAAGCTATAGCATGCACCACAAAAATGTATTTAATCCATATACAAAGATTTGTTTAAATTTACTTCCATGTTTATTTTATAATCAGCATCTTCAAGAGAACAAAGTTGATACTTTTGACAACACGAAGACCATTTTCAAGATCTTTATTTTATTGTGAGTTTTACGAATTGTTACAAAAAGATAACATAATACCATCACATTGCCATCACATGTTACCGTTGAAGTTAAGGATGCAGGCACATATCAGTAATCACAGTGCATATTACCTTTTAAGAACAGTGAAATTAAAAAAAAAATCCCTCTTAATTGTTAGAAACTCAGGAGATTCAGAGTTAAGGCTGACTTTCTCCAACAATGCAACCAAACTACTTAACTGTGCCTTTATAGAAATGCCAGCCTAACATTTTCCCTTCTTTGCAATTGAAAGTGTGTACCACAAACCATTGTTTCTTATAATTCCCATACCTGTCTCATAATAAGAGTAATGATTCGTCACCACAGTGACTTTTTGCTGTCTTCATTCAAATGCTCTTAACTTCATGATCTGTATAGAGGAGGTCTGTATATGCAATGTTACCTCCCCAACCCCCTGATCTCCTTAACTAACTCTTTCCTCACTCTTGATCTACTAGGGTCTGCAGCAAGGATCCCTTCCTGTGGACCTCAGGAGGTCCACAGATGAGCAAGAAAATTGGGGGAATGCAATTTCCATCTCTTCTTGCTGACCTTTGCAGTAGAGAAAAAATCCCTTGTGATCCTTTTCATGGGAAAAAATAATCTGTCTTTCCGCAGATAGGCCTAGCAATGACGTATTAACTTGAGCTTTCTCTCTGGCAAAGGGCTAAAGATTTACTTTTTTTAAAATAAAAAGAAAGTTTAAGTCTCCCGAAGTCCTTTGATGTACTATATTAAAATCACCAGAGCTAACAGTTTCTAGTGATATTACTGCCCTACTCAAATTTTAATGGCTCTTTACAGTTATTTTTTGTCCACTAAATTTTGGGCCTGAGCACTATGTGAGGCTTCTACTAAAGTAGATTCTCTCTCTGATTTTGTTTTCTCCAAAATGGTATGGGGCGGGAGGGGAGTTGTTAACTTTGGGAATGAGTTTAACACCTCAATTTTAAGGGAATCATTCTTCAGGAACTGCTACTCTGATTTATTCCAAAGGCTACAGAAAAGCACTACTTTAATTCCATATCTAAACTGCCAGTTTTGAAACCAATAGGATTTTTCTTGGGTTTGGGGGAAGGGACTTGAGTTTTTTGGAGAATTCTAAAGGAATTTTAGATGTCACTTAATTAGGCTGATAGTAGAACTTAAATGGCAACCTTAGATACAGATTTCAGAGTAGCAGCCGTGTTAGTCTGTATCCGCAAAAAGAAGAACAGGAGTACTTGTGGCACCTTAGAGACTAACAAATTTATTAGAGCATAAGCTTTCGTGGACTACAACTCCCACCTGTTTATGCTCTCTGTATGTGTGTATATATATCTCCTCAATATATGTTCCATTCTATATGCATCCGAAGAAGTGGGCTGTAGTCCACGAAAGCTTATGCTCTAATAAATTTGTTAGTCTCTAAGGTGCCACAAGTACTCCTGTTCTTCTTTTTTCTTAGATACAGAGCAATTCTTGTAGATCCATAATATACAACAAACACACACACACACATATATTTTCACATAAATATATAATTCACAGATATATATTATTATAGGCCAGGCTGATTGTCAGGCAATTACCAGCGACACTCTTTCCATTATAAGACCCTGGTTTCAGTTGCTTATAATTTTGTCAAACTAACCACTTGGGCTGAAGTTTTATGCCAGGTGTCTGCCTCAGGCTGAATTTGTTTAAAAAATTTCAGCCAAAACAGTTCAGCTGATTCCGAGAATGAGGAGAGGTAAAAATATGTTGTTTTGCCCATGTTAAAAAATTCTAGCAACCTTTTCCTTGATTGGCGCTAGCACCCCTCTGCTTTGGAACAGAGATTAAAATTGAGCGGGGTGGGGGGGTGGCCTTATTGTCCGCGATGTTCCCGTTGCTGTTCCATGAAAGTTTGCTCAAATTTGGCCACATTACAAGCCTTTAGAAAAATTACAGTTTGCACATGCTCAGTGGATAGTATTCAATTTTAGCACTAAAAATCTCTTCTTATTGTGCTTTTTTATACCCTCATAGCTTCTAAACTTGCTCCATCCCCTCATAGCTTCTCATACTGTGCATACACTATCCCCATAAAGCAATGGGCTATGCTCCCTCCAATCCAGGGCAAAACCAGATTTTCTCTGTAATGAGTGCATCAAGGACTGTAGGTCTTGAACATTAGTCCACAATGCTCATGCAACCCAGGCAGTCCCAACCTGCCACTTAGTGAGCTGCTAACCATTGTCTGAATAGAGCTGAACTCTGACAGAGGATTCCAGTCCCGGGATCTGATTGGTCCCCAGCCTCTACTTAACCCAAGCACAGGAACTGGAAGCTGTCCATGCAGCTAGGTTCTCCCTACTCTGGACTGCTTTGCCTGCAATACCTGTGCCTACTGCTGATCTCGTGGTAACATGATGCTGCCAGACACGTAATCCATGGTTTGTCCTCTGGCCTGTCTCAGTCTCTGACCTCCAGCATCTGACCTGGCCTGACTCCTGCTCTGACCACTCATGTCCTGGTCATGACAGACTGCTCCCAGCTGCTCTAAGTCAGGCGGTGGAACTGAGAGCAGGGAGCCTGTCTATCCTGGGTTATAAGGCACCCAAGCAGCCATCTGACTGAAGGAAGAAGCATCTGATTGACATGCAGAAAGAACAAAAGCCAGGCCAGGGGGAAGATTCCCAAGTCTCACCAGTCTTTTGTTGCCAAGAAATATCTGTGGCACCAACTGGCAAAGTGTGTCTTATCCCCCTGTAGTGCAGGTCCACACTGAGGAAGACAATCTAATATTGCTATCAGTCACTCTGTTAGCTCACGTGTCAGAGGTCTGTTCTAAACCTGATGATCTATTAGGTGTCAGTATAAGGCCACCTGATGGAATTTCTATTTTTTTTTATTATCTATAAAAACCTAGGGAAACACACAAACAAAAACTGCTTTAAAACAACATTAAAATTTCAAACTCAAGCAGACAAAAATTAGGAAGTGACTAAATTAGAGCTGCCTGTGCAACCTTAATTTGTCCTCCCCCTCCATATTTGTACGTATTATGATAGTCATTAACTAATTCTTCAGTTACATCATCCCATACTACTTTTTTCCATGGAATGCCAAAGAATGGAAAAGAGCAAAATAAGTGCAAAATGAAAGAATCCTCAAAATATGGGCTACGAAGCGAGATCTAGGAACTTCTGTAGATGCGGAAACTAAGAATGTGTGTAAAGACAGTGAGAGTGAGATTTTAGTTGGCTAACCCGGGCATGAATGTTTCTGGTGAGGCTCATACTAGGCCCTTGACACCTAGTAACATAGATAAAGGGGAAACTAAACTTTATGGCTACAGTCAAGCATGTAGCATAGTTTGTGCAATCTGTTATGTAATGGTGAAAGTAGCCTCCTAGCCTTGGTTTAGGGACAAAACTCCAGAAGGAGTTCTCAATGATAATAGAAAGCTGAATGGAAAAAACAGTAAAGGGAAATCACAAGGCTAAACAAATCCTCATAAGATTTTGTGTGGTTCACATGCCACAGGCATGTGCAGATATATTAATTTACAGTAGATTAGGAAGACCCTGCATGGATCTCAAAACATATCACACATCCTTGTTTTAAAGCATTTGGTTAAAGACTTAGGAGTTGCATCCCAACCCCAGCTTTCGGATAAAGAGGCAGCATTGCCAATTCTTGCAATATTATTGTGAATCTTGCAGTATTTGGTGTTTTTCTTAAAGCTGGTGATTATAAGAGAATCTCAGCTATTATTGATTTTAAAGGCAAGTTTTTAGCTCTCCTGCTCATAGGAAAAGGACCTTTTGCCAACTCTGTATAGGAATTCATCAGACAAACCCTGAAAAGTCGCTAGATGTCATTATTTAAGTACTTGAATAGAGTCAAAAATATCACTAAACAAGATTTCCAGAGAATTCAACAGAGAATTTTACATATATGCGCCCAGGCGAGTATAGTCATAAAATCATTCACAAACAGCTCAATAGTGTTAATAAAATCCTTTCCATCCTCTTCTTGCTACATTCTGCTGCACACCAAGTCAATGTAATTACGTCTCAACTGAGCATGTCCTCGGAAGGAATAGCATTCCAGGGCTTCTTGGGCTGAGATCACTATAATCTGCAGGCAAGGAAAAGAAGTTTGTAGAGGCTAATTAAATTAAAATACTAATAAATACTTTGCTAAAGCCAGGCACACTTTGGAGAGAGCACATTAGCCAGAGTACATTTGGAGAACACATTAGCCAGGGCTTGTTTTTACCCAAATGTGTTCTTTCTTGCTGGTCTGTAGTAGGTAGCGCACCCCGTGATGCAGGGAAAGATGACTAATGAAGCAAGCAGGGTGGGGGAAGCACGTTAACCAGTGAGGAGAACCTCATGGATGGAAGGTGGGGTGGGATCTCGGCCCAAGAAGCCTTGGATTGCGATTCCTTCCAAGGACATGCTCAATTGAGATGTAATGACATTGACTTGGCATGCAACAGAATGTAGTAAGAAGAGCATGGAGTGGATTTTATTAACGCTATTGAGCTGCGTGTGAATGATTTTGTGACTATGCATATTGGTGACTTCTTTCTTGAATGTCACTGTAATCAGCAGTGAAAGTCGCAAGATTTGTCACTTGTCACTTTGACACTTATTTCCTCGCTAGGGAAATCAAAAAGTTGCTAAATCTAGTGACAAAGTAGCTAAGTTGGCAAATCTGGAAAAGGCTTGAAAATGTGAAGTAAGTGCACCTTAAAAGCTCAGGAATTAGATGGCAAATAAAACATAAACAATTGTGGGTTCTGTTTAAAAGTCTTGTGAATTTTAGGCCAACCTCATGATTGTGTGGGACCTGACTCATGACTATTGAGTGCCTGGGGTAGATTGTACTGAGAATGGAAAGAAACTAAAAGAGCATATAGACCAACTTTGTGCTAAGAACAAGCCGATTGTGTAAAGTCAGGCACAGGAGACTGATTGGGCATACAGGTCCTCTGGTGCCTCTTGGCCTGACGATTTGAAGTTAAGTCCTAGCCATTGTTCTGCACTGTGTTAAATAAATAAATAAATAAATAAATGGAGATATCCCATCTCCTAGAACTGGAAGGGACCTTGAAAGGTCATCGAGTCCAGCCCCCTGCCTTCACTAGCAGGACCAAGTACTGATTTTTGCCCCAGATCCCTAAGTGGCCCCCTCAAGGATTGAACTCACAACCCTGGGTTTAGTAGGCCAATGCTCAAACCACTGAGCTATCCCTCCCCCCTTCAGAGAGTCCCATCTGAGATGACCTATTCTTCCGGCTTTTCGCATATTTAGTCAGATGTAGCTGAGTTATAATTAGTCCAGAGCCTTAAATAGGAGCCAAATGACTCTCAGGGTCTGGGGACTGAAAGAAGTTTTCTGCCTAGAAGCTAGGACTTGAGCTCTGGAGACTTAAGAAACAAAAAAAGAGCATGTGGACTGATTATTGTATTCCGGTGTTTACTGACTGATGTCTGGAGGGAATGTGGAGGATATAGGCTTTGGCTGGAAGCAGACTAAAAAAACCTATGAATAAATCCAATATCTCAGAAAGAGGATTTTCTCCGTTAAACTTGTGCCTCTTGCTGAGTTTCTGTCTTGCTGGATGGAGCCTGACTCAGCAACCAGTACCTTAAGAACTTCCAAGCCATATAGAAGGAAAGTTGTCCCAACACCTACTAAGTCAGAAAAATCCAAACTTCCAACCACTGGCAGTTTACCAGGAGCCAGAGGGCTACATCTAAACTGCATAATAGAGAGCAGATGACAGCCATCTATTATTTTCTTTATTTTTAATTCAGAGGTTCCCCTGGTCTGTGAATGCCAATGCTGCAATGCTGAGAAATGTGATCAGGATCACTAGGGAGCAGCACACTAAGCCTTGTAGTATGCAGGGGCAACCACACCTCCATATTAGAAATCACGGTGGCTATGGGCTGCATTGTAACACTGCATGAGCTGTCCTTTGGCAAATCTTGTGCTAAGGAAATTGAGTATCAGAGGAATGAATCTTCAAGGGGATTTAGCCAACTATGAGATGTAGAAGTCAGAAGGACAGTTATCCTTCATTCATTCATTTGTTTATTTATCCATACCTCCAAATCCAGTTAGCCAGACCAAACACATTTTTATTGCACATTTTTTCCCAGAAAAAAGAAATACTTTTACCCCCAAAAGTTCTCAAGTGTTTCATAAAGAGTTATGGGAATTTCCATAACACATCTATTGTAAGTTTAATTTAGGAAATAGAACACACCAACATCTCGGTTTCTCACATCCTTATATTACAGCCACAGTACTTTGTCAATTAAATTATTTTAAGATTATGTTCTCTCATTAAAATGAACAAAGTTCTGGCCATTATGATCTACTATATAATGAAGTAATGATAGGTAATGATAGTAATACCCGAGGGCCCTGAAGTTTACAAGTCTTCTACAATCTTTGGGCAAAATCCTGAATCATGGAGAAGAAAGCAGAAGGATTTACACCAGTGATTCTCAAACTTTTGTACTGGTGACCCTTTCACATAGCAAGACTCTGAGTGTGACCCCCCCCCCATCAATTAAAAACTCTTTTTTATATATTTAACACCATTATAAAGCGGCAAAGTGGGATGGGAGTAGAGGCTGACAGCTCGCAACCCCCTATGTAAGAACCTCGCAACCCTCTGAGGGGTCCCAACCCCCAGTTTGAGAACCCCTGGATTACACAGTGGAGTCTGGATCCAGAGCAGAAGATGTAATGCTACTCACCAAACTGATGAGGTAGGTGCCCTCAATCAAACACATACACCACTGGCTCTCAAATTTTTTTACTGGTGACCCCTTTCACATAGCAAGCCTCTGACCCACCTTATAAATTAAAAACACTTTTTAATATATTCAACACCATTATAAACGCTGGAGGCAAAGCAGGGTTTGGGGTGGAGGTTAACAGCTCGTGACCCCCCCATGTAATAACCTCATGACCCCCTGAGGGGTCCAGACCCCCAGTTTGAGAACCCCGATGTACACTGATGGAGATTGCTGGCAAGAGATAAAATAATTGCATTATTGCCTTTGAGACATATCTACTGATGTTTAGGTGTTTGTCTGATCATGGTAGCACCAGTCATGGGCTGGAAGACACAAGTAAATGAAAGTTAATTAATAGGGCCTGTGGATGCATGACCTGGACATGTGTTATAATTGTTCTGTGCATGGAACTACACAAGCACTGTCACTATCACTAAAAGAGACAAACATCCACAACCTTCATATGTTTTCTCAAAAAGTTACAATTTGGAGGGCTGTAGTTTTCCCACAGAACCCTATAATAATGACTCATGTCATGGTTCCCTCCCCACTCTGAACTCTGGAGTACAGATGTGGGGACCCACATGAAAGACCCCCTAAGTTTATATTCCACCAGTTTAGGTAAAAAAATGTCCCCAAGGCACAAATTCTTCCTTGCCCTTGAAGGGTATGTTACCACCACCAAGTGAGATAGACAAAGAATCAGGAAAAAGACCACTTGGAGTTCCTGTTTCCCCACAATATCCCCCCAAGTCCCTTCACTCCTTTTCCTGGGGAGGCTTGAGAATAAGATATTAGTAATATTAAGCTAAAGACATCATGAAAAATCCAAAAATAAGGAGGAGTTTTTAAAGTATATTATGGACAAAAGAAATCCTAGCATGGTATTACTCCATTACTAGACGGGGATGTTAAAATTGTTAGTAAGGATGAGAAAGAGAAGTGTTCAATAAATATTTCTGTTTTGTATTTGAAAAGCAGCAGCATGATGTGCTCGTACCATATGAGGTTGACGAAGTACTTTCCAGTCCATTAGTAACTAGGGAGGATGTTAAACAACATCTACTATGGATAAACATTTTTAAATCAGTGGGTCTAGATAATCTGCACCCAAGAATCCCCTGGAACATTGTGTACACTTCTGGTGTTCACATTTTAAGAACGTTGAAAAACTGGAGAGGGTGTAAAAAGAACCAGAAAAATGATTTCACAGTTAGAGCGACTTAAGAGTTCAATAGAATTATCTTCTCAGAAAGAAGACTGAGAGGTGACTTGATTACGGTGTATAAGTATCTTGATGGGAAAAAATACTGAGTACTAAAGGACTTTATTCTAGCAGAGAAAGCATAACAAGAACCAATGGCTGGAAGCTGAAAGGAGAGAAATTCAAATTTGATATGTCACATATTTTTAACCGTGAAGGTGGTTAACCATTGGAACAAACTACCAAGGGAAGTGGTGGATTCTCTATCTTTTGATGTTTGCAAATCAAGACTGGATGTCTTTCTGGAAGGTATGCTTTAACCAAACCCAAAAGTTACGTGGCTCACTGCAGAGGTAATGTGGTCAGAAATTTAATGACCTGTGCTATACAGAAAGTCAGACTAGATGATCCAATAGTCCATTTCTGGCCTTAAACTCTATGAACCCTGATAAAACATTTACACAAATAATCTCACTCATACAATTCAGCAAAAAAGGAAAGAATGAGAACATTTCCCTACAATACTAACAAATCAGCCTGGAGTATATACACATTGCTAACTGGCAGCTTCTCGGTGTCTAATAATATTTAGGTATTAATAGTTGTCTAATTGTTAGCTGGCAGCAACCCAGCTACTTACTGTATTGAGGTTTGCACACCAGTAGGGCACCTCTTGCTGACGGTTCTGGGGATTAGTTCCTTCCAGATCCAACACCCCCTTCCATCACTCGTTCGCATGTCCTACAGCCTGCCTCTCTCTCTCTCTCTCTCTCTCTCTCTGCAAGTTAGGGTGCTCCTTGTTTGTGACTCAGCTCTTTGTGGCTTGGCCCTCTGGCCAGGCAATTATGTGTTTTCCCCCTTCTGGGGTATCAAAGTCTGTCCATAAAAACTGTCTCAGTCAGTCTTCCCATTCACTGCCCAGACTGTGTCACTTCCCCAGTGCCTGGTAGTGAACCTGGGTTGACTCTCTACTCCTCTGAACCATTTTGATTGCTTTCCTACTATTGTGTATTCTCTGAGAATATTCACTGACTATCCACTTTTAGCACCAAGGGTTGTCTGGGTGATATGCCTAGGGTAGCTGGACAAAAAAACAAAAACCTATAACCAACACTGATAGAAGCTGCTGTTTAATATCACCATTTGGCATCCTGCTTCATTTCCTCATTTATGAATAACATGACTGGGATGATGTGCATAGATAGGGGAAGTCACTATTTCAGTTAGCAGATCCTCCCCTAGCTAGAATGCTTAATGAATTCAGTACAAGTATACACAGTCTGTAAGAGCAACCTATACTGTGACATTACATGCAGCCAAATCACATAGATCACACAATTCTATTGACTAGATAAACCTGAAACAAGGAGCTCTGCATTGCTGGCAGCCTCTATAAGAAGCTAACCCACTCTAGGGCCATCCCAAGAAGTCAAGTCTCAGGGTATGTCTACACGACAAAGAGGCTGGCCCATGCCAGCTGACTCGGGCTCGCGGGGCTTGGGCTGAAGGGCTGTTTCATTGCTACATAGATTTCCAGGCTGGAGTCTGGACTCTAGGACCCTGTGGGGTGGAAGGGTCCCAGAGCTTGGCCTCCAGCCCCAGCCGGGAAGTCTACACAACGATGAAAGAGCCCCACAGCCTGAGCCCTGTGAGCCCAAGTCAGGTGCCAGCTGAGGGTCTTTCTTTACCATGTAGACATGCCCTCAGAGGCTTAGAAACAGGACTGGCAATATATCAGCCGGAGGGCTAATTTGGTCACATTCTCAGTGGTGAAGATGAGTCTATACTGCCCACATTTTGATCCAACACCAGAATATGACAGGCTGCCAATCACTCCCTATAGCAAACACCACATTTTCAATGTGGCCACTCTCCTATCTCTGTTCAAAGTTTTATGAGCAAAAAATCTCTTGTGAAAGTGATTTTTTCACGCTTTCACAGGATTGGAAGTGACCCCCCCCCTCAGTACTCCTCAGTCCTGCAGAAAAGCCAAACTCCTGAGGTATCTGATTGAAGATCACCCATGCTGGGATGGAGGCATTTTTAAAGAACTTCATCAAGCATGAATGACCTTATTGTGTTACCTCACACCCTTAGAAAACGTCTCTTTTCATTGTCTGGGAGATGTAGTTGTTCACCTATTACTATTGAGCAGGCAGTACACCTGGTTGGAGCTGCACAAAACATACCGTATGCTATGTAATCTCCTCTAACAAAAAATCACAGTTTTTGCAGGTTTCTGACAATGAGACATATTTTGTGAAAGCCTTAGGTTGTGGTTAAAGCCAGAAGTCACACAAAGACAATGGTGGGGCTTAAACACATTACTTCCAATAAAATTAGTAGACTGCTTTGAAAATCTCAACTTCACTGCTTAAGGGAAAGGAATATGGGGGCAAGAATGTTTTGTTCAGCAGACGCATTTTCCACAATGTTTTGTCTTAGAAGGGTATGTCCCTTTGCCTTTCGTTGAGTGTCTGCTTGTGGCATTTATATGATGTGCAAGTGTAAGGCACATTTCCTTGTCATTACCTTCTCTAAAAAACACATAGCAACATATATATTAAAAAAATCCAGAACCTATCAAAACAAGACACTCCACTGCGCGGGCTTCTCTCCCTGGGAAGGGGATGAGCGAAACACCACAGATGTGGTGTGATGACAGATGTGTAGTCACATTGCTTAATGCACTACTGCAAGGCACTCAGATACTGTGGTGATGAGCGCAGTACAAGACCTTGTCTAGAATAGAATGTCCACGGTCGAGATTTTCAGAAACAGGTGGCTGAAGTTAGGCACCTCAATCCATATTTAGGCAGCTAAATAAGTGGCCTAATTTCCAGAAATGATGGTATTGCTATTAATGAATTGGGACAAACCAGGTGCTTATCACTTTTGAAAATCAGGCCACTTATTTAAGGCTCTAAATATGAATTCAGGATTTTAAGAGTAGGCTTCCATTTAAAAAAATCTTGGCCTTAATACCCCGGAGCCCACTTGCTCAGGAAAGCTGCAGTCTGAACTTTAAAAGAATACATCTGCAATAGTCACGAAGTTGGGCGCACCTCAAGGTCTGCATTCCAGCCATGATCAAGCTCTGTCAATCAGTATTTCTCTTGGGGCTGCTGCAACTGCCAGCAGGTGTTCCATGTTTGAGGGGGTATTAGCATCATTTCATAAGTGGAAAGGACATGGCAGGAGAAGGAAAGTGCAGATGAGTTTGCTGTTCAGCAGGAGGGGGGAAAAAAGATAGAAAAAAAACTTGCCCTTCACACAAGTAGGGGTGCGTACTAATCAACTACGTCCAATGGCCAACAGTCCATTTCACAATCACTCCCAGGGGCTGACAGACTCCTCCTCGCAAACAGGATTTTGATATGGTGTTTTAAGAATGAAAGACTGAAAAGTGTGCATTTCCTGGACCAACTCTGTCTCTAAACAAACTTTTTCAACAGCAAGACCAAGAGTTTTCTCACTTCAACTGTGTTCTCACTTTGTAACGTCTGACATACAAGTCTATAGCTCAGCACTGTACAAAGGGATAATAAAGATGGTAGAAATATTTTAGATAAAAATCCATAATTGCCAGCCACTAGCACCCTGCACTGGTCTAATTTTGAGTCTATTACCATCTCCTTCCCCACTCATTCATTAAAAATCTGAAACATAATTTGAGTAAGTGCAAAGCCTACTTCTTTCTTCCCTTTGGGTTATTCCCTCCCCCCACCACCCTGTCTCAGTCTATGCTTAGATTAATCATGTTTTACATTCTGAAGTATTTATCCATTTGTTCTACCTTCTGTTCAGTGTCATTCAAACTAATGGGTATTATGGCAGGACTGGACAGCTGCATCTGAAAAAATAGCCCCAAGAGTCTGTCTGTTTCTTTTAAATGAAATAAAGGCAGCAAAGGATAAAACTGGAAAATGAAAGCAAAGTAAATCTCTGCCCTCACACTAGGAAATGTCTGCCAGAGCTCTTATTCTCAGGCTAATTAGTTTTCTCTATTTGCAATACCCTGATACTTTGGCAGGTTTTAAAAATGCAGAAGTTCTCCTCATTCTTTGTTGCACAGAATTATAAATCTGAGCTCTATTTAAAAAAAAAAAAACACAAGAGCAGAATATATTTTAACCAGTAAAGATTAAAATTATAAAAAAGGACGCTAAGCATTAAGAACAGACCTAACTATTTTGCATGCTGCACCTGCAGATGTGGTGGAGCCAGAAAGCAGAGAGGCATTTGATTGCCCTTCATCAGCTGGGTACACTTAAATTGTTTACAAGATGAGCAGGAGTGACCAAGGTTGAGATGTTTTGTTTTTTCACATCCTGAGTTTTAGTGTCTGAGACTTACGATCTTCAGTTCTTCACAATGTTTCATCAAAATTCTAAATTTCAATGAGAAAAAGGGAAAGAAAATATTACAATTCCCCCTTTGCCATCCCTGTTGTTGGACCAGTTCTATTGCTCACCTTCCAAATGCTCCAAGTGTATTTGTATATTGCTTGCAAAAGGTAACACTTATTTAGGGAGTATATCCTACTATCATGCTTCAGCGAATGAGCTGATCACCACAGGAAACAGAAAGGAATTCACCTTCTACACACCTTAACTATGTGCAACACTGTACAATGGACCAGATCCATAGCGAGGATCATCTTGCCTTCCTCTGAAGCATTACATAAGCCACTTCTGATAGCTGGGTCCAGGGCCGACTCTAGGTTTTTTGCCGCCTCAAGCAAAAAAAAATTTTGGCTGCCCCTGCACCTCCCTGCCACCCCAGCCCTGGGCTCTCTCCCCCTCACCATCCGCACCCCCTTCCGCCCGAACTCTGGGCTCTCCCCCTCACCCCACCCACACTCCCTGCTGCCCCAGCCCTGGGCTTCCCCCCCACCAGTGCTGATTCCGCCTGCTCCCCCCTCGCCTCCAGCCGGTCCGGCGCTGGCAGGGTTGGGGTAAGCAGCTGGGCTCCTGGGCCGCGCCTCAGCTCAGGGTCCCTCCAGCCAGGGCTCCTGCCTCCAGGACTGGCCAGGACCCGGGAGGGCAGAGCCGGGGGACCGCCCGGCAGAGGGCTGGGGAGCTGGGGTAGGGCAGCCCCAGAGGAAGCAGAGCCCCAGAGAGCGGGAGGCGGGCCCTGCACAGCAGCACCCCAGACACCGGTTCCCACTATTGCCCCGCTGCTGCTGCTGCTCCTGGCCGTCCTGCCGCAGTCCCTGGGTGGCTTGGGCCGCTTCACCCAGCCCCGGCTGCGGCGCTGAGGGGCAGCTGCCCTGTAGCACCTGCAGGCGGCTCTGTGTGCCCCGCGGGGCAGCCCCCAGCCCGAGTGTCCCGCGCTCGGAGCCCACCTGGCCATAAGGTGCGGGCGCTGCTCCTCAACATGAAACGCAGCAGCCCCAGGGCGCCCCCCGTGCAGGACACGCTGCTGCTGCCAGGGCTGGCTCTAGGCTTTTGCCGCCCCAAGAGCAAAAAAAAAAAAAAAAAAGGCTGGCTGGAATGCTGCCCCTGAAAATGTGCCGCCCCAAGCACCTGTTTGGTTTGCTGGTGCCTGGAGCCGGCCCTAGCTGGGTCCCAGGCTTGTTGGAACTATGGTGTGACCCAATACATCAAATCCTGTTTTATTGTGGTCATGCTATCTTACAGTAATTGCAAAGGGACAATAAAGTGGCTTGAGAACAAATAAAACCAATAAGTGCTGTAAGAGTTGGGGAATATTCTATAAGCTGACTGAGATCCTCATGAGCAATGCATACATATGCACACACAGAGTGACATGAAAGATACATTTAGTGGTTTTAGATTAGTGTGGCAAATATTTAAAATGCAATCAGTATCTACAAGTTTTTGCTCCAATTGTGAGATGCCTCTGAATAAGTTACTAAAAGAAAGTGGAGCTGTTTTACCAATGGGCCCTGGAACTTAGAGTCAAGTTACTTATTGCACAAGGATCTGTGTGGTCTTGTGGTTGTGACAATGTGCGGTCTACTGGTTAGAAAAAATGTTGTTACATTTGGGCTGAGATTTTATATCCAAATCTTCTCCTCACACACACACACTTCCCACAATGCATGACCAATCTCCCCCCTTCCCCTGCCCCCCCACGCTGTGGTAAGGCATAGCAAATACTTTTGTGAATTTCACAGATTTGTCTCATTAGACCATACTGTTACTGGCAGGAGAGCAAGTCTTGCCAGTAGAAAGTGGAGAGCAAAAGGTTAGGCAATACCATGAAATAGAACATCATCCACAGCCTTCATGATGTGGAGTCTCTCTCTTTCCCCTTCTCCCTTCACAATTACTTGGTACTAAAACCATCCCATCCCATCCCATCCCTTTGTGATCCTCTCTGTAGCTCAGTGACTAAGAAGATTTTTGTGCACTTATAACAGGCAGATAGATACATGTTCTCATTCACTCATATAGACACCTGCTCTCCAATGCACACACTTGCTCATACTTTCACAACTGAAGACATGCTCTTCCATATATACACGGCTGAAATCTCCCATGTCCTGTCAGATACACATGCCAACATGCATGTGCCAGTACATATTCTGATAGGCATAAAAGCAATTACTTCAAGTAACTTTTCTGATCTTAACTGCACTTTGAGAATGCAAAGTGCTAGAGGGATTTTTCAGACTCTATCTTTGCAATATGCAAAGCTGTGCAACTACTGAGTGAGCATCAGAATTTTAAAAATAAAATAAAATAAAAAAAAACATTTACAACATTGGTATTACATGCAGAAAAAGAAATTTGACATTTTAGCTTATTTTTTTCTCCTTATTTTCCAGGTCCCTGAAGAGGAGGTCTCCTTCACTTATTTATGGTCATCACCTTCTTCCTTCATATGATGTTCCAATATATTTTTTGTATGAGGTCTCATACATGTAAGCACCCATGTGAACGTTCAAGAGCCACACACCCACACTTTGGCTCATATTCACTGCCGATACAGGAGTGCGGTAGTAGGGGAGCACTTTCTTTTGAAGACAATTCTCCTAATAGAGGATTGAGACGTCATTGCACATTTTGAAAGGATTAGACGATAATACTGACTAGAATATCAGGGTTAACAGCCTTCACACAACAGCTTCTTCTAACTATGCTATCAGAACACTGGGGGGAAATGTCCAAGCCATCAACAAAGATTCTCAGTTGCAAATTCATTAGAGGCTGCTCATCATTTTATGAAGAGTATGATGGGAAATAATCTCATTCCAATGTACACGGCTGATTTGAACACGGGAGAGTGGGACAAAAGTTTAAATGAACACAATTAAAGTATGTATAACACAGATATGAAAGAAAACACTTTGAAAATAATCCTGTAGAATGGCACTAGAAGGTAATGAATGTCAGAACCATGGTGGAGAAGACTCATACAAAATGTTTCTAGTTTAATCAGAACTGTGGCAGAGACCAGAAAGACAAAGTCTTAAAGAGATAAAGCAATGACAGTAGAAAGAATACTATTAGCAGAAGGGCATTTGGACAGTTCTAAAATGTGCTTACTGTTTGATAGTTTCATTGCATTTTTTTGCCTTCTACAAATATTGAGGTAACACCATGATTATGCAGAGTTTCTGATATATGTCTCATATATATCACAGGTCATTATACTTCTCATCCAGTTACCCCTGTATTGAGTCCAATAACTTGTTTGGCTAAAACATAACTTCCAGAAAGACATACTGTCTTGATCTGAAGACATCAAGAGATGGAGAATCCACCACTTCCATGGTAGTTTGTTCCAAAGGTTAATCACCCTCACTGTTAACAAATGTGTACTTGATTTCTAATTTGAATTTGTCTCGGCTCCAGATATTTTTTCTCATTATGCCTTTCTTTGCTAGATTAAAGAGCCCTTTAGCAACTACAGCAATTACTCACATGGAAAAGTAATATTTAATTCAATTATAGCAGATGGAAGCAAGGGAAAAGCCCGCACAATGTGACTAGCCAGTTCAATATGTGGGCCCAGGACAACCCTGGTCCATAAATTTAAAAAGGGCCTTTTTATTTGTTTGTTAGCACAATTCAGTTAATGAACTTTCCTTGGAAGAGGTCACACAGGAAAAATTCTATGGGGTGAATAGTCTCTCTGGCCTTTAACAGATATTTAAATCTAGACTGGACAGAACATTCAACAGTATACCATAAAATGGTATTGTGCTGATAGGGGCATGGACTGTATGACTTAAGAGGCCTCCCTATCTGTATTGTCTGGTGATTCTAAAGAAACGTTCCTAGTTTTGCACTACTATACTATATATAGTAAATAGTTGACTCATCCCTAATCCAATTCTTTGGAAGCCTGATTCTGCAAAAGAATTCTCTGGAGTGTTCATGAAAGTGATCTTACCATTAAAAGAATGAGTTAGAGTGAAAGGTTATTCTTCCTGGGCTTTTTCCCAAAGGGCTTCCACCTTCACGTTGTATTTTAGACACTTTTATTACAAGTTGAGTTTTGAAAAAAGCAGATCAATGCTGCTTCAGGCCCAATCTTTTATTGCTTCTTGCCCACCAAACTGCTTCATTTATTAACTACATTTGATCACTTTTGACATTTTCTTTTCTCCATCCCAATTCTAAGCGAAAACCTACTGGGACAATTTATAGTAACTGAAGCCAGGGTTTAACTGAGAATTAGAAGTCCTAGAGATTTCCCGATGAAGGCCTTACAGCAATCAAGCACCTTAAGAGTGTACAGATAAGTGTAGTGCGCCAGGTAGGGGATGCATGTGAGAGTGTGTGTCCTGATGGAATGTCATGGCTACTTTAATGATTGTGTTACCATGTCGGGTATGACATTCTCAGAACTATGAGGCACCTTGTTATCCTGTGCCTTAGCAAATGAGAGACTTGCTGTTTAAACTGTGGGTTAGTTCCATGACACTCACAGTCAATTAGCCACCCAAACAAACAATCTCCTCCAAAGCTCTGCCAGCCTTTACTTTGCTTTGCAGGTAACACTTGGTGTGACCCAATTCCTGAGCCCCCTGGAAAGACTTCCACTGGATAATCTAGCCCCTGTCACTGGACCCCCCACAGAAATTACAAAGTTCGCTATCTCCAAAGAGACAGTGTAGACTCCAGCTTGTTTGAGTCAAATAAGAATTCACACTTTGCATAAAATTACAACACAGAGATCTACTTACGATAAAACGAAGAAGTTTATTAACAAAGACAGAGGTTTAAGTGATGTTGAGCAAAGATAATGGAAACAGAAATGGTTACAAATAAAACAAAAGTATAACAGACTTCTAACAGACTAAACATAATTTTAGCAGGCTAAAATCTTTGTTTCAGATAAGCATCTCACCTCCAACAACTTCTCAGCATCACCAGCTTCCAGGGCGAGGATCCAGCTTTCCTGGATACAAACAGCACTGTCTTTTTTGCTCCCTCACTGACTGACAACAACATGTCTTTTTCCTCCTTCTCACAGCCCAGTAAATCTGAAATGTATTCTCACTCTTTGTCCTCTAGAGTGCTGGCGCCATGTTGCTTTTCTCATCCTCTTGTCAATTTGCTTTTCTTGGTGGCTTCACATGCAAATGAACTCCCACTCTATTTCGCTTAGCTTGCTTACTTTACATCAGCGATCTAGGCAGACAGGTAAATCAACACTCTTTTGTCTGGGAAAAAGGTGTTTAATCCACCCTGCCTGCTTACATAGTTTAAACATGTTAGTACATGCCTACAACTTCTTGCATGACACCTGCACGTACATCTCACCATGCTTAAGATGACCAGTATGACAAACTTTTATGGGATACCTTATATGGCATTCTTTATAGCTAAATACTATGATAGCAATATGTTAGGATTAGTGAATTTGTCAGACCTGACAGGAGTTGCTGACACAGAGTAGTGAACCATCAATGGGCCTCTGTGTCACGGGTAGCCCGATTTTAGGGGCTTTGTCTTATATGCACAACTATAGCCCCACCTCCACCTGAAAAAAACAAGTGTCCTGATTTTTCACACTTGCTATCTGATCACCCTAGTCACACAGAGCTGATCCACACAATATCTCTGGTTAAACTGCAAAGTTTATTGTAGGGAGCTTTTGCTGGGATTCAGCCTGAAGGATTGGAAAGGAAAGACTTCTGTGCTTATTTTTGTATTTCATGTTGCAAAGTATGGAGTCTCTTAGACACATGTCTGCTATGGATCTGTGTCCTACTAGTGCTGCTTGGCTTATCCCCTAGAGAAGCATAATAAACAGCGTGAAGCCAGCTTTGTGGGACCATCCTATTTGTCAACAGTGTATATAGCACAAGTGATTCCTCCTGTGTTTCTGTACTTTAAGTAATGGCTATTCTCAGTTGAATTAAATGGTTATGTCAACAGGAAGCCTTGTGCTCTTGTGGCCTTTTATTAAAGGTCTCCAGATTGCGTGACAATGTTACAGGAATGCATTGTACCATCTGAATTACTATTGCCATGCTCTTCTCTGTCCTTTTATTCTGCCCACAGATCAGTCTTTCCTTTGTAATGGGTTGGCCTCCCTAATGACTCATCATTCCTGTTGCTGCTGCTGTTTAGATTTTTTTAAAGTTATATTTCTCAAGTCATATGGATTTCTGTTAAAGATTGGGTGCTGCAACGTTTTATTTAAAAGAAACAACTTGAAGAATTTTCATAGTGCCACTCCAGAGGATATGATGTGCTGTGTAAAAAGAAATACGACAGTAGTCATTGGTAATGGCCTGAAACACGATATCTTACTACAGCTGTAATGCAGTGTCTTTGATCAGTACTTTAAGGTTTGGGTTTGTTTGTTTAATAAGTGACCCTGAACACCTGAGATTGGCAGTTATCAAAAATATTTAAATACCAGACCAAAAAAGGCTTCTAACAACAAGCGTGAATCAAACTCAGCACCTCGGCAAAAATCAAAAAGAGAACTACTCAAAACGAAGCACTTCTCAAGCTAGTATAGCCCTTCTCACTAAACCTAGACAGCTGACCTTTCTTGAATGGTTCTATTTTAATGTGTATGCTTTTCACAGAAGGTGGGTATCCAAGCAGGGCAGTAATAATCAGACCACACTGGCTACTTTTCTACAGCCTGAGCCCTATAGAGGATGCATATTCACTGCGTTACACCTTTCAGAATAAGGCTTATTTTTTTATATAAATATTTATTAAATTTAATTCTGACCTTTTGGAGCTCACTGCACTGATTCTACAGCAGCAAAACTTTACAATGGTGTGCCCCCACCCTCTTCTTAAAGGAACAAGGTCCCTTAACCAAAATAAAAACAGAAAGTAAAATATTTTCAGAAGTCCTAATTCACTTTAAATACAATGCTTTGCACTGTCAAAGCATTTCTACCACTAGAGTTATTCCAGAGCTCTGACTCTCACAAATACAATACTTCTTTCAGCTCCCCTTTCCTTCTTTGGAAATGCAACAGTGTGCAGAAATACAACTAAATAAAAATGATTAAGTTTATATTTGCAGGCCTTTTATCAGTATGACTTGAGCTTTACCAACTCCTCTTTCCAGCTTCCTATGGCACCTTTACCATAGTCTCACCTTTGTTAGGGCACACTGTGAGGGGAACACAGGCACTTCTCTAGCACTTCTTCTGCCAGTCCTTATTTAGATAGTAGAGGGTGTTTGCTTGGGGAACCGGATCCTGTTGTTCCATGTGGTCGCATTCCCTTTACGGGTTGAACCTGCCTGTTTTCCCAGACCAGCCATAGAACAGGACTTGAGGGGACACCTGGTGGCAAAGTGGCCTCGTTCCCCATAGTACAGGCAGAGGCCATTCAGACCATGGTATTCCTTATCTCAATCTGAGAGGCGCCATCATGCCATGTCTACTGCATGGCTTCAGGTCCAGCATTTGCCTGGGGGGAGGCAGGAATAGGTCAGAACTAGACAGGGGATGAGCATGTTCCTTCCTTCTTTCCTAGCATGGTTCAAACAGTCAATTGTCAATTTGGATACACCACTCGATGTAGGGGAGTAATGTTGTGGAGGGATCCACCTGGGCCAATTCATCTTTCATCGCGTCATTCAGGCCTAGATAGAAATGGTAAATCTGTGCAGCTTCATTCCAGGCTGTGTTTGCAACCAGGCGACAGAAGTAAGTGGCATAGGTTGCAACAGGATGGGAGCCTTGTTTAAGTGACTGCAGGTGACTTCAGCAGAGTGGGCATGGTGTGGGTCATCAAATATGAATGAAAAGACATGAATGAATTCAGCAAAGTCATTGAGAATAGGATCTCCCTGCTCCAGGAGCAGTGATGCCCAATCCAGTGCTTCGCCTGTCAATAAGGTGATGAGGACCCCTACCTTGGTCATTCAGGTACATGCTGGGTGCAACAGGAATAGTAAGTGATGCTGATTGAGAAACCCCCCAAGCTTCTGACAGTTCCCATCATTTCTCACTGGTGGGGCTTAGATCTTGGTCTATAATGGCTGATGTGCAAGGGGGCCCAGCACTGCTGGGATCTGTGTGTGTGAAATAGGATTTTCCAATTGTAGCTGGGCCACTTGGTTCTGGAGACCTTGAACTAGTTCCACCATCTAAGTGGTGCAGATGCCTGGAGATTTAATTTCAATAGCAGAGGGCACCTGCAGGCATCTCAGCCACTGAGCCTGACTGGGGGGTCAGTCTGCTCAAACTACCAAAGTTCATGATGGGGTAGTTGGGCCTAGTGGTCAAAACTGTCGCAGTCATGCCTAGTGTTCAGAGCCAAGGGTCAGACCAGAATCAGGAGTCCAGAACAGGGCTGGAGTGACAGCAAAGCTGGAGCAGGGCTAGGAACAGGGCTGGAATAGGCTAGGGCTTGGGGAGTCTGTTACCACTGTCAGGAAAGATTAAGTTCCAAGGCTTGGAGTGATGTTGAGCAGACTGAGCTGCTGTTCCTCCAGTGTGGCTTATATACCTGCCCTGGGAGTCACCAGACCAGTTCTTGGCTTGTGGATTGGCTGGAACCCAGCACAGGAGAGACTCATGACCCTACAGTCCCCACAGTAGGAAAAAAGCAGTTTAGGAATGGCCTGGACTCATTCACACTGTTACAGCAACATACCCGTCCATGCATGAATTCCATGGGATATCTGCCACTGGTAAGCAAAGAGTCTGAAGTAATTCTTTAGACACATCCAAGAATATTGAAATTCAAGAATATTGAAAAGGCTGGTTACTTCCAGGAAGCTGTAACCAGTAATAAAGGATGTTAAAATACACCAGATTCTCACTAAACGGAGTAGCAATCGTTTACTAAAAAACAAAAGAAATTCCAAAGGAATTATTTAATCTTGCCTCGGTGCAGCATACAGGGAGCTCCATTCCACAAGCAGTGGCCAAAGTGACCCGCAATAAGAATTGGAATTTAAAAAGCTAACCGAATGCGACATGAAGACCAGCCTGGGAAAGATGTCTCCACAAGTAGTGTAGTTTGGTTGATGGGAGAACACTGAAGCAAGAAAGGGATGCTCGTACAATTAAGAGCTACAGAGATTTGAAGAAGAAGAACAGGAGGACTTGTGGCACCTTAGAGACTAACAAATTTATTAGAGCATAAGCTTTCGTGGACTACAGCCCACTTCTTCGGATGCATATATCTCAGGGAACCCTTAGAAGCACCATGCAGTATGCTGCCTAAAAATATATCATCAGAAAATAAAATAATACCGTGATGAAATCCCAGCTGGGCCTGAAGTCAATGGGCCTTCTCGGGGTGGCAGAATTTCACACAAGGTGTATCAATCAGGAACTGAAGGAGAAATGGGGAAGGGAGAAGGAATCATTTATGATTCAAGCCTCTGTACAATTCCAACCCTGCCTAAATTACTGCTTTTAGCCCCAGTTTAGCAAAGCACAAGCTTTAGACTTCAGTATTAACTACATGTTTAAGTGCTTTGCTGAATGGGGGGGAAACTTAGCACTGCTTTCACTATTTCCTACTCTCCCTGCATTCCTTTTGGCTCAGTCCAAGGCTCTCTCTTTAGTGCTGCTTTTCTCACCTTTGTGCCTTCTTCATGTTGCCCTTATGCTCATAGCTCCTCACTGCCCTGTTGTGCAAAGCACCCACCCCTCTCTAGTCCATGGAGTTGCCAACTGTGAACTTGGCCACAAGAAGTACACCTCTACCCCGATATAACACTATCTCGGGAGCCAAAAAAACCTTACTGCGTTATATCGAACTTGCTTTGATCCACTTGTGTCAAAGAATTTTACTTGTGTATATATTTTTAGTGGTAGCTTATGATGGTCCTTTTTGACTCTTTGGGAGAAAAAGCCCTAAGACAATCTAAATCCAACTACAAATAGTTGCTGTGTGATTGCTCCTAGTGTTCACTATTGTATCTCCTTAGCTTAGATATTAAAAACTGCAATGAATGGGCCTGTTGACCGAAATATCATAGAGACGACTCTGCAAGGTTCTTGTTTTCAGCTCCAAGTTTGTGCTGGATTCTTTTATCATTCATATCACATTGGTGTGAATTAGACTAAGTTCCTGGGAACAGGAACCTGTCATCTTTATTGAACACATTCTATAAAGAGAATGGCATCAGTATGTCATGATTGGAGTGAGTCTGTGAACATTTTTCTAGTCACTTTGTGGGGTTTAACTCGAGGCAGGAAGAAAAAAGTAGGGAAATCCCAACAGGTCATTTAAAGGCAGGTTTTGTCTTCCCCTCTCCATGGATTCTCAATGGTCTAAGTACAGCAAAAGCAAAGTGATTCCACTGCACGAGGACCAGCAGGAAAGGATTCAACCAGCTTGCATAGGGATCAGCATCACCTGGAAACCATGGTGCCCACAACTCTCTACATGCAACCGAAGGGGTGGAGGTTAGATGGAGGAGAGGAGGCAGTGTATTTGCAACTATGTATATCCATTGCATTAAGAACCCCGTAGAAGAATGGTGGCTGTTGCTGCAGTCCTGAGTCTTCATTAGCAGCCATGGAATTGTTCCATGACTCCATTCCCTCAAACCCCAGGCAATTCCCCTGCACGGAGGTTATTTACTTGGGTTTGACAGAAGACAGAGGAATTGGCTGCATCTATAGTAGTGGATAGTCAACGTACTAGAGACGGGGGACTATACTGTGGATTTTATAGGGCAGTTAATTTAATACAAATATTGGTTAGAATTTTTGGACCAAATATTGTTGCTTTACATTTTGTGAAATGCCAAGAATGTGAGATGGATGCTATACCTTCTAAATAAATAAAATAGCTAAGGCGGGAGCTGAGGACATAGGACAGAGTTTTTACAGTATAGGAAAAAATAAGCACAGCAGAACAAGATCAGTAAAATTCTAATATTGATCATTGTTATTCATGTGAAACTATATACTTCGTGGTTGCGACAGGAGACGAGCTTGTGTCCCCATCTGCCTGAGAGATAAGTGCAGTAGGTTGTGCTACCTTTGAGCATGGGATTTCCCCTGATGAAGGACAAGATAAAGTAGACAAGGAGTTGGAAATTACTCTATATTAATAAATAACCTTTATTACAAGGATGTACGGCAGTCACATAATAAAAAGATGCTTTAGATATCCTGACACTTTGATTTCACACCAAAATACCTACATCAAAGGACTGTATGAAATATACACACCTTTTCAGGGAGACGGGGAGACAGGTTGAAGTGAGATTGTATTTCATTTTCTCATATAATCCATATTTTACTTCACCTAACACAGGCCAGTTAGTATTTTGCATACTCAGTGTGGAGGCATCAAAGTAAATTTCAACAACTATAACATCATAGTCCCATTTTTGATTAATCATGACTGAAATCTACTTATAGCGATGGAAGCCAGCTACAACATTCTACCGCTGTGGACGTGCTTACTTCTTAGTTTGGGTCATACTTACTGCAGTGATCCAGGGACCGACCACATTTCTCTTCTCTGCTGGGAAAAAAATTGCTTCTGGCACTTTACAAGTCGGAAGAACAACAACTGGGAACACAATCTGCCCCAAAGGATGGTGGTATTGGGTCAGAACTGAAGTAAGTGGAGTTGTGCCTGCTTATGCCAAAGGCAAATTTGGCCCTGCAGGTGTGACAGCTGAAGGCAGTTCAATTGGGCTGGGCTGAGATGAGGAAAAGTTTAGTCAGGAAGGGAAGGGCACTGTTAGTGAATGTGAGAAATATTTGACAGTAACCAGGGTGAGAAGAGCAATGAGCAGTAAAGTGGAATTAAAGTGAAGGCATTATTTACTGTTCATGTTTATCGATGATAAAAGAGGAAAGTTGAAGTTTATCGTAAAACTGATTTTAAGATGTAGGGAACATTGCAATAAAAATAAATAGCGCCCACAAGTTCTGTAATCGTGACAGACTTATTATTTGACTGAAGAACAGTTCCAGTAAAAGCTCTGCTCACTTCCGCTTGAAGTGGAGTCTCAGAGAAACCATCATACGCCTGTGGATTTGCTCAGTTTTACATATTTCATTCATCTGGCCAAATAGTTTGGATCTTTTTATTATTACTCTTTAGAGATTTGGGAGTGGCCCTGTTCTGCATGAGCAGGAAAGAATTCTTATAGATCAGCAGGGAGAAAAGTATAATTTACCAAGTGCTACCGGCCAACAGAAGGTCAAATGGCCTTAAGAAAAATTGTATAATGACGTTCCAGAGCTCCGACTGCAGACTCCATACTGTCAGCTATTGGCAGGCGATGAGGCTGAATGGATTTGGCAAGCGATAACCCAATAATACACACACGACAACTGGTATGTATTTATCAGCTAATGTTCCCACACCATGCTGTACTCATACTGTAAAATGATTTTGGCCTTGATTCAGCAAACTGCATTTGCACATGCTTAACTGCACATATGTGCTTATGACCATCTCTGTTCAGCAAAGAAATTTAAGCATGTGCTTAACATTAAACACACTTCAAAATCCCATTGCAGTCAATGGAATGAAAACTGATGCCTACGTACTGTACTCTACTGGATTGAGACCTTAATGAAATACTTAAATAGTCTTTTTAAAAATTATTAAATATTAATCTACCTCTGAAAGAGTTCCAAAGTAAATTCAAATGCAAACTAGAAAAAAACCAAATCTTTTTGTAACTTAACATTATTTTCCTTCTTCCCATTCCTGAGAGAGAGACAGGGGCCAGCAGGGCATTGTCAATGAAGGTCGGCGGCTCATTGTGAGGGGATGGGATTAGGTTGGATGGGTTTATTCATTCGCATGGATAATAATGTGTGCTGCAGATCAGATTAAGATTCTAGGGACACCAGCAGTCTAACATGTGTTTTAATATAGGGTGACCAGACGTCCCGATTTTATCAGGACTGTCCTGATATTTGCTTCTTTGTCCCGCGTCCCGACCAATGTTTGGTCGGGACACTGGACAAAGAAGAAATTTTCCCTTCCGCTCTGGCACTCGGGCCCCCCTCGCCCCGGCTCCGCCCTCTCCTTCCCCCATTGGCTCCCTCCCCAAATCCCCGCCCTGGCCCCGCCTCTTCCCCAGCATTCCTCCTCCCTCCCAGGCTTGCAGCATGGCAGTGCAAGCCTGGAGGGAGGGGGTGGCGGCGGTGCCTGGATCCTGGAGCTGGTGAGTCAGCTCCAGCACCCGGGCACCGGGCGGGCAAAGGGGGGCTGGCAAGGGAGGGAGACAGGGGGACTCAGCTGTGAGCCCCCCCGCCGCGCCAGAGGGCTTCTGCCCGGGCTGCTGCACCCGGGGCCGGGAGTGCAGCCTGAAGGCTGTTCCAGCTCTGCAGCCCGCGGGGCAGCGCGGAGCGGGCAGGGGCCAGGTGGGCAGCGCGGGGGCCTGGGCCGAATCCCTGCTGCTGCCGGGGAGCCCCGCGCCTCTCCCTCCCGCTCACGGCTGCGGCTCCTTCCCGGCGGGACGCGCCCCCCGGCCTGCCCCGCGCACATGCGGCGCGCGTCCAGCTGCTCCTTCCTGGCGGGAGGGAGACTAGGCGCGGGGGACGCGCGCCGCATGTGCCCGGGGCAGGCCGGGGGGCGCGTCCCGCCGGGAAGGAGCCACAGCCGTGAGCGGGAGGGAGAGGCGCAGGGCTCCTTGGCAGCAGTGGGGATTCGGCCCCTGCCGCCCACCCGGCTCCTGCCCGCTCCGCGCTGCCCCCGCCCGGACCCACCGTGCCCCACATATGCCCGTGGCGGGCCAGGGGGCGGGAAGCTCTGCGGGGAGGGCAGCGCGCGGGGCCTGCTAATGCCTCAGGCCCCTTAAAACTTTCTCTTTTTTTGCTTCGTCCCTCTCCTTTTTTTGCTCCGCCCCCCTTTTTTGGTTCCGCCCCCGTCCCGATTTTTTATACTGGTAATCTGGTCACCCTAGTTTTAAATATCATATTTTTTCTAGTATGGATTTTTAACTTTGTAAGGGGGTCCTAGAACTTAAAATAGGCATTAATGGTATCTGTTTGGTGTTTATATCTATATTTATATTTCTACATACAGAGATACAATTCTAGAGTTATACTTGTACTGCCCCTGAAATTCAGTGAAAGTCCCTGTCCACTTATATCACGCAACAGGAACTAAACTAAGATGTAAGACTGAATTAAAGAAAACTTTCTGGAAGGAAAATGTTTATCCTCTCTAGTGTTCTCCATGCACAAATTGTGTTGGGTCACAGTCATTACACTGCAACAGAACATGACTTTAGACCTAAAATGATTAGTGATATGACTAATCGCTTTAGATCTGAACATTGCAATGCGATGTAGTCAGGTTGAGCTGGCTGGGGAATAGGTCAGAATGGTTTGATGGAGAAAGGAAAATATGTCTGAAGCATTGCACTTAATAAAAAGTGCTTTGTGCTATTTGCAGACCTGACTTTCCAGCATGCTAGTTCATCCCAGCTTTATAACACAGCTAAACTCCTCCTGCAAATGTGAAAAATCAGCTGTTTCTGAGCAGTGAAGTGTGAACCAAGTATTGTACTTGGCCCAGTCCAACTCCCATTAAAGTCAATGGGAGTTTTTCTCATCAATTTCAGTGGAAGCTGGCTCATGTTCTTGGCAGTTGGGAAAAGAGAAAGCTCATGATAAAAGAGATTGTCAGTGTGCCATCGGTACAAAATACCTATAATGGGGGGGGGGGGGTGCAGTTGCAGCCAGCAAACTTTACAAGACATGGAAAATAGAAGCCATCTGCGACTGTGACTAACCACTGCAAAGTTCTGAGATGAACATAAAAAATCCTTTCCCTATTTTAAACACTGAACAGGGCTGGTTTTCAGAAGTGCCAACTGAAGAGAGTGGAAGCTCAAGGTACTCAGCCCCTTGAAAATTCAGCCTTTATGTTTTATAAACACTACTGGGATTTTGAATGTGTATTTCTACTTTAGCTTGAGGAGATACACCATTATATACCTATTTTTACTGCAGTTTAAAAGAACGTAATTTCTAATATTTTTTAAATATTTTTGAGCTCTCCAAAGTATGTTAGGCATTTTTCAAGGACAAGTAAGGATAAAGGCTGAGATCCCCAGAAGGTATTTAGATATTGAAATCCATAGGCATTAGATGCCTAAATACTTTTGAAGATCTGGGCCTTCGTCCTGCCCTGAAGAACCTACCGTACAAATTTGATGAGACAAGCAAGAGTCAGAGGCAGACAAGAAAGGGGTCAAAAGGGGAAAGGAAAGAAAAGCATAATATTAAGAAGATAAATGGATAACACAATAAGGCATGTATACAACTTGATGGTACAAGGCATATAAAACTTCTCCTGTTTCAAAAGAAATATTAGTTTTTACTTTAAAAAATACATTTCCTTTTTGTTCACTGTGGACTATTCAGACCTTTGAAATTTGCCCCTCTCCCCGCTACAAACCAGATGTGTATGTTTCCATCTCAGCATATGCTAAAATGCCTTCGTACACCTGTTTCTGTCATAGTTGCCAAAATACCTGTTCTACCTCTAGTTCAGCAATAGCAGAAGCCCTGATATCTCCACTCACAGCTACACTCAGACTGTTACCTAGACAGTCAGTAGATCATTGCATTTCAACTTTCATTGTCTGATTTTAGCTTTAGTAGTTTTCATCCTCTCTGGCCTCTTTTTACATTCACATGAAAATGGGATGTTTAAAGTTATTTCCATATGAGTAAATCCTGCTCCCTGCCTGTAACACCTATACACGCTGGGGTGTGTCTCCAGGTGAGGCTGAATAGTGAGACAAGAACTGCTGGAATCTCAAGGCAACAGGGCTGTTGAAAGAGGAGTTCACTATTTTAGCTGAGATCCTAGCTCCACGCTCTGGAGACGTTTGCTGCATTTTCTTACAAATGCATATTTTTTCCTGTGTGACAGTTCTTCAATATGCTTCATCCTTCCAAGAGGCACTAAATAGGAGATGACATCTCTTCAGCACAGGCCACTTTTTGCCAAATCCTTTCCCCTTTTCTACAATGACCTCATAGCAGGGATTGGCACCAGCAGTAAAATGCCGCTGTCTCAAACTATTTGATTCTTGCCCTGGATGCCAAGTGCTACAAAAACAACCTGAAAGAGTTGGCAAATGAAATTGAAAAATTAAAGGGAAAAAATTGTTTACCCTCTCATCCTTGGGAAAAAGGCTTTGCAGTCACAGGGATAAATAAATTGTTCTTAATACTATTGAAGCACTGCCCCAGTACAGTCTAATTCTGTGATGTCTTAGAACTCGGGTCACAGACGTTTGATGCCGTAGGTCTGGTCTTTGGCAGATACTCTTACTGACGAACATACTGTGAGAAACAAGGATGCTTCTCTCCCCATACTCTCAGTGAAATTATATTATAGCTTGTTCCTGTTCTATCTTAAATGATCAACGGTGAGAAAAGTTAGAAAGGCAAAAATGAGGGAATGGTGGGAAACAGAGAGAACTGGAAATGGGTTCAAAACAGGGGGAGGTTTGCTCATGGTTACTCAGGTTAATTGTGAAGTAGGTGATTAATGCTGCGGCTGGTTGGAATCTCCCTCTGCCCTCTCCCCCCCCCCCAAAAAAAGTGTTGACTTGTCAGCAAAAAATCAGAATTCTTCATCCATAAACAGAAAATTACTATCCAGAAATGCTGTTGTGGTACCTCATGAGAGATGTAGTTCAGGTGCTTCTTTGGGCAGGGCTCCTGGCCAGATTATGGATATGTCTACATTTTAAGTCGGTGGTCTGATTCCCAGGTCACGGAGACATACTGGTACTAGTTCAGATCAAGCTAGCATGCTTAAAATAGAGTGTAGCCATGGCAGCACGAGCGGTAGGAGGGGCTAACCACCCCACGTATATACCTACTGTCTCAGACACGTACACCCCCAGCTCAAAGTGTAAACCTATGCTATATCTTACATGATGCATCATGGTCTCCTCTCTTGCTTGCCAAAGCAGCGTATCAGGGAGATGTAGTCCAGCAGGAGTTGGCCTGTTGATTAGATTTGGGCAGGCCATTCCATGCATGGGGCAGCCAAGAAGGCATGGACGCAGGAGTGTGAAACAAAGAGGGCATCAAGGCAGGTGTCAATGGCAGTATGAAGAGATTGGTTGAGGGAGGGGAACACAAAAGTAGACAAGAGACCAGATCTTTAGGTGATGCGAACTAGTGTAACTCCATCGAAGTCAGTGGTGCTATGACAATTTACACCACCCAAAGACCTAACCCAAGGTAGGTTGGGGGTCAGTGACCGAAGGCCTTGAAAGCAAAGACAAAGAGACTGAAGTTGATGCATTACACAATGGAGACCCAATAGATGGAGCTGAATCTGAGGTGGCACGGTAGTGAGTACAAACAGCTGTTTGGAGAGCATTTGGGGGAGGGATAGCTCAGTGATTTGAGCATTGGCCTGCTAAACCCAGCATTGTGAGTTCAATCCTTAAGAGGGCCATTTAGGGATCTGGGGCAAAAATCTGTCAGGGATAGTACTTGATCCTGCTGCGAAGGCAGGGGACTGGATTCAATGACCTTTCAAGGTCCCTTCCAGCTCCGAGATAGGTAATCTTTCTGATGAACCAATCTAAGAACAACAAGTTGAGCAGCTACATAATCTTATTCCAGCATATTGTAGTAAAACACAAGTAACAGAGAACTAATTTTATCCCTGCTGTCCGTTGACACCAATAGAGTGACAGCAGGGATGAATTTGCCTCAATAGAATTCTTCAATCTAAAATATCAGAGAACAATACTGAGCAGATGCAATTTCAGTTCTTCTTACATTGACAACAAGAGGGATGAAAAAGGTCTTATAACCAGACAACTTCAGCACATGTTTCAATAGGAGAAGTAATATATTCCAGCTGTTTGGGACTACTTCCCCCACTCCCCACCCCCCAAAGCCTTCAATGGCCTCCCATAGTCAGGTTTAGCTCAGGCACTTTAAAACTTATAGGCTGGTTTAAGGGAGAGGAATTTTTGAAATCTGCATTGGAAAAAAATTAAACTTGCTGGTGCCAAACTATGAATGAACATGTAAGTAAACAGCCAAGAAAAAGCTGGTTACCTCTGAGGCTTGCAAAACAGGATATTAAAAACACAAGATTTAAAATGACAACATTTTATTACAATAACTTTTTGGGGGGTCGAGTAAAATTGTTTAAATCAAGAGATTTAAAACAATGTCAGTTTCTACTTCTGAAAGCCACAGAGGTAATGAAAAATGTGTGGTTATGTGTGAACTATCAAACCTGTTTACTTTCTTATAAGTACAAAATAGGTATTTGATCCAGTCGCTCTATTTTCCTTCATGATGTGCTGAGAAACGTTAGTTCCTCAGCCTCCCCATTTTTTAGCAGACTTATTTATTCCAATTTACTAAAGAACCATGGTAACATACTATATCATATATTAAAGTAGTCAAGGGGGCATGTCGTATCTATGGGTCTCTCCAAGTTCTCTCAGCGATCTAGGGCCAGCTGTTCCTCTGTCCCATTACTGATTTCTCTAAATGCACCCACCTCCAGTGTTCAGCTTCTTGCTCTTACGTGTCTCAGGATGGTATCTCACTTCTTCCACTTTCAGATCAGGACGTGGACACAGTGCCCTGTGTACCCACTACTTATTCCCCTGCAGACACAACTGAGTTTTGAGCACCCTTGGTTTTTTCTCTTCAGGACCCTACGACCAGCAATACCGTGACCAACAGCCTTCTTTAAACCAAGTATTGTTATTAATTAGTTGGAACAAAATAGTGGAGGGAAAGGGGATTTTAAAACAGATTACAGGCATATTTAGTCTCATTTAACAAGCTAATTTAGATAGGCTTTCCTCATAAGAAACAGAATAGATCCAATTTCCATCCTCCTTGCAAACCAAGATCCGCCTCTGTGTGGGTGTCCATGAGTGTGTGTGTGCACGCACATTACTCTATCTCTGGGAAGCTGGGTTTCAGAAAGCCCCCACCTTACTTATGGGTATCTGAGCCCAGTCGTCATATTACTCAATAGTTCTTTGATTCAGGCACCTGGTATGAAGTCTCCTGGTACCTCAGAGCATCCAGCAGGGCCTATCCAGGAGAATGCTCCCTTCAGGACCGGCTCTGGCTTTTTTGCAGCCCCAGGCAAAAAAGCCTCCCCCCACCCCCCGGCGGGGAGCGCAGCAGGGGAGGGCCCGAGCCCGGCCACGGCCCCGCTCTCCCCGACTGGCCAGAGCGCCGGGAGGAGGGCGGCGAGCCCGGCCGCGGGCCCGCTCTCCCTGGCCGGCTGGCACACCGGGGGAGGGCGGCCCCGCTCTCCCCGGCTGGCCGGCACACCGGGAGGAGGGCAGCGAGCCCGGCCGCGGACCCGCTCTCCCCAGGTGAGTGCCGCCCCCCTCCAGGTGCCGCCCCAAGCACATGCTTGGAGGGCTGGTGCCTGGAGCCGGCCCTGGCTCCCTTGATGGCTGCTCCCTTGATTGGGGCTGTTAGCGCGTATCTAATCAAAATCTCATGTGTATCTAATTGCTGGCCTGGTGGCTTTGTCTTGTCTTCAGGTGAGGGTCAGAAACTGTCTGATCCCCTCTGTTAGTCTAATATGCCATTGTAGAAGTCAAGTGCAGAAATCACGTTTTGTCTTACACAGATGGACATATGCAATTCATACCGATAATTACAGCTCTACTTTGTCACAGGGTTCAATTCTGCAATCCCATTGACTTCAGTAGAAAGTTTTGCATGAGTAAGAACAATAAGTCCTTTTCCGCACTTTCTTAATGGGTATAAATGGCAAAATGTACATTATGCTATATGCTGCACTCCGAGCTTCAAAGTACACCACTCTCTAGAAGTTTTAAATTAGAACACAGGAAGACTGATAAAATTTCTTCAGTTTCATATCTTGGAAAACTTTTCTATTATAGACATGGCACAGTAACTATCAGGCAGATGAACTATTGCTTTTATATTCTCAAATGCATTACCTTTTATCTATCCAGCGGCCACGTACTATTATTATTTATTATTAATATAGAAACTGAGCCACCATCATGAGCAAGTGCAATTCCATTAACTGCAATGCAGCTCTGTCCACTCATGGTACCAGTATATTTGGCCCAGTGAGTCATGGCTTTGCAAGAGAGCTTTCTTATTGCCTTTGTGTCTATTAAATTCTGTTACTAATACTGTCCACAGAATAATATAATTCCCTGCGGCTCAGAGAAGTGCATGAAGATATAATACTGGACTTTGGGTCACTACAAGATCACGTGTTTCATTCTTTTCTTACTTAAGGGATTGTTTTCTTATAGCAATATCTATAGATCTACCCTAAGACCAAATCCTGAGAGTGGCTGAGCATCTCCCAAGTGTCCACAACACCTACTGAAGTCAGTACGACTGACGGATACCCATGAAGTGTGCTGCACATCACAAGGAGGGTTCAGAAAGGGCTGGTACACAATTTTATGCAAGCCCAGCATCTCTTTCAAGCTGCTGCTGTTTTCTTCTCCAGAAACTGAGCTTTTAAAATAAATCTTTAGCTATTTTAGATGCAAAGAAAAGCTGAACGTGATCCAAATGTAAGTGTGAACTATCCCATTCACTGAAGTGAAGTATTAATGCGGATGTCCTGTGATGATCATTTAAATATCAACATCGTTAACTATTTCATTCCTCAAGTAAGAAAGGAGAATGCTGGGGATCACAGATCTGCACAAATTTACCATGAGCGACGTCCCATTTTGGTACCACAAGTGGATGTGTTTAGGAGGTACCACCATTTATTTTTCTTCTCCAGTTAAAAAGGAGACAAATCCAAAGATCCTAGCATAGCCCCTGAGCATATTCAAGTCCCACTAAGGGGGAGCCCAGTGGAGCTCAGAGAGCATGCACAATATTATTTTGAACATCTGTCCAACCTACTATAAACAGCATCTCAGTCCAATGATTCCTCCAAGCCTCCTCAGTTCAACCCCAGCTCACAAGATTGATTCTAAGTTTGAACTGATATCGCAAGGCAGCAACTGTTTCCTATAAAGAATTAGACCAAGACATTACTCTTTGCCCTGAATAGGGAGCCCTGCATAGCAGCACCTCCTCAGGAAGAGCTCAAGACTAGAACTGTGATTCAGAAGTCCTCTCATGGGAGGGGTGCCACATCATCCCATTGCCAGATGTAGCATACTCTCTCCCTTACACCAAACCAAGTCTGTTTGGTGGTTTGTGAGAGGGTAGAGCCATGTTCTGCAAAATTCCTGTCTCCATCTTACCCCATTGTTCACTAAGGGAAGTAGTGATCTGACAAAACCTTCTCCTCCCAATGCACTCAGACTCCCGATCTAGGCAAACCATTCACAGGTTAAGTTGGATGGGGGAGGAGGAGGAGGAAATATCTTACTTCACCTTACCCTCTTACATAGTCATATTGGAGCAATATAAACTCAGCTGGAGTTCATATAGTAACCTCAGAAGTAAATCAAAAACTCAAAATTCAGATGGAGCTTATTTTTATAAATTTGAAATGAATTGTTAAAAGTACAATGGTATTTAACTCCTAAATACTGAGAATGCTGCAGGGGTTAAACCACTGCTAAATTAAACCTCCAGCCACAATTGAAAGCCTCCTGCTTCTCTCATGAACTCAAATGTAAGCTGTACTTCCTGTGTCTGTAGGTATGGCACCAGCTGTGAAAATAGTCGCAGCTTCTGATGTGATTCTTTTAATTCTGTTTCATCTGCTTTAAAAATTTGGTGGAGGGGTTAGTTTTTCATAAGAATGGAAACGGAGATCAACTTGCAGTTGCATTTGCAAGTGCAAATCTATATTTGCACATGCAACATGAGTAATAGTTGTGCAAATGACTTAGCAATACCAGCCCCATTTCATCTGCACTCAATAATTTAAGAGTTTATATTGTTAAGAGCAGATGCATACAGGTTTTGTACAAGGAAAAAATGTTGCCTTTGATATCTGTTTATCTCTTCAGCCTATCCATGGTATCTAATTGGAACTAGATGTGTAATAAAATATGTTACTGTGATTAGATGTAATAATAAAGGGCCAGGTCTTGAAAATGCTTATCCATCTGACTAATCCCAATAAATATTAGAGTATCATTGTGCTTGCTGACTCACAGATTGCTTGGCCTGTTGCCATAGGTCATATGGAAGGCGACAGAAAAATTATTAGATTATAAGAAGATCCTGCATAATACTGCAAGACACATCTCTGCACGAAACCTTTCACAGTGCTGCAGAGCTAGGCTGGCATTGAGTACCTCTCTCTGTTGCTCTCTAAAATGGATCACACTCTAACCTGTTATGCCAAAATGTTTTCAGCTTAACAGCATGGGAAAGGAAAGCCTAAAACAGACATAAGCTCATGGTGTCAGCCCAAAAAAACAAAAGTTGTTTAAAACTTATCCTATAAAGGAAATCACTGAGGTGTGAAAATAATTATACAAGGGAATACAACCTTCAGGCAATGCATATCTGAGCAATCTCATGGCAGGCAACAGAACCAGGAGGAAAGTCAACCACAAAGCAGAAGTTCTAGCATGACTACAAACAAAATTTGAGGGCTTGTCCATTGAAGCAGGCCACTATGTCAAGGGGCAGAGACAGACTTTCGGTCTGCAAAGTATGAGGTCATAGCCTACCCATGATTTGGTCATGTAAAGAATAATATCAGGTTTGGGGTTCTTTTGGAGGGAGGATATAAAGAAAGTTTGCAACTCTTTTCATTGCAAAGGTGGCTTGAAAGTGTAAATTGATAATAAGAGATGTAAAGTGATTGCTAAGGTTTAAAAGCTTCTCACTACTTTTTAAAATAGCATAAATTCCTCACACTTCCTCTGGACCCCATTCCTAGCCTTTGGGGTCTGAAAACCATGGCCATACATCTTGCAAGTTTTGAGAAGATGGGGAGAAACTGTTGCAGACACGTGCCCAGAAATTCTAGGAGGTTATAACCAGAAGAGCTCAACAAGTACATAAAAAGCTGTCAGATCTTATAAGAGGGTTTTGCAAACAACTAAAAACACTTCTAAACTGATTATGGGGGCTCTACCACAGCTGCCATCTTGGATTCCCATTGTGAGGATTCAAGAGTCCTTGTAGCATCTTTAGAAACTCGAAAGTTTCCTTTGGGCTGGCAAAAACATTTCAGCATATGCAGTGCTTGAACAAGCTAAAAGGACACAGGCTTTCCCCATCATCACAAAGGGAACCCAACATGCCATCCGCACCTGAGTGGAGTATATTGTGGTGTCTTCTGGAACATTCCATGAAAAGATTCATTTATGTAAGGCTACTGTTTCCTCGAGCAACAGCAACCTGCCTCAGATTCAGCCTGTGAGAGCTTGTTTTGAATATCTAATACTTGTAACCCAATATCCTGATTCAGTGTCTTAGGGTGTAGTTTCTGCAAAACCAGAAAGAAATGGTGTTACCTGGCCAACATCAAAAGATGCTAGTGACTTTGGGTGCCCCTCTTGAGATGCTCTGTAGTGACCTGATTTTCAAAGGCTGGGTTTCTCAGTATTTTCTGGAAAAATCAAATCCTTTGAAATGTATCAAGCTGGGCACCCAAATTCATCGGTCACTTCTGAAAATCTTGGCATCTGTCTCTAATTTATGCATGATGTCTCAGCTGAATTAATTTTAATAAAAATCAATTATTTTTAATTCACTTACAAATGCTTAAATACTAGTACTCCATGCCGAATTTTGTGAGAAAGCACTGAAAGAGCCATGTGTCCATCATACTGTCAATACAGCAGGGTTGTATGTCCTCTTATTTTACTATTATTGGTTGGGATAAAATAATTACAAAGCTATCAGTATAGCAAATCAGTATAATAAAGCCCTCAGTTTGAGATTCAAACCATTAAATTGGTTAGCCACCTCACTGAACTCTTGTAAAGTTCTAGCAGATGTTAATAGTCTCGTACAAAATGAAGGGCACTAATAATGGCAGGCAATAATGTAGACTGTGATATGTAACTGCACCAATTTATTATTACGGTTAAAGAGAAAGTCACTCAATACATAGAAACTATTTTCCAATGGAACAATGGTCATTTGGAGATGTCTTAAGTCGGTAGGGGCCTGACCTTGCTCCCATGCAATGAGAAAAGGCAGTTTTAAGCCTAAGCATCTGAGGAGTTTGGCTCCTGCCCAGAAGACTAACTGTAACCAACTGGTGAGTGTATATTACATGTCCTCCTCAGCGAATAAGAATCTGTTACAGCCTCAGCTACCAAGGCTGACTCTTTAGCTCAAGCTTTTGCAGCATACCCCCGATACCTTGGAAAGTTGGCGCCTGTGCAAATAGGTGACCTATTTGCCCTAATTTACATGTTTCTGGATGGTCCATCTCTGCCTCTACATCCGTGCTGCTTAGCTCTTTCCCTTGTACAGGCAACTCTGTCAGTCCCTAGGGATGAGCACAACACAGCTGAGCACAACACTGCAGTGGCAGTAAGAGGTGGAGAGAGCTGAGCACTGTGGAAAAAGGAGGAGGAGAAAAAATGGAGCTTCTTGAGCCATACAGTTTAGGGCAGAGGGATCAGAATGGGGCATATTTCCAACATATTTTGACAGAAACTCTGGCCTGTAACTAAACCTTGAAAAAAAAAATTGAGTTTTTTCAGCCAAATAATTGTTCAAAACCTAAGCCCCAAGCCCCTAATCGTCAGCAAGTTGAAACCATTGTGAGTCACCGTCTGTTAGGAGGCTGCAGGAAGCACAGGGGGGAAGCTTCTGTTTCTCTTTGGAGACAGTAAACTGTGGGGATATTGCCAGTTTTTCTGAGACCTCTTTCCCTGCCTGTCATCATCAATGTTCTCTCTCGGAGTTACACATAGTTGAGTACTAAGTATCTGTGTCAGTGTGGGCTGCCTTCAGAGCAATATAGGATCATGAGATGTGGTGTGATCTCATGCTCTGTGCTAGCAGGAGAGAATGTTGCCAAATACCTGAGTCCCAGCTCACCATGCAATGCAGGAAATATGTTGGCTCTTCAGTCAGGGTTAGGTACCACAGAGGCTCAATCGTGAATTCTCTGCACAGATTCCATAGGGGAAAAAATGGCTGTGAGAGTGTGCAGCAACCCGCATGGAACTTGGAAGGAGGAGCATAGGTTGCAGGAGATGGACAGAGCTGAAGTTATGGATTGCACATGGGGGTCTATTTCTGAGACTACTGAAACACAGAGTTCCCCTAGCCCTGGAGGAGCCACTGAAGAAGGAACTGGCAACCATGCAAAAAGGCACCATTACACCCACTGAAACTAGCACAAGTGGATCAGCAGCCTGGCAGTGGCGAGAAAACATTTAGGTAAACTGAGGGTCTGTATTGATCCAAACCAAAACCACTTAACAGAGCGTTGAAAAGAAGTCACTACCTACTACTAATGATTGCAGGCACACTACCCAATTTATCCAGGGCAAAAGCATACACTTTGTGATGTCAAGAATGGGTTCTGGCATACTGAGCTAGATGAGACATCTAGCTACTCGACAACCTTTGCTGCACCTTTTGGTAGGAACCACTGGGTATGAATGCCTATGGGCATCAGCTCAGCATAGAGGTGTTTTAGTGTAAACCGAACCAGGTACTAGGAGGACTCCCAGGCATCAAGATTGTAGAGGATGACATTCTTATTGCAGAAGAAGATGTGAAGAAGCAATGATACCAAGCTGTGACAACTCCTGCATAGGTGCTGGAGTGGAATATTAGGCTGAATGCAGACAAGCTGAAGCTCAGGGAGAACAAATCCCCTGTATTGGACATCTGATGACTTCTGAGTGACTTTAGCTGGATGCTGAGAATCAGAGCCATAAAAGAAATCCCCACAACAAGAGATGTGAAGGGAGTCCAGCAATTTATCTTTCCAGATTCTGTGCACACCTATCAGATAGATGTCTGTGAACCCCCGAGGCAGTTAACACACCGTGAGAATGGTCAGAGACCCAGGAACAGGCATTTCAAAGAGTAAAGAAAATCATAAGCAAGGCACCAGTCCTAAAGTACTACAACCTGGCATAGCAGCTAGAGCCATAGTATGATGCCCCAGAAGGAGGCCTCAGGTCAGCACTGATGCAAAGATACCAGCCCACAGTGTTTGCTAGTAAAGGCCTGACAGACACAGAAAGGGGATGTGCTCAGACAAAAAAGGGAGCTACTGGCTGTGCTCTTTGGAGTGGAATGATTGCATCAGCTCACCTTTGGGCACAAGGTGGATATGAAGTCTGATCACCAACCATTAGAAAGCATGATGAAGAAGCCACTGTTAAGTGCACCCAAGTGACTACCACACATGTTAGTGAAACTCCAGTGCTATGAGGCCAGGATAAGGCTCTGTCCAGGAAAATTACTGCTGGTGGTAGATACACTGAGCAGGGCACAACAAAGAGTACAACGCAGATGACTCTGTGGAACAGGAGACGCACTATCAACATGCAACAATACCTTTGAATCTCTGAGGGGAGACTCCATGCACTGCACCAAACAAGTTGGGGTGCTACAGGCAGCAAGAAGAGTTGATACTCCAAGCCTGACCATATCACAAGAAGTGAGTATCACAGGAAACTACCCTCTACCACCCAGCCAGATGGGATCAAGGCCATGACTAGGAGTACTTAGAAAGAGTCTCGGACATCAGCTGGCCTGATGTAGAAGAATCAGAAGAAATGAGGTATTAGCAACACAGAGGACCAACAGGACTAAACAAAAGACTGACGGTAGCAACAGGATGGAAGCAAATCCCTCACCAACAGCAATAGTACAAACAAGAAGTAGGAGCCTGGTTCAAAGACCAGTATTCTTGAAGTATTATGAGGCTTAACAGGCCACAATGAGATGGTGATACAGACCATAACCTTTATGGTGGGCTATGTACTAGTAACCTCTGGTCCCAGCAGTTAAGCAAATGCTTGCACAAAAAAACACAACACTAATAATTGTAAAAAAAGAAGATGTAGCAATCTGATGGAACTCTGAGGGGGAACACAGGTTGCAGGAGGGAAGAGTTTGGAGGAAGCTTCAGGAAGCCAGTCTGTGTGGACATGGCTGGAATGCTAGCTGCAATTGCAGCACCTCTATAAATAGTTATCTTAACAAAGAGCAGTTTAGTTTTAGAAACATGGAGTCCTCTCAAATTATTGCCCAGCTGGCAGTACATGAAATAGAGGGAAACTCTAGTATCTCATTTATTGGTGCTCAGTAAAGGACACTGCTAGAGTTTAAATGTCACAGAGGTCCTTGCTTGGTGCCTGTGTACTGCAGTGTTGCCAACCATTATTATATTAGGCATTTTTCTTAAAGCCCCAGGTCTTGGATTCATATGATTATGTGCATTTTAAATAAACTCAGTTTCTGGCCCTCATCATTGCAGATAAAAGCTTGTAAATGTGACCAAGTGCACTCTAAAGGTCAAAAATTCAGGAGTCATATTAAAAGGACCCCCAAACTATTATTTTTAAAAATCTTGTTTTCTTAAGGCAATATCATGAGTTACGGGGGCAGGGTCTGACTCAATTTTTGAACCCTTTGGGTTGGCAGTACTAGTATTGGTACTGAGGAGACTTTCCCCCAAATGGGAGTATTAGATACTGATCAGTCATTATACTCCAAAACCTAAACAGAAGCATATGTTTTAAACAATGCTCAGTTGTATGGGATTTACTGTCCCCCATCTTAGCCTGTTTTATGTCCTTGAACAATCTGTAAACATCATTCTTTTTCTAATATCTTTTAAGAACATATGGGGAATAAATATACAAATGATTAGGAACCACATAATGGATTTTTATTTAGGATGAAAGCCCCACATCTGTTTGAAAGCTGTCCTGCCCCTCTGTTTACTTGAAAAACATTTATATTTGACAGAAGATGTGAGCCTTCTGTAGACTGTTGCCCAAACAGGAAGAGTGTTCTCACTGATTTCAACCTGCATCTTTTCCCTTTCATACAGCTTTGCCATTTATCACAGCCATGGGCCATGGGCCATGTGTTGCCCTAGAAACAGCTTGTAAAACTCCTGTAGCATGAGTGGAATATAAGCACATAGATCTAGAGCAGTATGTAGGCTCACATGTTAAAAAAGTTTTAGTTTGTTCCTTAGGACATAACTGCAAACAATACATTTTTTGCTGCTATTAAAATCAGTTCCCTGTCTTGTACCTAGCTGATTATTAATTATTGAATGAATGCAGCTCTAGAAATCTGGAAAACTACTACTCAAGGCATCAGTCTTACTTAATCTCTCTTCCTCTTTCTGTGTGGAACAGCATTCACATTTTATTTTATTATCTTTAGTGCTCAAATGTGGAAGGGGAAGAGGGTGGTTTTAGTACTGCTAAACCCAAGTGTTCAAAAATTAAGAGTCAGACCCCCCACCAAAAAAATTCATGAGATTGGCTTTTAAATGATGAGATGTTTTGGTTTATAATAATACATCAGTTTGGGGTCATTTTTACTTGCCTTCTGGATTTTCGAGCCTTCAGAAATCACATTTTCAAACTTTTCTCCACAACCCTAAAGGCTAGAAGATTCTTTTTGTTTTGTTTTTTAAACAAACCCTGAGATTTTCATGTAATCACATGATTTCAGGAGCTGGGCCGTTCAGGAAAAAAAAAAAACATTCAAAATATCTCAAGACTCCTGATCAAACAGTTAGAGTTGGCAGCTCTGTGGTTTGTGCCAACTTTTTCTCAACTCCCCCTCTCCCTGTTTGACCAGAAGCTGTAAAGTGTGCGTTAGCCACTTATGCCCTGTATGATCAGGTGCTCTTCCCCATTTGCTCCCAAAGCCCTTACATTGTGCAGAGTTCAAATACCTATTCCCTTCCTGGCGTTTGGCTTTATTAACAAAGAAATTATTAGTAATATAACCAAGTTCAGTTTATGCCTTCTCCCTAGGCTTTGCTGCTCCCTAGAGGTTCTCCCTCAACACTGCTTCAACCATACATTAGGCTCTCTCTCTGTAAAAAGCCACTCTCACCTCCTTTATATCTAGCTGGGTACCAGTTGGTCTTACTGAAACACAGATCCCACTGAACCCCTTCCCAGCAGGATCAGTGCCTTCCAACGGGGAGGGGGTGTTTCAGCCCCAGCTACACCTTGCCCAACATGAGCACCCAGGACTAGATCAAGCTCAGGGATCTATTTTCAGAGGGGACCCTCCATGCATGGGCCTCCCTGCTCCACAGAAGAGGGAGCTCAGTCATCTCCACGGAATTTTTGCTCCTTCCTTGGAGCACAATGTTTTCGGTTAATCTTGGGAGGAGGGAAAGAATGGGGTCAGGGGACACCATCATCACCTCCCACACTCAGAGAATACAGAGGAGGAAAATGAATACATCAGAGGCTATATGAGCTTTCCTGTGGAGTCCCCTGGGCACAGGGGAGCCTATTTGAAGGGGGAGGTGCCAGTTGGGGAGTCCATGCTAGCAGTGCTCTAATGGTGATGCATTATCAGGGGGCTGGGGCAGAGAGGCAGGACACCCAGAGGCACAGGGCATCTGCATGAATGACCCAGTGCCCACGGAAAATCCCCATGATTCATATGGATCTCAGGAGATCTGAAGGGTACATGGGCCTGACCTCAGTTTCTTCAGAGCAGGGTGGAGAGAGCAGAAGAATTTAGAGTAAACTGTTCAGGGGAACTTGGCCCTGTGAGAGTTTTTCCACATAGATGTACGATCTGGCCCTTGCCTTATGGATAAAGTCCATTTCATCCCAAAGGATCTCAAAACATTCAAAAAGCCACCTATATACCAACTATACGAAAGGCACCACTTTACCCATAAGTGCCCAGTAGCTATTGCCTTGATGCTATATTGTGCCTCTTCATAACATCAGTTAATAGCAAAATGGGGGAAATCCATAGTATACAGAGTGCCAGAAGGTCAAAGACAAAAAAGCTCTGTTTTGTCAGTCGTTCCTAGAAATCAGTGCTTAATTTATGGCAGGGCTTGCCATGGTTGAGCCCTAGCACCTCTAGGCTTGGCAATTCATAGACCCAGCATCTCTGGGCTTGCTGCATCAGTTATGAATGTAAAAAAATTGCTTGAGTCCCAGCACCTCTTTCATTACAAATTAAGCACTGCTACAGACATCTCACATGAAGTCCTTGAAGAGTTAATAATCAATCGGAGAGGGAAGCTAAAGCACTAACATCTTCCTCCATTCCCTCCATCTGGATTGGGAAACTTTTCATAATGATCTGACTCATACACAAACATCTCTGAAAAGAATTAGATGAATTAGGTATCTTCGATCAAAATGGATCTTGTGACCAGGCAGAATTCCCATCCTGCTTCAAATAATGCCCACTCGTGAAGGATAATGTCAGATTTACCCACGTCCTGGGCTTTGGCTTTATGGTAAGTCATACAACAGAAAATAAAACAGCAGCCTGAACTTTCTGCCTTAACTGAGCTGTTCCTGCAGGGTCTCCTTTGTCTGTATAATGAACATGCAAAATCTAATACCTGCTAACAGGTCTTGTTAGATATGCTATCCAGTATCAGGCCTATTAAAATTATCCAGTACATATGGAGATGAAATTTAACCACTTCACTGCTTCATCTGCTACTTTGAGTGTGACAAATCATATACCTCACCAGTACATGAAACACGGACATGTATGTTAATATTTTGGAGGTCACAGTTAGGGGTTTGCATTAAAGTATTATCGTGGTGTATATTTGTTACTTTACATGTTAGAGGTATATGGGACTTATTAACAGAGGGGTAGAGTGAATCAGTGGAAGTGGTGAATATCTGGGGGTTAAGAAAGATTATAGTAGGATATCTTAACTGGAAAGGATTTTGCAGCTTGGTTTACTGGGTCTGAACCAATTCATTGACACCGGAAAGACTCCCATTGACTTTGGTGCACATTGTATTAGGCAGGCATGTCACAGTTTTAAAAGAACAAACAGGAACTAAGCCATAACTTTGTTTCATCTCTACAGATTGTATCAATAGCATTTGAGATGAGGGTGTAATAAATTAAGCCTACATTTTAGCTAGAACATTGATTTGCAAAGCTAAACTCCCTAAGGCTAAGGGTAGGTTGAAGTGATGTAAACTGTAATTATTACATATGAAATCCATATTTAATTTATTTAGCAAGTCAAAAACACATGGGTAGAGTTAGCCAGGCACATTTTACTGATACAGAGAAATGGTGCTGCCCACACCAGATTAACACCATTAAGACAGCCTAGGGGAACAGTAAATGCAGAGCTAGAAATAAAAACTTTATACAGACATTGACAAGTGGGTCTGGAGAGAGACAGGGCACATCGCAAACAATTTAAATATGAACACTAGGGAGGGAGACTAACATTTCAAACACGGGTACCTTAATAGGTCAATTAAATCCTGCCTTCTCCTGCTGACATCAAAGCAGAGGAGGCTAAAATGGGAATGTGGCTGACTACATACCCAATTTGAGTCTCTACATGCCTTGTTTTGACATCATGCTAAGATGCCTGCTCACATTTGAAAACTGACCCCCTCCACCACTGGTGAAAACAAAATGTGAGAAGAAGCTTTTTCATTGGAGCCCAAATAATCCAATCAATGCCAGAATACACAGCTGAAAAAAATGTTTCTTGATAAATTATATTGCAAACTGACACATAAATCCTGCAGGTTCCATTTAGCATTACTTATAGTGGCAAATTGATTGTCAAATTCAGACCCAAATTATACCCATGCAATCCCATTGAGGCCAAAGGGGTCACATAGATTACTAATTGAGGGCCGAATATGACTAATTACTACCCTGGAAAAGTTGGGAATGTCTGAAAGTAGATACTCTCCATACTTATTATCCTGCAGCAAGAGTCCTCTGATTATTCTCATGACATAGATTAGTATTTGGTATGTTGTTTTTTTATGATAGCTTCATAATTGTTCTTCTTGACCGTAGTCTGTTGATAGTTTATCAGCACTTGCTAGGTCAGTTGACATTTTCCAGAACATTTCACACATATTTATCAAGCTCTTCAGTTGTATTTGATCCATCATATGTATTTTTTTCATTGGTTGTCCAAAAGATAAACCCTAAGATAAATTTCAATTGAGCCTACAGATTTATTTCTGTTTGTCTAATGTTTATTTCCTTGACCTTGACATTCTCCATGAGAATGATATACTTTCACTGTGGTTACGTCACACTCTATATTTACTAAAGGTTGTGGTGGATTCTCCATCACCGACAATTTTTAAATCACAATTGGATGTTTTTCAAAAAGATCTGCTCTAGGAATTATTTTGGGGAAATTCTATTGCCTGTGATTTACAGGATGTCAGGCTAGATGACCACAATGGTCTCTTCTGGCCTTGGAATCTAAGAATACACTGAAAAACATGTTTACAGTTTTAATTAGCTAATTTCTGCAGGTTCACCTCATAGGTGTTGAGATTCTCATGTTCCTTCCTAAAATGCCTACTATTTCATGCCAAGTCTAAAAGGGTCCATTAGCCCATTAAATTAATTATATATATTAGGGCTGTCGATTAATCACAATTAATTCACACAATTAACTTTAAAAAAATCATGATTAAAATAATTAATCACAATTAATCAGTTTTAATCACATTGTTAAACAATAGAATACCAATTGAAATTTAAATATTTTGGATGTTTTTCTACATTTTCAAATATATTGATTTCTATTACTAAACAATACAAAGTGTACACTGCTCACTTTATATCATTGTTTTTATTACAAATATTCACACTAAAAATGATCGACACAAGAAACAGTATTTTTCAATTCACCTCATACAAGTACTGTAATGCGATCTCTTTATCGTGAAAGTATAACTTACAAAAGTAGATTTTTTTTCTTACATAACTGCACTCAAAAACAAAACAATGCAAAACTTTAGAGCCTGCAAGTCCACTCAGTCCTACTTCTCATTCAGCCAACTGCTAAGACAAACAAGTTTGTTTAAAGTTACGGGAGATAATGCTGCCCACTTCTTATTTACAATGTCACGAGAAAGTGAGAACAAGTGTTCACATGGGATTTTTGTAGATGGCATTGCAAGGTATTTACATGCCAGATATGCTAAACATTCATATGCCCTTTCATGCTTTGGCCACCATTGCAGGGGACATGCTTTCATGCCGACGATGCTCATTAAAAAAAATAATGCGTTAATTAAATTTGGGGGAGAATTGTATGACTGGCTCTATTTTACCTACATTCTGCCATATATTTCATGTTATAGTAGTCTCAGATGATGACTCACCACATATTGTTCATTTTAAGAACACTTTCACTGGAGATTTGACAAAAAGCAAAGAAGGTACCAATGTGAGATTTCTAAAGATAACTACAGCACTCAACCCAAGGTTTAAGAATCTGAAGTACCTTCCAAAATCTGATTGGGATGGGGTGTGGAGCATGCTTTCAGAAGTCTTAAAAGAGCAATACTCCAATGCAGAAGTTACAGAATCCGAACCACCAAAAAAGAAATCAACCTTCTGCTCGTGGCATCTGACTCAGATGAACATGCTTCAGTCTGCACTGCTTTGGATTGTTATCAAGCAGAACCTGTCATCAGCATGGATGCATGTCCTCTGGAATGGTAGTTGAAGTGTGAAGGGACATATAAATCTTTAGCGCATCTGGCATGTAAATATCTTGCACAGCCAGCTACAACAGTGCCATGTGAACACCTGTTTTCACTTTCAGGTGACGTGAACAAGCAGCAGGCAGCATTATCTCCTGCAAATGTAAACAAACTTGTTTGTCTGAACGATTGGCTGAACAAGAGGTAGGACTGAGTGGACTTGTAGGCTCTAAAGTTTTACATTGTTTTATTTTTGAATGCAGGGGATTTTTTGTACATAATTCTACATTTGTAAGTTCAACTTTCATGATAAAGAAATTGCACTACAGTACTTGTATTAAGTGAATTGAAAGATACTATTTCTTTTGTTTTTTACAATGCAAATATTTCTAATAAAAAGTAAATGTAAAGTGAGCACTACACTTTGTATTCTATGTTATAATTGAAATCAATATATTTGAAAATGTAGAAAACATCCAAACATATTTAAATAAATGGTATTCTATGATTGTTTAACAGTGCGATTAATTGTGATTAATTTTTTTTAATCACACGATTAATCGTCATTCATTTTTTTAATTGCTTGACAGCCCTTTATACACACACTCACTCTATCTATCTAAAGGCATCTTGCTTCCAAGAAGAGGATCTCCAGAGAGCAGCAATATGATTTCTTGTAATGAGCAGGAGGATTGGACGCCAGGTCTCTAGGGTTGCAGGTGATTGACACTTCCACACCACTACCCAGCAGCCAGGGCTGAGCTGTGATCCATGCACTATAAACCCTAGGGGACTAAGCACAATAGGAAGAGCTGCCTATGGAAGGCCCAATTGGCAGCACCCCTCATGATCTCGGATTGGTCCAGGTGCACTACCTAAGCGTGGAGGGAGTTTTGGGAAGCTGTCTGTGCAACCTGGCAGTAGCAACAGACCAGAAACAACTGACTCTGCTCTTGTTCTCTACTTCAGACTCTGGCTCTGACTCTTGGCTCGACTCCTGATCCCTGATTCCAGCTCAGATCTTAGGCCAAACTCCTGGTTTTTGACTCCAACTCTGATCCCTGGCCTGACTCCCAGCTATCACTCCTGCTCCATCCACCAGGGCCTTATTCCTGCTCCAACCATTAGGCCTTCTCTGACCTGCTAGGCCAGACTGCTTATTCCAGTCATGACATTTCTGGTGCTTTGCTCTACTTTTCCAAGGGAGCCACAGATTCACCAGTGTAGTTATATGTTTAAATGCAATATATTATTCAGCAAGTAAATGTTTGTTTGGGGTACAGAGCTCCAGATAAGGTATACTCCCTGATAAACAAGGGAGACAAAGTACTGGCTGAAGCTGTACAGAAGCCTGTTTTTGTCTGTAGTTTGTCATTGTTTTCTTCAACAAATGCCTCTTGTTTAAGACGGTTGTTCAAGGTATCATGACAACCCGCAAGGTGAATTTCATTCAGTATCTTCCATTTCAACAGAAAGGTCTAAATATAGGTGTGGTTTTGGAGTAAGATTTCCCCCTTTTGTAGATACGTTTTTCCTCAGAGTGGACATGGTACAAAGTCAGTATTTGGAGCATGAAGGCATTTAAAGAAAATAGATGTTTTCTTTCCAATAAATTTAATATTATCTTAGAGAAACAAAGCTGCTCTGTGTTAGGAAGAAATGCTAAAATCCTGTAATGTTTTGGCAAAATATTTATCTTTTGTAATTAAATCTGGTTTCCATTTCTTTTAACTTCCCACTGGATTTCCTTCTTTCACAATTTATTATGCATCTGAAAATCCCCTTTTGTCTATCAAGCATGCTGCTTTTCCAGCTTTTCTGGAATCTGTTTTATATGTTTAAAATTATATTGTAGGATGTTTGCCACAATTCTTCCAGTTATTCAATAAGTTTTTAACAGATCTCTAACTTCAAAATAATTCAGTGCTTTTTGGCTACAGGATGTTGGTAAAACAAAACAATACAATTTTCTCGGGCGTCAATATTTTACAGAAAATTATTGAACAGGAAAAAACAATCGGCAAGAGTCTAAACTCTGTACAAGCCATTCATAGCCTTAAACCTAACCACATTTACGTATTTATCAAACATTAGATTTTTATCAGTATAATATAATATCAGCTAATTCAATTGTGTTTAAGAAACACAAAGGCAATAGAAAGGGCCAGATCAAGATCCCACTTGATCTCAGGTCTATTTTGCTAGAAGCTGGCACGGATCGAGGCCAAATGAAGACAATCCCAGCACTGAGCACACAGAATTGGCCTCCAAGCCCACTCCCATTTAAAGCACTCCTTGAGAGGCAGGGGCAGTTGCAAGGGAGCCCCTGAATCCCACCAAGATTTTCCCATTTTCCCCCTGAGAGGAAGGGAGGGTAGCAAAGCACCCCAGTATTTACCCCATCAGTCAGCTGTATGTGCGTGGATGGCTGAGCCAGGCCCACAGCACTTTTCTCCTGCCACACACAGAGTCCTCTGTTGCAATGATGTTGGCAGAGTAACTCAGAGCTGTGGGTCTCGGAATTAACTCCGTATTCAGATGCAAGGAGCAGTTCACTCCTCTCAGCACTATTGTCTGAGTCAGCCTACAGACTCCAGCAGATGTGCAACCGCATCACTCACACCCACTTCTCACTTTCAAGCTTTTTGTCCCAACCAGGTCTAGAAATATCCTTTTTTTAAAAAAAAAAAAAAAAAAAAAAAAAGCTGATACTCTGATGTCATGACATGACTCTAGGATCCAGGGCCTTACGCAAAAGACTGTAACATCTAGGCCTTAATTCAGACCTGGTTCCGATGCTTTTTCCAGAAAGGAGTTGGTTTCTCATTTATTTTCTCATACTTGCAATCCTTCACCCTTGAACTTGTAGTTTGCCTGAAGTTACAGACAGAAATGTAACAGGCTTCCAACATCAGAACACTTGACCCACAAAACTATCCTTAACACCTATGCTGGCACTGGTCCTTTCTCACCCAGTTTTCCAGGCCTAAGCCACAGAAAATACACCAACATTATACCTATGTGCAGATACTTCTAGTGATTATGCCTATGTGACATGACTTGGACAGCCGAGTGGGAGAGGACCCTCTGATCCCTCCCATTATCTGGGGGATCGTATGAGCTAATTCATACCAAGTTCCTCTAATATAAAAAGAAAGCTCTCACCTATCACTGAAATGGCTGATCCACCCAGCTGGCCATCTGCTCATGAGGTAGTTCTCTTCTCTCCCAGAGGTGTGCAAGCCTCACTATGGGACAATTCATAGCACCTTGCTTATTTCCCCTTTTTTGCTTTTTTTAAGGTGAGAAATACACACACCTCTAAAACCAGAAGTAAAATAACTACCATCATTTGCAAGAGCAAGTTGATATTCATATATTATAGGGAATTTTGCCTGTGTAGAAAGCAGAGTACTGGGGCATGTACATGGTGACTGTTTTTAAGCAGAAAGGGTTGCTGTTTTTTGTATCAGTTAGAACTTTGCTATGTGGCTTCATTCCTAGATATAGCAAGGGATGTGACTGCAACTTATTCTGGAGGGCATCTGCCCACATACATTTAGGTGGATAATCAAATAGCCATGGCAGAAGAAAGCCCATCTATTTCCATCTGAGACTAGTCAAAAGATTGGTGATCCCACATAATGGATAGTGTGATAATGATCCATTTATCTTGGACCTCTAGGCTTCATTAATGTGAATGGGTAAACCTGTATGGTGGCATATCAAAGTTAGGCATAGTGACTAAGCCCCCTCAGTATGAGCCAATGTGATCAGCTTTTCAGAAGGAATATAAATATTTTGGGGGCCAGTCAAAAGGTTAACAAGATTCTCTTTTCCTTTATCTCTTCCAGTCACCCACTCTTTATTCTAATGGGAGCATTTTGTATGGATGGCAAAGGATGGTGCCTGGAAGCACAACAAAAGATACAATGATGAAACCATTGGCCTTTTTCCTCTGTTATTTATCCAGGCTAAAACAAAGAAAACTCAATATTGCTCTGTTAAAACAACATGATGGTTCTGGTGCAAACTATCAAAAACAAGAAAATGTGATGACTTCTGTTCACTCACCCTGTTGTTGTGAACACGTTAACTTTGTGTTCTGTTCTCTGCAGTGGCTGACACTGAATGCAAAATCCAAATCCAAGTTTCTGTCCTAATATTCAATGCCCTCCATAGTCTTGGCCCTAGCTACCTGAGAGCTTGCCTTTCCCTCTCATGAGTCATGGTTCATGACCTCCCATCCACTGGAACTGTAACAGGATGGCTTGCTGGGGCTAGCCAACCCCGATTACAGCATGAGCTACACCTGGCAGAGGTCAAGATGATTGCATTGTAAAGAGCAGTAGTTCAGCAAATGGTAGATTGCCAAGAATATGAAAGGATCCTGCAGGGAAAACCCTGAGACTAAGGAAGCTGCAACAATGAGGAGCCTCAGTTAGCAGAAGGCTCCTGGCATAGGCCCTAATTGAGAGAAGGGTTTGGGCCTGAAAACCAGAATCACAGGGCTGAGGAAGGCTGAGCTTCAGCCAGATAAAGCCTGGGAGTAGTGGGCCCATGTCCTGCTAGAGACCCTGACTGGGAGAAGGGTTTGGGGGCCTATAAAACAGATTGCTGTGCTCCAGCCAGGTAAAGCCTGAGTGACTTTGAACTGGGACCTAGCTCTGGTAAGGAGTGCTGGGATCTCCCTGGTTAAAGGGAGAAACTGAATGGGGCCTGTATGTAAGGACTGAATAAATGGGAACCAGGAGGGGAATGTTTTAATTACCTATGGACTGTGAATTACTAAGGGGCCCTGCAGAAGGGAAAAATTGGTATCAAGACACCACATAGTGACCTGTGGCCTTAAGGGGATGCTCAGGTGGTGGCTGGCCTTGTTACAGGAACCATTAAACTAATCAGACAGTACTTCAAGAGTATGGGACAGAACTTCTATAGGCACTGCCCTAAACTATACAATTCACTCCCTCAAGAGATAAGAGTGGCCTTAAAACTCACCATGTCCAGAACTAAATCCAAAACCCATCTCTTGACCAGATTTTCCTCTTCTACGCACAAAAACAAAAAGAAGCCTGAAAATCAAAGTATTTATTAGGGGTGGGGAAGATAAATTGTTATTTCTATTTTAAAAGAGAAGGAATAGGGGGTTCTCAGATATTACAGTGATAGGGGCAATATAAGTACCTAGTTAAAGTAGGAATATGGATAACAGGGTGCACTAGGCTGCTGGATATTCAAAATGTAAAGACAGGTTCCTGACTATTAGTGGTCACTAAAAATCCCCTGGCATATTGCATGGCAGTAGCTGTAGTGCCTTGCCTAAATCCCTATAGGTTATCTGCCCAGACTTGTGCATAGTGGTGTTGTATGCTGATTAAAGGCGATGCCTTCCAACTCAGATGTCTGCCTTTTCATGGTGTGAAGTGATCCTTATAAAGTCAAGCACTTGAAAGATAAGAAGTGTAAGAATTAAGGTTGCTCTTGCAACTAGCAACCATACTAATCTTTCTATGGGCTGGATGGTGCTCAGGGAATGAAACAGCTGTTGAATATTTCTTTTTATCTTTGTTGTTCAATGTGTGGCACTAAGCTGTATTGATTACCCACCATCCAAACCCTGCACTAAATACAGAATTATTTATTTCCCCATGTGCTTTCCTACAATGCCTTGAATGGTAACAACTAATTTATACCCCCATCATTTTGTATGTATAGTTGGGATTATTTTCTCCAATATGTATTACTTTGCACTTAACACTGAATTTCATCTGTCATTTTATTGCCCGGTCACCCAGTTTTGTGAGATCTCTTTGTAACTCTTTACAGTCAACTTAAGACTTAAGTAAATCTGCAAATGTTGCCACCTCACTATTCACACCCCTTTTCCAGATCATTTATGAATACGTTGAACAGCATAGGTCACAGTACAAATCTTTGGGGGAACCCCACTATTTACCTCTCTCCGTTGTGAAAACTGACATTTATTTATGGTCTTTGTTTCCTATCTTAACTAGATACTGATCTATAAGAGAACCTTCCCTCTTATCCTAGGACTGCTTCATTTGCTTAAGAGCTGTTGGCGAGGGACCTTGTCAAAGGCTTTCTAAAAGTTCAAGTATACTTTATTGACTGGGTCACCCTTTTCTGCATGCTTGTTGACTCCCTCAAAGAATTCTAATAGATTGGTGAGGCCTGATTTCGCTTTACAAAAGCTATGTTGATTCTTACACAACATATCATGTTTGTGTCTGTCTGATATTTCTGTTCTTTGCTATACTTTCAACCAATTTGCCTGACACTGAAATTACCTGTAATTGCCAGAATAACCTCTGGAGCCATTTTTTTTTAAATAGCCGTACATTAGCTACCTGTCAGTCACTGGTACAGAGGCTGATTTAAGTGATACATTATAGACCATAGTGAGTTGCTCTGCAATTTCAAATTTGAGTTCCTTCAGAACTCTTGGGTGAATATGCTCTGGTTCTGGTGACTTACTACGGTTTACTTAATCAATTTGTTCCAAAACCTTTGCTATTGATCTCTCAAACTAGGGCACTACCTCAGATTTGTCACCTAGAAAGAATAATTTGGGTGTGTGGGTCTCCCCCATAGCCTCTGCAGTGAAGACTGGTGCAAACAATTCGTTTAGCATCTCTGCAAGGGCCTTGTCTTCCTTGAGTGCTCCTTTAGCACCTCAAATCACCCAGTGGCCCCATTGACTGTTCGGCAGACTTCCTGCTTCTGATATTCTTTAAAAAAAAAATGTTGTTACATTGTTTGTCCTTAGCTAGTTGCTCTTCAAATTCTTTCTTGGGGTGCCTTAATCACACCTTTCCACTTGACTTGCCAGAGTTTATGCCCCTTTCTATTTTCCTCACTAGGATTTGACTTCCAATTTTTAAATGATTCCTTTTTGCCTCTAACCACCACTTTTATCTTTTATTCTGTTGTTTAGCCATGATGACTTTATTGGTCCTCTTACTGTTTTTATTTGGAGTATATATTTAGTTGAAACCTCCATGGCATTTTTAAATAGCCTCCATGCAGTTTGCAGGCATTTCACCCTTGTGACTGTTCCATTTAACTAGCTTCCCCCTTTTGGAGTTAAATGTTACTGTGGGAGTTTCTTTGGCACTTTTTCCCCTAGCCGGATGTTAAATTTAATTAGATTATGGTCACTATTACTAAGCACTTCAGCTATATTCACCTGCTGAACCAGATCTTGTGTTCCACTTAATATTAAATCAATAATTTCTCTCCCTTTGTGGGTTACAAGACAAGCTGCTCTTAAAAGAAGTCATTCAACGTGTCTAGAAATTTTTTCTCTACATCCCTTCCTTAGGTGATATATACCAGTCAATATGAGGATAGTTTAAATCCCCCATTATTGAGTTTTCTCCCTTTGCAGCCGCTCTAATCTCCCTAAAAAGCAACAGAGTGTCCTGTAGCACCTTAAGACTAAGAAGTATTGGAGCATCTAATCTCCCTGAGCATTTTACAATCACTGTCACCATCTGGGTAGTATAATTGGTAGTATATTTCTATGCTAATTAAGGACCATCACAAACCTACCCACCTCCCACTTCAAGTGCAAGGTGCACTTCTTTGACCTGCCTTCTCTAATGTAAACATAGAAAAATATACTTTAAAAAAAACCCTACCCAAACAAAATGCTCTACTGCATCCATAGTTCTTCCCCTGGGGAGAGCATGACAGAAAGAATAACCACACATGACCAATGTCAATCACATCACTTAATGCATGACTGGAAGGTGCTCAGATACAGCAGTGGTATAAGAAACTGTATAGAATCAAATACAGTTCTAAGGTCACTAAAGTCAACTGATTTAACCACAAGGCCAAACTTTCTCTTCCCACAATCTCCTGCCTCATTTACTACTCACCTTCTGACTTCTACAACTTTGATTATGAGCCAAATCATCTGGGAGGAAGAATTCAGTCAAAAAATGTGAATGATAACTAGGAACCATTTAAGAACACTTACTAGATGCTCAAAAAGCCAGTGTCCTACAATTGAGGAAGAAGGCCATACTGGTTTCAAAATAAATAAATCTGGGCTGAAGGAAGAGTGAAGGCAGCTCTAAAATATAACAAATGGAAGAAAGGGAATGTTGATAATAATGAATATAAATCATATTCATCAAATGAATATAAAGAAGTTAGGAATTGTAGAAAATTGACAAGGGACGCAAAGGGACACAAGGAGAAACCTATGGCCAGCAGAGTGAAGGACAATAAGGAGGAGTTTTTAAAATATATTAGGAACAAAAAGAATCCTGACAATTGTATTTGTCCATTGCTAGGTAGAAAAGGCAGAAGTGTTCGATAAATATTTTTGTTCTGTATTTGCGGAAATAAATAGATGATCTAGTCTCATCATATGGGGATAATACTCTTTCCATCACACTAGTATCTCCTGGAGGATGTTAAACAGAAGCTACTAAAAAGCTACATTTTTAAAATCAGTAAGTACAGTTAGCTTGTATCCAAGAGTTTTAAAGGAGCTGACTGAGGAGCTCACTGGGTCATTAATGTTGATTTTCAATAAGTCTACGAGCACTGGGAAAGTTCCAGAAGACTAAAAGAATGTGTTTAGGGTAAACCAGATGACTTGGTAATTATAAACCTGATAGATAGCCTAACATCAGTCCTGGTCAAGATAATGCAGCAACTGATATGGGACTTAATTAACCAAGAATTAAAGGAAGATAACCTAACTAATGCAAATCAACATGGGTTTATGGAAAACAGATCCTGGCAAATTAACTTTGGGGGGCTAAGATTACACTGGTCTACAATTTTTGAGACGTCATCTGCTTTAGAGATAAAATGTGCTATTTATTATGTATTTTGATGTGCTGAATTCAAATATGACAATTAAAACAACCGATTGGCTACTGTTTCTAAGATATTTAAGTTTTTACATTTTATGTCTATGTATATTGTGTAGATAGAGTTTTAATCATAAATTGTAAACCTAGGTCTTTTCAAGTGTTTATGGTTGCTTTACATGATAATATTTCACCTGTCCTGTTTATGTAACACTTTAAAAATCAGCAAAAGGGTTATATAAATAAAATTTATTATGAAACAAAAAGGTAAAAAACTATTATGTACATAGTTTAGTCCTATTCAGTGTCTACTCAGCGCTTCTTGGCTTGTCTCTTGTATTCATTAAATGGAGCATCTCTTGTCACTGTCCAGCAATAGTCTGCAAGCATTGATGGGCTCCATTTGCCCTGATAGTGTTTCCCCATTGTTGCAATGTCCTGGTGAAATCGCTCGCCATGCTTGTCGCTCACTGCTCTGCAGTTCGGTGGAAAAAAATCTAGATGAGAGTGCAAAAATGTATCTTTAGTGACATGTTGCAACCAAGGCTTTTGTATGCCTTAAGGAGGTTTTCCACCAACAACCTGTAATTGTCTGCCTTGTGGTTTCTGAGAAAATTTATTGCCACTAACTGGAAGGCTTTCCATGCCGTCTTTTCCTTGCCACAAAGTGCATGGTCAAATGCATCATCTTGAAGAAGTTCACAAATCTGAGGACCAACAAAGACACCTTCCTTTATCTTAGCTTCACTTAACCTTGGAAATTTTCTACGGAGGTACTTGAAAGCTGCTTGTGTTTTGTCAATGGCCTTGACAAAGTTCTTCATCAGACCCAGCTTGATGTGTAAGGGTGGTAACAAAATCTTCCTTGATTCAACAAGTGGTGGATGCTGAACACTTTTCCTCCCAGGCTCCAATGACTGTCGAGTGGCCAATCTTTCTTGATGTAGTGGGAATCTCTTGCACGACTATCCCATTCACAGAGAAAAACAGCAGTACTTTGTGTATCCAGTCTGCAGACGAAGCAAGAGAGCAACAACCTTCAAATCACCACAAAGCTGCCACTGATGTTGGTCATAGTTTATGCACCTCAAAAGTTGTTTCATGTTGTCATAGGTTTCCTTCATATGGACTGCATGACCAACTGGAATTGATGGCAAAACATTGCCATTATGCAGTAAAACAGCTTTAAGACTCATCTTCGATGAATCAATGAACAGTCTCCACTCATCTGGATCATGAACGATGTTGAGGGCTGCCATCACACCATCGATGTTGAAGGCTACAAGATCACCTTCCATGAAGAAGAATGGGACAAGATCCTTTTGACGGTCACGGAACATGGAAACCCTAACATCACCTGCCAGGAGATTCCACTGCTGTAGTCTGGAGCCCAACAGCTCTGCCTTACTCTTGGGTAGTTCCAAATCCCTGACAAGGTCATTCAGTTCACCTTGTGTTATGAGGTGTGGTTCAGAGGAGGAGGATGGGAGAAAATGTGGGTCCTGTGACACTGATGGTTCAGGACCAGAAGTTTCATCCTCTTCCTCGTCTGACTCAAGTGAGAATGATTCTGGTGCATCAGGAACCGGCAGTCCTCCTCCGTGGGGTACTGAGCATATAGCTGATGGAAAGTTTGGATAATGCACAGTCCACTTTTTCTTCTTTGACACACCTTTCCCAACTGGAGGCACCATGCAGAAGTAACAATTGCTGGTATGATCTGTTGGCTCTCTCCAAATCATTGGCACTGCAAAAGGCATAGATTTCCTTTTCCTGTTCAACCACTGGTGAAGATTTGTTGCACAAGTGTTCCAGCATATGTGTGGGGCCCACCTCTTGTCCTGATCTCCAATTTTGCAGCCAAAATAAAGGTGATAGGCTTTCTTAACCATAGTGGTTATACTGCACTTGTGATGCAAAAGTCACTTCACCACAAACATAGCAGAAGTTATCTGCACTGTTCACACAAGTACGAGGCATCTCTGCCCACTTTGGCTAAACAGAAATGTGTCCCTTTGCAAAATCAAACACTGACAAATGAGAGAGCATGACACTGGATGATTTCTAGAGCTGATATAGGGCAATTTGTTCAGCAGAATGATGTAAGCTTCGTTATGATTGCATCATCCATGACTTCTAGGAATAACATGATGCAATTCATATCATGTATGACGCAATACCAGCTTCAGATTGCATCATTCATTGTTTTGCCTAAAAAGCAAGTACTGTCCAAACCCAGTCATAGATTTATTCATAGATCCAGTCAAAGATGTATTTTAGTCATTTCTGGTTTAAATTGAGATCCCTTCCCTTTATAATTCACTTATCCTCCGCCATTCCCAAGTCAAGGGTCATATATACTGACCCAATAGCATATCTTGAAAACTAGAGCCAATCAACAATTTTAAGCATCATTTTCGTTCTCAGTGACCCAGAATTAGTAAAGTTTAACTACATTTATTTCAGAAGCATTTTGGCTGTAGAGCAGTGTTACAAGTTTGGTTGATAAATGTAATAGCATTGATATAATATACTTAGATTTCTGTAAGGTTTGATTTGGTAGCACAAAACATTTTGATTAAAATACTAGAATGCTATAAAATTTACAAGACACACACTACATGGATTACTAGCTAACGGAAAGGTCTCAAAAGTGTAACTGTAAATAGGGAATCAAGTGGGTATGTTTCCAGTGGGATCCCACAGGGCTCAGTTCTTGGCCCTATATTTAACATTTAACATCAATGACCTGGAAGAAAACTAAATAATCACTGAAAGTTTGCACATTACACAGAAATTGGGGGAGCAGTGACAGATCACTGATTCAGAGTGATCTGGATTGCTTAGTAAAGTGGGCACAAGCAAACAATATGCATTTTAATATGGCTAAATGCATACAACTGGGAACACAGAATGTAGGCCATACTTTCTGGATGCGGGGCCCTATCCTGGGAAGCAGTGACTTTGAAAAAGATTTTGCTGTTGTTGTGGATAATTAGCTGAACATGAACTCCCACTGTGATGTTATGGCCAAAAGAGCTAAGGTGATCTTGGGAGAATCAGGGGAATCTCAATTAGGAGTAGAGAGGTTATTTTACCTCTGTATTTGGTACTGGTGGGACCTCTGCCAGAATACTGTGTCCAGTTCTGCATATTACATTTCAAGAAGTATGTTGAAAAATTGGAAAGAGTTCAGAGGAGAGCTAAAATAATGATTCAAGGATTAGAAAACATAAATATAGTGATAGACACAAGTACCTCAATCTATTTAGCTTAACAAAGAGAAGGGTAAGGGTTGATTTGTTTACAGTTTATTAGTATCTACATGGGGAACAAATATTTGATAATGGGCTCTTCAGTCTACTGGAGAATGGTATAACACAATCCAATGGCTAGAATTTGAAGCTAGAGAAATTCAGACTAGAAATAAAGTGTCCATTTTTCACAGTGAGAGTAATTAACCAATGGAACAATTTACTAAGAGTCATGGTGGGTTCTCCATCACTGACAATTTTTAAATCAAGATTGGATGTTTTTCTAAAAGATACACTCTAGGAATTATTTTGGGGAAGTTCTAGGGCCTCGGAGGTTAGATTAGATGATCACAATGGTTCCATCTGTCCTTGGAATCTATGCATCAGCAGGGTGTGAACCCAAGACCTTCAGCACAGACCTGTGTCACTTGAGCTAAAGTACACCTCCATCAGCTGGTGTCAGAAGTATGTTAATCTCTGCTGATCAGACATTAACAGGGGATGTGTTACATGCTGAAATGTGAAACTAGGCCTCCTGATCTCCTGGCTGCCAGACAAGTGTGCCTTCCTACCCTGAACCACAGGTTATCATCAGGAGTAGGATTCATTTTGTCTGTGCTCCTAAAGTGCTAGAGCTCCTTAGAAAAAGTCACATTGGCAATACCTCCTCTTTTCCTTTGACCTCATTCTGAAAAACAAAAACAAAAAGTGGCACTATTTTCATTGGAACGGTTAAAAATATCCACTGTGAGATAGAGACCAACCTTGGAAAATGCCCTCCAAACAGTTAAAGCCTGGAACCAGGGAACGAGGCAACCTTAAACTAGGGTTACTACCAGTTTCCTCTAATATTAATTACCATTAATACTATGAATTATATGGAGATATACTATATTAAACCTATAAATTTGATCTGATATTCATACATATATTGGCTAACTTCTCTTTTTCTCCTTGTCATGATCATGAAATAAGTGACTTTTGGATGAGAAATGATGGGGCACAAGTGAAACTTGACATTAAAGGGGGATAATTAACATATTAAATTATTTTTCCCACTCTATTCACAATGGAAAGAATGAGAACTAGCAGGGAAAATATATCATTGTCATGGCTCATTCAAGGTCAGGAAAGCAGAAGTCCTAACTAAACAGAAATAAATCATTAGGACCAGTTGGAATTTCTCTCTAGTTTTATCTTTTGGGAAGACCAGAGAAGAAATTTATGAGACAGCCGAAAGTGAAGAGTCCATCAATTTAAGCAAAATGCAGGCAGATTTAAAATGAGTAGACTCACACCAATAGATTGAATTATGGAGCCATCATCTAAATAATATCGATAAACCAATAAAGGGACTAATCATAGGACTTTCATTGCTATAGAAATAGACCTGTAACTGCCTAGCCAAAACCCTGGTTCCTTAATGCCCAGCCTGGATGAAATTTGGGAAAGTTCAGGTCTTGATCTACGTCCAAACTTTGCAGATCTCATCTCTTCTACATAGTTAGATCAGCACATGTTCAGCTTCTCTGTACTTGCAACCATAAAAATCTCATCTCTCTGCCTCACCAAAAAAAAGCCTATAAAAAGGGAAAAAAACTGGCTAATGATTCTATGTACAGCTGTGTGCTTGGTCTGACTGCATTGCAATGCAATCTTTAAAAATGATTCAGAGAGATAGGGAGGCTGAGTTTGAGGTTAGATCAAACCATTTCTGAGTTTCTTCATCTCTCTCTGATTGCAGCTGTAAATCCCTTTATCTCCATAAAACGCATGCTAAACCCACAGGACAAACTAAGTCGTGTGAAAGGAAGGATGGGAAATGTATTTCCGGTTCGCTGACCAGATGCCAAGTAGGATAACTATACTTCCTCTGAATTTCAAATAGAGACAATTTTTTTCCTTCACCTCTTTCCCTAAGCTGATGAGTAACATGCACTGTTAAATATTGTCACTTTCCACTGCAGAGTTAGTTGTACTTTGTTGGCTGATGAAACGACTAACAAAATAGCCCAACAAAGAGCAAGAGTCTTGTTGTCTGTCAGATGGTAATGACTTCAGTCCTTTACCAACCTGGGCTGAACCAGTGACCTAGGTGTGAGTAATGTACACCTTCCTGTGCTAGCTAGCTCAGGCAATTCATCCACAGGGCAACAACTGGCAGTGTCACCCCACTCTTTGGGCTCTGTAGTGGGGTGGTCACCCCACTCCGGCCCTGAAGGGGTTAAAACTGCCCTGGAGGGGGTTGTGGCAGGGAAAAGCTAGGCTGATTGGGGGAAGCAGCCACGGCTGGGGCCACACCCCAATCAGACCACAGCTGGCTCTATAAGAGGGCTGAGAGCCAGAGGCTGAGGAGACACTGTCTCTAGCTCCTTAGAGAGAGAGAAGGACCTGGCTGCCTGGGAAGCTGAGGAGAGTACCTACGGTAGAGCAGTGCTGGGGAAGGGCAGAGGGAGCTTGAGAGCTCCAGCCTAACAAAGCCCCAGGCTGCAGGCCAAGCTAAGGGCCCACAAGAGGGTACTAGGGCTGCAGAGGGGCAGCCCAGAGATAGGCAAAGACAGCTGGTCCTAACCCTCTTGCTGATGATGAGTGGTTTACAGACTGCAGTCTGCCCCAGGGAGTGGGGGCTAGATGATGACTGGCAGTAGCCACTGAGGCAAGGTGGGTTTAGAGGGTTGAGATCCCCCTGGGAGGGGAGACCCAGAGCAAGGGGGTACTGTGGTGGGCAAACCCCTGGGAGGGACAAGGGGCCAGCGGCAGGTGAGACACCAGCCTGCAGAGGGCGCTCTGGGCTGGAAAGAGCTAATTCCCGAGACAACCAGCAGGAGGCACCAGGCCAGTGAGTCCTCACCCCGCCACAGGCTCCTTACAGGGGTAGCAACTGTAAGCAATAAGTGGGTTCCACATCATCTGGCATGACACATTGTCTATAGGAGAGATGCTGAATCAGAACATCCCTCATTTGCCGTGACCACATCCCCTTCCTTACCAGCATTGCCCACTTTGGAGGCCACGCTGGCTCCTGAAGGCACCCCAGTTGAGGAGAGGAAATAGCAGGATTCCACTAGTCCCTTCTTTGGAGGACTTTACAACACTGGGCTCAGGGCTTGTCTACAGAGTTGCAGAAGTGGACATAGACCTGAGAATGCATCAGTGCTGGAGATTACACTACTGTGGGTACAGAAAGACAGACCACAACTATAAGGATCATAACACAAAATGAATTAAACAGATGGACTGCCCTAGAACTTAACAGTGTCTTAATTGAAACTAAGCCTGGTAAATTGAGCACTGCCGTAATTGACAGGCTGATTAGGCAAAGCCATATCTACAGCCTGATTCATACTGAACGGACTATATGAAAATTCCATTTAAACAGGGCTAGATGAAAACAGGAGGAGTTTTCCAAAACATTTGTCCAATTGTTGTAAAATTTCAAAAAAATTTGAATAGCTCTACATTTAAACAACAAAAGGATATGTTTTGAACTTCTATGGACAGTTTAAAGGATTCTGTAATCGCAGACATGTATTTGAGTTTCCATATACATATGTAATTACTGTTTGATATAATAGATTATAGGACTGGAAGGGACCTCGAGAGGTCATCGAGTCCAGTCCCCTGCCCGCATGGCAGGACCAAATACTGTCTAGACCATCCCTGATAGACATTTATCTAACCTACTCTTAAATATCTCCAGAGACGGAGATTCCACAACCTCCCTAGGCAATTTGTTCCAGTGTTTAACCACCCTGACAGTTAGGAACTTTTTCCTAATGTCCAACCTAGACCTCCCTTGCTGCAGTTTAAACCCATTGTTTCTGGTTCTATCCTTAGAGGCTAAGGTGAACAAGTTCTCTCCCTCCTCCTTATGACACCCTTTTAGATACCTGTAAACTGCTATCATGTCCCCTCTCAGTCTTCTCTTTTCCAAACTAAACAAACCCAATTCTTTCAGCCTTCCTTCATAGGTCATGTTCTCAAGACCTTTAATCATTCTTGTTGCTCTTCTTTGGACCCTTTCCAATTTCTCCACATCTTTTTTAAAATGCGGCGCCCAGAACTGGACACAATACTCCAGCTGAGGCCTAACCAGAGCAGAGTAGAGCAGAAGAATGACTTCTCGTGTCTTGCTCACAACACACCTGTTAATACATCCCATAATGGATAATGATCAAGTCCCTCCTGTAAATTTCAGTCCAGAGAAAGGTGACAAATTCAAGATCATTTTGGTTTCCTGAAAAAAATAAAGTTATTGGCAAGTGTTTCCCATGCAAGAGAAATTTCACCATTTATATCCCTGTAACGTCAGGTAATTTAACAAAAACAAAAAACAACCTACACACATGCAGTCAAGTATCCAGATTTAAGTATCTAGTAATATTGTGTGTCATGGGGAACTATTTTTTTAATCAAATGACAAAAAGTATGGTTAAAGTTAGAGCCTGATTAGGCATAGACAATTATTACTCTATGCCTTCAAATTGGGCAAAAAAGAGATGGCATGTCCGTCTTCTGCCACAGTTGTGAGTATGAGTGGCTTTATGGTGAAGTAGGGAAGTGTGATTACTGCATACTACCTACCTACTCCAAAAACTTCAACACAGGGAAAGTTGCCTATGTACATTCTCTATTAATCACTGAAAATCCAGCAAGTCACCCTTAAACCACATTCACATCCACAGCAACTTATGATGCCTTAGCACCCAAACAAACATTCTCATACCCAACACACACAAATTCCTCCACTCTACAGCTAAATCCTGGGATTGTTTGGATTGGAGTACAAGAAAGGGGAGCTTGGTTCAGGTACAGGGTTGGGCAGTGGAACTCCCCACTGCCTCCCTGACCCCAGCTGCCAGCTACACATAGCCCTGCTGCCTAGAGATGCTCCCAAAGCCCAGCTCATCTCTCAATTTTTAGGTCCTCCCTTCACTCTACCCTACCTATTCTCCCTGCCCTCACATCATTTGTACCAAACCCCCCTCTTTATTAACTCATTTATATTATGCCAGAGGCCCCAATCTCATTAGGGCCCCACAGTGATATGCACTGGATAAACAGACAGATATAAACTCTGTGGAAGGGGGTTGTAACAATTTAATTCAAGACACAAGTGGGTGTAATGAACAAGGAGTTGGAAGGAATAGCAACATGTATGCTGTGAGCAGTTCATTGTGGTTATTATGAATTGAGGCACTATGAATAGACCTGAAAAGAAAAGAAGTCTTTGGGCTATATTAACATGGCAAAGGGCTCTATGCAAGTCTCAGATAAATTAGGACTTGATCCTGCTCCTATTCACAGCAATGGAGAAACTTGAATGATGGAGCATCAGATCCCTAGTGCATTTCTCAATGTTTGAATTTCCAGTACAGATTACAGGGTAGGCACTTGGAGTATTTATACATGATCTAAGATTTACTTCTTTTTCCAGATGGAACCAAGAACTAGTATTTAGCTCAGCCGCTGGTATAAACCACAAAGTGCTGTGTACACTATTGGCGAAGAAACTTTCATTACATTACTTTTTAAAATAAATGCTATCGTGAAAACAACCACGTGTGACGTTTGCATTGCAAAACCAATGGGAGATTGTGTGAAATGAGGAAAAAAAGTGTAAATAAAGAGATTATTGATTTAAGGCTATCCCAAAGTTTTGTCAAAAAAAAATTCCTTCGGGGCTCAAATTTCTCATGTTTAATCTTGGCACAAAGGTTTGTGATGGCATTGTTTCATTTTGTATTTTTACACCATTAAGAAAAATCAAGTGAGCTGGGTTTTAATCATGTGAGGATAAAAATTTATATTTTAAAATAGAAAGTGTTCCCATTTTTTAAATGCATGGGTAACTCATAGACTCCTCCTCCGCATGATGCAGGCCACAAAGCCGTCCCTACCCTTTCCCTTGACTCTGCCATTGAAGTCCCCAAATCCTGTGGTTTAGAGACTTCAATTAGCAACTCAAATGTCTTGATTTTAAAATAAACTTGCCCTGGACTTTAGTTCCTGGTAAGGTGAGGGAAAGTATTTGAAACTGAAAGAAGAAACTTAGAGACGTCCGAAATCATTACTTTTTATTATTATGCCAACTTTGACTAATTGCAGTAGCAGATCAAATATGTTCATGCATCTCCTAATGCTCCTAGCACAGGTGTATACATACAACCATTCTCACATTCTTTACTGAGCTTTACTGGAGTTGTGGACTAATTCAAAGCATGATCCTGCAGTTGGAACTATCTTATGCACACAGTCTCATTGACTTCCAGGAGGCGCCACATGTTTGCAAGGGTCTCACCAGGCAGATCCAACAACAGGATCACAGTTGATTCAAGGACATAAGAGAATTACTGAACTTCTTTTCTCATTCTACAAGCACAAGATCTTTCCACTTTGTGTACTCTCAGAAGAAAATTATTCAGCACCAACAAATATATTATGCATGAGAGTCCGTATGAAATACAGTGCTATTACTGACAACAGGAGTGAATAAAACAGACTGGATTTAACTCTTATTTTCTGCGGGTGGAATGAGTTGTAGTTGCCTTGTTTATTTGTTAAGAGCTTTCCTATCCTCCAAAAAGAAAGATACTAGGACTCCATTCTGCAAGGATTTACACATGTTCTTAACTTTATGCAAAGAGTGTAGTTCCATTGACTTCAAGGCATCTACTCGTAAGGTAAAATCCTGACCCCTTTGAAGTCAATGACAAAACAAGCACATCTTTGCAAGATTAGGGCATATATAATTAATACTAACTAGCAGTTTATTCGCAACAACACTCTCACTATGCAGAATCCAAACTGAAATGTGGATAAAAGAGTGAATTTGTGAATTCAAACAAAATTATAGCACAGAACATGATTGCCAAATGTCTACAATGACTATGTATCAGAGGGGTAGCCGTGTTAGTCTGAATCTGTAAAAAGCAACAGAGGGTCCTGTGGCACCTTTGAGACTAACAGAAGTACTGGGAGCATAAGCTTTCGTGGGTCAGAACCTCACTTCTTCAGATGCAAGACTTGCATCTGAAGAAGTGAGGTTCTGACCCACGAAAGCTTATGCTCCCAGTACTTCTGTTAGTCTCAAAGGTGCCACAGGACCCTCTGTTGCTTTTTACAATGACTATGGCACCATCTAGTGGACTCACAAGAGCTATACAATTTGCTTTAATAATTTCAGTTGGTACTCAATCTACAGGTCACCTGGAAAAAGAAAATAGAAAAAGCTGTATCCTTTCCTCTTTATCTACTCAGTCTGTGGTTTTGGAGTTTTTTCCCCTCCTGGTTTTGGCTGCTCTTTGCTGAATAAAGGAGGATACTACTTTTGTTGTGTATGTTTCAGAGACTGTTTTCCAGTTCTACTATGCAGACACCTGCACAGAAAAAAAAAAAAAAAAAAAAAAAAAAAAACAGAAAAAACAGAAAAAAGCAAAATCACACTTACCCAAGAATTCCCCAAAAGGGGATGATCATTCAATCTTGCAATACATAGTGTTGTTCTTATGATAGCAAAGTTTGTGAAAAGTTTCCTAAACTGCACTTTTGATATGCAAAATATTCAGAGACTCCCAAGATAACTAGACAGATTAAAAATGAAGTTTCAATATTACCTGTGATACCACGGATGCCAGAAATCACAGTGCAGAACATGCAACTGATTGTGTTTGTGATGGTATAAAAAAATATTTTTGAGAACATCTGTAAGTGCCATGATAATGTCAGAGAGGAAAAAGGAAATAAAAACCAGGTTTGTTAAAACTTACTGCTGTGCTGCAAACATCCCATGGTTGATCAATAAGGGCATGCAGCATATGAATCAGTGCTTGACTCCATTTTAGTTTTAGTTTTGCAGTTTGCTTTTAAGCAAGTCTTGGGGAGAGGAAACTCCCATTATTGAAACACTCTCTTCCTGGCCCCTACAATAAGCATGAAAACCCTCCTTTAACTTTTTGACTTCCATCTATTCATCCATTTGTTTTATTACATTGGACTCCACCATCTCAACTGCAAATGTGTTCCAGTTCTTCACTTCTCTCATATTTTATATATTATATACACACACATTACATACATACACAGAGAGAGATTATTCTTTTGCTGGATGGATCAACACCATTTTTCCAGGGAGATGCATTTTAATCATTTAGGCAAGGAGTGGGCCTTTAAAGAACTAGCTTGATAGTTGTTATTTGGGATTTAAAGGATTGCTATAAATATTGTCTGGATAGGGTAGAAGCAAATGGGACTGAAAACATAGATTTCTGATGGCAGGTGACTGGGATTCTCTCTTGTCTGGCCAGATTTTTCTTTTGCTCAGGCATGACCTGGGTTAATCCTGAAAAAATGCAAGTTTTACTATGAAAGAAAAAGTGCCCTGAGAAAAGAAGAATGTTTAATTGGCTCTGATCCTTTACAAATATTTAATTATATAAGGAGAAAAGTAAATATTGTAGAGAGATCTGTTATACAGTCCAGAAAAAAAAGGTGAACTATACATTTTGATAGTTAAAATGTACCTTATTTTGTTACAAGTATAAAGCGTATTTTGTATAAAGCACAATCAGTGACAGCCTGAACACTGGAACATACTCTCCTGGCACTTACAAATCCTCTATTATAACAGAGGTATGCCGAAGCTGGGACTTTTTCTACTTTGGAAGTTTGGTGAACCTTGACCTTAGGCTTGTGGTGTTCTCAGAAATGTAGCTCAGCAATCAGATGGCCATTTTGTTACAGGCACTTTTGTTTATGAGTAGGTTAATTTGTGGACATGTTCTTTAATAGTTTGTACTATAAGATATTGATACCTGGTTAGTTTTATCATACGTAAACTAACTGGACTGGTTTGGCTTGGTTTTTAATAAAAATAAACCAGAACTGAATAGCTAAATAGACGTCTCTCATTGGGCAGCCTGGTAGTAGTATGAAATTCTAGATCCAGATGTGAGCTATAGCCTAATATTGTTTATTATTTCTACTATAAAGGTGCCTAGAGGCCTAGCCAAAATCAGAGCCCTATCATGTTAGATGCTGCATAAACATATCTTAAGACTCTGTCTGTGCTCTGAAGAGTTTGTAATTTAATAGGCAAGACAGAAAAAAGGTAGGGGAAAGTAAGCATAGTCCTCAAGGAAAACTAAGGCACAGGGATTATCAGAGCCACCCAGAGGGGGGGCAAGTGGGGCAATTTGCCCCAGGCCCCGCAAGCCCTGGCCCAGTGGCGCTTGGGGTCTTCGGCAGCATTTCGGCAGCGAGGGGCCCTTCAGTCACTCTGGGTCTTCGGCGGTATTTCGGCAGCAGGTCCTTCAGTGCTGCTGAAGACGCGGAGCAACTGAAGGGCTGCCCGCTGCTGAAATGCCTCCAAAGACCTGGACCGCCGCCGGGTGAGTACAAGCACTGCAGCTCCCCTGCTTTGCCCCAGGCCCCCTGAATCCTCTGGGTGGCCCTGGGGGATTATGCACACTGAAAACCTGTGGCAAAGCTGGGAATTAAATCCCGATTTCCTAGTCCCACTCCAGTGCCTTAAACATGAGGAGGCAAGGGGGTTTTTTTGGTTGGTATTTTTTTTCCATTTTTTAAATCATTTCTAGTTTTGATTCAGTCCCATCTGTTGATTAATGTGCATAAGCTGATATTGAAAGCAAATAACTCAGGGGGAGTCATTTGTATGAAAAATTATTGCACATGAGATGAACAAAAACAAAAAACTAAGGCAAGATGTTACTCCCCCGCCACACACACCTACCTTATATTTAAAGCATTCAAAAATTAAGCTATGAGGTTCTAAGATGTTCTAGAAACTTCTTCATCTTGGCAAATCTGTGCATTTCTAGGTAGGACTATTTTATTTAGGTTCTTCTACTGCCCTCATCCACTATGGTACGAGAATACCTTCTAGTCATGCATTAAATGGTGTGTCCAGTTTTGGGCCCCACACTACAAGAAGGATGTGGAAAAATTGGAAAGAGTCCAGCGGAGGGCAACAAAAATGATTAGGGGTCTGGAGCACATGACTTATGAGGAGAGGCTGAGGGAACTGGGATTATTTCGTTTACAGAAGAGAAGAATGACGGGGGATTTGATAGCTGCTTTCAATTACCTGAAAGGGGGTTCCAAAGAGGATGGATCTAGACTGTTCTCAGTGGTACCAGATGACAGAACAAGGAGTAATGGTTTCAAGTTGCAGGGGGGGAGGTTTAGGTTGGATATTAGGAAAAACTTTTTCACTAGGAAGGTGGTAAAGCGCTGGAATGAGTTACCTAGGGAGGTGGTGGAATCTCCTTCCTTAGAATTTTTTAAGGTCAGGCTTGACAAAGCCCTGGCTGGGAGGATTTAGTTGGGAATTGGTCCTGCTTTGAGCAGGGGGTTGGACTAGATGACCTCCTAAGGTCCCTTACAACCCTGATATTCTATGATTTTATGGCTAACGTCTGTTGTGTGTGGTTTGTTTTCTCCCTAACCCTCTCCTCCATACGGAGAATTGTGTGTGCATTGTTTTGTTTTGGTTGGGGTTTTTAAATATCTATGCTGCTGTAAGTTTGTTAGAAGGCGGGACAAAAGTGTATCTTGCACTTGGAGGTGAAGGCAGTAAAGTTTAGTTCCTGGGCAGCACTAAAAGAGTACATCAAATAAGCTGTTGTCACTGTATTTCTAGCCAGGACTAGGTTATATTAGAGAGTCTGTTCTTGTAAAATTTCGACTTAGTTTTATAGACTCAAGAGGGTCAGGTAGTTCATAAAAGCAGCCAAACTGAACTCTTAGTAACTTGAGTCTTTCCTATCACTATATAAACAATGGGCCACTATCTACTCTCAGCTGTCTTCTATCTAAGCATTGTTAAAGTCTGACTTTTGCATATAAGCATTTACTCTGCCTGTAGCATGCACCCCTACTGCATAAGAAATGCGGTAGTGTGAGTATGGATGAGCAGAATCTATCAAAATCCAGCCCTGGCATGGATTCCTTTGCTGGAATTCTTTTCTTGTGTAACTAGTTAACTTACAGCCACCAAATGCTGCCGCTATTTGCGTACAAAGCTAATTGACAATGTATAAAGGATTAATACTTTACAGTACCAAATGAAACCCCTAGGTGGTGCCTTTGGATAACCATGATTCAGATTGCAGTTTAAAACAACAACATCATGATGCTATAATTTATCCGCTCTTTTTATAGCAAGTAGAATACACTTACTGTAATTCTACTTCATTCTGTGTTGTTTGCTGAAAAATAGGTCATATAAAACATGGAGTTATTGAAAATGCTGTACCCAAAAGTACAGAAAACCATTTATAATTCCAGATCAACACAAATCAACAATGTTGCTTAAAGATTTGCATTGATACTTTAAAAACAACGAGGAGTCCTTCTGGCACCTTAGAGACTAACAAATTTATGTGAGCATAAGCTTTCGTGGGATATAACCCACTTCATCAGATGCATGGAGTGGAAAATACAGTAAGCAGGTATAAATATACAGCACATGAAAAGATGGGAGTTGCGACACACACGAAGTGGGAGGTGTGACTTGCTCCCCATCATGCTTTATAGAAATATGCTTCTGAGTGTAAATATGACATAACTGGAATATGTTTTATGCTAGATATGCCATGCAACATATCTTTGCAAAGGTTATGATCTACTGAATATATTCATCCTATTTGTATGCATGTATCATTTTAGTATCTGAAGTTATGAGCATTGGCTTTATGCTTGTATTTAAAGTGTTTGCTGTAGGAAGCACACAAGGCAGATTTGGTCAACACAGTGTGAAAGGGTTATTCAAGTAATTGGGAGCACTTAACTAGCAATGGACTTTGGGAGACACCAATCCACATCTGAGCTTTCCTGGGAACATTTAAACTAACATGTTAACAATGGCATCGGCCTGCAAAAAGCTGAATCATTCATAGACCTGTGACTTGCCCAGGTGGCTACATATGCCATCTTGTTGCTGTGATTTTGCACAGGAGAACACAGTGGTTTCCACCCTCAAGAGAAAGAATATAAGAGACCCTAGAAACCCCTCCATTTTATCTTCAGCTGGCTCAAAAAAGATAGCCTCTCCATCCCGAAGAGATGCCTGAAAGAAACTGGAACAAAGGACAGTACCTAAAGGTCTGTGAGTGATTGCTGGACCCAGACTAGGAAGGAGTCTAGTCTGTGAAAGAACCTTATTGGAACTTCTCTCAGGGTGAGATTTACCTGCATTTAGTTTCCTACTGTATTAGGCTTAGACTTGCATGTTTGTTTTACTTTGTTCTGTCTGTTATTACTTGGAACCACTTAAATCCTACTTTTTATACTTAATAAAAATCACTTTTTGCTTATTAATTGACCCAGCATTAGTAATTAATTCCTGAGGGAGCAAACAGCTGTGCATCTCTCTCTATCAATGTTATAGAGGGCGAACAATTTATGAGTTTACCCTGTATAAACTTTATACTGATATGCAACATGAAGGTTATCAGGGACATACACTAGCCTACTTGATGACTGTCAGGCTGGCTTTGGTTCATGAAGTTAAAATGGTTTGAAGAGATGTAGAATAGAAGAAGGAAGTTGTGAAATCTAGAGGAAGAAGAGCTGTATGTGCATGATAATGAGGAATATATAACCACCGCAAGCCAAATACACTGATGAGATGAGAACCGAAAAATAAGTAGGGGGAACCAGACCAATTCTTACTGCTTAAACAGTAACCTCTAACATAACAAACATGCACATGGCTAGGCTTGAGCCTGCATCCAGATCTGCTAGAATGGAGCCCTTGCCCTGTGGAGTTCAAAGCCTCTCCTCTAGCAGATCCGCATGTAGGAATAGGTCCCTAAGCTCCAGTTCTGCCACTGGCTCTACACTGGTTAATGTCTGTAGGATGGAAGCCTCACTGAAGGCAACAGGGCTCCATGGAGGTGCAGAGATCTCCCTCCATGGCTGTATTAGCAGAAGAGGGGCCCTGGAAAGTAACTGTAAATAGTATATACCATGGTTTTCATACATAACGGTATAATGCACCATACAGGCACCAAATAGTTACCTGTGCCTAAAGTGTACAGTTTAATCCCCCCCCCCAAAAAAAATCGGTTACAAAACAGTTAATATATAAATACAAGAATAAGGAACTCACAGTAAGAGGCACATTATAAATTATATATATATATATATATATTTACTGATGTTATCAAATAACTTTTCTACCATACATCAGTTATTAAATGTAAGTGACCGCTGGATTGGTTACATCTAAACACCACAATAGTGTATATTGTTCAAAGCATAAAGGAACTTGCTGACTGTTTTGGCACCAAAGTGATGGGGACAAAGTTCAGCTAACAAATTAACAAAAGAAACTCAATCTTTTCTTAATCCTTTTAAAACCCACAATCCTTTAAAGCCATAGCTGTTCCTTTCTGATGTTGCTGAAGGCTGTTGTAAACGTTGACCATATAAAGGATTTCTTCTCTAGGTCAGAAATGCAGGCTCAGGCTCAGAAATAAGGGCTCTCAGTAGGTCTCTGGAGATGCTCAACACCTTCCAAGATCAGGCCCTTTGATCTCTTATATCTTTCCAGTGTTAAAAATCCACCAATTAAGTTCAGTAAAACCCATTGGGACTTTGTATTTTAGCTGTCAGATAATGAGGAGATTCTTGGACTGCAGTCTGAAGAAGACAATCACCACCGAAAGAATGAGAGACTGATCCTGCAAGCCTTCATTTTGTATCTTAAGTTGCACACCCAAAGACGGAGACAAGCAAAATCAAAGGCCATGTCTGAAAGTTTGAGATTAAGATTAGCCCAAAGTCACACAGATGATTTGACAGAGCCAGAAAGAGAGCTCAGGTCCTCACTGCAAGTCCAGTGCTATACCCCAAATATTAGATACAGATATACACTGCCCATTGCCCCCTTCAGATTCTGCAGAAACAGAGAAATGTTATGATTTATTTGGGCTAGATGCTGTAGCCCTTACAGTGAACACTTCTTGAATAAACTCATTGGGCCCAAGTCTGATACTTATTCAAACTGAGTACTACCTTACTCTGAGCAGTGCCGTTGATTTCAGTAAGGATATTCATAGAGAAAAATACCATTCAATAAGAGTTAGGGTATTGGAATCTGACCTTTGATTTTTAAAAAACGTATTGAGGTCTCATTTTTTATAAAGAGCCAAGAGCAAGAGCAAATTTTATGAGCTCTTTTTTAATAATACGTACATGGAGGAAGTACATAGCTCAATTAAATCCACTGGAGTGTATAGCGTTTCAGCTTATCATTGCCTAGTTTAATTCTGATCAAATACAACTACTATTCAACTAAATTAAAGGGTAGATCCAAATTCAAGTTTCTTAGAAATTATTTGTTCAGACTGTAATAAAGAGGCCTTGTTAAAGAATGTTAGGGATACATACAATGATTATATCTAAGTAGCAGGGGAAATATTAACTTGGAAAACAAACAAATTACTTTAAAAGTGATATTGCAGATGCACAGAGGAAAAGGAGAGAGGTGACTCAAAACAACCAGCTCAGTACAAACTGAGGGCCCCTACCCAAAAACAACAGCATGACGATGAGGACTCTATGACAACGTTCCCCTCAGTTTCCTACAAATTCTTCCCAAGGGAAATGAGTTGTCCCTCATGAAGGGAAATAGGAAAGCCATAGGAGTCCAACCCCCAAATCCTGAGATCCTTTGGGATACACCAGAAGCGAAAGGCCATCCACTCTGAGGTCCTGATCCTCCACAGTAGCTCCCACTGTGGATCTGCTCTGACTTCCTGGGTGTGCAGTCCACTAGAGCTATGGTTTCCACCCCAAGAGAGTTCCTGTCTGTGGGACTCCCCTTTGAGAAGCCTCCACAGGAAAGTTAATGCTTTCCTCTGTATGCACCATAGGGAATGATGCATACATCTCTAGGCTCGCTCCTGCTCCTTTCCATTGGTGGAAAGCTCTCTGCAAGGCACAGAGGCTGGATGGACACATGGGCCCCTACCCCCTTTCACACATGGAGCCTGGGATCCATGCATGGAGGGATCCCTCTGCCTGCAGACTTAAGAAGAGGGTTTGTATTTTCAGCATAAGATAAGGGTATTTTCTACCCACACACTGAATAATCTTTAAGGTTCATAACCTTCATAAGCGTGCTAGAACGGATTCTGCATTCCTATTGAAAGTGATGCTGTTAATACATAGATCATATCAAAGATTGCAATGCATCTAAACAACATTCATGATGATTCAGATCATCCCCTACATGAAGAAAACCTGCATAATGGATGCAAAAGTCAGTGACAGCTTTCACTGAATTGTCCCACCAGGTGGAAAATGGATTCCCTCAGCCCTAGAATTGGCAAGGTGTTCAGCCATCCTAGCCCACAAATTCCCCCTATCCACTGAAGCTCTGTGTTTTTACATCCACCCCCTACAGCAACACATTTCTGCTCTAGTCACGTTCCTATAGCCTCCACCACTGTCAGGAGATACGTGTAGGAGTGCGGCAACTACAGATCCTGGTATCCTCTGCTCAAGGAGGGGACAATACAATCCTTCCATAGGGCTTAGTTATTCTGTGGGGGCAGAAATCAAGTTTAAGGCATTGCTAGAGACTTGCACTAAAACAGAGATAATGTACAGGAACTGATGAACCACTGATCTGTCAGGTTTCTGGAAGCTTCAGCAATCAATATCCTTCTCCAGCTCTCCATGAAGAATCCAGCTCAATCCCTGCTCGGATGTGCTCAAACATTTGAGCTGTTAACTGTGTGCCTGATTCAGAGTGAGCTTTGAAAGTGTTAATTATGTGGTCAGAAAGACTGGAGCACTGCTCACCAGGATGGCTGAGAGCTGGCTACATTTTAGTTGCTTTTTTCTGAAAACCAGGTAGGAAAAGAATATTGTTAAGCCCCAACTCATCAGTCTGGCAGCTCCAAGGCACATGTGTCCTGGTTACTGTAATAATCTTTTGCTTTTTCATGGGGCACACTTAACATATTCCATCCATAATTTGAAACACCTGTGAATCCCAATTTAGTACCTGATCTTATCCAGGAGAGAAGCTGCAGTGCCTCGTTCCAGATGAATACTATAATAAAGAGGGCAAGTTGTAACTTCATTGAGGATCAGGACAAAGGATCTGTTCATATGTTTTTCCCCAGTTCCCAAAGAGTGTCCTGTAACCCTTTATCAGCTACAGACATTGGTAGATTAATGTCCAAAGGGAAAGTTCTACTCTATTACTTGAATGTAAACCTGGAAAAACTGCATTTATTCTAGTGACATTACCCCAGGTTTACACTGATATAAGTAAAAGCAACATGTAGCCTAAAGACTTAATTTTTAGAGTCTACTGGGCCAAATCTGGCCCTGAAATACACCCTTTGTAGCCCCACTGAAGTCAAGACGTGGCAGGATTTGACCCAGGGAGATACAATTTTGGGCTTTTTCTCCTTTACTCAAAGTGAGCAAGTACCAGAGAGTGAACAATGCTATTTTTAATGGTAGGGCACATAGTACTACAAGTTTTTTTCTTAGTGACCAAATCTTTAGTCTTCAGAGAAACTGCTGTGATCAGATTCCTGAAGAGGGACTGCCTGCATACTGTTTGTGACCACCACTGTTCCAGGACTCATCTGAATAGTGTAAAATAAACAAGTTGCACTAAGAATATACCCAGACTCTGCACCATTGATTTCTCCTCCAATAGGAAGCAGACCTGCAAGGCCTGACATTCCCTCTTACTCAGTTGAGGGACAATTTCATATTACTGTAGTACTGTGATGGGGAGACTCTCCTCTCATGAGCACTTCTTGACAATTGGGTGTGAACTCACACACTCTCACTCATTCATTCTCCCTCCCTCCCGTAGGCTGTTGACATCATCAGGCGGGTCTTCAGTGGCTCAGCTCTCTGGCCGTTTCACATAGTCTAAACATATGAAGGAACCCCTTCCGGGGTAAAAGATCCAACAGGGCCTGTCCCTGTGCCCTTGTTACCATCTTTAGCCCTGTCTCTGGGCTCAGCCCTCAGCCCCTCCTGGGCTAGCTTTAAGTCAGTGTCTGCCTTGGTATAGAGCAGTGCCTCCTGGGCTTTCCCCCGGAGACCCTAAATCCTACCCTTGACTTAGGCCTCTAAATAAGCCTTATCCTCTTTTCAGGGCTTATATCACCCTGCCAGTGAGAGGACCCAGGCCTGCCCACTATTCTGAGTACCAACCCAGGGACCCTATAAATAGCAGCAACACGCTGCTTCCTGTAGTAGTTGCTGCTGCTATTCCCTGGGTCACTTTCTACATAGCTCCTTCCTCTTCACCGTTACCTGAGGGTTCTCTGTCTGTTCCCTGCTTGAGCAGGGTCTCTTCCAGGCCGCTTTAACTGGGGAGTTTAGTAGCCTTTCAGTCCTTCTTCCCCCTTCTGGTCCCAGCCAGCAACTGATGTACTCAGCCTCTGCAGCTCCTTTAATCTGAGCCTGCTGTGCTCCAATTGGCTGCTTCTCTGCAGACTTTCTAGGCAGGCCTGGAGGACCTACCTTCACTGCTCCTTTTGCTGGGGCAGGGTGTGGTAAGATTGCAAGGCCTCCAGCAGGGAGCCTAAAAGGGCTTGGTGTACCCCATCACAAGCACCTGGAGTCCTCAACCAAGATTGGGGCTCCATTGCACTAGGTTCTGTACAGCCACATAGTGAATCCCAGATTTAAGTAGTGTACGCTGTAAAAATAAATATTAATTTATTAAAGGAAATTTGAGATCATTGGCATTTTACTAAAACCTGGTGGCATGAGTCACATGACTGTAATGTTAAATAGGGTGCATCCAGTGATTTTAAATAAGATAGAAGAGCAGTGGCAATGGCATTCTACTTTAAAGCAAGTAAGGGTACCTTTAGAGTTACTGACAGTTCAGGGGGACTGGACCTGGAATGTTTATGGATCAATGTACTAAGTGATAAATCATAAGAAGGTGTACTGCTGGGGATCTTCTATAGACCCCCAAATGAGACAAGGGAACAGGGTTACCAAGCTGCTCATCTATACGTATAGAAAGAAAAAAAAATGCATTAACAGGGGTTTTCAATCTGGGATAAACATGCTGGAGGTTCCATATTGCTACTAGATCATCATCTTTGGAGTTTCTAAAAATTATAGGTAACTTTCTAAAACAAGAAATGGTGTAATAGTTTTATATTAGACCTCTGCTGGAAAAGGTGAATTGATCACTGAATTACAAGTTGATGGTTGCCTAAATGCAAGATTACAATATAATCTCCTTTGCTATGTACAAACAAAATATAGTTCTGACTAGTAATAATATTATATTATACACACACAGCACTTTATAAAGGGCCTATGTGCAAACTATTATAAGCATAATTGAGTGGGAGGAAGTATTTAAACAAACATGTGAATAATTGGAAATTGTTTAAGAATGCTTAAACACAATTCCACAGTTACAGAAGGCAGTTTTGGTTAAAAATCATCCTGATTAGGAGGGGAAGGAAAGGCTGTATCAACACACTCGGAAATATGGGGAAGCGGATAGCAATGAGTACAAACTGGTAGGAAATACAGACATATAATAAGGAAAGTTAAAAGATATTAATAAAAAAATGTATGGCCCGTTGAATTAAGGACAATAAGGAGGAATTCTGTAAACATATCAAGAATATATGAAATACTAGAAATTATATAGGTCCCATACTAGACAAGGGTGATAAAGTTATCGAGTATGATATTTGACAACTAAGCTGCAGAAAAAGCAGAAGTATTCAATAAATATTTCTGTATTTTACTTAGAAAGAAGCAGGATGTTGCATTCATATCTTACAGTGAAAATGAAATTGGTTCTGTTCTATCAGTAATGAGGGAGGATCTGAAACAGCAACTATTAAAGTTAAACATTTTGAAACTTGCATCCAAGAGTATTACAAAAATAGACTCAGGAGCTCTTTGAATCATTAAGGTTGATTTTTAACAAATCTTGGCACACTTGGAAAGTTTCAGAGAGCTGGAGAAAAGCTAATGTTGTGCCAATATTTAAATAGGGTAAATGGGATGATGTGGGAAAACAGGCCATTAGCCTGACAGATTCCAGGTACAAATCACGGAAAGGCAGATATGGGATGCAGTTAGTAAGTAATTAAGAAATGGTGGCATAGTTAATGCCAACCAACATGGTTTTATGGAATATACATCTTGGCAAACCACCAAGTGATTGATTTTTTTTTATGAGATGATAAATTTGATTGAAAAAAATCTGACATGATCCCACATAGCATTCTGATTTTTAAAAAGTAGCACTATACAAAACTCAATGCAACCCACATTAAGTGTATTAAAAACTGGTTAACTCAGATTGCACAAATTAATTGTATCTGGGGAATAGTCATCCAGTAGGGGTGTTTCTACAGGGGTCCAGCAGGAACCTGTTCTTGGCCCAATGCTACTCAATATCTTTATCAATGATCTGGAAGAAAATATAAGTCAGTTTCTTTTGCAAATTTTATCAGTAAATTTTGGAATAGTTAAACTTGGACCCATGGGGATGGGTCAGTTATACAAATAGAATTGGATTACTTGGAAGTGTGGGCAGTCACTTTAACAGAACCAAATACAAGGTCATACATGTAAGAACAAAGAATGCAGGTCACACTTAATCTTGGGACTGTATCCTGGAATGTAGTGACACTGAAAAAGGGTATAATAGATGGACAACTGAATGTGAGCTCCCAGCACAATGTGGTAGCTAAGAGGGCAAACAATCTTCATATGTTTAAATTTAACCTCTGTATACAACATTAGTGAGACCATTACTGGCCTACTGTGTTCAGTTCTGGTTTCAACTCTTCAAAAAGGAAATTGAGAAATCGGAAAGTGTTCAGAAAAGACTACAAGAAAAATTCAAAGTCTGGAAAACAAACCTTGTAGTAAGAGATTAATGAAGCTCAGTCTATTTAGTTATCCACGAGAAGATTAAGAGTAAGTCTGGTCCAAAAAACTTTCATCAAAATGTTTTTCACTTTGGCCAGGGACTCATGTGGGAGATTGTGGTGTGTAATGGGTGTAGTCTAAGTAGGGACCCCGGCCTATATTTAATGGGAACTCAAGGCACCTGAACTACAACTCCTGTGAGAAAGCACAGCATCATTTCCAAATCAAAGTTTGTTTTGGAATTTCCACTGAAAAAAATCCAAAGCTTCTGTGAAAGAAAAAACATTTTTTTTTTTAACCAGCTCTAGTTAAGAGGTAACGTGATTGCAGTCTAGAAATACCTGGCGAGTGGGGGGAGAAAAGAGATTTCTGATAGTAGATGGCTCTTTAACCTTGCAGAAAGAGGCATAACAAAATCCAAAAATAAAGGATTTCTCCCTTTTGTGGCCTAGTTGTAAAAATGACAGCAAATATCACCAAGTTCACTTTGTGGACCGCTCAAAGAGAAATTGCAGAAATGTTAGTGCAACTGCTGCCCTACTTATACCCCACGCACTCCCACAGAATTTGTTTTTACTACAGATTTTACATACATACTCTTGAAAATCCCTTTAAAGAAAACTTAGAGGACTTGGAAAGTCAAACATAGCCTAAGAGGTACAATAAAGAGGGTGACTATGCTCTATGAATTATTTCAGGAACATCCTATACCCTGCATTATACAGGAGGTCAGATTAGATGAGCACAGTGATCCTTTCTGGTCTTAGAATCTAGGAATCCCTCTGTATAGGCAGCTACTTCCAGGTCTGCCCCCTCATCCAGGTCTGCCCCCAGTGTGTAGTTCCTCTTCTGTGTTCTCCAGCATGCACCTTTCCTCGGCCAGCTGAAAACAGAATACCTAAACTGCCTGGCAGCCAATCAGTTGCTCTAATTTCTATGCAGTCTCATTGTTTCTATCACCTCTCCAATGCTGTCCCGCCCACTCCTTCTTTCAGGAATCTTCCCCACTCTTGGTTATTGGGAGAAAAATTCAGAAGTGAAGGATTTAAAATTACGTATTCATAATATGTGAGCAGGTACTCATGTGGCAATCCTTTCTGTAGGGACTAAAGGTGTGGTAGGTGCTTTTCAGACCTTCAAGACAGACTAAAATAGAATTTTGTTTTCTTCGGAGCCTTTGCTCTTCAAGATCCACAACAATTTAGCTCATTTATATGATTAAGCCCACATAGGGCAAATGCACTTCACAATAATCAAATGTAACATAATTAGTGTTAAATAGGCTACATTGCTGTATATAAAAAGTTATCCAGTATGTTAATCAAAGGATTTGAAGGGTTACTGAAGTCAAGTCATTGATACCAGTCCACCAAAGTTTAAACAAAAAAATAATGCTAGGTTTGTACTCTGGTGAGCTCCCTTACCAGGCAGGATGAATTGAGGTCACACCCAAGCCCCTCTTGGGTCCTTCCCAGAAGGCATAATTTACTAATTCCAGCACAAAACAAAGCTATGCCCCAGAACAAAACAGGCTTCAGGGGCCTTTCTTTTGTACTCCCCCCGAGCCACACCCTTTCCTATAAAACTCTGCTGAATCATTGTCAAGATCACAGTGGCACACAGACAAAATGCAAAACAGAAGAGGTGGTGCAGAGCTAAAGTCTGCTCTCAGTATACAGATGTAAGTCCAAAGTTACATTGATTTACATCCAGGGTAACAGAGCAGAATTTGGTTCAATGTAAGTATTTTATTAAGAACAGATCCTTCGGGGAAAAAATAGTCTTGGCAGCAGTAGCACCATCTGCTAGCAGCTTTGGAAAATGTATTAAATTGAGATGAAAGGGGTCTTACAGCTAACAAGAGTTGGAAAAGAATCCTGGTGTACCACAGACTTTGTATGGGACCTTAAATAAGTCACTTAGGCCCACATCCTCAAAGGTATTTAGGTGTTTCTCTGAACCTAAAATACAGGTAAGACTTCCTTACCTCCAGGGGGTGCTGTGAGGCCTTGCACATTAATACAGCAAACAGAAATTCTTGGGTAGCAGGTGCAGAAGAAATGCAGGGCAGGAGAGTATCCAGTTTGAACCAGCATATGCATGTCCCTGTAAGTGCTGGTCAGAGGTGTTAAACCTGAGTGAATTTGCCTACTTACCACCCACTGTTCTTAGTTCCTGGAGCTATGGTAACCTTCTCCATGGAATTACATACAATCCCTGGCCCACAGTGATACATAAACTTAACACAGTAAGACTGCATTTAATTCAGTAAGGTTTCCTCCAAGGAACTGCAGGAACTTGCCATACCTGTCACAGTTGCTAACAGAGCAAATGCAATTACAGTAAATATCTAGCAACGTGTTTTAATTAAAAGTCCGATAAATAAAAAAATGGTCACAATATATTTTAAAGATACAAACTATAAATGTAAATGATTAATACATTTATTAAGTGTTTTTATAAATGCCTTAAACTATAGTGAGTCTAAGAGCCCAATAGGCTGCTTATATCTAGATTATGTAATACTGATGTGCATTAGATTGCTGTAAGTACAACTCCTCCTTCCAACATGTATTAATCATTTATTAACCCTTTTTAAACTATTATAAATGTACCCTTATCACTGACTGTAACACATGTTTGGCACCAATTTATTGGTGTTATCAGTTTTATGGTATTTCCCTTAGTGTATTTGTAGGTGTGGCAAAAAAAAAATTTTTTTTTCAGTTTTGATGGATACTATCAATGCTTATTTAAGCATTTTTTCAATTCTTATAAATTTACATTTTGACTAATGTGGGAATGAGTTTGACACTAATTTAATGACAGTAGACACAGATTAAAAAAAGTTATAAAGCTTTGTAACTGTTCAATTGCAAGTTGTCAACATCGCATGCCAAAATATACAAAGTAAATATCCTTAAATCAAGCTCTAATAAGTTCTCAAGCAGCATTTTCCTTACTTGACCTATGTGTAAATTGTAATGATCATCGGTGGAAATATTTTTCATCAGTTTGTGTATATGTGGTGAAATCGAACGCTAATCCTTCCATGCCTATGTATATGGTATCTGCCACCTATGCTCACGGCTCAGAGTGAGGTAAAGATGAGAACATACGGAAGCATCAGTTCTACCAGTGTGAGGCTAGAACAAACAAAGTAACATGAGTTGCCCCTTCCAAATGTTCCATACTCTAACTTGCTATCTGAGACGGTTATGTGCAATATTGCAGTGATTTTCTATGATGAGTTTAAACTGCGGGTTCTTCATGCTGGGATTTGGAATGCCAGTGGCATTTTCATTGCTTACATTTAAAAAAAACAAAAGCAAAAACAAAAAACAAAACCACAACACTAAAGCCACAGAATTATGATTTCCTGCTACATACTCTTGCTTACCACTTCTAAATCTCTTCTCCATGAGAAAAGAACATGAGTGCATGCTTTTCACATATCTTTTAAAACAAATGGATTTTCAGATTAACAATAAAATGGAAGAGAACATGTATTTTAAAAAAATATATATGAAAAGGCTCATTAGTGAACCTTCAGAGGGAGATAACAGGAAGGTTTTCCTATGTAGGAAATAGCTAAAAGGGATCCAGGAAAAATTATCTGCTGAGAGTATACTCACATGATTTTCAAGAGGAAGGAAAAACACAGTTTGATTAAGGTCACAATTCAAGAAATAGAGCAGCTGATATCTGTACTTAGAGATTCTCTATTTCACACACAGTTTCAGCTAGTGACCCACAAAAAAAAAGTTGCATTGAGCTCTTGAAGTAAGCGTAATTATGTATAACTGCATGTGTGTGTCACAAGGATATGAAAAGCCACACTTAAATGTCAAGTCAGATTGTTCCTCGAGGCAGTGAACTGTTAGCTATGCAACACTGGGTGTCATAAGGTAGGGATTCAAGTTTAACATTAGCCATTGTATTCATTAATGAATTAACACACACAAGGAGTAACATTATAGGAATTAGATTGTGAAAGAGCTAGGAAATTCACCTTGAGGGCACAGCTGGGCCATACGTCTCCCCACATAATGGCACAATGGGTAACATAAGGGAAATAGTTCTAATCTCACAAGTCACAGTTATACTTTGGAACTTAAAGAATTGTTATATTTAAAAATAGCTGCAAACTGTTTGAGGAACTTGCCTGGAAACATTTTGGTTTATATTTTACATTGTATCTCATGTATGGATTTTAGACAGTTAATATGTATTCCCTTGATGGAAGCAAAACTTCATTCAGTTGTATATAATTCTTCTTAGACAATATAATTCTTCTGCATATATTAGTTCGTAAGTCCATCAAGGGTGCTCTGGTGACATCATGGACTGCTTGAGAGATTTAGTAACATCACCAGAACCTAAAGTAGAATTAGCACTTTACGCCGTATATGGAGTTTTGGTGGATGCTGCACTGTTTGGTAAATAAGGACTAAATGTTTTTATTGGTAAGATACCAATTAAACATTGAGCTAGATCCTCAGCTAGTGTAAATAAGCATAGCTTCCCTGAAGTAACCAGCTTAGATTTACACTGGCCCAGTATATCTAGATCAATTTTAGGACTCTGCAAGAATGACAAAAGTATAGGAGAACTAGAGATGGGACACTCAACCTTGTTCTGGGCTGATGATGTTGATTAAAAAAAAAAATAAACTGCTATCTTTAAAAGTATGCTCCTCACTTCATCCCAAAGCCAACTGAGGTGTTAATACTGTTCCTAAGCCACAAGCCCAACTTGCTGCCTTTGATTCCTGCTCTTCTTGCAACATTGTGCAGTAACAAAAACAATATTCAGTGGAAAGGGTGGCATGTGGGACAAAGTCAGTGTAGTAATGTGGTCCATAGGGCATTGTAGGAACATCCTCGGCACTTCAAATATCTGTAACCTCAGGACATTCTTTACATTTCCATTCCTGATTATCTGTCTCATTGCTAAGTGTCTCTTCCTCTGGATTCTCACTTTGTAAGAATCATTTATGACATAAGGAAGGCAGCAGCATCCATAGCATATATTTTCCAATCCTGCTTCAATTTCATTTGAAGAGAGAGTGGGAACCAATAAAGTGATTGAAGGAGGAAAGTGATATGATTGTAGCAATGAAATCAGGGTCTGGAGGGACCAGAGAAGAGAAGCCAGAGAGAAGTTTTGAAGCAAGAAATGACCAAAGCCTACACAAGGGTTTTAGTACAGGGACTAGGGGAGAAAGTGCAGTTTTTGTTTTAAGCAACAGTAAGCAACAGTTCTTATCAAGGGACTCAATATGTGGGTAGAAGAAGAGAGAAAAGTCAAAGATGGCACAGGTTGCAAGCCTGGGAGACAAGGAGGACAGATGAGTTGTCAAAAAAGGATGGTGGAGGAGGAGATAGAGATAAAGATAAGTCATTCCCTTTTAGGAGGTTGGGTTTGAGAAAGCAGAAGGGCAATGAATATAGGGTGTTAGAGAAGAAGATGGAAATGCCAGATCTTCAGCTGATGTAAGTTCATATCACTCTATTGCCTTTGATTGCACTAGCCAAGTTTATACAACTGAAGATCCAGCCACTGGATGGGAGAGAGGTAGGGAATCAACACAGAGATGAAGGAGTGGGATCTAGATCTCAGCCCTAACTTCATAACTCAGCATCTCTGAATAGTGAGCTGAATATTCTATCTGAATCCCTTACTCATGCTTGTATATGATCTCAGCTTTGTAACTGTCCCACAGTTGCTTAAGAATAGGAAAGAGGGAGAGTGTTATTAGGCCAAGGTTTTTAATAATAAAATTGAGAGGCTTGACACGTCAAACAAGGAAGGGAGGAGTGCATGTAGAAAAAGAAAAGAAAAAAAAAAAAAACCTAGCATCCTAGAAAAATTTCCAGAATCATTCATTTTATAAATGTCAACTTCTGGCACCATGTCTATGCATCAGTGCAGGATGTTTAATACACACCATCTGAATACACTTTGATAACTTCCGATCTCACAGAGCACTGAAACATATAATATGACAGTTGAATCAAACGAGACTGAACTACATCACTACTTGCTGTATTGTTCTACTTTATTTTGTTTTCTGCGGGTACATTTGGCAGCTTTGACTATTCTTGGGGGAAAGTTTCCAAAAGTCATTCTCTCTCTGCAAGCCTAGTGTTTATACTCATCCTAGAAACTGATATTGGATATCAAGTATTGTGAAAGTCAACAGGTGCATTGTCTCTTAAATGGAAGAATCAACAAACAGGACAGATACACAGACAATTTTTTTCTTTATTTTTTGTCTTATTTTGAATGTAGACTCCAATCTTTGTTCTACAACGTGTGGAAATTTGGGTTCTTGGTAACAGCTCAGCAATGTACGCCAGATGAACATTGTAGCAACATACAACATAAGTTCATTGAGCTTGGAAAACAATGATCCCACCATTGAGCTGTAGCTTGAAGCTCTGATTCACTTTTTACTCAGTCCTTATTCAGGCAAACTCCCATTGACTGGAACTGGAGTTTGAATGAGTAAGGACCTCAGAATAGGAGCAAGTTCTCTCCCAACACTCATTCTAGTTGTTCAACAGAAGGAAAGGAAGGAATCTTCTTTCCTTCCCACGGAGTGGCAGCAGAGCCACTTTGCATTAAGTATCATCACTGAGGTATTATTATTTAGATTGCAACAGTATCCGCAGTGTGCTAGGCACATACCATGTACAGAAGACAAAAGCCGTGGCCCCAAGAAGCATCTCGGCCATTTTATGTGGAGTCCTGTTAAGGCTTGTCACCTTTCCTAAAAAAATAAAATAAATGATCTTGTGCTTAACTTGATACCATGTTCCTTGATTCGGTTTAGCAGAAGGCTATAAAAGTCCAGCCATCTTATTTACTCAACCAGAAAGCACCGCCATTTTGGATTCCTAGAGGTAACTGGTGCCTTCAGGAGTCACATAAGAGCAACAGACAACATTTATTGGTGAATGACATAATTCCACAGAAGTACAGCTTCCTTGAAGTAGTATTACAGGAAAAGCCACAAATGTTTGCATCATCACTAATGTCCACCTGTTGATAGGTAAGGGGAATACCCCTCATTATTATTTATATTACAGTAGCACTTAGGAGCTCTAATTGTGGAGTGCTAGGCACTGTATAACCAGAACAAAAAACACTATCCCTGCCTCAAAGAGCTGACTTAATGGGTATATCCTCTTTTGACCACTCCAATGTTTAAATATATGCTTGACTTAAGGAGCAGAACAAGGACATCACCAATTGGATTTGAAAATGTAAACATACTGATAGAACTTTGCTCTATTCATGAGTAATTGTAAAAGATCCAAGTGTATTTTTCTTCACAACCTAGGAACCTGTTCTACTGTTGATATACTATTACTTTAGAACAAAGAAAGCTGATGACATAGACATATCCTTTTCCCAAGCACACGGATTGTGTGTGATTTAACCTTTAACTCCCGCTTGTTGATGTAGGTGAGATGTCAAATATTTCTAGTGAGCTTTTGGCAAGGGTTTGAATATGTTTTCATCACTCTTCCACTAAGCAATGGAGTTTGTAATCAGAAAAGTAACAGCAGAGCTGCTTCCCTCCCCCCACCATCCTGGCCACTTCCTTCAGGCTGAGACAGGAAAGCCAGGACAATGAAGAGGGATCAGCCATGTACCCACAGTAAATCTGTAGTTACTTGAAATGTCACTTCCTGTTTTTGAAAGTATACATTGGAATACTCTCCTGCGCTGCATTACAAAGCCAAGAGGCCCAGTGCACAAGAGCAACGCAGAACTCCTGTTGCTGAGCCAAACATTCTGAAGCTTCCAGTGGTGAGAAACAAACCATACTCTGCATGTGTACATTGTAAAGTTCATTTGAAATTAAAGATGTGGGGACTGAAGTGTATGGGCACATTTTCATTTAAATCTAAGGCCCCTTTACTACTTTGGCAATGGCCACATTTTTGACTAGTGATGTACGGTAAGTTACGGCACCAAAAGAATGAGCTCCCACTGTTGTGACATTGTAAACTAAATTTCCATTCTGTTTTAACAATATGCAAAAGAGCTTTTCTGTGTAATATCTCAAGTGTTGTTCAACTCAGCATAATCAGGGATTCCACCTTAATTGTCTCCCAAATGTGTCAAACGTGCTTAGAAAAAAAAAATCTTCCTTTGTCAACTAACTACAACCTCAACCTGGGAATCTGAGACTCAAGCTGGGTTCTTCACTTCTCACAAATCATCATCAGTAAGCAAGAGTCCATAGGGAAATCATACCTTTAGTAGTACCTATGAATGTCACTGTCTTGCTAAAAGGCAGCTGTGGAATCCCACTACTTTCAATGACTTTGCAAAGATGTAATGGCTTGGCACTTCAGGTGAAACTTAGGAAACAATTCTTTAGATGATAAACAAGAATAAACAGAACACAGCTCATTCTGTTTTAGTTGTGGCCATGTCTACACTACCACTTCCGTTGGCAAAACTTATGTCACCGAGGGATGTAAAAAAAATCAACCAAACAAAAAAAAACCCCACACCCCTCAGTGACATACGTTTTTGCCGGCATAAGTGGTAGCGTGCACAGCGCTATGTCGACAGGAGATGCTCTCTCCCATCAGCATAGATGGCTGCACAAGTGATCTTTCAGTGGCACAGCTGCATCAGTACAGCTATTGCTCTGTAAGTCTCTAGAGTAGACATAGCCAGTGGTGACTCTGCAGGACTAACAGGAGTAAAATCCAGTAAGGCTTTTTATCACTAAAAGGAGCAAAAATGACTGAGTAAAGGCAAAGAATAGATCTGCTGACTAAGAATTATTACCTAGACTATTTTCAGAGAACTGCATTTTAAGTCAATACCTTAAAATTTGAGGGACGCATTTAGGAACATTTTCAGAATTTCATATCCACAGGAACCATGTAACATTCACCAGTCACCACAGTCACCCCTAAGGAGGACTTCTGATTGTCTTGATCATTTAAAAATAATCCACAAATCTGTCCCTTGTTAACTTAACCTAAATGGCTATTAAAAAGGAGAAAAATACACAGAGCTGATTGTTTTATGGGAATATTTTCCATTCTCATCAAAATTTGCCAGTACATCAAAATCAAAACATTCTGTGGAAAAAGTTTAATTTTGACTAAATTCTGACTGAATCCAGGCAGGGTTGAAAAATCTCTCTCAATTTAGATACAATCTAAATCCACAATAGGGTGACAGGATAGAAAGTGTGAAAAATTGGGATGGGGGTGGAGGGTAATAGGCACCTATATAAGAAAAAGCCCCACAGATCGGGACTGTCCCTATAAAATCGGGGACATCTGGTCACTACAATCAATTACCTGTGTGACTTCCTGCCACAACTGGTGGGCTGATGAGGATCCAAGAACATGGAAGCTTTGGGAACCCCAGGTCCCAGGTTCATGGCTCCTTGACAGCCTGGGCTGCCAGGGTTTCCAGGGTCTGCAGCTCCAGGACAGCCCTCCAGGCAGACTGCCTCAGAATCAGGGACCCCAGGATTTACGTCATCTGTGGCTTTGGGGCATCCCTCTAGCCAGACTACCCCAGAGCTGGAGCTCCATTCCCTTTTATGAAAGATTTCAAAATTTTTGGTTTTGTTCCAAATATCAAAGTCCTCTGCAAAACAGATTTTTCTTTCTCTGCTCAGCTCTAGACAGATACACCTCTGTTAACCAAAACTATCTCTACAGCTACTATTAAACTAACCTAAATATATAATGAATTAGAAATACATGGTGGACTGACTATTTTGAATGTACGTACAATCACCACTCCAGTTCTCACAGTTAGATTTTCACCTGCTCACATGTGGCCAGGGTCTTACTTGCATTGAATGTTAACTTACTTCACCAGTAACCCCACTGAAATTAATAGTACTAACTAGTTGAGTAAGGGGTCTTTTCAATGGACTTGATTTTACACTCGGCCATGCCGGGGAGCAAAGACACATCTTTCCTTCTCAGCCCTGCTCATATTGTGACTACACAATATGGAGAGCAGGGGCTATTTCAGTAGAAATTCCTGAATGTTCAACACTTTTGAAAACCAAGCCAGGGACTTAGGAACATAAATCAGGAACTAGAGGTCACACTCTAAGCTCCTATTTTTGAAAATCTTGGGCTAAAAGTTTTGACTGAACCCTTATCCCTATATGCTTTACACTGCACTGCAGTGCTGCACGCAATCAGACTACACAGGTAAAAGGAGAAACTTAGGCCAAAATTTTAAAAAGTGAGCATGTAACTGGGCAGGTCACCTCCTTGTGATCAGGGTAGCGCTACAGCATCCTGCCTTAGTTTCCCCTGTCATACAGAAGCCCCATCCAGAGCACACTTCTGCTGCAGGCCTTGGCATAACATGCCTGTTTCAAGCAACAGAGAGTCCTGTGGCACCTTTAAGACTAACAGATGTATTGGAGCATAAGCTTTCGTGGTGAATGCCCACTTCGTCAGATGCGCCCACGAAAGCTTATGCTCCAATACATCTGTTAGTCTTAAAGGTGCCACAGGACTCTCTGTTGCTTTTTACAGATCCAGACTAACACGATTACCCCTCTGATACTTGATGCCTGTTTCAGTTTCCCCTCTCAGGCAACCCAATAACTACACTTCAGACTTTCTTGTCTCTATACTTCTCCTGCTTGGGGCTGGAGCATTACAACAATGCAGTCCATAACAAAAGTCCCAAACATGTACTCTATTTCTCACCACAGTACAAGCAGTTATTAAAGCTCAAGACATCTCACTCCTTGGTGCCCCACATACCATACAGCAGTGCCTTCAACCCAGACGCTCTGTCAGTCCTCTTCTGTCTTTGTACAGGACAGCCATCCCAGCCCTTCCAAGTGGAGTGCAACCCCACTCTTCCCAGCAGGAACCCCCATAGCCTGTCTTCTGGGAGCCTCCTTCACTCCTGCCAACCATCTCTCGGTTCCCTGGCGGATGTCAGCGGGTAAACTCCGCTTCTGCTCCCAGACTTCAGCCTTCGGTCCTGGCTCTCTGGCTTGGGTATACCTGCCAGCAATCCCCTCTCGCTGCTCTCCTACCTTCAGCCTTCTCCCAGGAAACACTTTCTGCTTCCTTCCAGGGCTCCTCCTTTCCCCAGTTTCTGCCAGCTCTCACCTCTACCCTTCCTGACTAGAGGAATTTACTCAAACACCCTTTCACCAGCTTTGGCAGTAATTCTTTATAGCCCTCAGGTGCTGCCCCACAGTCTTAATTAGCCAAATAGGAGTACCTGGTCTGGCACCAGGCACTGGACCTGCTCCATTTACTTGGGCAAGCCAGCCTGTGACACCCCCTTCAAGGGGTGCTCAAACCCAGCTATCCATTCACAGCCCTTCACCAGTTCTGGGTTACTAAATTAACAAACGTTCAAAATAAAGTTCTGAAGTCCCTCCATTTACCTCCTTTCAGGTCACTCCCGGGCCTTTCCGGCCTGTAGTCTCACTCCCCAAGTTCAAGGTTTCTCTGCTGGAGCCTACTTTCCCCCAGCAGCCTCCATTCTCCCTGAGAACTTGCCCACTGCAGCTTCCTGCTGATCCCTACTGAGGTGTAGCTACCTAGTAACTAGGGTTGGCTGGCCCCAGGCCTCTTGCCCTTAAAGGGGCAAGTCACCCTGTTACAGGATGCTTCAATATTTGAATGTCTGGCCTGAAACACATTGGGGGAGGGATAGCTCAGTGGTTTGAGCATTGGCCTGCTAAACCCAGGGTTATGAGTTCAATCCTTGAGAAGGATATTTAGGAATCTGGGGAAAAAATCTGTCTGGGGTTTGGTCCTGCTTTAAGCAGGGGGTTGGACTAGATGACCTCCTGAGGTCCCTTCCAACCCTGATTTAAAAAAATCATAGGTGACAAAAATCTGCAGCTCCCATTGACCTCAAATAGCATTCTATATGCTCAGCAATGCTGAAATCAGGCCCATTGTATTCCAAATTAAGCCACCAATAAATGAGGAATCCAAAGTAGGTATTACTGTTAAATGGGTGGACACAGTGCATTTAGAACTGGCGATTTCTCCAATTAGGATAAACTAGAAAAAATGCATAGGGTCTGTTTCTCCCCTCACTCTTTAGGTAAGCACTGCACTTTAAGTTGAATCCTTAAAGTTCTTGTGGAGATATTTAGGAATATTTTCTGAACTTCGTACCCACAGGAGCCATGTAGGATTCGCCATTTGCCCCTAAGGAGAATGTACGCATAAATACTTGGAGTTCTGTGGAATCAGTGCTGATTTACATTGGCATGAGAGTAGAATCAGGCTTATTGGATTCAATAGCCTACAAGGCCCAGATTCACAAAAGTATTTAGGCTCCTAATTTTGACTAAAAGCAGTGGAAGTTAGGAGACTAAATACTTTTGTGGACGGGGCCCAAGCTCTTGTTGCCACCCATGTGGAGTAATAGGCTCAAATTTAAACACTGGGCTGAACTAAGGAATACTAGTTGGCTCAACACTGACTTGATATTGGCTCAGTATTTTTACTATTATTCTAACTGCGCTTCTTTGTTTTTCTAGGTGCATTTTTTTTTTGATGCTTTGATGGGGAAAAAAGCACATGAAAAAAATGAAGGGGGGATTAACTTTGAAATCTCCCATGCAGCAGTCAAGGTCATTGCCAACATGACACAGAAATACATGGCCTAAGCAGGTCAAAGGGAACCTTTTGGGCAGTGTAATATGTTTCTAATAGTACTAAATCTGAACCAGGACTGGTTGGATTTTTTTTTAAATATAGGCAAAAAATAATTTTTCCTGAAAAATTGTCATTTTTTTACCAGATATGAGAGTAGTCAATAAAAAAAAAAATCTTGACAAATGGTAAACATTTACAGTGACTTTGCTGGTTTTTGACTGGCTTTAACCTGAACATACTTTGGTCTTTTGTGGCATCTGAAGCAAATCCCCGTAAAAGTAAAGTTTCAGGTTCCCTTTTCTCATCCTGAATTCTTCAGGACAGAACCGATTTGTATTATATCTGGATATGTCTACACTGCAGTCATGTGTAGGCATCATGTGTAGGCTTGATAGAGCTAGCTCACTAAAAAGCCAGCATGGCATGGCCAGTGGACATCTGAGTACAATCCCACTCAGGACCCTGGGTCTGTACTCAGGCAGCTAGTCTATGGCACAGTCTTGGCCACTGCGGCTACACTGCTATTTTCGGGAACGAACTTGATCATAATTAGCTTGGGTTTGCCTACACATCATGCAATCATACCTCCCAGTTGAAGTGTAGCCGTATCCATAGATCTCAGATCTATTGGGACCTCTTGCACTGGACTGTGACAATGAAATCAACTGACTAGCTAACTCAAATTAAAGAACATAATCAGATATGCACCAACTAGAAAGGATGGAGGCTTGGGGTCTTTGACTGGAATTTATTGGAATGAAGACCTTTGAAAGGATTTTTATTTCTTATTCATAATGTCATGCCTAGGTTGCATAGATCTATTAAGCTAGACCACAAACATTTTTCACTTGGGAGGCAAAAAAATCTGATTTATGTTTGGTTCAACATTAATTTTTAGGCATTTGACCAAACCTGAATCCAAACTTTAGAGCATTCCCCTAAGTCTAAAAATATGTTCATTATCGGGTATTGTTGACTCTTCAGAATGAAGTTATTCTGGAGACTGAGTGATTCAAGGGGTTGGTCACCATTTTAAAATATGAGAATTAGCACTTGTAAATAAAATTTTACTGCAGTATTCCTACAGTTAGAATGTTCAGTACCACAAATACGGCAGTAAATATTATGTTTTTCATGTCAGCTTCAGCAAATGGACATAGAAGCTTTCACTTCTAGGCCACTGCTGTGTATTTTGTTCAGGTCAGTAATGGCTATCATTATTGTCTGATGTCAATTCAATGGCTTATTAACTGGCCTCAGTCTGACCTCAGTTCAGGAATGCACATAAACACTCAACTTTAGCCGCATGCTTAAGTTGCATGGAAGTCAAAGGGACTTACATGTGCTAAAGTTAACCATGTGCTTAAGTGCTTTCTTAAATGGTGGCCTCATTTCCTAGTGAAGTGGTGTCCACACTATGCAAACCAGAACTAAAAGTGACATTTAGTTGGCAGTCTCCATAAAGATGCCAAGCATTGAACAGGCATTGCCAGGGTCTAGAGATTACAGGCACAGGAAAGGATGTAAATGAAGCACCTACCACACCTTTGCTGTTTCCCCACTGCTACTCTCTCCGTTTTCCCTATTAGTAATTGAAAAGAACCTTGCTGTGCTGGAAAGTTATCCTAGTAGTAGCAGCGGTGCAGAATTCCAAATGAGTGCCAGAAGAGCTTATTTTTTTCTTTGGTATCAACATCTTGTTTTTGAACCACTTTAAATTGCAGCAGATTGCTCCTGGCATTTCAGAATTTTCTAGGGAGGATCCCTGGGCTCCTCAGGAATACAAAGTAGTGAGTACTGGAGAAAAATAGATGGGTTACATAAGTTACTAAAGGTCACCATTACCGAGCTTCTCTTTCTCCACTTACCCAAATCATCTTGATGGCAACACTTGAGTTGATGTGTAAAACATTTTGTCCATACAGGGAAATTACAGCCACGACATTTTTAATTAATAAAACTATGCATCCATAATGCCAGATGAAAGTTAGAGTGTAAATCCCACTCACAGTGGCACAAAACCATGGAGGTCTTACAGTAGCTAAATAATCAACACTCATGAGAGAGAATGACTCAAGAAAACAAATGTTAGAATCTACAACATCTCTATCCATAGTCCCTATTAGAATCATCATGTATAAAGGTTCAAGTGCTTTGAGACATCTCAAAGATGTGTCGAGTGGTTTATAACAGAGCTACTTCAGCACTATGGCAAAAACCCCAATAAAACTGCTGGTCGTTGGGGGTATATTTTATCATTTTTGCATTATCCTTTAAAAAGTTAAGGCTATTAAGAACACATACACATGCATCCGAAGAAGTGGGCAGTAGCCCATGAAAGCTTATGCTCTAATAAATTTGTTAGTCTCTAAGGTGCCACAAGTACTCCTGTTCTTTTTACAAATGACATGGCTATTTCTGGTTTTAAATTTACAAAATCAAATCAATTCTGAATGGATGCACTAGAAGTCCTTAATTCACTAAGTAATTTAATTATTTCCTGTGAGGAAGCAGGCAAAAATGCCAAAACAAAGGCATGACCATGGTCTGCACATAAGATAAAAGTCCAAAACCTACTGGCCAGATGTAGGCCAATGTAATCATCATTGAAGCCAATGGAGCTAAGCTGATTTCCCCCAATTGGGAACATTTATAGCGAGGCTAGCACTAAAAGCAAGTAACTCAGCACATACCTAGGCAATGTGAAAGTGATTCATTGCCATTATGTGAAGCCTAGTAACATAAATGTTCTTTTTGTTTAAATCCTAATGTGGGTGTGATCTAAAGTGATTAGGTGAAATGCAGCTCTAGTTTAACTCATGTTAATGGAGTTATATGAGGGTTAGACATTCCATGTTATTTCAGACATGCTGTTCTTTCCTTGCCATAAAAATATACGAATTCTTTACCCTGTGAATTTATGACACAGGTGTACTTCTGTAACATGTATTGAGTTCCCTAAGTAGGCACTTGCAGCGACACCCTGTCAGGAATACAGTGGCTTTGTCTTAGATCAGTTCTTTCTGTAAGGCACAGATTATCTCACTTGTTTTCATGTCAGCAAACGTTTGTTAGGCATAAAGGTTCAGATTCCGCTCTCACTTACCGCATGTGTAAAGTCCAAGTGAAATGAATGGTGTTTCCTTGGTTTTAAACCAGTGTGAAAGCAGACTCAGATCAATATGGAGAGGTAACCACCTTTAAAAGGAAAATGACATTTAAAAATAAAGTTTCTATTTATTGTCCATTTTATTTCTTTAGGTTTGGCATTGCTAATATTCTTCAGGAAACTCAGTGATGTCATTTCCTTTCAACGGCCTCGTTACATAAATGCTGGAAAACAGCCATTTCAAACAGCCTTCAAACAGATGGCCATGTGTATAAATGCCAGAAAGTGAGAGCAGCCACTTGCAGTAAAAAAATGTTACTCCACACATGGTACAGGGTTTATTTTATAACATCTCTCATGGACTTACGTGGCTCATTCTTCCAGACACGAATCCCTTTAGAATACCAAAATACAACAATTACAATTATGTAAATAAGAGAACTTGAGCATAACAAAGCTTAGTGACTCAATGGCTATTAATCACAACAAAGAATTGAACAGTGTTTCATTTGTTTTGTTACTCCAGGACTGAATTTTAAATACTGAACCAGTGACACTTAAGAAGACCTGATTCAAATTGCTTCATGAAATTAATAAAGGAACTTTAGTGAGACTTTAAATTGCGGTGTGTTAGTTGAATCCCTCAAACACAAACCTTGTAGCAAAGGGGCGTGGTCTCCCTCAGAGATTGACAGCGAGGGAGAGCCAGATGCCCCCTGGTAGGCAGAAGCTGGAAGGTCTAGGCTGCCACACCAGAGCGGAAGGACGGGACAGGAACAGGAAGTATAAGAGGTGGGCCCTGAAACTTAGTTGAGGAGCAGCTGCTGAGGAAGGCAGATGCTTCCAGCCCACTGCTGGAGCTGGAACCTGCAAAAGACTTCGACTGTCCTGAGGAGACTGCCCAGGTACAAGGACTGCCTGACACACCAGACACTGAGGAGTTGCTGGAACTGCTGCTTGCAGTGTACCCTGGGGAGATGGAGGATGACCCTTGGATGCAGGTACACCCGAGGGGGAGTAGAGGAAGCAGCCCAGGGGAACTAGAGCCCTGTCTGGCTGTGGTGCTGCCAGAGACATGGTCAGCATGTTCTGGGTGAATTCCCTGCTGACACAGTGACAGACCACTCTGCTGCTGTTAGGGCCCTGGGCTGGGACATGGTGCAGTTGGGTAGCCCTGCATCCATCCCCTCTGCCACTCCACCCCTGGGGTGGCAATACTCTCCCTCCTTAGGCCAGGAGGCCTGCGCTTCTCGGACACCCCCTGCTGGTGCCTTCCCTGGACTGCTTGCTGGGAGTCACAGGGCAGTCACCTTGAGCTCAATGTTCCACTGTGCGTGGAGAGGAGGAGAAAAAGAGAAGCACAAGGAGGAGCATGGTCCTTAAGCCACAGAAAAGGGGAGCAGAGACAACACTGCATGATTCACCCTTCCCTGGGTTCATTCATGTCACCACTGCAGAGTTTGGGGCTATATAGGTTTGGAGGTGCATATTAGATCACAGAGGGATGGTGCCCCTAGCTCTGTTTGCCAGAAGCTGGGAATGGGCAATAGGGGATGGATCACTTGATGGTTATCTGTTCTGTTCGTTCCTTCTGGGCACCTGGCATTGGCCACTGTCGGAAGAGAAGATACTGGGCTAGATGGACCTTTGGTCTGAGCGAGTATGGCCATTCTTATGTTCTTATATGACATGCTGCCCTCCAAACCCAGTGAAAATACAGCCAGCAAAGCTGTTCGGTCTTAATGCTGCTTATCTTCCACATGTTACCCCACACACTCTCAAGGTAGAAGAAGCAGGCACATGTAGGGAGCCAATGGCATCACAACCCTTTAGTGTGCTGTGCTACCAGGGAACCATCGAAGAGAAAAGGGGCACAAGGAGCAGCATGAAGAGAAAGGTCCAACTTGCGGAATCAGTGGGGTCAAACCTAGAGTTCATGGATCACACCACTTACCAGTGCCAAAGCCCTTCAGCTTAATAAACACAAATATGGGATTGAGCTGCATGTGGGACTTTCAAAAGGGTTCAATTGGCCTAACTCTGTTATTGAAGTCAATGATAAAAGCCTCATTGACTTCAAAGGGAACAGTAATAGGCCAAAGATGAGCACTTTTGTAAGTCCCATATTCGGAATTTTGTGACTAATATTTCAGTTAATTGAGTTATACGAAAATACTATTGTCCCTCATTGAACACCAGACTCCTTGGGCCATGCAGGTCAGCTTCATGGTGAGAAATCAATGATATGGAGTCTGGGTATATCTTAAGTTTTACTTAGTTTATTTACACATCTATACTAATCCTGAAACTGAGGCAGTCACAAACAACACAGGAATTTCCTCTTCCAGAAACCCTGGCACACACACAAATGCCCAGTTCCCAGGAAGTTATTCTGTCCTGAGAATTGTCTCCAAATACAAAGAATAGGGCTCAAACTTTCTGCAATCTGTTACAGCTTCTGTCAAAGGACCACCTAACAAAACTAGCACCAATACAGCATTTCTTCAAAGACTAAAAACTTGCTCACACATTAGTAAAAAGAAGTTGTAGATTACAAGTAACAGTACCACTTGGTAACTCCTGCCATAACAATACTTACTCCATGAACTCACTGGAACAATCAGCAGTGTATGTTAATTATGCATAAAAAATTAACAGTAAATTTTTGAGTCTTTTCATCATCAGGACCTTAAGTCTGCAATCACATTGCAATGGAGTTACTCCTGATTTACACCCATGGACATGAGAACAGAATAAAGCCTGTAATCTTAGTTGTAGATATTTTTAAGTAACTGATATTTGACCAGTTTTATCTGTAAATTTTTTAAAAAAAGTTAATACTCTTTCCAGAAATAATATGCTCTTCTGTCTTGTTGATGTAAACATTAATCTCCCCCTCTCCCCCTTTTATTAAAAACATCTGGTGAATGTGCCCGAACAAGGGGCAAAAAGCAGCCATTTTATCCTCTTGTGCTGGCTATCCATATCGCAGGTAGCAACATGAAATGGAGAACAGTCTCCATGGGCTCACTACTGTGTGGTCAGTGGGAAGGCAGGAGTTGAGAGTAGGTCGAGCCAGGTACAGGGCTGGCAGCGGTTACTTCCCTGCAACCCTTACCCCAAAGCATGACTCAAAGTCACATTCTGGCTCCTTGTCTTCTCCTGGGGCACCATAACTTTGCTGTCCTTCCTCAGGACTTCTGACAAAGCCACAGTTTAGCCAAAACTAAATAATTTTTGCAGTTTCCCATTCAAATTTCACACTTCACTTGTTATTTAGGTGTGCAAAAGAAGGATACCTTTGTTGTGCTATATGAAGTAGGACTCAATTGGAAGAAGGTACAAGCAGGTGCTGGATAACTGCAGCTCAGTTGTTTCTCTTTTCTGTGGCAACTGTCTTTTTCATCTCCAAGGAGACTAATTTATCCTCACTGTCAATGCACCAGAGATACAGAAACACACTGCACTGAAACTGTGAGTTGTAGCTCCTAGATACAACTTGAACGTATGCCACTAAAGAGTGCAGGATCAATATACTTAACCAGGAGAATGCTGCAGCGAAGGGCCAAATGTTCCAGCCATTGTTAGGGTTGAAATGCTACTTTTTTAATCCTACTGTGTGTTCCATATGTCAGTTTTTCTGACTGCATTTTCAAAGACAAGCATCCACTCATGTGATGTTTCTCGCAAGTATTTTGTATGTGTTTGATCGCAAAAGGACAGTTTTAGAGACTCTGTTACCTTAAGGTAGGATTGTGTCCTTGAATGTTTTTGTGCTTATTTTGGGCTCTGCTGCCTGAACTCCACCAAATAGACTAATAAGTTCCATATGCCCATTTTTTTTTTAAGAACACATTTTCAAAGCAGCAAATGTTTTGACGGATTGGCTCACAGAGAGCCTGAATACTGTTATACACATCGTTTAGCATTTCACAAGGCCCCCACTGTTAAATTCTGGGAATGTGGCCAGACTGACCTACCTAATACTGCACTAACTAGCTTAAAAAAAAAGGAGAAAATTCTTAACCATTGTGCTGCACTAAAGCATATTTGGAATTTGAACATTGGTGTCTGAGGTTTGTGGGAATTGGACTGGCACCTAACTGGACTGAAGGAAAGAAAGCTTTGTGTAAAAACCAGAAACATCTTTTTAAAGCAGCTCAAACACTTCATCTACAGCTTTAATTTAGGCCCCCGTCTGACAGGATGCTAAACACCACCTGAGAATTAAGCCCCTTACCCAACTGAGTTCAAAAGGAGTTAAGTGTGCCCAGCACTAGCCAAAGAGGCAATCAGCAACTTAGGCAGTTAATTCTGAGCACAATGCAATATTTAAGATGTATGCAATAAAAACAATGTGCCTGTAATGTAGCTATATATGTTCTGTGCATCAGAGATCGAAAAGAAAATGCCCTGTTTGTTTTTGGTTAAAAAAATTGTCAGATATTTTTAAAAGACATTATCACCCGCCTTGCTTTTCCATCCAATTTCTTTTGTATAGATTTGTTCAGTTACACGCATGTTGTAGTCCCAGGTCAGGTATTCTGGAGAGCAGGTATAATTCTATTTTTCCTTTACAAGTCAAAGACAAGCAGAGATTGAACCAGCCAAGAGACCTGAATGAACTGAGAAAGGTGTGGTCAGTGAAACAATGTGGAGGTAACTTCTGCCCTCATACTGTTCATCTCTATTTAAGTCAAATGTTGCCCACAGCATTTTTAACTAGGAAAAGAAAGAAGAGTATTATACTGTACTGGTGTATTAGCAGTGGGAACCATTGCTAATAAAAAGTTAACCTATTCATACCATATGCTACTTAAAAGTGCATCCCAGATACACATGGACCACACTAAGGAATTGCTTTTCAAAACAAAGGGAAGTACATTCACGCCAAGAGTGGCAGGTAAAGTAAATGTACGGCTTTCACCCATGCAGTTATTCTAATAGAATGGCAATATTAATTTTACTGCTACAGTAACTGAAGGACAAAAGTATCCTCCTTACCTGCCTATTCTTTTAACCCCACTTTGTACTCAGACGTGCAACGATAAGAGCCATTCAGAATGTCCTTTGCATCCGAAGAAGTGAGGTTTTTACTCACGAAAGCTTATGCCCAAATAAATCTGTTAGTCTTTAAAGTGCCACCAGACTCTTCGTTGTCTTTGACATACAGACAACTGCTTTGGGCAGAAGACCAAACTAATGTAACCCGCATCTAAAGTATGGAGAAGACTCAGGGAACTTTCCTTTCTCTGGCTTTATGAACATAGACAAGGCACGGACAACCCTCACTTTTCAACCCAGCACTCACGGTTTTAGCTGAGCTTTCATTTTAAAGCTGGGTGGGTGGTTAAAACCCTGTACACCACTTTTCAAAAATGATAGGCGGGATGTTTTGCTGTGATCTGGCCAGTGCAAAGGAGCCAGAAAGGACCAGAGCTCCCTAGCTGGAAATTCCCTCACCAGGGGAATATTCATAGGAAGCAGAAACTTGGCATAACCATCTTCTACACTACCCCATTCAAATCCCATCGAGGGGGCTAGACCACACCATGGCTAAAACTCACCCGGTTTCTGTAATTCCTGGCTGGTGGATGGCCTCTCCAGGTCCATAGCCTGCCCAGTCAGCAGAGATTAGAGCAGCTTCCCAAGCTGTTCTGATCTAAGATGACTCTGGATTTGAAACAGCTCCAGAATCAGAAAGCTGCAAGTGGGTCTCCTCAGTGTCCTCCACGGAGCGATACCCAGCAGAAGCTGAGAATCTGGGCCTTTCTTGAAATGCTTGAAGAGGAGGAAAGGAGGATGGTTTGATTTTATTTTTTAACTGAGTACATACAAGATTGAAAAAATACATAATGAAGGAAACATTTTAAAGCTAGCACAGGATATTTATGGACCAACGATGGGGGGTGGAGGGAGAGATGCGGAAAGTGTTTGCTTTACTACAGTAGCAAAATTTCAGTAAAATGCAATTCTGTCACTATGTTGTCTGCTATTCCTCGCTTTGCCATTCTGGGAATTAAGTTTCACCAGATGCTTTGCCAGTAGTTTCTGTTATCACTGGTAGCAAGTGTATAAGCCATTCATAAAAGCACCTAGTTCTGGGCGGAGATAAGAACCCTCACCTCACGGTACTAACAGACAGACAACGCTTTGCAAAATAAGGCCTTTCATTACAAAAAGTTATTTGTACTTGTTTGGTTTGTACAGTTGGTTTTTCTGCAGAAAAACCAGCTTTAATAATACATTTGTCAATGTCCTTTACAACAATGCATGGAGCATGTAAGAGAAACCAAACAGGATCTGTGTCCTCCATGGCCTGTTTTATCAGGGCGTTCACTTGGTCAAAATTTAATGTAAATAATGGTGGCTTCCTCTTGCTGGCAGCTCTGAGTGTGTTTCTGCTTAATTGGCAGTAATAGGGGAAAGAGAGAGACCAAGTGATCAGGTCACCGAGAGAAATTATACATACATTACTGCCCAGGAACATCAGTCCATCAAAGTAGATAATAGAAGTGTTTGTTTCTTGAGCATTTTGGGCCTAGAGATTATCTCAGTAATAGAAGATGCACATGCAGTTACCTTTCGCACATGCACACGTGAGTATATTGATTTACAGTGTGGGGATGTTAGAAGCAGGACTCCCATTTTCACCAGTGTGGAAGGCCAGTACAAGGCATATTGGACCTCTTAAACCTTGCAAGTTGGGCTCAGCAGGGGGAGCCATGACTGGAGCAGTCAGGCAGGGAATAGAAATAGGCTGGTCCAGAAGAGGATTTTGGTGGCAGGATGGAAGTAACTATGCTGATCTAGCGACCCAAGACCTTTATATTTGGAGCACGCAAAGGTAGTGGTGGTTCTTCCGGCCAATTTGGCTGGAATTACAGCTGTGGAGGGGCCATGTCAGAGCATTGATTAGAAGAGTGACTAGGCCCCTGCTAAGATTCCCACACAAAGAGCAATCCCTTGAGTTTTGATCTGACATGGATAAACTTCACCCTGATTGCCTACGTGCTCTGTGATATGAGCTTTCAATTTGCTTGTGGGATTCAACTTTGTTGTCCCTAGCCTTAGCATGGGTGTGCAGGAGGGCTGGGTGCAAGAAGCCTTACCTCCTCACCCTGCAAAAGGGACAGTCAGTCGCAGATTCCGGGGGATGCAGGGATTGCTTTCCTCTGATGTTTGACAGAGATAGCTAATCATGCTGCAGGGAATAGGCCATACATCCCTGAAGCACAATCCTTCCTGGAGCTCTCCAGTGAAATATGAATCCATATCTCCCCTACTCAGGGATGCAGCTAAGTACCACAAAGTAGCCCTCCATTTGTATTCTAAGCATTTAGCATCACTGCTGTCTGCATCACTCTAAAGTCTTTTGAAATGATACAGTATGCTAAGGTAATACAATTAGAAGAGAATTGAAACGAGAAAAATGGTTTCCCAGCAGTAAAGCAAAGCTGGGTGATGGCATGGGAAAAGTTCTGAGCCTATCCTGAAAAGCTTTGCTCATATCCACCCAACTTAACCTGAATATATCAGGTTTGGGTTGACAAATACATATCTATCAAGACATAAACTCACATTGCAAGAAGTGTGTCAAGACACCAACATCAAGATATAACCACATTGTGACACAAGCCAAGAAAAGCCCAGCCACCAAGAAAGCATTCCCAGAGCACGGGTGGCCTGAAAGAAGTCTAACCACACAAAGATGCATCCCGCCAAGAAAAGCTGTGTGCACAGAATTCCGGAGCACAGGAAAAAGGGGCAGGCTGCTGCTTGCCTATGCACGGGACCCATTGGGAAGGCATTATGATACCATTGCAGTACTGTGTTGTCACGCAGCTGGGATTCCATTTCACCTCAACTCAAATATGGACCCAAACTTTGTAGGGTGTGCTCCTCCCTTTGTTGGTGCTTTTCTCTCTCTCTCTCTCTCTCTCTCTCTCTTTAATTAATACCCTCAACCTATTTTAATTCCAGCAACTAACATGTAATATGTTTTGGCAGATGATCCATCAGTGACAAAAATGCAGTTGTTGGTATATCTTACAGGTGTCAGAACTTCTATTTGCCCTGTAGCAATCCAGGAGTCATATTTCTTGGATGATAATAGGTAAGCCCCCTAGTTTACTACTGTCCCTCGGCAAAAGCCATAGAGCTTTATTATTATATGGAATAAATACTCAGCTGATTCTCCTGCCTCTCCTTTCCTCCCCTCTCCTTCCCACTCACTCTCCCACTCCTCCCTGCCTTGCCTCTTCCTTTGTTTGTTTTGGAGACTCTCATTAACGTGTGCTAACATGCCACAGAAATTGGCATTGACATGCTGCAGGATTCTAAGAGCCCTGGAAATAACTCATAAATGTTTCAAAGGAGGGGAATGCTATCCAATTCCAACCCATTGGCACTAATTACAACACAATAAAAATTCGTCTCCATAACAGACCTGGTGCATGAGCCAGAGTCATTATTCTCATTCTCTACCACTACCACCATCCATCCCATCCCGATTCTGAACTCTAATATCCTTCAGTCTTCTCCACTAATGGCTGACAAATAGTATAGAGTAGGAGAGAGAGAGAGAGAGAGAGAGTAATTATCAGTGGTTCACAGACAAGCTGGAAGGCCATACTGAGTGAGATCCTGCAGGGATCAGTTCTGGGTCAGGTTCTGCTCAATATCTTCATCAATGAGATAGTGACATAGAGAATACACTTTTGAGGATGATACCAAGCTGGGAGGGGTTGCAAGTGCTTTGGAGGATAGGATTATAATTCAAAATGATCTGGACAAACTGGAGAAATTGTCTGAAGTAAACAGGATGAAATTCAATGAGGACAAATGCAAAGTACCCCACTTCAGAAGGAACAATCAGTTGCGCACACACAAAATGGGAAATGCCTGCCTAGGAAGGAGTACTGCAGAAAGGGATCTGAGGGTCATAGTGGATCACAAGCTAAATATGAGTGAACAGTGTAACACTATTGCAAAAAAAATAAATAAACCATTCTGGGATGCATTAGCAAGAGTGTTGTAAGCAAGACAGAAGAAGTAATTCTTCTGCTTTACTCCATGCTGATTAGGCCTCAAATGGAGTATTGTGTCCGGTTGTGGGTGCCACATTTCAGGAAAGATGTGGACAAATTGGAGAAAGTCCAGAGAAGAGCAATAAAAACAATTAAAGGTCTAGAAAACATGCCGTATGAGGGAAGATTGAAAAAATTGGGTTTGTTTAGTCTGGAGAAGACAAGACTGAGAGGGGACATAATAACAATTTTCAAGTACATAAAAGGTTGTTACTAAAAGGAGGGAGAAAAATTGTTCTTCTCAACCTCTGAGGATAGGACAAGAAGCAATGGGCTTAAATTGCAGCAAGAAAGGTTAGGTTGGACATTAGGAAAAACTTCCTAACTGTCAGAATGGTTAAGCACTGGAATAAATTGTCTAGGGAGGTTGTGGAATCTCCATTATGGGAGATTTTTAAGAGCAGGTTAGCCAAACATCTGTTAGAGATGGTCTAGATCAGTAGTTCTCAAACTAGGGCCACCGCTAGTTCAGGGAAAACCCCTGGTGAGCCGGGCGGTTTGTCTACCTGCCGCATCCTCAGGTTTGGCCGATGGCAGCTCCCAGTGGCCGCGGTTCACCGCTCCAGGCCAATGGGAGCTGCAGGAAGCAGCACAGGCTGAGGAACGCTTCCTGCAGCCCTCATTGGCCTGGAGCGGCGAACTGCAGCCACTGCGAGCTACGATCGACCGAACCTGCGAACACGGCAGGTAAACAAACCGGCCCAACCCACCAGGGGCTTTCCCTGAACAAGCGATGGCCCTAGTTTGAGAACCACTGGTCTAGATAATACTTAGTCCCGCCATGAGTGCAGGGAACTGGACTAGATGACCTCTCGAGGTGCACACGAGTCTTCTACCCAAGGGCCAGGAACAATTGCAGTCATTGCAATCAGTGAGCTCAGGGACTCTGCATCTTTTGCATGCAACTAAGATTCAACAGAAAAATCCCAAATGTTTTAATTCACAGAGAGTATTTTGTTTGATATAGTCTTGTTGACCCTTCTCCCAAGCGCTCTCTCATTTTTCAGCACTGTTCATTATAATGGAGCTTTGGTTCATTTTAAGCAGGTCCTCAAGGAATCAATTTTGAAGCACAGAGAGGAGAGGAAAGTGATCAGAAACAGTCAGCATGGATTCACCAAGGGCAAGTCATGCCTGACTAAACTAATGGCCTTCTATGATGAGATAACTGGCTCTGTGGATGAGGAGGAAACAGTGGACATGTTATTCCTTGACTTTAGCAAAGCTTTTGATATGGTCTCCCATAGTATTCTTGCCAGCAAGTTACAGAAGCCTGGGCTGGAGGACTGGACTACAAGGTGGATAGAAAGCTGGCTATATCGTCGGGCTCAACAGGTAATGATCAATGGCTCCATATCTAGATGGCAGCCGGTATCAAGCGGAGTGGCCCAAGGGGTCAGTCCTGGAGCCTGTTTTGTTCAATATCTTCATTAATGACCTGGAGGATGGCGTGGATTGCACCCTCAGCAAGTTTGCAGATGACACTAAACTGGAAGGAGTGGTAGATACGCTGGAGGGTAGGGATAGGATACAGAGGGACCTAGACAAATTAGAGGATTGGGCCAAAAGAAATCTGATGAGGTTCAACAAAGACAAGTGGAGTCCTGTACTTTGGATGGAAGAATCCCATGCACTGCTACAGACTAGGGACCAAATGGCTAGGCGGCAGTTCTGCAGAAAAGGACCTAGGGGTGGCAGTGGATGAAAAGCTGGATATGAGTCAACAGTGTGCCCTTGTTGCCAAGAAGACTAACAGCATTTTGGGCTGTATAAGTAGGAGCATTGGCAGCAGATTGAGGGACGTGATCATTCCCCTCTATTTGACATTGGTGAGGCTTCAACTGGAGTACTGTGTCCAGTTTTGGGCCCCACACTCCAATTTTTCCACAGCCTTCTTGTAAAGAGTCCAGCGGAGGGCAACAAAAATGATTAGGGGGCTGGAGCACATGACTTATGAGGAGAAGCTGAGAGAACTGGGATTATTTAGTCTGCGGGAAGAGAAGAATGAGGGGGGATTTGATAGCTGCTTTCAACTACCTGAAAAGGGGTTCTAAAGAGGATGGATCTAGACTGTTCTCAGTGGTACCAGATGACAGAACAAGGAGTAATGGTCTCAAGTTGCAGTGGAAGAGGTTTAGGTTGGATATTAGGAAAAACTTTTTCACTAGGAGGGTGGTGAAGCACTGGAATGGGTTATCTAGGGAGGTGGTGGAATCTCCTTTCTTCGAGGTTTTTAAGGTCAGGCTTGACAAAGCCCTGGCTGGGATGATTTAGTTGGGGATTGGTCCTGCTTTGAACAGGGGGTTGGACTAGATGACTTTCTGAGGTCCCTTCCAACCCTGATATTCTATGATTCTATGAACATAACAAAAATTGTAGCTCGATGTGTTCTGGTGACAGTGCTATGTCATATCAAAGGATCCACAAAATCTGGTGCATTTAACAAACATTAACCCCTGGTAATGTAATGCTTAATCATAATGGCAGTGTGACGTTCAAATTAGGGAGAGAATTTATCCACAGTCCCCAGGAGACAGAGGAGAGGGAGTTTTCTGCCTTTTGTAATGTTCAAAAAAGGACTCCGAGGTAGCCTGTGGAATATGGACAGCAGAAAAGACAATGAGTAACTTTCATTTCCTGTCCACAGTGTGAAGAGTGAAAGCAGCTCAATAATTGGACATGCTTCCTATAATAACAGATAGCAGTTGTGCTAGTCAGCCCCGATCAGATAGATACACAGTGCTTTCTCATAGGGAAGGATAAGTATTCTATTGTTCTTTACTCCTGATAAAGATGTGATGAAAACATTCCCCAAGAACGATTGCTCTCACCCTATATAAGGCCCCAATTCAGCAAAGTGTTAAGCACTGAAGTCAATGGGACTGGTTAAGGGTTTAAGTTTAAGTACTTGCTCAATCAGTGCTTAAATTAGGATTAACTGCATATAAATCAATGGAGGTAGAGTCTGCATAAAACTGATATGTTGGTGAAAGGGGAATCTGGACTCAAAAGTGTAAAAAAAAATCATAGGTTTTGATTTTGCTCCATACACTGGAGTAACTCCACTGAAATTAGTGGAGTCAAACGGGAATAAAACCAGTGCAAGATCAAAATCAGGCCCATGGATTTTCAAGAAAGAAAGCTATTATAGCATCTAAAATTAAAACGCCTTTGCATGCACGCTTCTTTAGTCATTCCTTGAAAATGGGAGTTTTGGCATTGTTGTTTTCATAACATTTTCAACTTGATACCAGAAATTAGCTCTCTTTCCAGCTTCTCAAATTGAGCACTTAAAAAATAATAAGCTGGCACAATTAGAGTCAATTAATAGTAATAATCATCTGCTTCCAGATTGTTTTGAAATGCTAAAAACAATTTTAAAGTGCTTTTCATGTCTTGGGAAGTATTCTCTAACTCAGCCAAGAGCCCTCCAGGTTAGCAATATTTATCTAATTTCATTTAACATTATTCAAGCACATCATCATGCAGACTGCTGAAAAATCATAAGGAATGTCCTAGCAGGGCTGGCAGGATGGGCTCTCCCATCTACTAGAAAGAATCCCTCTTTGAATACTTAGAAAAACAAATCTTGTATTATTTTTAACAGCTGCACCTATATTGGCCTGCTGCAAGAAAACCCTGGCTGCTTTTCAGATTCTTCAAAGGCAGCAAATCTGCTTTTCATTTTAAAATATTTTTCACCAACTTGATGGTAAAATAGACAGTCTAGGAGCCATTGTGACACAAATCCCCCCAGATCTGGACATTAACAATTATAAATTATTAGAGAATCTAGTCAAAGAGCTTAGAAACTAGTCTGAACCCTCAATTAACAATGACTACAGTGAGGAGGCATGGATAGGTACTGGTAGCCTGGGGGTCTGTTTCTGGTAGTTGAAAGACTCTGCCATCGACTTGCTGTGAAACTTTGGGCAAGCCACTTCACCGCTCTGCACTTCAGTTTCCCAATCTGTAAAATGGGGATTATAAGGTTCCCCCTCTTTTATAAAGCACATTGAGGTCTATAGATGAAAAGTGCTATTGTGACCAAATGCACCCCTGTATTCACACCCTACACACTAGTGTAATGGTATTTGTGCAAAATATGCCTTATGAGGTATCATTTGAAAACTAGTCACTGGTCAATAATACCATGGTGAAATGTGCATAGAAACATTATATGTAACGTTATGACCATAAGCTGAAATTATAACTGAAATGTTTTTACCAGACAAGTCAGGGGAGGCAAGGGAGGGAACTAGTTTCTCAAAGACAAAGGACAAGCTGATGCCTCTAGCCAAGTGTCATCGAAGTTAATTGACAATCACCTGTCAAATGACCATTCTTTGACAATGAAGGGGTAGGAACAGATTGATGTGCATTTTAGCAAACAACAACGTGGAACCTCTTTCACCACAAGCTCCATGTCTTCATCCTTACAGCAGGAAGGAACTTTATCTAGGGGTAACCCTCAGGAAGATGCATTTCAAAGGGTGCCTGGACTATAAAAGTGAGGGGCAAAACCACCCCAGGTTCTGGCTCCCTCTCTTTCACATAAGAAGACAAAGGAGCTAGCCCTTTGACTTTGGGGGTGCATCCTGACTTGAGAATTTGGTCAGCAATGTTGCTGGGAGCATGTGGTAAGGATTTTACTTTGAACCAAGTCTAGTTTGTTACATTTTAGCCACAGGCGAGTCGCATCATATGCGCATTTAACTTACGTGAATTCAACTATACACGCTTGGCAAAAAAAAAGAAAAACAAGATACCTGTAAATAGTGCAGGTGATTCCACCCAATGAGTGTATGCCCCGGAGTGAGCGTGAGATGGGACATGTGAATCTGCTGTTCCCTCAGTCGGTCTCAGTTCCCACGTGCCTCTCATAGTGTGAACATCTCACCGCGCTGAGTGTGATTCTAGTGTTTAAAGATACATATTTTTCATACAACATGGCCCCTAAACGCAAGCCAACTACTTCATCTAGTGCTCAACCGAAGACACAGCGATCTGTTCCAACACTGAAGGAAAGACTGGCTGTGTTGGACTTATTGAGAAACGGTATATCGGTCTCCAACGTGGCATGTAAATATGGCTGCAACGAATCTAGCATCCGTGCCATCAAGATTCGAGAGAGAGAAATTCGTCAAGCCGTGGCATCAAGTGTTCCAATAACTGCTAAGGTGATGAGCCAGGTGCGTGATAAGACTTTAGTGAAGACTGAAAAGGCATTAAACTTATGGCTGGAAGACATGAATCGTAAACGTGTGCCTATCGATGGCAACATGTTGCGAGAAAAGGCGCTTAGCTTCTACGCGCTGTTCAAACCTCCTGCCAAAAAGGGACAGCCTTCTGATGAGAAGGAATTCCAAGCCAGCCAAGGTTGGCTTAACAGTTTTAGGAACTGCTTCAACCTCAAAAACGTGCAGACTACTGGTGAAGCTGCATCTGCTAATGAAGAGGCAGCAAAAGCCTATCCCAAACAATTAAAAAAAAATCATAGAAGAAAAGGGCTATCTTCCGGAACAAGTTTTTAATGCTGATGAGACTGGGCTCTTCTGGAAAAAAATGCCCAACCGCACTTACATTTCAAAATCAAAAAGACAAGCCTCTGGCTTCAAAGCACCTAAAGACCATGTACTGTGTTGTTTTGTGGCAATGCAGCTGTGCATTTAATAAAGGTGGGCTTGCTCTACAGGGCTGCAAATCCCCGTGCCCTAAAAGGCAAGAACAAAAATCTCCTGCCTGTGTTCTGGCAATCAAATAAAAAAGCTTGGTTGACGGCAGCATTATTTCTGGATTGGTTCCACAAGTGTTTCATTCCGGAGGTCAAGCGTTACCTCAAAGAGAAAGGACTTGACTTTAAAGTGTTGCTGATTGTAGACAATGCTCCTGGCCACCTTGCGGCACTCCGGTTTGCACATAACGACATTGAAGTCGTCTTTCTCCTCCCCAGTACCACCTCCATCCTCCAACCTCTCAACCAAGGTATGACGTGCTGTTTCAAGGCCACGTACACAAGGCTTATGTTCTCCCGGATACGTAGCACTATGGATACTGATCCCAATCTTAATGTGATGGAGTGTTGGAAGTCCTTCAACATTGCTGATTGCATCACTTAGGGCTGGTCCACACTAACCCCCCAGTTCGAACTAAGATACGCAACTTCAACTACGTGAATAACGTAGCTGAAGTCGAAGTACCTTAGTTCGAACTACAAGGTACTTACCGCGGGTCCACACGCGGCAGGCAGGCTCCCCCGTCGACTTTGCATACTCCTCTCGCAGAGCAGGAGTACCGGCGTCGATGGCGAGCACTTCCAGGATCGATTTATCGTGTCTAGACAAGACACGATAAATTGATCCCAGAAGATCGATTGCTTACTGCCGAACCCGGAGGTAAATATAGACGTACCCTTATATTAAACAGGCAATGGATGCAATCAAGCCTAAACAGTCAATGCATGTTGGTGAAACCTATGGAAAAAATGTGTGAATGATTTTAAGGGCTTCCCGACCGTTGACAAAGAAGTGAAACACATTGTTCAGGTGGACAGACAAGTGGGTGGTGATGGCTTCGTCAACATCCTTGAGGAAGAAATTGAAGAACTAATTGAGAGCTATAGAGAAACATTGACTAACGAAGAGTTAGAGGAACTGATAAAATCGTCTACAGAAGACGAAGATGATGACGACGAACAGGAAGAGCCAGCAAGTTGGAATCTTCATAAATTTGCTGAAGTGGTCCAAGCAGCGAAACACTTGAATGATTTAATTTCTGAATACAATCCCTCTATGGAACAAAGCCTCAAAATCACACGTAGTATTATGGACGATTTGAGACCGTATCAAGAAATGTTTGAGCAGCTCAAGAGACAACAGCAACAGTTGCTGATCACCATGTTTTTCAAGGAAAAACAGCCAGCAGCAGATGAGTCTACGCAATCAACTTCTCGAGCTGAACCAGAGCCAACCACTTTGTCTATGACTCGCTCTCCGTCACCCAAGCTCTCCGTCACCTCCGTTTCCTGGATCTGCATCAAGCCCTGATGACCCCCTGTAATTACCCCCTGTAATTAAAAATACAGTACTGTAAAATTATATTTTGCATATGTACTCTTTATTATATACTGTACATTACTGTATACATTATATATTTATACATATTACTGTACAGGGTTGTATACACAAAACCATGTACAGTATATTGTACTTTATGGGCCATTTAAGGGATTTTCAGGGGTAATTTTGACTATACGCGATTTTCGCCTTACGCGCTGACTTTAGAACCTAACCCCCGCATAAGATGTGACTCCACTGTACTAGAAAGTGTTTTATCTTCATTTCTCTTGTAACCATTTCTGACTTTTAATACCTTATACTTGTACTCACTTAAAATCTCTCTTTTTGTATTTAAATAAACTTATTTTATAAATCTAAACTACCCCAGTGTTAAGAGCAACAGAGGGTCCTGTGGCACCTTTGAGACTAACAGAAGTACTGGGAGCATAAGCTTTCGTGGGTAAGAACCTCACTTCTTCAGATGCAAGTAATGGAAATCTCCAGAGGCAGGTATATATCAGTGTGGAGATAAAGCTCATACCCTTAGAGCCCCGACCGGGGTTATTCTATCTACTACCTAAGATCCACAAACCTGGAAACCCTGGACGCCCCATCATCTCGGGCATTGGCACTCTCACTGAAGGACTGTCTGGATATGTGGACTCCCTACTCAGACCCTACGCCACCAGCACTCCCAGCTATCTCCGTGACACCACAGATTTCCTGAGGAAACTACAATGCATTGGTGACCTCCCAGAAAACACCATCCTAGCCACCATGGATGTAGAGGCCCTCTACACAAACATCCCACATACAGATGGAATACAAGCTGTCAGGAACAGTATCCCTGATGATGACACAGCACAACTTATTGCTGAGCTCTGTGACTTTATCCTCACGCACAATTATTTCAAATTTGGTGACAATATATACCTCCAGACCAGTGGCACCGCTATGGGCACCCGCATGGCCCCACAATATGCCAACATTTTTATGGCTGACCTGGAACAACGCTTCCTCAGCTCCCGTCCACTCATGCCCCTTCTCTACCTACGCTATATTGATGACATCTTCATCATCTGGACCCATGGGAAGGAGGCCCTGGAAGAATTCCACCATGCTTTCAACAGCTTCCACCCCACCATCAACCTCAGCCTGGACCAATCTACACGGGAGGTCCACTTCCTGGACACCACCGTACAAATAAGCGATGGCCACATTAACACCACCCTATACCGAAAACCCACCGACCGCTACGCCTACCTTCATGCCTCCAGCTTCCACCCCGGTCACACCACACGATCCATCGTCTACAGCCAAGCACTGAGGTACAATCGCATCTGCTCCAACCCCTCAGACAGAGACCAACACCTACAAGATCTTCACCAAGCATTCTCAAAACTACAATACCCACACAAGGAAATAAAGAAACAAATCAACAGAGCCAGACGTGTACCCAGAAGCCTCCTGCTACAAGACAGGCCCAGAAGAGAAACCAACAGAACTCCACTGGCCATCACCTACAGTCCTCAGCTTAAACCTCTCCAACGCATCATCAGTGATCTACAACCCATCCTGGACAATGATCCCTCACTTTCACAGACCTTGGGAGGCAGGCCAGTCCTCGCCCACAGACAACCTGCCAACCTTAAACATATTCTCACCAGCAACCACGGACCGCACCATAACAACTCTAACTCAGGAACCAACCCATGCCACAAACCTCGATGCCAACTCTGCCCACATATCTACACCAGCAACACCATCACTGGACCTAACCAGATCAGCTACACCATCACCGGCTCATTCACCTGCACGTCCACCAATGTTATATATGCCATCATATGCCAGCAATGCCCCTCTGCTATGTACATTGGCCAAACTGGACAGTCACTACGCAAGAGGATAAATGGACACAAGTCAGATATCAGGAATGGCAATATACAAAAACCTGTAGGAGAACACTTCAACCTCCCTGGCCACACAATAGCAGATGTAAAGGTTGCCATCTTACAGCAAAAAAACTTCAGGACCAGACTCCAAAGAGAAACTGCTGAGCTCCAGTTCATTTGTAAATTTGACACCATCAGATCAGGATTAAACAAAGACTGTGAATGGCTATCCAACTACAGAAACAGTTTCTCCTCCCTTGGTGTTCACACCTCAACTGCTAGCAGAGCACCTCACCCTCCCTGATTGAACTAACCTCGTTATCTCCACACTGATATATACCTGCCTCTGGAGATTTCCATTACTTGCATCTGAAGAAGTGAGGTTCTTACCCACGAAAGCTTATGCTCCCAGTACTTCTGTTAGTCTCAAAGGTGCCACAGGACCCTCTGTTGCTTTTTACAGATTCAGACTAACACGGCTACCCCTCTGATACTTGACACCATGCAAGGCACTGCATTTAGCCGTATGGAATGGAAATCTGTCAACCTCATGAAGAAACTTGCACAAATTCAGACAGATATCATCTTCCTTTCCAAATGCAAACAGATGGACATCATACCAAATGGACTGAAGGTGAAAAATCCATTGCTATCTACATACTGCACAGACCACAGTGAGAGATTATGCCATACGTTATCAAAGAAACTGAGGAACCACCTGATCAGCATCCTATACAGCAAACAGAAAAACATCAAGAAAGAGCTCTCCAACCTGGAGACTCTCATAAATAACCAACCCTCCACACAAACGGACTTTACTAAAATAAGACAGGAGATCTACATTACACACTTCACCTCTCTACAAAGGAAAAAGGACCGTAAGCTGTCTAAAATCCTACCTGCCACATGGGGCCACAACAGGGGTACCCCTAACTCACCCAGCAATATCGTCAATTTATCCAGCTACACACTCAACCCAGCAGAAGAGTCTGTCCTATCTCGGGGACTCTCCTTTTGCCCCAGCACCCCCACGAACATGATACAGTTCTGTGGTGATCTGGAAGCCTACTTTCGCCGCCTCCGACTCAAAGAATACTTTCATGATAACACTGAACAGCGCACTGATACACAGATACCCTCCCACCAACAACACAGGAAGAAGAACTCCACATGGACTCCTCCTGAGGGTCGAAATGACAGTCTGGACCTATACATAGAATGCTTCCGCCGACGTGCACAGGCAGAAATTGTGGAAAAACAACATCGCTTGCCTCATAACCTAAGTCGTGCAGAACGCAATGCCATCCACAGCCTCAGAAACCACCCTGACATTATCATCAAAGAGGCTGATAAAGGAGGTGCTGTTGTCATCATGAACAGGTCTGACTACCAGAAGGAGGCTGCCAGACAACTCTCCAATACCCAATTCTACAGGCCGCTTTCCTCAGATCCCACTGAGGAATACACTAAGAAACTACACCATCTAATCAGGACACTCCCTACACTAACTCAGGAACAAATCAACATACCCTTAGAGCCCCGACCGGGGTTATTCTATCTACTACCTAAGATCCACAAACCTGGAAACCCTGGACGCCCCATCATCTCGGGCATTGGCACTCTCACTGAAGGACTGTCTGGATATGTGGACTCCCTACTCAGACCCTACGCCACCAGCACTCCCAGCTATCTCCGTGACACCACAGATTTCCTGAGGAAACTACAATGCATTGGTGACCTCCCAGAAAACACCATCCTAGCCACCATGGATGTAGAGGCCCTCTACACAAACATCCCACATACAGATGGAATACAAGCTGTCAGGAACAGTATCCCTGATGATGACACAGCACAACTTATTGCTGAGCTCTGTGACTTTATCCTCACGCACAATTATTTCAAATTTGGTGACAATATATACCTCCAGACCAGTGGCACCGCTATGGGCACCCGCATGGCCCCACAATATGCCAACATTTTTATGGCTGACCTGGAACAACGCTTCCTCAGCTCCCGTCCACTCATGCCCCTTCTCTACCTACGCTATATTGATGACATCTTCATCATCTGGACCCATGGGAAGGAGGCCCTGGAAGAATTCCACCATGCTTTCAACAGCTTCCACCCCACCATCAACCTCAGCCTGGACCAATCTACACGGGAGGTCCACTTCCTGGACACCACCGTACAAATAAGCGATGGCCACATTAACACCACCCTATACCGAAAACCCACCGACCGCTACGCCTACCTTCATGCCTCCAGCTTCCACCCCGGTCACACCACACGATCCATCGTCTACAGCCAAGCACTGAGGTACAATCGCATCTGCTCCAACCCCTCAGACAGAGACCAACACCTACAAGATCTTCACCAAGCATTCTCAAAACTACAATACCCACACAAGGAAATAAAGAAACAAATCAACAGAGCCAGACGTGTACCCAGAAGCCTCCTGCTACAAGACAGGCCCAGAAGAGAAACCAACAGAACTCCACTGGCCATCACCTACAGTCCTCAGCTTAAACCTCTCCAACGCATCATCAGTGATCTACAACCCATCCTGGACAATGATCCCTCACTTTCACAGACCTTGGGAGGCAGGCCAGTCCTCGCCCACAGACAACCTGCCAACCTTAAACATATTCTCACCAGCAACCACGGACCGCACCATAACAACTCTAACTCAGGAACCAACCCATGCCACAAACCTCGATGCCAACTCTGCCCACATATCTACACCAGCAACACCATCACTGGACCTAACCAGATCAGCTACACCATCACCGGCTCATTCACCTGCACGTCCACCAATGTTATATATGCCATCATATGCCAGCAATGCCCCTCTGCTATGTACATTGGCCAAACTGGACAGTCACTACGCAAGAGGATAAATGGACACAAGTCAGATATCAGGAATGGCAATATACAAAAACCTGTAGGAGAACACTTCAACCTCCCTGGCCACACAATAGCAGATGTAAAGGTTGCCATCTTACAGCAAAAAAACTTCAGGACCAGACTCCAAAGAGAAACTGCTGAGCTCCAGTTCATTTGTAAATTTGACACCATCAGATCAGGATTAAACAAAGACTGTGAATGGCTATCCAACTACAGAAACAGTTTCTCCTCCCTTGGTGTTCACACCTCAACTGCTAGCAGAGCACCTCACCCTCCCTGATTGAACTAACCTCGTTATCTCCACACTGATATATACCTGCCTCTGGAGATTTCCATTACTTGCATCTGAAGAAGTGAGGTTCTTACCCACGAAAGCTTATGCTCCCAGTACTTCTGTTAGTCTCAAAGGTGCCACAGGACCCTCTGTTGCTTTTTACAGATTCAGACTAACACGGCTACCCCTCTGATACTTGACACCATGCAAGGCACTGCATTTAGCCGTATGGAATGGAAATCTGTCAACCTCATGAAGAAACTTGCACAAATTCAGACAGATATCATCTTCCTTTCCAAATGCAAACAGATGGACATCATACCAAATGGACTGAAGGTGAAAAATCCATTGCTATCTACATACTGCACAGACCACAGTGAGAGATTATGCCATACGTTATCAAAGAAACTGAGGAACCACCTGATCAGCATCCTATACAGCAAACAGAAAAACATCAAGAAAGAGCTCTCCAACCTGGAGACTCTCATAAATAACCAACCCTCCACACAAACGGACTTTACTAAAATAAGACAGGAGATCTACATTACACACTTCACCTCTCTACAAAGGAAAAAGGACCGTAAGCTGTCTAAAATCCTACCTGCCACATGGGGCCACAACAGGGGTACCCCTAACTCACCCAGCAATATCGTCAATTTATCCAGCTACACACTCAACCCAGCAGAAGAGTCTGTCCTATCTCGGGGACTCTCCTTTTGCCCCAGCACCCCCACGAACATGATACAGTTCTGTGGTGATCTGGAAGCCTACTTTCGCCGCCTCCGACTCAAAGAATACTTTCATGATAACACTGAACAGCGCACTGATACACAGATACCCTCCCACCAACAACACAGGAAGAAGAACTCCACATGGACTCCTCCTGAGGGTCGAAATGACAGTCTGGACCTATACATAGAATGCTTCCGCCGACGTGCACAGGCAGAAATTGTGGAAAAACAACATCGCTTGCCTCATAACCTAAGTCGTGCAGAACGCAATGCCATCCACAGCCTCAGAAACCACCCTGACATTATCATCAAAGAGGCTGATAAAGGAGGTGCTGTTGTCATCATGAACAGGTCTGACTACCAGAAGGAGGCTGCCAGACAACTCTCCAATACCCAATTCTACAGGCCGCTTTCCTCAGATCCCACTGAGGAATACACTAAGAAACTACACCATCTAATCAGGACACTCCCTACACTAACTCAGGAACAAATCAACATACCCTTAGAGCCCCGACCGGGGTTATTCTATCTACTACCTAAGATCCACAAACCTGGAAACCCTGGACGCCCCATCATCTCGGGCATTGGCACTCTCACTGAAGGACTGTCTGGATATGTGGACTCCCTACTCAGACCCTACGCCACCAGCACTCCCAGCTATCTCCGTGACACCACAGATTTCCTGAGGAAACTACAATGCATTGGTGACCTCCCAGAAAACACCATCCTAGCCACCATGGATGTAGAGGCCCTCTACACAAACATCCCACATACAGATGGAATACAAGCTGTCAGGAACAGTATCCCTGATGATGACACAGCACAACTTATTGCTGAGCTCTGTGACTTTATCCTCACGCACAATTATTTCAAATTTGGTGACAATATATACCTCCAGACCAGTGGCACCGCTATGGGCACCCGCATGGCCCCACAATATGCCAACATTTTTATGGCTGACCTGGAACAACGCTTCCTCAGCTCCCGTCCACTCATGCCCCTTCTCTACCTACGCTATATTGATGACATCTTCATCATCTGGACCCATGGGAAGGAGGCCCTGGAAGAATTCCACCATGCTTTCAACAGCTTCCACCCCACCATCAACCTCAGCCTGGACCAATCTACACGGGAGGTCCACTTCCTGGACACCACCGTACAAATAAGCGATGGCCACATTAACACCACCCTATACCGAAAACCCACCGACCGCTACGCCTACCTTCATGCCTCCAGCTTCCACCCCGGTCACACCACACGATCCATCGTCTACAGCCAAGCACTGAGGTACAATCGCATCTGCTCCAACCCCTCAGACAGAGACCAACACCTACAAGATCTTCACCAAGCATTCTCAAAACTACAATACCCACACAAGGAAATAAAGAAACAAATCAACAGAGCCAGACGTGTACCCAGAAGCCTCCTGCTACAAGACAGGCCCAGAAGAGAAACCAACAGAACTCCACTGGCCATCACCTACAGTCCTCAGCTTAAACCTCTCCAACGCATCATCAGTGATCTACAACCCATCCTGGACAATGATCCCTCACTTTCACAGACCTTGGGAGGCAGGCCAGTCCTCGCCCACAGACAACCTGCCAACCTTAAACATATTCTCACCAGCAACCACGGACCGCACCATAACAACTCTAACTCAGGAACCAACCCATGCCACAAACCTCGATGCCAACTCTGCCCACATATCTACACCAGCAACACCATCACTGGACCTAACCAGATCAGCTACACCATCACCGGCTCATTCACCTGCACGTCCACCAATGTTATATATGCCATCATATGCCAGCAATGCCCCTCTGCTATGTACATTGGCCAAACTGGACAGTCACTACGCAAGAGGATAAATGGACACAAGTCAGATATCAGGAATGGCAATATACAAAAACCTGTAGGAGAACACTTCAACCTCCCTGGCCACACAATAGCAGATGTAAAGGTTGCCATCTTACAGCAAAAAAACTTCAGGACCAGACTCCAAAGAGAAACTGCTGAGCTCCAGTTCATTTGTAAATTTGACACCATCAGATCAGGATTAAACAAAGACTGTGAATGGCTATCCAACTACAGAAACAGTTTCTCCTCCCTTGGTGTTCACACCTCAACTGCTAGCAGAGCACCTCACCCTCCCTGATTGAACTAACCTCGTTATCTCCACACTGATATATACCTGCCTCTGGAGATTTCCATTACTTGCATCTGAAGAAGTGAGGTTCTTACCCACGAAAGCTTATGCTCCCAGTACTTCTGTTAGTCTCAAAGGTGCCACAGGACCCTCTGTTGCTTTTTACAGATTCAGACTAACACGGCTACCCCTCTGATACTTTACCCCAGTGTTGTGGTTCAACTGAACTGCTTGGGTAACTCCAGTTAAAGTAGCAAACTGTTGGATATTGACCCCTTACAGGGGCAATGTTCCTATTATATATGGACTGTCCAGGAGAGGGCTGGACAGTGCAGATCACATTTTGGAGGAAAATTCGGAACTGGGATGTGTTGGGGTCACCCTGCGAGTAGTAACTAAAGCTGCTGGAAGCCAGAATGTGGCTGGTGTGTTGCTGGTAAGCTGCTGGGGTCAGAGTTGCTGGACCAGGACTGCAGCTGTACAGACACTCAGCATGTGACCTGCATGCTGTTTGCCTATTTGTGAGCAGTTCGGAAGCTACAGCAGAAAAGCACTGTGAGGCACCCCAAGTTGCAGAGCAGGTGGTGACACAACTTCTCACTGGTTTGATTTGCACCCCAGGATGGTGATAGCTATGCATGTCCTAAGTATTATTGTAATTCGCCTTTAAAGTACTTGGAAGCAGTGACAGAGTTCCAATGACAATTACTGAATTACCCTATTAGAATTAAACCCTGTTTTCTTCACTTACTCAGCTAGTCCCACTAAGACCAATAGGTCTCCTCATGTGGGGAGGGAAAACAGGATTTGGCCATAAAAAGAGAGTGCACTTCATAAACCTCTAATAATGCTTTTAGATCCATTACTCAAAAGTTTGTTTCCATTTAAATAAATAAAATGCCATTTTCAGTAGAAATCTTTGAGTTTCAAGATAGAGGAATAATAATTGGAAGTGGTAGGAGGGCTTCATTCTCTCCTATATAGGAAAAATCCATATATGGACATGGAAGCTCCTGGAGGTTTAGCTTGGGGAGTTTTATTTGAATCCTTCCGACAGAGACCAACTAGCCCCTCAACTAGGACTTGCTCTTCCATCTTTTCTCAATTTTAGCACCACACTGTGGGTTTCCCTAGTTCTTGAACTCAAGAATTTACCCTGTCATTCCACCACTATATATAAAAAACATACAATGGTATCTACAGCCCACATTTCTACGTTCTCTTTAAAATTCGATAGCCCAAAACACATCAGAATCACTGCTGTAGTCTGTAGTGTTCTGTAACACTCATGTTTTTTACCATTGTGATTCTCCACATCAGATGGCGAATTGCAGGGTGAAAGTATAAGTGAAGATTAAGAGTAACACTGGTGCTCAGTAGTGACAACACTAAAATAGCTCTGGGGATCCTGACTCAAATAGTACCTCTGCAATGCAAAACTAGGAAGCCCAGAGATTAAGACCTCCTTTCCTACTTTCATATATTTGGTCATTTTGCTTTCAATTGTTCTTTATAGTCTTTATACAAACATTAAAAGGTGGGTGCTGTAGGGGGAGAACCAGTGCCATATAATTGGCAAACCTATGACTGATACAAGGATATATTTATAAAATTACAGAGGTGATAATCTAATCCACAGATTGCTCATCCCAGTAACCCAGAGAAAATAATTATAATAAACAAAACTACCAATTCCCCAATTAAAACAATTATTAGAAGGTTAAAAAAAAAGCCCTGAAGTTGTTAGCTTATTTGCACTTTCACTGGATTCTGCATAATTGTTAAAAATAGCTCATGTTTATTGTAATGCATTTATTTTCAGATGTCTACATTTTTCTGCATTTGTTGGGGGTGCATTGCCAAGCCCATGATCTGAGGGATGTAATACAGAATCTGTGTCAATTTCTTTCCAGATCAACAACTTTGGCATAGCTTTGTAGAGCACATTGAATATGTGGTGTAGAACATTCAAATGGTTTGTACATAATAGAGAGACAAGGTAGGTAAGGTCATATCTTTTATTGGACTAACTTGTGTTGGTGGAAGGTACACAACTCCTTCAGGTCTGGGGAAAGATATGTATGTACATAATAGATATTTTCAAAGTAGCTTTCCAAATCTTCCCATCATATATATATTAGATCTCTCTGTCAATATTAAGAAATCAATTTCCCCCTTTGTTAACATACTCCTTATTCTGTCAGTTTATGGCACTTACTGTAGTGGTATTTTTTAGTATTTGATGTCAAGATTTTAAATACTAGGTGCAGTTAGGTTCCTTTGGTAAAATCTGGCCCCACTGAAGTTAATGAGAGTTTTGCCTCTGACTTCAATGGGGATGGGATTTCACCCCTCCTGCCTAAATAAGATGCCTGATTTTCAAAAGTGCTGCCCACCCAGCAACTTGATTAAAATCCGTGGGCCAGATTCTAAACTGATGAATGGAGCTAAGCTGATTTGGCCCCGTGAATTTTCCTTCGTACTGTCAAAAATAAAGTAAATCCATTTCCAGTCCTGTAAGTGCTTAAACAAATAGTCATGGTGTATACAGTATGTTGTCCTACTGAAAGTGTTAAAATAAATGGACTGCTTTTTCTTTTCTGTCTGTGCAGCACTGATCAGAAGCCCTTTTTTATAAAATGCAAAATTGACAGCTGTTTTCTTTTCCCCATTGTTTATATAATGGTAAATATGTCCCAAGGGAGAGAGTAAGTTAAAGCAGAGTGAACTTTAAGGGTTAGTTTATATTTACATTTCCATGCAACTCCAAGCCCAATTTTCTGTTACATTTACATTATATCCACATCCCCAATTTGTCTGTTTCATCCACCTGTTGTATCTTATCATAAACCTAGACTGTGAGTGCTCTGGGACAGGGACTTTCTTCTTATTACCTGTTTGTATTGCATATAGCACAAGGGGGCCTTGAAACATGGTTGAATGGGACTGATCACATAAGTGCAGTTATACATGTGTGTAAGTGCTTGCAGGCCTGGGGTCTTACACGCTAAGTAATTGGAGACATGAACTGTACCACTGTACGGTGCCTAGCACATTGTGGGTTTTGCCAGAAATTAAGAATACAATACACTGTAGCATTCTGGCATCCGCTACAATTGCTAAATAGTACCATCCTCCAACCAAAACAAAAAATCCTATAGTATCTATCAGTACATCATTTCCCACCAACTCCCGTAAAAGAGAGAGAGAGAAAAAAAAGCCTAACTCTAAAGCAACGGTGACATTGGCGCGTGTATTTGGACTGCAACAGTGAATAAACTCTTCAAATATTTGTTAACATCATTGAAAGCCCTCATACCACAGTGTTACAATAAGGAGGAGATTTTAAATTTCCTCTTAGCAATAATGACATATCATATGACATATTAAGCAGATATTGACTTCAACTGAGGTGATTAAACAGCAAAGTGTATTGACTTGAGAGGTAAATATTGACAGACAATGAAGCCAAGGTCAATATTTTCTTCAAGGGACAATGAATTTTGATGGTCAACAAAACCTGAAGTCAATCAGGGGACCTTGATTATCATTTCACTTACATTGTGTACATTTTTAACTCCATTGAAATCAGTAGAGCTACCTACGTTTTAAACAGGTAGATGTGAGAGTGGAATTAGGCACAATACATGTAATTTTACACATTTTGTCTTTGTCCTCAGAAGAAATATATTGAAGTCTCTCTATTATGGCCATGAATTTAAGGGTAGCTTTAAAAAAAATGTACAATTTAGAGGTCCTTAGATGCTACTGGTGAGCACTAATAAAGAAGCAGAGCTATGAGTCTGTGTTGTGACTGCCCTGAAAAAATAATTCTGGGGAAATTATTGTTGATTAGTTGCACCCTTCCTGTTATCTCACAAGTTCATATATGATTGGAACGATCAACATAACAGTGCTTCCAGCCCTCAAGATCAATGGCCTCTATGGAGATATAGAGTAGAAACTTGGGGCCAAATTTGAAACCCTTACTGTCACTGGTGAGCAGCACTCCCATGGGTCGTCCCATTGAAGTAAATAAGAATACTTGTGAAAATAATTGCTCACCAAAAGGGAGTAAGGGGTTCACAATCTGTCCGTTACTATCTCATCAATCAATTGACAGATTTTTTTCCTGCATATAATACAGGAAAACTCTGATTTTTCTGAATGGCCAGTCTGATTCATTACTGCATTATTCTAATTTTACACTGGTGACTTCAGTGGTTACGCTGGCATAAACCTGGAGTAATACAGTGGTCAATAAGGCCCTCCATTTCTATGAATCTCACTTTTATGCCACTTTTATGTTTTCACAGCCTAATAATAAATTATTTATTCAACAAACCCCATTTCATAGAAGCATTGGATGTCCCCAAGAGACTTTCTCAGAATTAAGGCTTTCCTGTAATCAATAATACATCAGGATTAAGTGCAAAGGGCAGCCACGGAGGATTATTTCAACATGAAAAAAAAAATCCATCCTTGACTTTTTTAAGAGTATTTCAAAATATGTTCTATACACAGCAAACAGCACACATGTGGAAGAAGCAATTCATTGTCAGATATCAGCAAACACCATGTCTAAATTATTTCTAACTCTGATCACACCACCACTTGGAGTGTCATGGGTTATCCCTAACTACTGAAAAGACAAAAAAAGGAGGGGGGAGAGGTTATCATGTCCCCTTCCTTATATGTAAGGCAGATAGCTAAATAGATAAAGATTTTGCAATTGCTTTTCCAAGCACTAATGAGAAAGAACAACTATTCAGATTCACAACACCAACGTGTATGTAGGACTTTGATACGAAACTGACTTGCCTGATGTAACCTCGAAATCCACAGTGTAAAAATAAGCAAGTATATGATGTTAGTGTTGGCAATGAGTACTGCTGAATTGCAGAGAAATACAGGATGCTTCTGCTGTTTCCTTTTTGCCAAATACATTTTCTAGGCCTCTTGGAACAGTTCTTGTTAGGCATTTTCTGCAAATATAAGCTGTCCAATGTGAATGAGTTGTTTACTGATCTGACATTTGTTAGATAGCATTTCTTTTTGCTGAATCAGGAGCAATTGCTTCTGACAAGCACACATTGAGAATAGTGATACTGCAATAAAGTGGTTTTAAGTCTTGAAAGTTGGAACAGCATGTATTACTAATAAAGGGTCATGCAGTTTGGCACATCCCTTCATGTAACCTTAAATTAATACTTAGTCTTCCTAAGAGAACAATGGAACTGAAATATTCCAAATTTTTATTTTCCGTGGGAATTTGCCTCCATGAAGGACCACAGAATTTGTCCCAAAGTAAATGAACAGTGTTCTTGTAAAGACAATCCTACCTAAAAGAATGAACTACATCACAGCACATTCTAATTCTGGCCCTTTGAGTAGTATAAGAAATCTAGTAACCAATCCCTAATATCTCTGTACGAGGTCTGTCTGTGGGATAATTAGAAGGGGCAATGGCATGGAATTTAGCACTGAACTCACAACTGTTTTACCAATGAAAAATTGTCAGATCCTGAAGTAGTACAATTCCCAGACCAGTTGAACAGGGTTTTTTTTTTGATTACCTCAAGAGAAAGATAGCTGTCACCCCCTTAAACAATCCTCAAAATACAAATAGAAACATTTGTACCGATAGACCACCTTTCATCCATAATGAGCTTTATCTATCTTAATTAATCCTTGCAACCTGTGCAGTCATTAATAAAATAGTCCTTTTGCAGACTGGTAAACTGCAGCGCAGAGCTCAAGGGCCTGATTTTACAGAGACGCTGAGCACTAAAAAATCAAAGGGAGCTGAAGCAGGCACCCACCCCCTGTGAAAGTCATGCCCTAAGGGTATGTCTACACTGCAGCTGAGAGTGAACCTCCCAGCCTGGATAGACAGATTCACACTAGCAGGGCTCAAGCCAGCATGCTAAAAATAACAGTGTGGACATTGCAGGTCAGACTGGAGCCTGGGCTCTCAGATTGAGACCCCAGGTCCAGCCCAAGCCACAGGGTCCACACTGTTAGTTTTAGCACACTAGCTTGAGCCCCGCTGGCATGAGTCTGTCTACCTGGACTGGGAGGCCCACTCCTAGCTAGAATGTAGACATGCTCTAAGTGACTTACTCTAGGTCACTATAACCCAGAGGTCCTAACTCCCAGTTTTGTACTTTAGCCACTGGACCAGCCCAATGAAATATTACATCCATTTAGTTTGTTTTTGTACTCCTAGGGCCTAATTCTCAGCTACAGTGAGTGTTTGTGTATACACAGAAATTGCACCTATTGAACTAAATCCATATCTAAATCAACTTTTGTTAAGTTGATGCCATCTCCTTAAATGGACACATATGGATAAATTGCTTTTAGAGTGGCTAATATCAGTTTATCTTAGTGAGTCTGAAACCTTTTTAAGTATTCACACATGGGGGATTCCTATGTGTAGACTGAGGGCAAGACCCCTGTACATCGCTATGGCTGTGTTAGTGAGCGTAAATGTAATCAAGTAGCATCAGGGGGTCCTGGTGTAAATGAAAATCAATTTTTTCTTGCTATATATTCAAAGAAAAGTGAATACATATTTTGAAAAGTGTTTATAATGCAAACTAGTTCTTATACTGGAGGAAATAAAAAGCGCTTTTGGATTTCTTTTCTTCTTTGCTTTTAAGTTTTTGTCACAAATAGTTACAAATAACACACATTCTGTGAATATTGTAAAGATAAATTAAGAGACTACCCATGGGATATAATATTGTTTGTTACAGGATAACAGACTTCTGCTGCTATGCATATGCTGATCAGGCAAAGCTGAGGCGTTTATGGAAAATATATGTTGAAGCAAAGATGACAAGTTTATTTTTAAAGCGGGAGACAGTGTTCCTGCAACAACATTCTGCCATAAGCATTTTGTTTCTGTTATACCATAAGGGATGCTGATTTTAAATATTTGATCATATGGAATGTTGCTGCTACAGAATGAGAACTACTTATTATTGGCCACATTGTGCAAGTACTTTGAGCCAGTTGGTTCATGTCAGTAGTCCAATTAACAGCAATAGGTTATGAGTCAGGTTTACTCACAGGAGTAAGGGTTTACCAAATCAGGCTCTAAGGGCAGGTTGTGCCTTGAAGAGTTCTGGAAGGAATTGTGAACCAAGAGCCCACATATGTATCCAGAAAGATAGATCATATGCAGTATATTCTGACTTAACATGCTTCAACTAATCAGAGATGATGATCTCCATAAAAGAACAATTTTCCTAAATGCGTTTTTTGCGTTTACAGTTAAGTAGTTTTTTTCTGCTGTGAGCAGCTTCTTGCATTCTGATTGAATGTTGGAACAAAGAGCACTGGGCCTGAGATTGGTGATGTAATACAACAGCGCATATTTGACAAAACACCTGAAGAAAGTAAAAGGGCAAGTGAAAAGGTTGAGTCTGATGTTCAAAATTAAAAATGCTTTTGTTTCTAAGAATTCATTCCAAAACTATGGGAATACTAAGCGAAGAAACATTTCCAAATAAATTAAAAGTTATGCAGTATCTTATTAAATACTTCTAATCAGTTTTGGGCTTTGCATTTTGTAATTCAAGAACTGACCACGGTTCTCTGAAGCTTACTATGTGATTGGGAGGGCCCCTTTTATTTTTTCTTAATAAAGGGATGCTTTTAGAAAGAGTGTATCTGAATTCCTGTTAGCAAAGAAAATGCAATGACCTGTACAAGTGTTTTCTTCAACACAGAATCCATCACTTCGAAAATTATGGTGTAGGTTACTTCTTCCCAAATCCCGGTCAACTCTGTTTCTAGTTGAGCTTTCAAAGTGTAATCTGCCCAGAACAAAGTTTGAGTTTCCAATCAGCACTCCTCTTTTTTCAGACCCTTGATACACTGAGGAAACTTAATTAGATGTAGGTGATTGCTAAGGGGATCTAGAGTCTTTCACCTGTAGGTTCCTATTCAATATCTAGCCCAAATCAGTAGTGCCTGAAAATTATTACCATCTGATGACTGCATGATGGCCTATGTGATAATGAGTTTGGTGGTCAATTCTCTTTCCTAGGTGTTCAGGCAACATGCTGGCTGTTAATAGTTTGTGCTGCAGGGCTGGCTGAAAACCAAGACTTCCATTTCATAAAACTATTTGAGGTTTCATCATTTCTTTTTGTTTTGCGTTGGACTGAAAACTAGAGCATCTGAACCTTTTCATGGAAAAACCTAGTGTGAGAGACTGCAGAATAGCTAATAGCCCAGTGGTTCGGGCACCCGTGTGGAATGTTGGAGATCCAAGATTAAGCCTCTACTGTTTGATTCAAAATACGAGCTTGAACCTTAGTCTCTCACATCCTGTGCAAGTGCCCTAACTACTGGGCTATACAGCTGGTCTCAATCTCTTCTTTTGGAGCTGTTCCACTTTGCATAAATGATTAAATATGCTGTCACTAAAAGACTGACTGACTATAGCCCAGGGGATAGAGTACTCACTTGGGATGTGGGAATCAGGCACTGCAGGGACTTGAACATGGGTTTTCTACATCCCCATAGTACCCTAACCACCAGGCCATTCTGGGGTGAGAGTGCTCATTTTCCCATTTTGTTCAGAAATTCAACCCAGGACCTGAGAAACTTTCCTGATAAACAACAAAATGAAACTCAACAAAGACAAATGTACAGTGCTACACTTAGGGAAGAAAAAACAAATGAACAAATACAGAATGGGGGATAACTGGCTTGATGGCAGCAGTGTTGAGAAGGATCTGGGAGTTGTGGTGGATCACAACCTCAGTATGAGTCAACAATGCAATGCTGTTGCAAAAAAAAAGCAAATGCAATTTTAGGTTGCATTAACAGAGGCCAAGCACACAAATCATGGGAAGTGATAGTACCACTCCATTCAGCACTGTTTTGGCCTCTGCTAGAATACTGTGTCGAATTTTTGTCACCAATGTATACATAGAATGTAGAGAAACTGGAAAGGATCAAGAGGCAAGTGACAAAGATGATCAAAGGGATGGAATGCAATCCATATGAGCAAAGGCTGACGGAACTGAGTATGTTTCGTTTGGAAGGTAGAAGATTAAGGGGGGGATATGATAGCAGTCTTCAAACATTTGAAAGGCTGCCTTAAAAAAGATGGAGAAAGTTGTTCTCTCTTGACACAGAAGGAAGGACAAGAGGCAATGGGTTCAAACTACAGCATAACAGATTTAGATTAAAAACAAAAATTTCCTAACTGTGAGAACAGAAGGACAATGGAACAGGTTGTGAAAACTTCTTCACTGGAGGTTGTGAAAACTCCTTCACTGGAGGTTTTCAAAATGAGGCTGTATAGCTATCTGTCTTGGCTGGTTTAGACACAACAAATCTTGCATCTTGGCAGGCAGTTAGACTAGATGATCCTTGCAGTCCCTTCTAACCCAACTGTTCTATGATTCTATGAAAAACTCCTTTTTATTGTCCTTCATTTTGCTGGTTATAGAGGTCTCCTTGTGTGCTTTGGCTTCCCTTATCAGTGTTCCACAATTCCTAACTTCTGATTTATATTCATTACTATCAACTTCTCCTTTATTCCATTTGTTATATATTATTTTTTACAGCTGCCTTCACTTCCCCTCTAAACAAGGTTGTTTTTTTTAACCAGCACAGCCTTCTTCCTTAATTGTGGCTTTTAGAGCATCTAGTAAGGTGTTCTTAAATGATAACTAATTATCATTCACATTTTTCTGATTACATTCTTCCTTCCAGCAAATTTGGGTCATAATTGTTTTCAACTTTGTGAAATTGGCCCTATGAAAGAACCAAGTATATGTATTACTGCTCTCAACTTTACTAAAAGCTAGCAGCACAATTAAAACTAATTGGAGCCTTTCTTGGCTGTCTCAACAGAGAGACAAAGGACTGAAATCTCATGATCTACCCTCTCTCCTGTTCAGTGTTAAGATATACAGTGGGGAAAGCTTGAGCTACTACAGTCATTGCCTGATCAAGAAGACGACAGCCTCCAAGGCTGTCAAGGGGGCTCTTTACACAACCACTGCATCAACATAAATGTTTGAAAAGTCCTGAAATTTGTCTTTTTATTTACCCCTAATTCATCATCTTGATTTCTCAGTTAGGAGCAGTGTGCAAGTGAGATCAGCTTCAACGGGACATAGTGTAGGATGAAGTCTGCCAAATGACCAGATTCTTGGTTTCTTTTCCACCTCATGTTGTTTATGACCTATGCGGGGGGAAAAATCTTATTCATGTTGCCTGTCAGACAAAATTTCATTACTTCAGCTTCATTCTATTATCCTTTTTGCATGCCAGTCACCAGGTTTGCACCCTGCCTTCCTTCTGATAAAAAGAGGGGGTTTTTTTAGGATTCCTGAAGATGGGTATACTTTCAATTCGGCTGTTTGAGCTTGGGAGGAGGGGAAGAGAAAGCAGTTGTTAAACTACTGCCATATTTTCCCTTCCTCCACTCTTTAACCCTCCTGCATTTTGCAATCCACTATCCCTGTTGATGTGGTCATTTCTGGTCTATCTGACCCTTGCATAGTGTGTTTAATCAGTAGTCTTAAGTTACCGTTTCACCCTAGCCATGAAAGCAAATGGTTAACAAGTGCCTAAGAATCTCTATAATCGCTGACCTTCAATAGTCTATATAATGTGACTTTAGGCCACTGAGTAATAAATAGACTGGTGTAATATTTACAGACATGTCTGGAATGCAGTGAGTTACTGTCTTCTCTTACTCAAAGTCATTAATGGCCCCGTTAGGAGTCAGACTGCAACTGCTCAGGCTCGTCCACCAGCAGTTTTATCTCCTTTGCAGCTAGTGTATGCTGACTCCTTCTATTTTATTTTGATTTGTTGTCACCTGGTATGTTTCCCAAACTTTAGGATTCACATCTTGTTGAAAGGAGGTAAGTGTTTTCAGCTAACTCAGTCCCAATCATGGATTCCCCAGGTCAGTAATAAGGACAGCTCATAGAGACAGTGTTTCCCAATCAGTTACTTCCTTTGGAAGGGACCACGTTGCTGGTCTAAAAAGAAATTTTCCTAGTGAAAGTACACAACTAAACTGTGCCTCTCTTTAGCAGCCAGTTTCCACTGCTATGAAATGATGAACACTGAAGCAGAGAGACAAATTAGGAAATGTGTTCTGTAGAGTAGAAGCTAAAACATATGAGAAGATCATTTTCTTGCTTCTAAGACAAAAATCTAAATGCAAAATTGGGTTTTGAAAACTTTGCAGCATTACATGAAAGAAACAGCTATTGCCTTCAGTGAGAGTCAGGCCCTTGATCTTTGCCAAGGACACAGGATTTACATATAAGAAGAGTCGAGGGACATTTCACAAAGAATAAAAATCTGCTCTTTCGAAGCAACGGATCGAATTCATAACATTTCAGAGTTCCATTAAAATGTATGGTAATTGTTTGCAGCTGCTATTAAACTATTTCCTTTCAATTCCATGGCATAAAAGGCAGAAAGAAAGAGTCTTTATGCCAATTTTTATGGCTCATACTGTTGGCTGTAAACCTCTCTACTGTGGTCTCCAAACCAATTTTTTGTTTTATTTGTTTTATTCCAAATACAAAACAATGCATAAAGTTGTTTTATGTTTAAAAAGCAAACTAAATAATAAAAAAGCATAAGAATTTACTGAAATAGTTGCAAAAGGGGAACATAAGGGCTGACATTCTGAAACAAACCAATGGTCCATTAAGTCTAGTACCCTCTGTCTGGCTATGGCTACTTCTTCATAGGAAAGAACAAGCCCTCATAAAACTCCTTATCATGCAAGACTCTACAATGGGTCAAATCTCTACCTGAGGATTGGTATCCACTGTAGTTTTTATCCTAGCTTGTATAAATGGTTTAACTGTGGTAAGGAGTACGTAATTCAGCCGAGAACTTTGCCCTTTGGGTATATTTACCTAATGTGACCCGGAATTAAGACTCGTTTGCTTTTTAATGTTAACATCATGAAGCTAAACTTGACTTTCAATAGAATGCTTCTATATTTCACATAATTACTTCATGCTATAAATGCCCACATGGCATACTGTTTCAGAAAATAACAGCATTTCATTAAATAACAGGCTATGGCTACTGGAACGCAACACGAAGATGTCTGCTCCAAATAATCTGTCTGCCATCCACACACTACGTGGAACAAAGAGTGAATGGAAGTCTCCTTTTTTTAAGGGTTTTCATTTGGGGTCAGTACAAAACAGACTATCGCACTTGGTTATTTTTGCACAATGGTAAATAAGGAAATGTGAGAAATCTGTCTTATGTTATCATCTTCCTCTGATATTGGGCAAGCTATTCTTGGATGAATTCAATGCATTCTTCCCTTTCCATCTCTGCATGTGTGCAAGAAATGTGTGTTAAGATAATGACTTGGCACTTTGTATCCATTTCCTATTTGGGGAATGCTGCTTTAAAAAGGAGGCAACAAGTGGCAGAATACTAGTATTGATTTTTATTTATTATATAAAATAAATGTATGTTTGGAGGTAGGGCCAGCCTTGGGGAAAATAGCTAGAGCCGTGTGCGGATACAAAATTTGTGTCCGCATATGATCTGCAATCCGCAAACATGGTCTGCGGCTATCCACAGATTTGCAGGGCTCTAAAAATAGTACCCTGGGTGGACTTGTATTTTGATGCCCCTGGCCCTTGCTGCCTCCCTGAGCTCCCCAACCACCCCCCCAACCAGGCCCCGGCCCCGGCCCCCACTGCCTCTCTGGGCTCCCCACAAAGGGTCAGCAGCCCAAAGGGAGGTGCAGCTATAGGAGGGCACCAGAGGGCTGTGGTGGCAGAGGGGCATGGTGACCTGAGAGCCCCAGAAAGTGGGGAGGGAACCAGAAGAGTACAGCTAAAGTCTCACTGGAGTGGGATGCAGGGGAGGAGTGCAGAGACATGGGTGCTCCAGAAGGACAGATCTCCCCCCACACTCCAGTACTGAGCATCCCCAATATTCAAGTGCCCCTCACCAATCCCAGGGAAGGTACGTTATTGGGGGAGGTTAAAATACAAACGCTCCAGCGCACTGGAGGTAGCTAGGGTAGGTGGTGATGGTGGAAGTTTCACTCCCGAAATATCCCCAACCCCCTGCGCTGACACCTCCCTTTGGGATGAGAAAGAAAAAGGGGAAGCTGCTGAGAGCTGGGGAGTATGGGGAACTAAGGGATCAGAGTGTGGCATGCATGAGGGGGACCTTAAAGACCTGGGGGACTCCCTGAGAATTGGGGAGAATGGGGAGAGCCCTGAAAACTGGGAGGCGGGGACCTGGGAGGAAAGAGGGAAGGGTCTCCCGGGAGCTGGATGGGCATGGGGTGGGGCTGGGACCTGGGGGCAAAGGGAGGGATCCCTGCGAACTGTGGTGTAGGGTCAGGACTCCCCCAGACTTACTCATCTCTTTCTCTGCAGTTTCAGTTCCCTTCCCCTCCCAACCCAGAAGAGGCTGGCAACTTCCAGCTCCCATTGGCCGGCCGAGATGCTACGCTCGCCTTCCATTGGGCGGCATTGCTTTCATTCAGGCCACCCATGAAAGGAGGAATGGTCTGAGCTGGGACAATCCCAGGGGTTGGGGAGAAGAACCCACTGGCTCTCAGAGTGCAGAGGTGGGATTAGGAGCTGGGCTGGGAAACCAGGTAGAGCAAAGAACAGGGGGCCTCTGCTCAGGAGCGGGGAGGCGGGCACTCCTGCCATGCCGGGCCGCATCCCACAGGCAGTGAGGGGAAGCCGAGCCCCTTGCATCGTCACCATGACACACACACAACACACACACATGCAGGTCGCCCACCCTTAAGGCCAGCCCTGTTTGGAGACCTATAACATCACAGATGGATGATAATGTGAGACAAACCATTCTCAGTCAAAGAGGGTCATCGGTGGAATGATCTTCTAGAAGTCAGGCAAACTCATAGTCTGGCTAACTTCAGGGCATCTTGCAAAATCCTTGTCTATGACATGCTTCCCCATCATAGCCAGATTATATAAAGTGGAGAAGGAAAGAAAACAAACAAACAAACATGTATTTCTCAAGCAGATCATCCTCTATCAGGGAAAGGGAAAAAGCAAAAGCCATCTGAAGCCCACTTTGCCATGTAGACCTGATATGCTTGGGATGTGCTGTTATACTACAGTGGTGGGTACGACACAAAACCTAAGAGAGATTAGCTGACGTGCATTGTCTGCAAGAAAGAGTTCACAATCTTTACAAGAATCTTCCAACAATGGAACCCAGAATATTTGTACAGTACCTTTTGCTAGCAAAAGAAAGCCCTTTCTCTTCAAATGGAAGTGGTCCATTTGAGGGGGCCATGGGTTTAAAAAAAAGCTTCAAAAAGCATACCCCGGGCTATGAATGATGGTCCAAACCCACAAACCCTGGTACACATGCTTAATTGAAGTCACTGGGATTAGTTGTGTGTATCAAGTTACGCATGTGCTTAGGTATTTGCAGAATCAGAGCCTATGATAATCCTCTTTATTTTAAGCAAAATGTATTTTCTCCAAATATTTAAATGATGAGCAACTGCAGGACAGAGCCAGTTCTCACTTACACTTGTTATTTACACTCGTTGTGCTGGGCACTGAAGAAACGTTTAACGAAGAGTCAATCGCTGCCCTGAAGTGTTTACAATCTAAGTGTAAGCCTGGAGACAGGTGGACACCACACAAGGTGTGTCTCCAGTGCAAGCAGAGATGTGGCGGCAGTACAGGTAAACATACCCAAACTAGCTTTAATTCAGCTCGCTCAAATAAGAATAACAGCGAAGCTGTGGCAGCACAGGCTGTACAACTCTATTCTATGATTCTAACTCCACCCAGGAGCCTCGGTTTGTTCTCAAGCAGCTAGCCTGAGCTGCTGCCGGTGCTGCCCTGGGTTCACAAGCTAACTCGGGTATTTCTGGTCTACACTGGGGTGGGAGAATCGATCTAAGATATGCAACTTCAGCTACGAGAATAGCGTTGTTGAAGTCAACGTATCTTAGATCGACTTAGAATCACTTACTTTGCATCCTCGTGGCGCGGGATCAACGGCCGCCGCTCCCCCATCGATTCTGCTTCCGCCTCTCACTGTGGTGGAGTTCCGGAGTCAACGGCAGAGCAACCGGGAATTGATTTATCGTGTCTACACTAGACGCGATAAATTGATCCCCGATAGATCGATCCGGCAGGTAGTGTAGACGTACCCGCCTGTGCTGCTGTCACACCTCTGATTGCAGCATAGACAATCACAGAGACAGACAGGGGACACAAAAGGAAACAGCATGATGATACTGGTCAGCATAGGTGCTGGAACTAGGGGTGCTGGGAGTGCTGCTGCACTTCCTGGCTTGAAGTAGTAATAATAACCCAAAAACATGGTTTCTGCCTTCAGCACCCCCACTATAAAAATTGTTCCAGCACCACTGCTGGTCAGCATGATAAGCTGTGGTTACAGCACAGTGTTACAGCTGTGAATCTGGAGTATAGTAATACCATTAAAATTAGAGGCCCCCTGTCCCTCACACAACACAGTTCCTGTACTTTATTCCTGTGAATAGCCTCACTGAAATCAGGAGGAAGTCTTTTCAGGTTTGGGGCATTAGGCGTTACACTAGATTTACACACTCTAAAAACAATTTTGGCCCAATTTTTCCCAGTGAGACTGTTGGATTTGATGTAGAGCTGTGTGAAATTCAGTGTATGTTTCGCAAAACCTGACATGGAAAATATTTCTGTTTCCATTTGTCCTATTTTATACAACCCCAAATTTCACTTGTTTTGTAGAATTATCACAAAAAGGATGTTTCACGTAAAAGCCATGGAAACCATACATTTTTGCAGGTCTTAGCTGCGAACCCAAATTTGCTATAAAATAGGCTCATTTTACTGGCAAAATCTGTTTCATGCAAGCAGAATGGTTTCTCAAAATGATTCCATATCTGAACCGATATAAAGTATAAAAAGCCCTTAAATTTCAAGTTGTTTTTCATGTCTTACAAATATTTTGCAAAGCTCTAATTTTCCCCTCATTTTAAATTAAGATGGAAACATATCAGTGGCTTCCTACAGTGCATACATGATTAAATGTCCCTCCACACTGCTGTCTAGACAAGGCAAAGTGACAGAGTGGTCTCTGCTTCTGCTGTGCAGCTTTGTGCTTGTCATTGAAATACTACTGTTAAAAATGGATGGAAAATGGTGACAAATGGAAAAATGAGAGAAGACTGATGGAAAATGGTGACAAATGGAGAAAAATAAAATGAAAAGACAAGTCCGTATTTATCTGTTCTGTACTCTGTAGACCCAGAGTTTTTCACAGTAATGAAAAAGGCATTTTAAAATACTTACAACGCTTTCTAATGCCTCTATACTTTATGGAATGTACGTGCCTCTCCCTTTTTCTTCTCCATTGTATTCTCTAAGCCTTCTGTTGGCAATTTCCCTGTTCCTTAGCATGAAAGGTAAACAATTCTCCTGGAGTCAATCTCTTTGCTGTTTGGCAGTGATTCTCAAACTTTTGTACTGGTGACCCCTTTCACATAGCAAGCCTATGAGTGCAACCCCCCTTATGAATTAAAAATACTTTTAAAATATATTTAACACCATTATAAATTCTGGAGGCAAAGCGGGGTTTGGGTTGGAGGCTGACAGCTCGTGACCACCCACATAATAACCTCATAACCCCCTGAGGGGTCCCAACCCCCAGTTTGAGAACCCCTGCGTTTGATGTCTTATCTACCCATGAGATGTTCATGGAGTGAAAGTGTCTTCTCCATTGGTGCAATTTGTCAAGGCTGTAGCCTTATATTACTTGTGATGACATCACAACAGCCAAGCATGCCCTTGTGACCCCAAGGGTTGATTTTTGTATTTCCCTCCTAGCAGGGCTTTTCCGTCATGAGCAGTTTGTTCAGCAAGCAGCAGCATGTTTGAGCCGCTGTGATCTCATTCTGACCACCCTGGGTTCTTTACATTGGCTGACTACTACCAAAGGATGGATTAACTTTGAATTGGTGCTGATGGTATTGAAAGCCCTTAATGGGCTAGACCCTGGCTATCTTTGAGACCTCCTCTTTGAGCCTCACCTTGATGGATATATGCATTTTACCATTACCCAGCATTTAAGGTTTTCTGCGGCTGTATTTGAGACTGACAGATGATTGTGTGGGTGTTGTGCTTCCGAGCTCTCACTTTGCCTCTCCCTACTTTTAAAATGACAATTTAAAGGTGACATACAAAGGATTTCAGAAATTTTGCTTGCACCTATTTGTGCACCACAAATAGCAATAGACCCAGGACCAAATTCATCCTGTGTGTAAGTGGATGCAGCTCCTGTTGAATGAGTGGTGCAATATTCAAATAGCCTCCTATCATACCGATTTCACCCACTTGCATCCAGCAGGATCCTTCTCAGATCGCCAGGATTTACTCTCATCTATTTTTGCCCACCCCTCTGATTGTGCCCACATGACACCTGCAGGTAATTCTTTGATATTATTTCAGACCCACTATGCAGACTGTCACATACCTGTCTGTGTTATCTGCTTCCTTATCAAAGGACAGAGATAATGTCCTCTTCAAAAGCATTAATGAGTATTTTCCTCATTAGATTTGAGCCTGCAAATTCTTACACATGGGAGTAGACTTTCCTAGCGATTGACATTACTAGGGACATTGAGGACTGCTTGTATTTGTAGCATTGCCCTTTATGTCTCCTTTAAACTAGAAATTTTCTTACCTATTACCACCCAGGGGTCGTTCTGCACTAATGCCACCACTGTTTTAAGTGCACTGTGTAAGATCACTGCTAGAGGGTGAAGCTAAATCTCTGCAGGCAAGCATGGCCCATTAGGCAGCAGTACTAGTAAGGTTCTAGTAAGGTTCTTCCTGCATATTGTCGGAGAAGACAATATGCAGGAAGCCTGCACAGAAGGGTCTTCACAGTTGAAGTCCACAGGGCTCCATCTACGGCAGCATGGATGGGTGCTGCAGTAGTGGGGAGAGGCAACTACTCAGATTTACTGACCAATCCCCCCACAACGCAGGAAGCGAGCAGCTGTTCTAAATGCTATTTCAACTTCCAGAGTGCAGCCGCTGCAACCATTACAAAGCTGCATGGCCTGGGAAGAAAATTCCTCCATCTCCCACAACCTCCACAGAGGAATCTTGCACAGATCCCATTTATTCCTGTTGCACACAGATACTAGGACTAGCCTTAGGTAAGTAGGTAAGGCAATAATATTACCATATTGCTCTCATGATGAATACATTGTTCCGCTCTTACTGCAGGGGAGAGGGCTAGTGTAGCCAAGCACTAGGTAAGTCAGGCTTATCCTGTTGGTTAGTTCAAATTCTCCCCCAAGTGTAGGCCAATCCTCCTTGATCTTCAGGTGTTACGTGCTATGGATATAGGGCCAATTCTCCTCCCATTGACAACCCCATTCATTTTTAATTGGTCCATCATTTACTTTTTCTTGAAGTGCTTGATTCATATGTTCATGCAGCCTCTTTACAGAATGATAGAGATGTGGGGGACCTTAAGAAGTCATCTAGTCCAGCCCCCTGCGCTCAGGCAGGCGTGTGTCTAACCCATTCTTAAAAACTTCCAATGATGGAGATTTCACAGTTTCCTTGGAAGCCTATTCCAGAGCTTAACAACTCTTACAGTTAGAATGTTTTTCCTAATGTTTAACCTAAATCCCCCTTGCTAAAGATTAAGTTGATTATTTCTTGCCCTTCCTTCAGTAGGCATGGAGAACAATTGATCACCATCATTTAATTTACACAACTATTGTTTATTAAACCGTGTCAGATTTAAACAGGATCTCCTTAGAAGAATTTTCAATTGTTTCTTCTTCTGCATTGCTAAATAAATTCAGATTACACCTTTACTGCCATACAAATGAAAAGGTCACTCTAGTAGGCCTTATGTGGGATAAACAATACCGTTCTTAGTTTACAGATTAGTACAAAATACCAAATTCAAAATCATAAGTACAACTACCAATGAGTTTAAAATGAGACAGACTAATTAAAACAGGTCTTAGTTTCCCATGAAAGTGATTCATCTACTTCATTTCACTAGGCATTTTGTTTCAATCAATAATTCCACTTATGAATCATTGTTTTCCTATTATGTTTTCCATTTTTAAATCATTATTCTTCATTGTAATGCTCTTAGTTATTTGGGGGCGGGCTAGGAATCTCTCTATTCCTGTATTAATTCTTCTTGATTATTTGTATTATCCCTCCCTGCATGCACGCACTTATCACCTCACTCTGAGCTATATAAATTAAGCTCCACTACTATCCCATCATAAATTGTATCCTTTAGGCCCTTCATCCTGCTAGAAATCCATCACGTGCAATACAGAGAAACTATGCATAGTCACTCGCGTACTTTGAGTAGAAGTTTATTGCACGAGTGGTAATTTTGACATCAACTTGTGAAGTAAAGTGCTACTCAATATGAGTAAAAGTATGAAATTCTGACTCTAAAGCTTGGTCTAAACTACAGACTTATGTTGGTATAATGACATCGCTCAGGGGGTTGGAAAATCCACATCCTTGAGCGACATAGTTATGCCGACCTAACCGCTAGTTCAGACAGCACTATGTCAATTGAGAGGGCTTCTACTGCCTCTCGGAGTACCTACGCCGACAGGAGAACTCTCCTGTTGACATAGGTATCGTCTTCACTAAGCACTAGAGCCGCGGCAGCACTGTAAGTGTAAACAAGCCCTAAGTAATCAAGGATAGATTGTCACAGCACTTGCCCTCCCCACTTTACTCACTTGTTTGACTGATTGAGGGTCAGACATATGACAACTGCAACCATGGAGGAAGAGCCAGGCTGCTTCCCTCAGGCTCCTCCTACAAGCAAGTAGACAGGAAGAGAGTGGGACATGGGAGGATCCCTGACACTGTTCCCACTCTTTCCCTACCCCGCATTGGCTAGAGTAGCTGGAGAGCATGAGCTGCTTCATGAGGTGAAGTACTTTGCTTCTCCCACCCTCTGACTGAGGCAAAAGGGAAGCTGGGAGTCACAATTCATTCTTTGGCCTGTCCCTGGGGCGGTGCAGCTATGCACCACCCTTGGCTCAAGGCAGATTGTAACTTTAGCCTTTGAATCTATCCCTCAGTAACTAACACACTCTCGCTGTATATGTGTATGTCTGGAGGTTGTGATGTATAATTTATATATATATATATAAAACTCAGAAGCCTTAAAGTAACAAATTTTTCCTTGCAACACCTATCAAGAATACAATATAGACATGCAGGACCCATTGTTATAGTTACTTTCAATTTCTGTTGCCATTTCAGTTAAAATTTCCTGTTTTCAGAGGCTGGTGATTTGATTCCAAGAATTTTACTGCACTGAACTTGGACATTTCTTTCGGAAAGTTTGAATGGAATTGGTGCAGTTCCCTGAGTTATGTGAGAAGGCAACAAATAAAACTGGAGTTTTCCAAAACATTTTAAAAAACATTTCTTTAACATTTGGATTTAGTGCTGCCAGGAAGTGCCAAGTTGATAGCAGCAGACCAAGATTTCTTTATCTACAGAGGAGATGCTTCAAGTTTCCTCACCACACTCTGCTAATGTGCTTTGCCCCCGGCTGAAGGGACTGTCTGTACAGGAGAGTTCTGTCTGTGTGGCCATTCAACCCATGGGGGTCTCTTCTGAGATGAACAGTTAGAGGGCCCTGTTATTGCTAATTGGCATGGTGATTTTTGTGGTGGGGATCCTAGGAACTGGACTAACCCACCCATCTTATTTCACATGAAACTGAACAGCTGTCAGATATGAATGACTTTTAGTCACTACTAGAACTCAGTGAATGGCAGAAATGTCACTCTCAAGTATAGTATACAAAAGGAGTCAAGATTTGGGGCCCAGTCGTTGCCCAGCTGACAAAATCTTCCACTGTCTCCAATGGAAGCAGGATCTGGTCCTTTATCTGAGTGTTCTGCCTGCAGCCTTTGCTATTCACTGGCATTTGTGCTGGGCATTAGCTTTGCAAATAATTAACCTCCACTGTGCATCTCCTCTGCATTATCCTTCTGAAAGCCACTTTGGGAACCTCCTTTGAGGTCCACCCAAAAAGGAAAGTACAGAGACCTGTATCCACCACAATGACAATACACATAAGTCAAAGAGGTTTTGGTTGGTTGGTTTTTTGCTACTGTTTTGGTTTATTCCATGAATAAAAATAATACTTTTCAGTTCAACCAATTAATCATTACACCATCCCTATGAGTATTATTATCCCCATTTTACACAGGGGCAAAAGAATAATGCAACTTGCTTAAGACCAAAGAGGGAATGAGTATTAGAACCCAGTAGTGATTGGCTCTGCTAGTGCTTCTAGGCCATGCTATCAGGAAGAGGGTAAATCTGGAACAGAAACAAGTTTTTCACAAAGAAACCAAGGGTGAAGTCCTGGCTCCATGAAAGTCAAAATTCCCATTAATTTCAGTAGGGCCAGGATTTCAAACCCAAGTGTTTCATTGTGTGAAATCCCTGAACACTGTCGATATTTTAGGGTAAAGCTGCATTGTCCCAGGAGCAGAGCAGGGACCGCATGGTGACTCAGAGGCATACACAGCCTTATGCAACCTCCCTGTGTAGCCTCCGGCAGAGGGATGTGTTGGGACTGGAGCCACATATGGGAGACTGCATGGAGAGTTTTCTACACTCCAGCAATTCTGGACTACAGAGCAGCTCCTGAGACTGTGGTGCATAGACAGCTGGAAATTAGAGCAACCCTGAGACTGCTCTAACTTATGCTTGGGGCACCACCAGCTCCTGGAGAAGAAAAAATTAGGGCGGGAAAAAGATAGCAGAAAGCTTCCTTTGCCCCCTACAATCCCTCTTCAGTGCTGCTACTATATGGGGAATGGGCAGGCTGGGGGTGGGTTCAAAGGGACACACACATTGTTCATCCATTAATCTCCATTGAAGCTAGGGTTGCTAATTTTGGTTGGACATATTCCTGGAAGTTTCATCACATGGCGTAATCTTTCATTAAAGATTAATCTTTAATCCCTGGAGACTCCAGGACAATCCTGGAGGGTTGGCAACCCTGATTGAAGCCACACTGCCAGGTAGTTTAAGGTGACACGTAACTGTTGATCAGAGGGCACAATTTAAAGGTTCAGGGTGGGCACATGACTGCCCTACAGAGGTTTTCAAACTGTGGGGCATGTCCCTCTAGTGGGGCACAGAGGAACATTCAGAGGGGCGAGCAGGGACACCAGGCAGCTCAGGCCAGCCCTGTGTGGCAAGGCTCGGTCAGGCCATCCCCGCACAGCGGTGCTTGGGGACGGAGTGCCACTTCCACCCTCTGACTTACCTCAGCAGGCCACCTAATCTCTCTGGGTTGCAGGGGTGCAACCAAAAAAATCGGGGGGGGGGGACGGGAAACATGGCCCTTTGTGCCCCCCCCCCCCCCAATGCATTGGTAGTGGATAGCTCCAGAGCCTCCTGGCAGATATATCTGGCCTCCCACTGATCCCCAACAGCCATGAAGAATCCAGAGGATCCATGGGAAAGAAGGCAAATGGAAAAATAAGGAAGAAAACTCTACAAGGAGATCAGTGAAGAAATAGAGATTGCCCTTCCTTTAACCCCTTTTGTGGCTACTTCTGTACAACGGTGCAATCTGGTGCAATATTATTATCCCAAATTGCCTATTGTTTAAATTGGATGTTAAAAGTGTCAGAATAAGACTCTTCTATCAAGTATACCATCAAGTATCTTAGCTCAATTCGCGATATTTGTTTTTCATTTAATTTGTTAATTAATTTCCCCCCATACATAACAACTAAAACACTTCAGGAAAAATTAAAGAGGAATACATATGTTATATATATTAATAATTTTTAAAAATAAACATATTCTGGCCAGTGCAAGAAAATTCCCATTCTTATTTTACAAGACAGGCTACTGAAAGTGAAAACAATAGTTGCAAGATCTATCTCATAAAACTCCAGGGATACAATTAGAACCTTGTTAATAAAAGATGGTTCCCATTGTAATCCATTTATTTTTAATGGCATATAACTCACTCCTGAGCCACCAGTATGCCAAGCACAGAATTGAACAGGCTGCACTAAATGCTTCCTACTGTAGATCATCTGTTACTATCCAAGATATTAGTGATACAAGTTCATGTTCCACAAGTAGGCCCTGATTCAGCAAGGTACTAATAATATGTGCACCAAACTTCAAACACATGAGTAGCTCCACTGAAATCAATGGGACTTAAAATGGAACTTACATCTTAAAATCAGGTATGTGCTTAAATTGCCTTAGGTCCTTTTCAGTAGTTCCCCAGAGTCCTGGAGTAATGTCCAACAACAACAGAAAGGTCAAGTTTTTCAAGAGCGAAAATTGATTTGTTATGTTTTTATTTTTGGATGCCCAACTTGAAATACTTGAAAAGAATTTATTTCTCAGAGGGTGGATGTAGATGGGGCGCCATTGCCTCCTGAGCACCCCCTAGCAGCTGGGTGTGCCTTTAGTAGGGCCTACTCAGACCTAGGTCTCCTAGGTTTAGGAGTTTCTTTTCTAAAAGTCTGTGGCTGGGTAAGTAGGGGGACCCAGGCCCACCAACTCCACTGGTTTCCAGCTCAGGGCCCTTGTTTGGGACAGCCAGAGCCAGTCCTTCGCTGTTCCCTGGGCCATTTCCTCCCTTTCTGTAGCCTTCCCCAGCCTCAGGCCCTGTTTCTCCCTTTTTGAAGTGTTGGTTTTGTCTGGCACCTTCACACCAGCCTGCTGGAGGGACCCTCTTCCTGCAAATGTGCTGTCTCTCTGGCATCCTTTCTTCTTCTTCTTCTTCTACTTCTTCTTCTTGGGATTTGTGCCGTAGCAATCTATGACTGCCATGCACTGTACTTCGTATCTTGTTCATGATGTAGAACCTTGCACCTTTTCCAGTATTCTTAAAGAATTGCAGAAGGGTTTTTTTATTGGGCCCCATGTTCCTTGTATTCTCGATAGGTGTTGCAAGGAAAAAATTATTACTTCTGAGTTTTCTATATAAACACCTTCTTTCACAGGTACAGTTTTTACAATCCTAAAGGATATTATCTGTCATTTCCTTACAGGCCACGCATAGTACATCTTTATGCTTGCTAATTAGATACAAATTACTATTTAATCCACAATGCTGTTAGAATTTTAAATAGAGCCACTTTGCTCTATCTCTCAGGGCCTTGGATTATATCAACATTTTCAACTGTTGGGCATACTTCTAGGATTTTTTTCCCCTTCATTCGTTTGCCACAGTTCTTGGCCTTCTTTCCTTAGTTCATTTTTGATAAGGTGTTTAAATTCTAGTTTGCTTAAGGGGATCCCTAGGTCAACTTGTTCATGATTAATAGCACTTTTCCCCTGTTTGTCTGCCAATTCATTGGCTGCTATCCCTACATGCGCTGGGACCCATGCCATTACTATTGTTATATCCAATTGCGCCACTTTGGTTGTTAGCAGTGATATTTCATTAAGAATATAATTTCTGTTGTCAGACTTACCACTGAAATTTTCCTGCAGCCCTGATAAGGAATTAAACAGGATGGCCACGGCAGCTGGCCGCACATCTAAAGCCCAATTTAGTGATAGCACAATCTCTGTTAGCTCATCTGTAAAGACTGATATAAAGTTAGTTGAGTTTATGGCTTTCTTGAGTCCGAGTGACGGCATGCAGAAAGCTGTTGCCACTCTTCCTGTTCCTTCCTCTTTAGAGCCATTTATATATATTTGGCAGTCATGTCCCCACTTATCACCAATTTACTGATTTGCTATATCTTGTATATTTAGCATTCTTCTCCTTTTATTTATTTCATTATTTAATTCTATATCTATCCTAGAAAAATGGTTTCCCAGTGACAGAGTATTTTCTGATACCTATAGATGTGGGTCTCATCTAATCCTTTCTTTTCATTAAGATACTTTATCCATCTTTGCTATTACCTGGTATTTGCCCCAAAAGGTTACATCTAGGAGCTTCATTCTAAGTGGTAGAAATTTCACCAGCTGCCATATGCAGTACAGGCAGAGGAGTAGTAATGAAGGCATCCCATGCGATATGCAGTACTTGTGCTTAGATATAGTCTAGTTTTCTCAGATTTGTGTTCCCTGTTGACCGAAAAGCCTGGCATCCATATTCAGTAATTGGTCTAATTAGCACTCTGTAGAGCATAACCACCATTTTCGTATCCACTCCCCAGCATGCTGCAGAGATACTTTTAAGTAAGTTAATTCTACCTTTGCATCTATCTTTAATATTTTCCATATAGTCCCTCCATGTGAGCTTATTATCACATGTCACATCTAAGAAGTTGTCATTTTTCACTATATTTATCTGTTAGTTGTATAGATGGAAGTTTACATCTTTTTCAATTTTCCTTGTTTTGCAGATCATCCGCTTAGTTTTGTCGATGGAGCATGGGGAGAGGCTCAGGGGTGCAGGCTCCGGGTGGCGCTTACTTCAAGCGGCTCCCGGAAGCAGCGGCATATCCCTTCTCCATTGGAGCGCCGGAGGGGGCCATTGGAGTGAGTAGGAGCCGGAGGGGGGCCATGCCGCAGCTTCCAGGAGCTGTGTGGAGTGGCCCCTGACCCTGCTCCCTGGCTGGGGCGCCGGAGCGCTGGAGGAGACCAAGTGCTAGGCCCTGCTCCCAAGTGGGAGCTCGAGGGCCGGCTTAAAACGACTGGTGGGCCAGATCTCGCCCATTTGCCTGAGTTTACCCACCCCCGATCTAGTCCCTCTATTCTACTCCAAAATATTCCTTTGCCCACATTTAAAATCTACACTAAAATGATTAGGCAAATTGTTTCTAACTGTGTAAAATTGTGGGTTTTTAGCTTTTTGATAGCAACCAGTACACTTTTCCTGAAGTATAGAAGATGCACAGATTCCCCAGATTGTAGCAGTTGTTGTAGTAATAGACTGTTCTTTGCTCTAGCCGCTTTTTGGTATGAAAGTCATATTGAATTATTCCCATCCCATAGCTTATCCCACACCCAACAGACACCAGCTGTCAATGGAAAAAACAAAATTAAAACAATAATAATGCCAATACTTAGCACATACACAACACACTTCAGCCACATCTCCTATGGCACTTTATGAAGAAGAGCAAATACAATTACTGTTTTGCAGATGGAGATATTGAGACACTCAGAAGTTAAGACCAATATTTTAAAAGCTTCGGAAGGTGCTAGTAGCCATTTAAGTGCCTATCTAGAGACTCAAGTGAAAGTTGGGTGCCCAGGAGCCTTTTCAAATCTGGTGTTTAGCAGAATGCAAGTTATCTGACAACTGAGCACTCTAAATGGTCAGGAGAGAGGAAGTGAAAAGTATTGGGTGTGCATGCACTGATGTTTGTGGGGAGGAGGGAGAATTGTGCGGGAGTTGGGGAGACAGGAGGATGGCATCAGACAGAAGCTGCAGTACAGCACCTGACCATGCTGGGGATGTACAGAACAAGACAAGTCTGTAAGCCACAGAGCACCTCCCTTAACTTCACAGGCTCACTTCTGAGGCCCCCATGAACATATGTGAGCAGCTGATGGGGATTTGAGACATATCTTTTCCATCTCAGTCAGTCAACAGAGCCCTGAAGATCTTTGGCAAAGGACCATCGTGGACACTAATGACATCAGCCAGTCCTGTGTGCCTAGAGGACTTCTTAAATTTCTGTGATCCACACATGTACATTCCACATTAGATTCCTATGGATCCACAGACACAATAGCAAATTATGGAGGAATTCTATACCATTGTAAACTTCCCCTGGAAAGTTATACATTGTAAATGCCAAACACCGGTCTTGAGAAGCAATGTGGCCCAGGCGATGGAGCAGGAACCCTGTGCTGGTGTTAAAGAGACATGGATTCTACCTCAGGTCTACCTAGTGTGACCTTTGGTACATCTCTGTTTCCCTTCTTTGTCTATAAGATTATAAACTCTTTGGAGCTGGAACTCTCTCTTACGATGTATTGTACAGTACCATGTTATGGTGACACTTAGCGATATCCCAGTGAGATCAGATAGGATACCTCTAGGTGCGACCATAATATAAATAAGTTGAGCTTTCAATGGGAAAATGCCCTTTAAAAAGGTTATTTCTTTCCAAATGTTTCAGATTTTATACTTTTGGTATTTAAATGTTTTGGTTTTGCATTTTGTCTCTGAAAAAAGCTAGGAAAGGGACAAAAGGGAGAGAAATGGATGTGGGGGAAATGACGCCTCCTCCCCTCCAAAATTTTCAGAATTTCAATCCAATTTTCACAGGAAATGTTGATGTATGCCACCAGCTTTGCCTTCTCCAGATTCTGGGATGCACTGAGGGCTGAAATGGTCCCCGTCATACGTTACAACAACCCCTGGACACATGCTAAAGGCCTGCCCCTTCCCACCCTCAGCAAGGCCCTACACTTATGGCAGCCCTACACTGCGCCTGCACCAGGGTACTTCTCCCTTACCCTGGTGCAGAGCATTAATGGCCCTTATGTGCTGCCAGAGTGGCCTACAGGAGCTTCAGTGGGGAAATAGAATCTGCCCATGCGATTAATACAGTTCAGAATGGAAACAAGGTTTCCTGAGTCCCAGACTTGTGTCCTACCCATTGGATTACATTACCTTTTAAATCCACCTTGGCTTGCAATCGATAAACTTTAAGTGCAAAAATTATCCCCACTCTTGCATACTACCAGAAAGAAAGAAAAAATTAAATAGTCCTATGGCTCTGGGACTATTTTCCTTTCACTTCAGCTTTGCTATCTAGTATATAGACTATTTAAAAAAAAACAAAAAAAAACTCTGACGCCTGCTGTTCTCAGTAGGAGTTGCATATTTTGTGACTGATGAAGGCTATCAATGTTATTGGAAAAGAGTTAACCCATTAAACAATCCGTCACATTTATGAAGCCTTCCTCATAAATTGCCACTGAAGGCACTTAAATGAATACTGCATGCTTTATTTGTAGAAACAAATCATAAAAAAATGTCTGGCTGAGACATTAGCCTGTGATTTTCCTTTTCTATTTTAAAACTCCCAGTTTTGGAATTAAGATGGTTTTGCCCTTCCAAAGTATCATGTGAACAGTTGGTTGGGTTGGCAGTTGGTTTGTTTGTGTGCTTCCTACACCATAAATGATATCCATGGTCACACACAACCTAGAGTGTATTGTTACTGGATTTGCAAAAGAAAAGCAAAAAAAGGAAAAAAGAAAGAAAGAAAGTTTGGTTCCAGGGAGACGTAGAGTTATTTTGGACTTGGCAGGCACATACTCCTTTAAAAGTCGCCTGACAGGACCTTGCAGAATATAAGAAAGTGGCAGCAGAATATGCTGAAATAGGAACTTTGGTTTGTTGCAAAATTAGACTATATGATTTTCCTTTCACTTTAGTTTTGCTATGTAGTATGCTATTTTCTAAAAAAAACTCTGAATCCTGCTGTTCTCAGTATGAGTTGCATATTATAGCAGTGTTGTTGGAAGCCGTATGCAGAATGAGTGAAATGTTTTTGCAGGGTGTCAGCTTCTTAGACATCATTAATGTTTACAGACTCAATAGCAGCTTGCATTGCTATAGTAACTCTTAAAGGAACATTCTTTCACAAACCAGATTGTAAGGAAAACAAACTGTGGTATTTTTATAGAAAAATCCTCACATGGTGATTGTCCCTTTTTTTTCAAAGGTGCCCTAAAGAAAAAAAAAGATCTCCAATTCTAGCAAATCAGTTTTATATAGTGTTGGATGATGGGAGGTAACAGAACTCAGGAAGAAGCAACCTTTTTAGAAACATAAACTCTGTCAACTCAGATTCAGAATATGAGAAAGGAGGGAAAGGGAGGTTTCTTGCCAGCATTTTGTGAGGAATTCACTGGCTATTAACGCCGTAAATAAGTCTACCCAAAACTTTGTAATTACCTTTAGTCCAAGTTAGCAACAAGAAAGCTATCCTTAGATTATTTACTGGAGTACACTCTAGAGTGTGTTAATTGCTGGAAAATTCTACGGGCTAGGAATCCCAGATACGAGCTTAGGTGTATAAGGCATTCCCTTTATCCCATGCATAAACAGTCATGTAAGCCTAATACAACTTTTATATTCAGATGTGTATAGCTGAATTTGCTCCATATTTGCCTAATGCTTTCAGCTTCCATTATAACAGGGGTTGGCAACGTTCGGCACGCGTCTCGCCAAGGTAAGCACCCTGGCGGGCCGGGCCAGTTTATTTACCTGCTGACGCAGCAGGTTCGGCCGATAGCGGGCCACACTGGCCGCGGTTCGCTGTCCCGGGCCAATGGGGGCGGCGAGAAGCGGCGCGGGCGAGCGATGTGCTGGCCACAGCTTCTCGCTGCCCCCATTGGCCCGGGACGGCGAACCGCGGCCAGTGGGGGCTGCGATCGGCCGAACCTGCCGCGTCAGCAGGTAAATAAACTGGCCTGGCCCGCCAGGGTGCTTACCCTGGCAAGCCGCGTGCCGAACGTTGCCGACCCCTGTTATAAAGGGATAATCTTGTAACTTTGGTTTATTAGGAAAACCAAGCTCCCATTTCATAAACAGTCCAGCCTGTAAAAGCAACATCAATGTATTCTTATACAATGCCGTCTTATCTTTCAGACTGCTAGCTGGAGAGAATTGACAAAATCTGCCTATTCTCAAATATCTGAAATTGTAGTCATTTTATGATGCTGCAATTTTGGGGGACAACTTTTTATATCAAACATTTTTCACTGTCTAGAGGTTTGAAAAAAGTATAAAAGCCACTTCTGCTTAAAAAAAACAAAAATCTGCAGGAGGAAGATTTTTAAAGGGGAAAAAAGTTAGAAAACAGTAATTCTAGAGGAATAAGCACAGACAGAGAAGCAGGAATCACATCGTGCCACTGACTGGTCATAATAATACTTTACAAACTTTATTTAGTTATATCTCACCATGTGCCTCTGTTCCATTTTTCCTGCTGGTGAAAGTTAAATGTCATGTCCAAAGCCACAGAGCAAGTCAGTGTCAGAACCTAATAGGAACACAGAGCTCCTAAATTAAATTTGAGGTTTGTGTCTATGCCACTAAAGCACAATGCCACCATGAAATCACCATCTCTATGTCTCAGGTTAGTCAACTATAAAATGAGATTAAATGATGTGATCTACTAACATGCAGTTCTGGAGATTTTATTCCTGCATATTTTGTGGATCTCATCCATACAACATAAACTGGGACTGTCTCTCACTATATAGATGTACAATGCCCAGCACAATAGGATCTCGATCTTCACTGGGGCCTCTGGGTGCTACTGAAATATAAATGTTAAATTAACATAAGAATAATCCTCCTCCTCATTACCCTACACTTTATAGGTGTGGAAATTTAGACATAAAGAGATCCAGTGTCTTGCTTGAAGGCCTGGTGGGCTTGTGGATATAGTTCAGGAAGTAAAAGTTCTATAGTCATGGTTATAATGATGCCTGTTGGTGTCCTCTTCTATAAAATGGGGGCAAAGACATTTGCTATGGATGAAATATGAAAATATACAGTTGTCAGTAAGGACAGGTAATTTGGTAAATACCATATTATCAACCTGATGTTACAAATTTCAGAATTTAGAGTAAGAAAAGTGAAATCACACACCTAGAGGGATATAGTGGTCCACTGCAGCAGTTCTCCTACTGTGGTATGCTCACCATTGTTGGCCTATGAGGAGCTGTCAGGACACAGGGCGCTGGTTCTTCTTCCACTTGTTCTCAGCAGCCTGTACAGGTAGCCAGGATAGGCCAGAGACTACACATTGTAGACAGGAGCACCGCCAGCTGTTCTGCTGCCCTAGGTGGCGGAAGGTCCCGCCCCAAAATGCTGCCTCCCACAGAGGCGGCGGAAGGTCCCACCGCCGAAATACCACCGCGGTCACCCCCCCCCCCCAAACTTGTAGCACCCTAGGTGACTGCCTAGGTCGCCTAATGGGTTGCGCCAGCCCTGACTGTAGAAGCAAAAAGAAGGAGGATCCAACTTAGCTGCCTGCAGTAGGGTGTGCTGCTAGAGAGAAGGAAGAAGGGTAGACACAGGAACTGCCTGTGACGTTGTGCAGTCTATATGGTTTTATAAAAACTTGATAATAAGTCAATATAATGTAACTGAGATAGTTTTAGAGAAAATACGGTAATAAGTGAATGTAAGTAACTGGGATATGCCTCACGCAAAAGGTCTCTTGTAAGGTATCATTACAAAGTTTATAATCTACTGAGTGTGATCATCTGATTTGTATAAATGTACCACTCTTGTATCTAAAACTAGAAATATAAAATGTAACTCTGAGGGCCTATTGTAATTGTGTAAAGTGTGGACCATTAATGATGGTTTGGAATCTTGATGACTCCCATTGTCTGCAGATGGCTGTATTTACCTGTGAGTCTTCCTGTATATGTGTGTGCTGGCAAGTGAGTAATGAAGTCTTGCAGTGACATGTGATCATGTCACCTGAACTGGAATCCATCTTTAACCTGGTGCTTTTCCAGTGAGGGGGGGTGGAAACCCAGAGAGACAAAGAGTTCCCGCCTTATGCAAAAGATATATAAAGGGGGGGAAGAGAACAGAGAAAGGAGAGAAGCCATCATGAAGAATCCCCTAGCTACCACCTGAGCTGCAACAAGAGCTGTACCAGGGGAAAGAATTGTGCCCAGGCCTGGAAGGTGTCCAGTCTGAGAAAAACTTACTGAAACATCTCTGAGGGTGAGATTATCTGTATTTAGTTTGATTAGGCATAGATTTGCGCATTTTATTTTATTTTGCTTGGTGACTTACTTTGTTCTGTCTGTTACTACTTTGAACCACTTAAATCCTACTGTCTGTATTTAATAAATTCGCTTTCTATTTAGTAATTCACTCAGAGTATGTATTAATACCTGGGGGAGCAAACAACTGTGCATGTCTCTCTATCAGTGTTATAGAGGGCGAACAATTTATGAGTTTGCCCTGCATAAACTTTATGCAGGGTAAAACGGATTTATCTGGGTTTAGACCCCATTGGGAGTTGGGCATCTGAGTGCTAAAGACAAGCACGCTACTGCGAGCTGTTTTCAGGTAAACTTGCAGCTTTGGGACAAGTGATTCAGACCCTGGGTCTGTGTCTGGAGCCAGACAGGAGTGTCTGGCTCAGCAAGACAGGGTGCTGGAGTCCTGAGCTGGCAGGGAAAACAGAAGCAGGGGTAGTCTTTGCACATCGGGTGGCAGCTCCCAAGGGGGTTTCTGTGATCCAACCCGTCACACTGCCCTCAGGGGTCAAATCTACCAGCAGGGTTATTGCTGCCAGCTCGATGAGGAGCCTCTAGCAGGACAAGAAATTCCAGAGAAGTCGGGTGGAAAAGAATCAGGCAAGTGGGCAGCATGTGAAGGTTTAAGAGAAAAGAGGGTAAGTAGCAGGGAAACGTGTTCCGGGGAGCAGCGGGGATGAGAGGAACAGCACAAGTGTTAGGGAGAGATTAAATAAAGAGCAACAGGAGACTGATTTTTTTTTCAAAACAAAACATTTATCATTTTAAGAGAGTTACAATACATTGAATACTTTCCTAATATTAATTTTCCTTAATAAATGTAAGCCATTGCCTAATTACCACAGGGGTATTAATGGGATTGTGAGTGGGTAGGAAGGTTGTTCACAAGTATATGGTCTATATGAAACAAAAGCATGAAAGCCCCTGATCTGGTGGACGGGGCATAGAATTTGTAGTCAAGAACGCTAGATCTTGTGTGGATTTGCTCTGTGACAGCAGGCACATCTCTGAACCTTAGTTTCCCCTTCTCTAAAACAGCAATAAAAGCCACATACTTCTGAGAGGTTTTGTGAGACAACCCAATATAATGCCCAAGTGCTGTGTAAAGTACTATTAAGAGAGAGGGGCACTAGAACCACAAAGAGATCATCCGTGTGTGTTGCACTAACCATAACGCTTTGGGCTTGGTTAGAAATGAAGGAACAAGACCTCCAACAGTTTAATCAAAATTCCCATGAAAGTAAAAAGTGCAAATTTTCACACCAAAGTGGCTTTTTGGGCTTTATGCGTGCTTCATTCTGAACAATTTTCACACACCTGAAATTTTGGGTTTGCCCCTTAACAGGATGGGTGAATCCTTGCTGGGTAAGGATGAGTTTACATAAGCTGCATGCAGCACACAGGGTGCCATCTCAGGAAGTGTCTGTACACATGCATCAAAGTGCATGCATACAGAATGGATGTAACCAAAGCATGCTTGTTTATAGAACATAGGAAGGTGTAGCACAGACCCATGCATATTTCTTCTTCAGGATGATTGACCACAAGGGTATTGTTTTCTGCCTTTGAAGACTTTGAGCTAATTACACCTTCTTCTGGGCCACACACTAATTTAGACTCATTTTGATTCCTTTTACCAGGACAAATTCAGAGGGTTTTTTTAATATACTGTCATTCATTATTTTTATTAATTTTTCTTACCATCACCCCTTGTCTGAGAGGGTCTCAAACTGTACATCAGACATGACCTTTCTAAGGAACAGCAGCAACGGGTAGTGCGGGACTATATTTTGGATCAATGACTCATTTCTTAGCAAATAGACAACTCAGATCTGCATCCCCTATTGTCTCCAGATCAGCTCATACATGCCCCTCAGAACAACCACACAAATGAAAGATCCTTCTTCGTTACAACAGGATACATTGTGGTCATGGGTGCTTTAATTCACACTAAAAAACACTAACCCAGGAACCTATCCTTGCAACAAACCCTGCTGCCAACTCTGTCCACATATCTATTCAAGTGACACCATCATAGGACCTAATCACATCAGCCACGTCATCAGGGGCTCGTTCACCTGCACATCTACCAATGTGATATATGCCATCATGTGCCAGCAATGCCCCTCTGCCATGTACATTGGCCAAACCGGACAGTCTCTACGCAAAAGAATAAACGGACACAAATCTGACATCAGGAATCATAACATTCAAAAACCAGTAGGAGAACACTTCAACCTCTCCAGTGACAGACGTTAACGTGGCAATTTTGCAACAGAAAAGCTTCAAAAACAGACTCCAAAAAGAAGCTGCTGAACTTGAATTAATATACAAACTAGATACCATTAACTTAGGTTTGGACAGAGACTCGGAATTGCTTGGTCGTTTCACTAACTGAATCTATTTCCCCATGTTAAAGTATCCTCACACCTTTGAGTCAACTGTCCAAAATGGGCCATCTTGATTATCACTTCAAAAGTTTTTCTCCCCTGCTGATAATAGCTTCTCTTAATTAATTAGCCTCTTACAGTTGGTATGGGTACTTCCACCTTTTCATGTTCTCTGTATGTATAAATATCTTCTTACTGTATGTTCCATTCTATGCATCTGATGAAGTGGGCTGTAGCCCATGAAAGCTTATGCTCAAATAAATTTGTTAGTCTCTATGGTGCCACAAGTACTCCTGTTCTTTTAATTCACATGTTTACCATTGGGGCTTCTTGAGCTCCCCATCCTACCCCTGTGGAGCTCAAGAACAAACAGCATGCCCTCGAGTTATGGATTGCCCTCTTGATCATTCTGATGGTGGATGGAGGTGCTTCATGTCTCCAGATGATGTTGCCATGATACAGTGGCTACTTCATTTACCCAGCATCTAATTCATTGTTTGTACCATCAGAAGCCTTATGCCAGAAGAAGACCCTAGCACCTAGGAATCCTAGTCATGAACCAGGACCCCATTTTGCTAGGTGTTGTGTAAACAAGGAACAAAAAGATAGTCCCTACCCACCTTCCTACAGACAGGGGAGTACAGGAGATATTGCAATAGGCAGTGGTCTCAGCACACCAGCAGCCTAACTGCTGTCAAGTTCTGTGTTGGCATCACAGCAAAGGAGAGTTTTAATGAGGAATCAGAAGGTGGAAAATGAGGCACCTTTGGGGATGCTTCTGGGAAGTGCCACCCAGGCATGAGAGGCAGCCTGGGAAACATTCAGTTTCAGTAGAATCCTTTAGAACTAGCTATGTGAACTACCTTAGAACACTCTTTCAATGTGTAATAGAGTCCAATTTAGTGTAAGGATGCCCAACTTACACCAACTTACATAAAACCTCTGAATTTGCCTCACTGAGTCAAGCTGTGTGTGATTCTGAGCATATTACACCACATAAGATTCCCTCTGGATTTTTGAGTCCCTCTAGTCGCCCTTAGAATTGCTTAGAATCAAGTCCTCTCTACCAGTTTATGCACACTCCCCTTTACACATCATCTCTGAAGTCAGCTAACTGAATCTAAGGGCATGTCTACACTGCCACGCAGTTCAGACAATGGCGGTGTGAATAGAAGTGTGAACCAGAGTGCTGTATGGACGCTGAGGCAGCAAACAAGAAGGTTCCTATTTCACATTAATGCATGCCTGTTTAAAGAGGTCTGCGTTAATGCGAACTAGGAACCTTTTAGCTTGTGCCCACAGCATCCACATGGGAAGTTACAGCACAGCACTTTGGTGCACCCTGTTATTCACACTTCCATAATATGAACTTTGGGGCAGTGTAGACTTGTCCTAAGAGAGTTCTGTCAGTGTAACTCACAGTTCCAGGTACTACAAGAAAAGGTGTAGGGTTAGCTTTACAAAGATACTTAGGTGCCTAAAGGAACAGATAGGTGCCTAGTGGGATCTTCAAGAGCACCTAAGCAGATTAGATGTCTAACTTCCATTGAAAGCCAATTGGACTTAGGTTCCTAACTCACTTAGACATGTAATGGGATGTACAGAAATGCTTATCTTCATATTTAGGCCCCTAAATATCTTTGTAAATCTGGCCCATGGTAAGCAAAGCAACTATAAAAGGATGTAAGAAAGTATTAGTTAAAGTAGTCACCCTTCCTAGAATTTACACTCCTTCCAGCTCATCAGTGTGTGTAAGTTACACCAACATATGCTGCCATGTCTTATATTCACTTTGATTTCAGCAGTAATAATAAATAGGTCTAAGGGACTCTAATGGAGTCTAAGCTAGTTACACCTTTATGAAGAGAGTTCTGGAAGCAAATTATATATAAAACAAGCACATTAAAATTTGGGACAAACTGCAGGTGGCAGAAGGGAAGGCTCTGATAATGGGTTTCACCACAAGCCTTTCATCTCTGAGGGCCAAATTCTACTCTTACTCATATGAATGCACTCCGATTTGCATCAATAGGGTTTAAACCAATCCATGTTAGTGAGAGCAGAATTTGGCCCGAATTTGGGAACCACAAATCCAGCCCTGTCCACTAGTGGGGGTTTAAGGTGGAAGTGGGTCCAGTCCAGTTTTAAATGAACTGGCATAAACTACCACCACCTTTATCAGTAACTGGATAACAGACCCAGGATTTAATGGTTCTAGATGCAATATTTATAGGTCCAGTGTGAGATTCACTGATGGGCGAGTGTTGGTATAAGTTAAGATGCTGCTCTATCTGTTCTGAAGGCAGAAGACTTCATTCCCCAGGGGTTTCTAGAGAGAACTTTTCACCAGCACTGAATTGGCCTGAGAGAAAAACAAAGTGATTTTAATTTAAGAGGGATTCTGATTGTTTCAGAAAAATGATTGATATTTTATCTTTAACTAACTGAATTTATATATTTTTTAAAAATAGCAGGCCAAAGCCACATGAGGAACAATGCTGAGCAGTCCAAAGGTTGAAGTACAAATTCTTCCTCTCTATTTCCTTTGACATACTCTGCCTTCTCTCAGTTCACATCAGTGAAGTTTCCACTGAAAGGCATCTCTTAAGCCAGATTTCTGCTGATTCTTATTCAATTGTTCACCAAAGTGAAAATGCTATGGTGATAACCACAGCATCTGATTAATAATTTAATTCCCTTCAATGGTCTTGACATTAAGGGAGATATAAGGAATTTGCTGGTTCTGTAGAACTCAGGCTTTTTACTACATGGCCGTAACATCTGTAGTGGAGAAGTGAGGAATCCAGGAGCAGACAGTTTACCTTATGGCAAATTCCAAGGCACTATTTAAAGTTCAATTGAAATTCCAGCACTCAAAGTGGGAGGTTTTCTAAAAAAAAGTCCCAGATCTGTGAGTGAAAAGTTTAATTATGGACAAGATGACACACATAGTAAAGCCCACAAAGGCAGCACCGCTGTGGAAGCACATTCCAATAAAAATCTTAAAAGATTACTTTTATAATAAACTATGCATTCTTGAGCAAGCCATTGCGGGATTAGCTACCACTTTGCCTAGCTGCAAGCAGATTTTTTGCAAACTGTTACTGACACCATTTTCAAGGCATTTGTGTTTCCAAAGCTAACATTGGTGTCTTGCAAAGGAATCTACTTTTCAATGTTTTTATTTAATCTTGCTTCCCTCTCTCCCATCAAGAAGAACAGGTTGTGGCTTAGACAGAGTTAACATCCAGAAAAGCAATGGAAAAACTAGCAGTGGTGAAGTTTTCCAGCTGTAACTGCAAGATAATTTTAGACCTGCTGAAAAATGACTTGCATCTGTGAGGCACCTAGACTGATATTGTTCTGCACAACAAAGGGTTAATTTAAAAACCCAACATCTTGGGTAGGGCACTGAACCTATGCCAACAGTGGTAATATCAGACACAACAAATATTTTAAAAATCACCATCCTGCAAAACCCAGCACTTGCTCGCCTGTAAACACTTTAATAGTCAGGTTTAAAGTTGCAACAGGCATTGTCTAATTCATATGTTTGTACAAATCCACCTTGAAATAAGAATGTTTCTCCTTTTTATAAAATATGAAGCCTGCTATCAAAATCCTATATTGCATACAGATGAAATAATTGTATTCCAGTCGGGGTTGCTGCCAGATTCCTCCTTTAATTTAAAACAATCCCATTAGGTATGTTTAATGTAACATTTCTGAATTCTAGCTTTTAACTCAAAAGTATGAAACATTAGGGGTTTTGCTTTTGAGCTGAATGAAAAAAATGATAGTACACTAGGTTAAGACTTGTAAAGACATTTTATTCTCTGAAGTCAGCTGCAGTTTTTCCAGTTAGCCATAAAGCATTTAGCTGTAGAACAGTTTTACCATTAGATTGTGACGCTTTGAGTGCCGGTGTAAAACTAAATGCCTTGTTGCATTTCTACACTAAACACTAGTGTGCAGTCCCTTTGGTAAAACATCATATATGTAGTGGGGTCTCTTTCAGTACTACAATAAATAGTGCAAATGAAATTTACAAATAAACTGTGTTAGAGAGAGGACTGTGTTGTGGGTGGGACTCAGTAAGGGCATAAATTCTAATCCTGTGTATGTGGTGGGCTATTTTATGCGAGTCACTTCTTAGCATCTCCCTATTGACTAGGGACAAAACCTACCTCACAACTGCCTATATTAAGAGGACTAGTTATCTAATTCTTCCAGAGTACTTTGAGGAAGTTATTATTATTTAAAACACATATTGCAGTAGCATCCAGATGCCCTGATCCTGATTCTGATTAGAGCCCCTTAGTGCTAGGTGCTGAACAAATAAAATATCATTAATCTCAGATGTAACAGTGTAAAACATAACCAAGGTCCCAATCCTGCAAACATTTTCACATACATGTGTAACAAGAAGCTTGTTATTTGTAGCATGTAACTTTACACACATAAGTAGCATGCACTTGCTTAAGTGTCTGTAAGGCTGGGGTATAAAATGTTTTTTCCCTTATGGGAGAATTTTGTGCTTCTGAAGTGAGAGACTGAGAGCACCACTTAGAATCAAGTATAGTGCAGGCACCGCTGTGTTAATGCACCTGTCATCACCAGACATTCAGAACCCTTGTTATTCCAGGCTTGGGCCACTTCTCAGCAGTCTGTCACTTTACACTTAAGTGTAAAAATGTAATAAGAAAAGCCAAAAAGGAGTTTAAAGAACAGCTAGCCAAAAGCTCAAAAAGTAACAACAAAATGTTTTTTAAGTACATCAGAAGCAGGAAGCTTGCTAAACAACCAGTGGAGCCCCTGGACGATCGAGATACAAAAGGAGCACTTAAAGACGATAAAGTCATTGCGGAGAAACTAAATGAATTCTTTGCTTCAGTCTTCACGGCTGAGGATGTTAGGGAGATTCCCAAACCCAAACTGTCCTGTGTAGGTGACAAATCTGAGGAATTGTCACAGATTGAAGTGTCACTAGAGGAGGTTTTGGAATTAATTGATAAACTTAACAGTAACAAGTCACTGGGACCAGATGGCATTCATCCAAGAGTTCTGAAAGAACTCAAATGTGAAATTGCGGAACTATTAACTATGGTTTGTAACCTGTCCTTTAAATCAGCTTCTGTACCCAATGACTGGAAGATAGCTAATGTAATGCCAATATTTAAAAAGGTCTCTAGAGGTGATCCTGGCAATTACAGACCGGTAAGTCTAACGTCAGTACCGGGCAAATTAGGTGAAACAATAGTAAAGAATAAAATTGTCAGACACATAGAAGAACATAAATTGTTGGGCAAAAGTCAACATGGTTTCTGTAAAGGGAAATCATGTCTTACTAATCTATTAGAGTTCTTTGAAGGGGTCAACAAACATGTGGACAAGGGGAATCCAGTGGACATAGTGTACTTAGATTTCCAGAAAGCCTTTGACAAGGTCCCTCCCAAAGGCTCTTACATAAATTAAGTTGTCACGGGATAAGAGGGAAGATCCTTTCATGGATTGAGAACTGGTTAAAAGGGAACAAAGGGTAGGAATAAATGGAAAATTTTCAGAATGGAGAGGGATAACTAGTGGTGTTCCCCAAGGGTCAGTCCTAGGACCAATCCTATTCAACTTTTTCATAAATGATCTGGAGGTAAACAGTGAGGTGGCAAAGTTTGCAGATGATACTAAACTGCTCAAGATAGTTAAGATAGATCTTCAAAAAGATCTCACAAAACTAAGTGATTGGGCAACAAAATGGCAAATGAAATTTAATGTGGATAAATGTAAAGTAATGCACATTGGAAAAAATAACCCCAACAATTCATACAATATGATAGGGACTAATTTAGCTACAACTAATCAGGAAAGAGATCTTGGAGTCATCGTGGATAGTTCTCTGAAAACGTCCACACAGTGTGCAGCGGCAGTCAAAAAAGCAAACAGGATGTTAGAAATCATTCAAAAAGGGATAGAGAATAAGATGGAGAATATCTTATTGCCCTTATATAAATCCATGGTACGCCCACATCTTGAATACTGCATACAGATATGATCTTCTCATCTCAAAAAAGATACACTGGCATTAGAAAAGGTTCGGAGAAGGGCAACTAAAATGATTAGGGGTTTGGAATGGGTTCCATATGAGGAGAGATTAAAGAGGCTAGGACTTTTCAGCTTGGAAAAGAGAAGACTAAGTGGGAATATGATAGAGGTATATAAAATCATGAGTGGTGTGGAGAAAGTAAATACGGAAAAGTTCTCTACTTGTTCCCATAATATAAGAACTAGGGGCCACCAAATGAAATTAATGGGCAGCAGGTTTAAAACAAATAAAAGGAGGTTCTTCTTCACACAGCACACAGTCAACCTGTGGAACTCCTTGCCGGAGGAGGTTGTGAAGGCTAGGTCTATAACAGGGTTTAAAAGAGAACTAGATAAATTCATGGAGGTTAAGTCCATTAATGGCTATTAGCCATGATGGGTAAGGAATGGTGTCCCTAGCCTCTGTTTGTCAGAGGGTGGAGATGGATGGCAGGAGAGAGACCACTTGATCATTATCTGTTAGGTCCATTCCCTCTGGGGCACCTGGCATTGGCCACTGTCGCTGGACAGGATACTGGGCTGAATGGACCTTTGGTCTGACCCAGTATGGCCATTCTTATTTTCTTATGTTATGCTGGTGGTTTTGTATGCAGGGTTAGATGGAGACCATAAAATACACAGCACATGATTTTAATCAGTTTTAACCCCACCCCTACCCCCCAAGTGTCCAGCGATGAAATAAAGGGCATGGCATGACTTCCTCATAAAACACACCTTCCCCCACCCTAAATTTCCTAATATATATTGTAACTGGTTTGGGGGAACGGAGAGATGACAGGATCCAATACTGGGGAACAAAAACAATATAGGTGCCAAAGTCAGATCTGGATATTTAATAATAGAATATCAGGGTTGGAAGGGACCTCAAGAGGTCATCTAGTCCAACCCCCTGCTCAAAGCAGGACCAATCCCCAGACAGATTTTTGCCCCAGATCCCTAAATGACCCCCTCAAGGATTGAACTCATAACTTGATCCAGGATTTTGGTTCAGCCGGTTATAAAGTACCCAATTCATATCTGCATCTGGGTACAGATTTTTAAACACCATCTCCACAAATAAATATAAACATATGCACTTTGAGACCAGGCTTTAGATCACCTCTACACAGAGAGAGTTTGGAAGTGCTTTCTAAAAACGCATTTCAGGTTTCTCTTTATGAATTATAATACCTGCAGAATTTATAAGCTACAGACCTTCCACCCATTACTTGTGAATTCCCTCTGATTCTTTATAACACACACACCTAATTTAAAAACCTCTGAATTTCCTGCTGTGGGTTTAAATCAACCCCCTTAATGTCAGTTTGTCCTCTCTGCTGTAGTACTCATTTCATAAGAGCCCAGCAACTCTGGTTCCCTTCAGTCCTGGTTTGCAAAGGGTTAAGTTTGGAAGCACCGACACGTTGAGGGGGAGTAGCCAAGCCCAAGCAGCAAAATCATCACAGCACATTCCTGGGTAGTCCTCAGCTGCCAGCATCTGATTAAAACCATATCTCTCGCTGTGAGTGGCTAACTACACTGAAGGCTGGAATACAACTGAATATTTAACCGGGCCCACGGTGTCAGCTAGTCTGCCGGCTGTAGCCCGAGGAGTATGCACGGAATAGCACGGAACTAGTTTGTAAGTAGCTCTTCGGGAGGGTGGTTCTTCTTCTTCTTCTTCTTCTTCTTCTTCCTCCTGCTGCTGCCTTTTTTTGGAGGGGGCTCGTTGTAAAGGTCCCTGGGGTCTCTAAGACACTCTGCCCCTAGTACAGGGGGTGGAGGGGGCGTTAAGACTCCTTTCTTAAGGAAGCAACCACCAGCCTGGTCTCGATTGTGAAATTTACTCGTTCACTGGCGTGGCTGATGCCTGCCTCTGAGCCGGACGCTGCAGGGTTTGCTGGAGCAAGCCGCCCTCTGAGTGCCTGGGGCGCCTGCGGCGAGGGGTCTGAACCTCCCCATGCTGAGCTCTTGCTGTCTGCCGGGGGACTCCGACACCAACCCGGTGTCTAGCCTTTAAAATGGGCTCAAGGGAGCCAGGAGAAGGCGACGTCTCTGAACGTGAGCCCATGAATCGCCTACCAGCGGGTATTGGCCTCTGCCTCACCAAGGCTCTGATTTCTCTTGCTAGAAAAACTCCTTCCTGGGGGCTAATTGATCACGAACTCGGGGTTTATTTTGGCAACACCCCTAAGTAAAAGCTCTGGCGAAGACGGCGCCCCCACTGGCGCTAGCTCCTTTAAAGCGCTGAAACGGGCAATATTAGCAGTGCTGGGGGAGGGGATGCGAGAGACTGAATGGGTTAAATCTCGGGAGCCAGCTGTGACTGTAATGGCTTTCATAGCCTAGGACTAGTGTGTTTTTATATATAGCTGGGGAGGGTGTATTAATGCTAGTCAGTAGCATGGCGTTACTCTCAAAATAAGGCTTTAGCTAAAATTGGGTGGAAACGTCTGCATCCTGCTTGCAGGAGTCTAAAAGGGCCCGTTGGCTAAAGAAGCCCAAGAATGCCAAGCAAAATAAACAAGCATTTTCTGCAGCGAGGGGGAGGCAGGGGATTCAGACAAGAAATATATCTATATTGTGATAGTAAAATCCTGCTGTTGGTCTAGGAATAGTTTGGATGAAAGAATCTGGTCACTCTCTGCTGGGGGTGGGTGGGAGAAAAGGGTGAGACAATAACTAAGCATTTTGCCCTGAGCATCTTGTTTGGCTTTCTAATATTTGCACTTGGGGCAAGTAGGTGACTTCTCAGTAGTGATGCGTAAACTCTACAGGTGACTGACAGATCTTGTAGCAAAAAACTCTGCCTAGTGAAAGGGAGCTCCCCTTTTTAAGGATGAAATAAACAGAAATGGGTTACAGGACAAATGTGTGTCCTCACTGATCAGATTATCAAGATGACCCTCAGTGGGGGGCCTCGCAGACTGTCAGAGGCAATGTCCTTGTTCTGAGCAATAGTAGATTGGTTACACCGAGCCTCTAAATAAATTCTACTGTAGGCAAACAATACCTTTAGGACACCATTCTCTCCACTACTCAACACACTTAAAAACAGCAGCACACTTAATTAGTTAAACAAGCTAGGAAATGATCGTTCTCCAGTGAGACAGGATGATTGTATAGCTGGGTGGCCTAGCAAGAGCAAAACCTGTCCCTTGCAGAGACTGGCCTCCTCCCCTTTAAAAAGCCACAAATATTTCCCCTTATCCCCTTTCTCAATGTTGCTGTGACTTCCCCAGTTGTCTAGGTAAGGAAAAGTGGTCTTAATACAGGATAAAATGCCTGAAATTAGGACACTGTGTAGAAGCCTGAGTACCTAGAACAAGAACTGTACAAATCCCAAAGTTCTAAGCTGCATATAGCATGATCTCTCTTCAGCAGAGATGTGCACATGGTTGAAATCCCCCTTTGAGGGGTGGGCAGGGACACTATAGAAGGGAAGAGTTTTCATAACCAATGAAGGAAATGTTAAGAACAGGCACTGGTGCCTTTTTAATATTGTTCTGGTGGCAAGTAGCACTTGTACTTACTAACCTTAACAAATGCATGTTCTGAGATGTTCACCCCCTTCAGTTTATAACTCCAATATTACAGGTTACAAAGTAACAGAAATTGGGATGGTGAAAAATAGTTAGTTCATTCACAGAAGCTAAAGATTTGATTCCAGACTCAGTTCTGGAGCAAATCTTTAACCATATGAAAAAGGAATCTGCTGTAAGATTCCTCAAAATTGGGCTTCAAAATAGGGTCCCTAGGGCAATAGATGATTCTCCCCTATCCTTCCCATCTGCAAAATCAGAGTACCATCTTATGAACTATCTTGGAAAACATGGTGTATATAGGCTCTTGTCCTTTGCAAACTTCTGAAATTGCCAAATGTCTTGGGTTTGAAATACGAATGATATTCCTACCTCTGAAATGGAACCAACCACTACTATAAACAGAATCCCCAAAAGTATGCGAGATGCAAATTGAGACAGGTGAGCCACAGGAATAAAGCCTTAATTGGAGAAGGTGAGTAAGACTGAGGAAAAGGTTGGTGTAAATAGGAGAGCATTCCCAAGTCACTAGGGCCTTTACTCTAGGCCCCATTTACTGCTTGACCTTTAGTCCTGAAGAATAGACCAAATTTAAGACTTGTTGAAATTCAGATTCACTCAACTCATCAACATTTCAGGTGACTTTAATACCTTTTACCATCTTCTCTCCTCCTGTTTGGTAACTGCTATTAGAGTTTGCTAGCGCATGACTTACCTTTTGCAATGATGGGACTGATAGTAAGAGGCAATGCCAGTTAAAACAAACTATTAATTAAGCACCAGTTGTCTGTTCGTTTGGCATGCTATCCACAGGAAGATGTGGTGGTCCTAACCCCAGAGAATTTAATCAGTTGTGACTGCTATAAATTTTTTTAATGGTAATGTCTCCCTAACACTTCATAGGAAGTTTTCTTGAGGGAAGAAAGGCATGTCCAATAGCCATTATTGGGTGGCATGGAGACCTAGCAGGAGCATGGCAAGTATTTCTTGCAGCTGTCTTCAGTGTTTAGAACTCTAAGGTGGGGGAGGGAGGAGCCAGAGCTTTGTCAGTAAAGATCTACTTCAGGCAGCGGAGAGCTGTCTAACCCTATACCTCTAGTCATCTAAGTCAATAATACTTGGCTTCAAGGAGGGGGATTGTGGTCTCCCATCTCTCAGCAGCCTGCCCAGCTGGAACTAGAAGCTGTGGATGTCCAAGGTGAAATGGGGTAGTCCTGTAATCTTTGAGTACTGTTGCCAGGCCCACAGGTTTCCTATCTTTTTGATGAGCTGCATGCTTCTAGGACACTTGGGTGGTCTCTTGGGCTGACCCAGCACTCTGGGATGCATGTGGACTGCATTCAGCAGTGCCAGCAATTTGGATGACATTACTGTCCATTATGAGAGCACTCAAAGCAATAGACTCCTTTATTGGCCACTTTAGAGACTTTCTCGCAGTCAGTGAAAGTAAGCTCCCTCAGGCTTGGGGAGTGATGAGGGCAATATGTTGTCCTTACTAGTGCCTATCTATCAGTAAGATCCAGATCTACTGCCCAATTTAACGAACCACAGCCTTCAGTGCATAGCTAGATTAATGTCCCAAGTATCCTTCAGATAAGAAATCCTGAAAACTTCAATGGAAGAAACTGTTCCTTTCTAATAGGAAGAATCTTAAGATCAGAGGTTGGACAATGTTGAGCTTACTCCCACTGGGAATAACACATGAACAGAGCTGGCAGTCCTAGACTGGCTTTTGGAACAGGTGTAATAGAAAGTAATCATGGCTAACTGACATACCAATCAACTTGATGTCCTTGAACTCAAGTCTCTTGCAGGACTGTATGCTGAGGCTAGCCAGGTTACTGCAGAGGACATCTTGTCACCACTCTTTTTGACAGTGTACAAATGCTGATATAAACAGCTAAAATTCCCTTAGCAGACTTGGGGAGGAAGGTGCCTCTCCAGAGTATCAGAGGGCTCACTAGCTGGAGGTGAGGTGGGAGGGTGGTGGCTAAGGAATGCCTGCTATAAATGAGTTGAGTGGACTGCCAGAACATCATGGTCTTGGGATTTAAAACACACTGGATACAGATGTTCTGAAATATCTAATACACTGCATTAACAATATCTACAACAGACCTTGCACTGATACAGCTTGTGTATAGGCAACTAAACTGGCTCTACTTTCTTGTGTAGGTGAGCTTTGTTCAACACTTACCTAGGCCTCTTCCTTCTAATACTTAACTTTCTACACACAAATCCCACTGACCCAGGCTTGCCCTGGGAGTAGAGAACTCCTCAGAATGAAGCATTGCTGACAAGATATGTATGACCTGATATAAGTGAAGGGAACCCACCCCCCAACACTGCAAAATGATCTAGGGTTAAACACTTGATAAAACTCCCTACAGGCCTTCACTCCCTCTAATTGTCTCCTAAAGTAACAAACAGAAGGATAATACATGTCCTCTTAATATAACACTTTCAGTCCAGCAGGACCCATTAAGGACAGCACATTGGCCTTGACTGAATTTCCTCCCTTTCTACTAGTTCATATTAGATCCTTATAGGATGAGACAGTGATTCACTGGATGGGGAGTATTATATTAAAAAATAAGGTTCAGTGACTGTACACAATTCAGGAGGCTTTAAAAAAAGATACTGACTGGACACTTGTACTGCTCTCTTGCAGGGCAGGGAACAAGATACTAGCTAACAATTTTTACCTTAATACATGATGACTAAAGTGCCATGTAACTGCAAACATTCTGCTTCAGAGAATCATAACATCTCCAACTACTGTGGAATTTTGTCACATGACAAAGTATAAGACTTGTCCTATGATAGGCAGACAAGATGAATAAGAGTACTGAAGGGATTACAATGAGACCAGTAATTCACTAAATCTCAGATCTGGTAGTACAGTAACCCTTCCTTGTGATCAACTCTTACAACTCCAATAGAGCCAGGGATCATATACAAGGCCAAATAACCTCCTATCTTGAAATGCAAAAAACTGGAGGAGGCAGTCTGTTTTCTGCAGCAGCAGATTATAAAGTATTCAAACTGCAAACACTTGTTAGACTGAAGCTGATTTGCAAGATGGGGCTTCTGAGCAGGGTTCAAAGCTGGTACCTATCATCCTCCCACATAGGAGATGAGCCCCATCTCCAGGCACTTGTGAGGTAGCTAAAATTCTCATTTTCAAAGGGTGATGGGGGACAAGGTGGTCCTAGAGGTGACTGATTTGTGAAAAAGTACAAAGGAAGCCTGTCAGAATTAGAACTTGGAGTTCTTGACTGCTAAACCCAGGCTGTCTCCCTGTAAGTCTTCCTTAGAGGGAGTACGTGTTCTAGAAAGTTACTGTCTTGTGTCAAGGAAGATCTTGCAGTCTGCCAGTAATGTCTAATGGGAGAATCCATATGCAGTTGTAAAATGTTGAATAACTACCTAAGGAAGCCCACTGAAAGACATAAAAATGTTGAGGCAGAGAACCGTTCAGATGAGAACCTCCCCTGTAGATGCCTTTTAGACAGATCAGACACTAGTCTTGACTATAGTAGTTGCAGAAGGAAGTATAAACAAGTGCTTCCAGTTACTCCTTTTGGCAAAGGCAACAGTGGCACCACAAATTCCCACTTAGACTATCAGTGATGTACAACTCTGCAGGCCCCTAGAGATTTATCCTTGTATCTGATCAAGCAGTTAGCAAATCTCCCTAGGACACTAGTCTATATAGACTAGACTCTAGCACTGGAAGATGCCCAGATATTAGTGAGGAGTACAGTACATAAACAAGCATGTGACAAACATCTCACTGCTTCATGTGTGATTCACTTTTATCTGTACTGACCAAGGGTACATCTACAGAAGGATAAAAGCCCATGGCATGGCTGTGGCTGGCCTAGATCAGCTGACTTGGGCTCTGGAGCTGGAAGCAGGGGAGGGGAAATTGCTATGTAGACACTTGGGCTGCAGCCCAAGCTCTGGGACCCTGAAGGGTGGTGGGTCCCAGAGCTTGGGCTGTAGCCCTGAGCCTGAATGTACACTACTCCTCTCTCTCTCTCTCTCTCTCTCACTCACACACACACACACACCAACCAACCATCCCAGAGCTGAAGCCTGAGTCAGCTGACTTGGGTCAGCTGTATGTATTTTATTCCTGTGTAGACATGATCATATTGAAGTAGACTTGATATTCAATTTGCTTTTCCAGATTGACCATTCGTAGCTATTATGACTTTTCATGAAGTACTGGTTTTCTTCTCTATAGAAACTCTTCTGTAGGCCAAATTCTAAGCACTTGCTGAATAATCCATTCTGTGCTCGGATCCTGAGCATAATGCAAATTCTCAATCAAATCCTAGCCCAAAGGTTTTTAACTATTAACTTAGATCACACTACTCTTAAACACCACAAGGGTGATGGCAGAAAATAGGATTTACTGCAACTGTCATGGACAGTTGGAGCATCTGCATAGTACACCATGGCAGGCTGTGCAGAAGATATGCAATAATCCTATCTCATTTCTAATGAAATAGTCACATGCCTGAACTGCAAAGAGGACTATCTCAATGTTGGCAGATTTTGATTGCATCTTGTGAGAACACTAACTGCTTCAATGTAGGGGGAAGTCTCAACTTTATTGGGACAGTGGGGAACCCTGGGATGGCAGAGTTCTTAGAAGAAACCTCTTCTCACCACTTAGAGTAAATTCTATCTATAGGGTATGCTTCTTGAGCTACAATTCTGGTGGAGGTGAAATGGCTCTGAGCTATTCACGTGCTAAAATTCTTTGTTTACATGAGTTATAATGCACTTAGTCTGAGTTAAATTGACTTAACTGAGCAACACTAAAGTAGTGAAGATCCACAACAAATAGTGAAATAGAACTATAAGGACTGACGGTCGAGGCTTAAAGCAACAAACATATCTATGACCGGTTTCAGAGTAGCAGCCGTGTTAGTCTGTATCCGCAAAAAGAACAGGAGTGCTTGTGGCACCTTAGAGACTAACAAATTTATTAGAGCATAAGCTTTTGTGGACTACAGCCCAAGTGGGCTTAGATTATCCACTTTTGCCCAAGTGGGCTGTAGTCCACGAAAGCTTATGCTCTAATAAATTTGTTAGTCTCTAAGGTGCCACAAGCACTCCTGTTCTTCTTTAAACATATCTGTACACTTCAGAAACTACATAGTCTTATGAGACTATTTAGGACCCTTGAAGCTTCATATTAAAAGCTGCTTATAGGATTGAAGAGATCCATACCGAGGAGAAACTCTAGCTTCCAACTTCTGGATCTTGACAAACTCTTGTCTAAAGCTTCTTAGTACACACTGAAAATATCTACCTTTGTCACCTATATTTAAATGACCCAGAACTGCAATAGCCACAAAGCCATTTTGCCCTTTATTCAATTAGCTTCAGATGGGATAAGAGCATTGTGCAGATAAGCCTGGGGCAGAATCAGGCAAATTGCTTCCAATTATTCATATCTGAATAAGTCATTGGCATGACTTACAGTAAAATCCTGGGTGCTGCTAAGAACGAAGTAAACAGCCAGTAAGCAGAATGCTGTTCCAACTTATAGATGCTGTATCTTTTTCTGGAGCTTGGTGACCAGTTAGGAACTAGTACAAAGATTTGGGTATGCTTATATTCATGGAGTTATTAACCAATATTAGAAACTGGCCAAAACCTGTTCCCATAGAAAGCTGGCTATTGAATCTCTTCCAACCAGTTCTCCTAAACATGTACAAATTCCTTAGAATGTCACATGTTTGAGAACAGATTTGTAATATGTCAAAATCCTTTAAACTGCTGAACAGCAAGTTCATTTGGAGATCTGTTAGATGAGTAGGCAACAGATGCCTGGCTTTAGTTTAAAAACAACCTGAAATTTATGTAAATGCTGACTAAGCTATGTTCTTGTATTTCCTGGATTCTTAAAATCAAATGCTAAGTAAAGACCAGAAAACTGGTGGGATGATACCATGAGAACAGACTGTCCTGATCAGTTGATGGAGCAACAGCTAGTAAACTAGGCTGATATGGGAAAGGCATTTGGATAGTGGGTCACTGGAATGACTTCTTGTTGCCTGTACTAAGACCTTGGAGTACATGAGTCTCTCACAAATTAACCCCTGTGGCCACCATGGTTTGGTCACTGGCTTCACAGCCCTTTTTTTAAAGTTCAGCAACCAAAAACTAAACCAGGGAACAGGCTCCCCATCACTACCTCTTCATCGCAATTAAATATTGCGTCCAGTGTCAGCAGTACTAGAGTCAGCACAGTGGCACAGGAGGAAACTACACCGTATCTTCTAAAACACATCCCACAATAAATGTTGACAAAGAATAGCCTACAGAGGCAGGCATGTGACCCTTGTCATAAGGATACACCTTTGTGAGATAGGCCTAAACCCTGAACAGGACTGACTCATGTAGCTCATTTAAATGACAGTGAGACAAAACACTTACTAGAAAAGCATTGTCTCAAATGACTATCTTAAGTGTTGTGAACTTTACTTTTGTAAACTCGCTTTGACCAGCAGTGTTGTGATTGCTTAGACCTCAAGGCAAAAGCTGATATTTGTGAAAGGTCACCAAATGTCTGACAGTAGCTAGACTAAAACTGATTGTAGCAACTTTGAGATGAGCTTGCCATCAACATTAACTTGGATTATGGCCCCTTTTTAAAAACCTCCAGTCCTTTGGAAAGGGGGAAAGAGGAAGGACTCTTAGTGGCTGGTGGGGAGGGGAGCCAAGCATTTATGCCTGGTGTGAAAAGAATGACTAGTAGTAAATGGCATACCAAAAATGATTCTAGTGTGAGTGATTCAACAGTTTGTGATAGTCTTCCATGGTTAGAGATAAGACAAGTGAACTGAATAAACTGCAGTATGTATCTTATGAGTTTTTAAACAAACTTAGTATTAGTGGATAATCTAAGCAACTCTACCCAGATGTAAAGACACTTTTCTCAACCTGTGTATTTAATTTAAACATTAGCTTTAACAAAATTAATTTGCTTTAAAAGGCAAGGTGTCCATTGGCCACCATCAAGACTCAGCTTGCATCTGGATTTTGGTTGCTTGAGTCTTCACATCTGGTTCTAGTGGAACATATAGAAAAAACAGTTCACCAAATTACAGCTGGTGGAGATGACAAAGCTCTGGGTCAGTCTCATGCAACCTGCCTCATCTTTCCTAGATGTAGGCAAGAGACAAACATGTATTGCCAAAAATGCAGTGTGGTGTAAAGTATTCCCCTTAAAAGGGAAATGCTACGTAAGCAGGCTTCTTCTGAAGCCTGCTGTATTTTCACTCTGATACCCCCATAATGTCATTGGGACACTAAAATGGAAATTCATTTAAATTTCTCTGAAATGAGAACCAGAAAGGTAAATTGGTAATCCACCCCCCCCCCCACACACACACACACACACGTCACTTCAGGGGAATGAACTGTGATCTGTAGTGAGGTCCCTGAGGAGGCTAACCCCACTAGGGTCTCAGATTAGGCTCTGCCCCCATGTCTGTTAGACTGCTTGCTGGCTGACTGGTACCACTTTCTGATCATAAGGGGGGAAAGTTCAGTTCTTACTCAGCAGGTCATGTCACAATCTAAGCTGTTGCACTACAGTAGGTTCATTCAATTTAAAGTGTAAACTTGATGCCCTTGTCCACTCAAAGCATACAGTGCTCTAGCATTTTGGGTGCTTTAATAATGAAGCAAAACACTTCCAATATAGCACTTCAACTTTCCAGATGTGCACAAAAGACCCTGTTCAAAAGACAGATGTATCTGAATAGTGCATTCATTTTTTCTAATTCACTAATGCTTGCACAATGCCTTTCAAGGTTATGCAGTGCATTACCAATGAAACAGCGTTTAAACAGAAAAATGTGCAACATTAGCATCCAGTCTAGAGATTTATGTGAATAATTGTCATTGTTGGTCAAGCCACACAGGGACCTACATGAATATGCTATTGTGTAGCAGAAGCTGCCCCAAGTATTAGTGTCCTGATAGTATCAATGATTATTTCAGAATCTCTCATGAGAGCAGCATGTTTCTCTCTACCCTGTTTCAGCTTATTCCACTAACTTTATTTACTAAATTAACCCACTTGTAGGGAGAGTGCTCCTATTAAAATAAAAAAAAATACTGAAGAGCTGCCAGGCAAACTGCAGCATCTCTTAAAAATAGATTTCTTCACATGTGCCACTGGAAACTGACAATATCATCCAATAGCTATGTAATGGACTAAAGATGTCCTTTTGGCAAAAATTTAATGGTATCTTTATGCAGCTGCTGTTAATAGTGTTCCTGACTATTGGGTTGTAGTGCCTGTCTTCTCCAGACTCACTTAGTAAGAGCTGAAGCAGAGTACAAAAATACAAGCTTTCTAAACTACTAGGAATTCAAATGACTAACAGTTTGGGAGAAAACACTGCCTTACAAAACTATGTTCCTAGTACTTAAATTATTGCAGCAGTTCTGGCAACTTCCCTTATTCCCAACAGGATATGTTGGAGTTGGCAATAAAGCCTTGCTTTCCTGTCCTCTCTTAGCTTCCTGGGTTCTAATTCAAGGTTAATATTTACATGCAATAACTCTTTCAGCTATAGCAAGCACTTGCAGACCAAGGGACAATGAAGAAGCACATGCTGTGAGGAGGACAAAGTACTAGGCAGTCTAGCAGAGATGTTTACTTTCCTGTCAGTTTTTCCTCTGGCCTCTCCATGTTTCCCCAATTTTTTCCTTTCTCCACACAATTTAACTCTCATGGTCCTTGATGCAGGGCCAGAAATGCAATTATTTCAGTTTCTATAAATGGCAGGTGAATTCTCTGCTTAACATAGTTCTCTTGTTACCTCAGTTTCCAAATAGCAGCACAAGCTATGAAGAGGGATGCTATGTCCATAATAGAGGTTTGCAAAATCTAATTGCACAACTATTTGAAACAAAATGCCATCCTAAAGTAATGGTAGTACTGTAGCTTATTGGCCACAATCCTAAAATAAACTGAAGCTGCTATCCACAGAGCCTAGAAACTTCTGAGGAAACAAAGCCTTTGAAATGGTTCTTAACCATCTGTATTTCTTGTTCAATGATTCTTGGAATATCTTAGCCTTTCAAGAAGTCAGCCTGCCTTGCTACAGGTCTGAAGAGCATGGTAAAACTAATCTTAATTATCAGGTGGATAAGCTCCACTAAAATGCTTGAGTTAAGACACAGCCTCCCACTGGCATACAAGATGCATACTCTTTTGGGTGTGGGGTTGTACTTAATAGTCTGAAATACCTAGATTTCCTTGAACCGCGCTGAAATCTCAGCAGGATTTCCTGCCTTGAGGTAGATGGCTGCATGGGACATATCTTACTATGAGGGTTCTTATCAACAAACATGTCTGCTATGTGAGGTGCTGTGCTACCCCTCTCTCCCTTCTCCCCTCCCCCCCATGCCATATGTGCATGCTGAATGCTCACTCTTTATACATGGTCCAGCACTAAATACATTTCACCCCACAGGATCCTGACAGGAGTGCTAGGCAAGTTCTGTTTCTGAGACTGATCTCAGTATTACATCAGAAGTAGAAGCATCAAGATAGGAACCTCAAATTAAGGAGAATCCTAAGACTAATAGTGGGTGGGTGTGTGGTTTTTTTTTTTTTTTTTTTTTTTTTTAATGCAATAGTCTGCCCCTCTCCAGACCATACCTTAGGAGTCTGGATGTTCCACTTAGTGGAACAATTTCTGACCATAGCTGCTGAGGGCCAAACTCTACCTCACTTACACTAGTGTAAAACTCAGAAGTATGAGGGCCAAATTTCTCAAGTGTCTGAGGTCTAGCCTATTCAAACTTTTTTCTAACTCTCCAATAACTCAGCTGAATTACTTGCTGCTTCCTCTTTCAATTAATATTTTTAAGCTTTTAACTGAAAGAAGCATGAGAAACTGGCACAATGAAAAATACAAACATTTCCCTGAAATAATTCTTTAAATTAAAGAAGTGTAAAATTAAAGGACTAGAAGTCACATTTGAAGGGCTTTAGATCCCAATAGCTAAAGGGATGGGGGCAGAAGAGGAAATACATACAAATGTGGCCCTCTTTCCAGTGCTATTGTAGACAAGGCTTCATAAAGGGCTGGCAACTAATAGTCAGTGCAATGTATTCTGTATACATATGCTGAAGGTGCAGATTTTGAGTTTCTTCCCAGATCAATCCTACTCCTGGATTAGATGACATGCACAGTACAGTATATGAAGTTGCCATGTCTGGTTGTGTGCACCTGCCCTGTTTTGTTTGAGTGGTGATAAAGCAAGAGCAGATCTCAAAGTGATCTCGTCTCAGCTTTCAAAGTGTTAGCTGCTGTACAATCTAAGGCCAAAATACAGAGTGGCCTTGTTTCCACTACTATCAGTAAAAACCATGTTTCCAGGTGTTCTACTTGCTTTGTGGAAGACTCTAGCATCAACAGTGGAATACAATACTGCATGCACCTAACACATAAAGCCACCTGTTTTTGTTTGTTGTGCAGCCTTCAAAGCAAGGTGGACTCATGTATGTATAGTAGGGTGGTCTTGGCAGGCAATCAACAGCCAGTTAATGGGATTAATTGTGCATCACTTTATCCCCTGAGTCTTAAGCACTTGCTTCTTCCAAAGACTGATAGTCTTTATCTGAAAGCTTCAGACCCATCTGACAAATTATTTGCCCCATATGTAACCAATTGGTGGTTAAGTTATGGCTCTTGTGGGAATACTTTCTCCTTCTTGAGTTAAATGGCTTGTAGTGCCCTAGTTGCTGACTTATTCAGAGCAGTCCCTAGTGGATGCCTTTACTTCATCATTGAACTAATGGCATCTGATCTATCCTGTTGCAAAGAGCTTTTGGATAAGTACTCACCTGTGAATACTACTCTTGTGGCACTGCATGACATTGCAGCAACCAAAGAGTTACTCAGTTATATACAAAGTGGTTGCCAAAACAAACTAAAATAGCAGTTGCTATTTGACTTTTTAACTTGGCCATATGTTGACTTCAACTTAGCCTTGGTCTGTCTAGGTTCTCACTGGTCTCTGACTTGGCTTCAAACTGGAGTAGGACTTTCAAGAGAACTAGATTGAGAATAAGTGTCCTGTACAACAGTAATAAAACAGTGCAGCTCACCTGCTGATCTTAATAATCAATATCGTTCTCCCTGGGCTAGAGAATACCTTGAACACTAGAAGCACTAGCTGGCCCAAATGATCACACCTGGCTGGATTACCCAATAAGTCTTCAGCTTCTGTTAAGAGTGCAGGGACTACTTGAACATCAGACCCTCCCCTCAAGAGGAATGTGGCGAGGGGAAAGGTAGTGTGGTGCACAACTTCAAGTCAAAGTTCCTCTATCTACATCTCCTCCCTATTTCTGGCTAGGCATGTATAGCTTCTGAAAATGGCAAGCCCCCTTGGCTCAGTTAGGGCACATTTTACTGGGTAGTTATAGCTTAACCTGAATCACCTCCTAGATCCTAGAAACCCTAAGTTAAAATTAGGGTGACCACCTGTCCCAAATTAGGCAGGGGAGTCCCAAAATGCAGAGTTCAAGTCTTGGGCTGAAGAACTCAGGACAGCATTTGTCCTGGATTCTCCACAGCTCTGCTTGGCACCTTCCTGAGGCTCAGGTGGGACCAGCCTCTTCCTGGGTGGCAGGACTGCTCTCTGGCACCCTGCCCTGGGCAGGTGGAGGGTCCATGGCTCCCCACAGCAGCCTGGACTCCCTGAGCAACTCTTACCATGGCCCAGCTCTGGCTTCTGGCCTCGGCAGGGCCATTGAGGGGTGGAGGGGGAGAAGGGGATCCAGCATGTATCCCACTTCTGAAAAGGTGGTCACCCTACTTAAAATACCCCTTGTTCATTGCATTATCTCTAAAGTGGTTACACAAGTCTGGGAGTACTCGTACAGCACAAGGTCTTCTCAGACCACTAAACCGTTATAGTTAATGAAATTCTTTAAACTAAATATGGTACTTTTTTTTTTTTGAGCTACTCTTGAGGCTCATCTTAAAGAGTAAAGAAGCCCAACTCACTAAAACATTAACTTTGCAATAGTCTAACCTTTGCACATTCCTGAACATCTGGCTCAGCAGGAAAAATGACTGAGTCTCCCAGCTAGCTGAGTGAGAGTGCGTCCCATGGCATGGTAAATGACTTCCAAAACTGTTTAACTGTGCATCAAATGTGTTGCTTTTTGCAATAAAATCTGAAGGACCACGTTCTGGAGTAAAATACTGGCACACCATAGTTTTCAAATATCTGTTCCAGGACAGGGATACAATAAGCCAACACAGAGAGAGCTATTTCAAACCTGGCTCAAAATGCAACCTGCAAACCTGGCTCATTCCCAGATTCATAATAGTCTTCAGTGGAAGCTTTGTACAGTATGCATTTGCTATTGGCTTTGGACAATCTAGTTAGAAACTGGACACCCCCTCTGTAGGCAAAAACATAATCTGACTTCCACAGTGAAAATGGATCCAATCTTTCCTATCTAAGCCTTAGGAATACTCTAAAGAGACTCCTTGGAACCTAAACTGGTGCATAAGCTTCCAAAAGGAGTGGGGAAATAGAATTACCCTATCAGTGGGGGAGCACATACCTGCAATGGTAAGACTCTTCTGAGTAAGAGAAGGCAGCTTCAATCCTTGGGTATATAAACTGTGTAGGAACAGATCTCCAGAAAGTAATCACTTGCCTTTGGTGGACCATTTTTCAGTGGAGCCTCACTCCGGCATATCTTGGCTTTCTAAGGAGGGCAGTTGTCCATTTGCTCATCAAAATAGTACTTCATCCCCTTTGGTTGCTGCCTCCCTGACTCAACCTACTTATTGAGAACCATTCATTTAAGTTGGGCTTATATTAACTGTTCTCAATAAGAACTGGTTAACTGACCTCTCAAAGCAGTTGTCAGTAGGGAATCCTAATAATCAGATGGGTGTGATCTAGTGGGGATCCACAGGGATCACTACTGGGTTTAATGATCAATCTTTAGATCAATGATCTAGAAGTAAATTTGCAGAAAACAAAGGTGGGCAGAATGCCAGGGCATTCTGAACCAATCTGGATCACCTGGTAACATGGCTTTACCATGAAAGCAATGCATTTGTTTGTATTAAAATGCAAAGTCGTACATCAAGGAGTGGTCCTCATACCTACTGGATGGGGACTTTCAGAAGAACTCCTTTCCCTAAGGATGGGGAAGGGGGTAATAAAAGGACAAACAACTCAACGTGAGCTCCCAGTGTAGCAGTTTGGGGGCAGAGACAGGGGTAACATGATCTTGGATAAAAAGAACAGGAGTACTTATGGTACCTTAGAGACTAACACATTTATTGGAGCATAAGCTTTCCAAAGAAGTGGGCTGTAGCCCACAAAAGCTTATGCTCTAATAAATTTGTTAGTCTCTGAGGTGCCACAAGTACTCCTGTTCTCTTTGAGGATACAGACTAACATGGCTGCTACCCTGAAATCTGGTATAGGATTGTAATTTTTCCAGTTGTAGCCATTGGTGGGACTCTGTAGAAATCAAATGGATAAGCTGCCAAAGAAAATAATGCAAGAACAACCAAAGTCAGGTTGATCTAGAGGCAGACCTGTGATTAGATGATGGGACACAATAGTCAGGAAAATTATGCTGTGCTAATGGAGGAATGGTGACATTGTACTTCTCCCTGAACCTGCAAAGATGCTCTGGGCTGAAAGACTACTTAAACTCCACTGCTTGTAGTGGTGACGCCAATAGTCCTAATGAATCAGCTTTTAAGGAATCTACAAAGAACTGAAACCTTAGCATTAGAAAAAGGAAATTAAACTTGAAGTTTCACATAACTGTACATGTGAATCAAGACTTCCAGAAATCTTTGCAACAGACAAGGCCTTTATCATAGGCTTAGTTGATCTACTGGCTGTGACTAAAATATAGCTGCTAGTGCTCAAAGTTTAGGGAGGTTATAAACTAGCTTTTTGCTCTAGTTTGTAAACCATAGGAGCAATTTAATGCAACTTGTGAATCTGGGTTAGTCAAAATTAGTGATGGAAGAGATTGTGTAGCTAAAACAGAATACCTATTTGTAGGTTTCTCAGATCATAATATGCTTATTACATATCCATGCAAACAATGTTGCACTAGAGGCATATGCTTTAAATTGAACAGGAGAGTAAATCTCTAAGTGGGATGAGATTAAATCTTGGTGACCAATATGCATTAAGTTTGTTGTAATTGACCCTAGACTTCATCTGGAATCAACTTTTTGGTATAGATTCTACTTGAGGGTTCCCCCTGGATCAGATTGGCAGAGACTTTTGTTTTTTTCACTTTCCTCTGCAGCATGAGGCACAGTTGACTTGTGGGTTTAAACTAATGAGTGGTAGATTTTTCTGTAACTTTAAGTCTTTAAATCCTGATTTGAGGACTTCAGTAACATAGCCAGAGGTTGTCTAGTACAGGAGTGGGTGAGTGAGGTTCTGTGGCCTGCAATGTGGAGGAGGTCAGGCTAGAGGATCATGATGGGTCCCTTTTGGCCTTAAAGTCTTAGTCTAACTGTTACAAAGAGCTCACCTATATGGCCACAAGTCTAAAGTTTTATATAGTGGTGGGAAACTAAACTGAGAAAGTGACACTACCCACCAAGAAATAGTCTGGCTAAGGAAAATCTCTTGCAAACCAAAAGCTCAGCAGTGTTAATTCCAAGACCTTTTTCCAAAGGTAACATCCAGCATAAATGTTCAAAACTCCTGAGCAGTCCAAAACCTTGCTCACTAGCTATATAAAAGCCTTACCTAGCCATGACTAGACACATGGGTATTAATACTTGATTTAGGACTCCTGGTCTCTTTATGGCTTGGTCATTTTGGAACATGTTCACTTGGCTTCCAATAAGCAGCATGGAACAACATTCTGGGTCTTCTCACTTAATTGCAGTTGAAGTGCACAAATTTGTGCAGAAAGTTCAACAGCTGACTCTTAAGTGCAAGACTAAGCAGCAGAACTTCATGTTGGTTTTGGAGGCATCAGTCAAACCTCCAAACCAAATTTTCTAGACTCAAAACTGGATACTTCTGGAATTTTTGCCAACAGTTGCCCTTTTCCCACAAGAAGTGATCTTGGAAGCAGGGGGAGCAGACTACACAAGACTTATGCCTGCCTTGGTCAGTTTTCAGAATCCAACACTTAGCAGCTATCACTGACTGTCTTGCTTCAGTGAAGGCAGATGAGCTTTGAGTTTCCAGCTTAACTTCCTGATCTCCAGTGACTGGTTTGATCACTCCTATGCTAGAGATGATTGATTTGGCTGCCCCTCTTAGGGGACTGACTTAATCAGGTGGAGGATAGTGGCCTGAACACTGACTAGCCTTTTGACTAGAGCAAGGAAGGAAACAGCAGCTTTCATGGAAATTCTCTTCCAATCTGGTCTATATGTATAACTTTGCTCCAATCTTTCAATAGCCTTAGTTTTAGGTGCAATACTACAACCAACACTGCAGCTTCCACTTGACTAGATAACTAGGAAAGATGTCCATCTTTCCTAGAAAATGTTGCAATATTACCCAGCAGAACAGCTGTATCTGAGGGCAGTAATAGGAAATATACATGCTCCAGATTTTATAAGACTCCCAGTATTTAGAGGAGACACCCTTATTGACTCCAGGCAGCCTACACCAAAGAGCCACTTAATGGGTTCACTTTAGGAATTTCACAATTAAGAATGAATTTGCTGTCTTTTGGAATTCAAGAAATAGAAACCAAAGAGCTACATATTCATCCTGCCCCATCTGCACTGAAAGTCCAATATTAACAGCTATCAAATTACTCATAGGACTTAGGTACTGGTTTAATTTTTATTAAACCAGTACCTAACTGATTTGCCTTGTGATGTAGCTCCTCTTCAGTGCTATAGGGAAAACCAAACTAAAAATTAGTGACTCAGACAACCTTTAAACTTTAGCATAAGGTTTCCTCATGCTAAGTGGTAATGGCTTGTAATATTTGTCATCTGATATCAGTGTGACAATGTAGCTTTCTAATTGGCTCTAGACACTTACTTTTAAGTATGCTTTATTGTCCCCTGGAAGCCTATTTCTATTTCCTGACTGCTTCAGATGGCTGACTATTTTTTTTTAAATTCTTTAAATACTGTCTCATTGTGGATGTCTTGCATATTTTGAAATCCAGTTTTGCCAGGTAAAGTTGCATTTATCTGATGCTTTGCCTGTGCTAGATCTGGAAATACTAGATCAGGGTAGTCAATCTTTTTTTTGTCCAAATTTCTTGAGCAAGGTACAGTCAAGGTCCAGACACCAGAGAAAATTAAAATTAACTGATTAAGATTTTTTTGTCTGTTCAAAAGCATCTGGTGATGCAGATTTGGCCTGCAGTTCACCTATTGATTATCCCTGAACTTAAATGTTAAAATACATTGTTACTAAACAGTTACTTTCTATGTCTTTCAAACTAAATTAAGAAACCACTTAGAGCTTGATTAGGACTGCAGAGTTTGAAGATCCTCTGTAATTACTTCATGGCTTCTTAGTCAATCAAATGAGACAGTCTGGTGATAGAACTGGGGGTGCTGCCACATCCCCTGGCTTGAAGTGGTTTCCATCAGATACAGGGTTTACAGTTTGGTTCAATGACTCTCAGCACCTCCACTATCAAAATTGTTCCAGCACCCTTGGAGAAAATTTGAAGGGGCTATTACTGTAAAACATACTGGCTTTACTCAAAACTCAACCCAACCGGGTCTTTTTAGACTGTAAGACAACTAAATGTAGGGAACATAATTATTTCTGAATAATCTTCACCTTCTAATGGTGCACAAATGATTGCCTAGGTAACTTGGATAACTTTGTCTGTAAACACATGAGGTTTAGGAGACTGTATTGTAGTAGTTCCTTTCAGCTTGCTCATATTTGTAAAGTAGAACTACCCTTAAGAATAATTAAACTGGACAAAATAACTTGTAGAACTGCCTGCTGCACAAGTTCCTACTGAACTTTTGCTGGGTGGGTGGGCAAAAAGCCATCCAAGGACAAGGGATCTTCCGAGATCTACGTGAAGGGCACATACCTTTACACTCTGGCAAAATGATGCCTCTGCCCACTACATAACATTCTTGTTGGCCCAACCAGCACAGGACCACAAATTATGGGCCTGCTTGTATAATCCACTTGAGAACCATACTTATCTGGATTAGTGAACAGCCATCACATGGCATGAGGTGCTCTGAAATGGAGAGCATATCTGCACAGAATCAGTCCCTACATGTGTTATACCTAAAGTCTTGACAGATCTGACTGTCTGGAGTCTATTGCATTATTGGCTGTCAGATAGGAGTTCTTATCATCCAGAAGGACAAATCTGTGCAGAAAATGGGTATTTAGAGCATCAATCTTGAGGGCAGAGGAGGAGAGAAGCAGTGGGTAAGCATAAGTCTCAGCAAGGGGAGAATACAAGCTACTTCAGGCCACAAATAACTTTTTTTTCCCAAAACTGCAAGTGCTGTACTTATTCACCTATGTGGAATCTGAAGCACTTACCAGTAGCTTTCCTCTTCCCCTCCCTATTGTGCAATTGCAAAATGCTCACTTATTTAGCAATAGTTAGTCCTTTGTTTATAGGAGGCTAAGTGAAATTGATCAAAATGGCAGTTTAGCTAGACTAGAAACCAACTTCTGTATGGCAAATAAAGCAGAAACCTCTCAGGGGAGCAATTGTATGAAATTGACACCTTGACCTCCTTGGCACACAAAGCAAATAGTGGCTAGATCTTGATCATGTCCTGTAACTAAGCACTTTGGCTATTAACATATGTGAATATCAGTGTCCCTTGATGGGATGCCTTAATGTCTTCCATGAAAGGTCTACAGCTGTAACTACAACTCATGTGAAATCTAACTTCACTGGTCTGTATCTAGTGGACCTATGGCATGTACTCTCTTTTTTTTTAATAGTCTTAATATGGTGACACTTTTAAATAATCAAATAGAATATTGGCAGTTTAACTAAAGTACTTAATCTCCTTGCTGAAGGTGAAGTATTATGCCTGCCTGTTGATCACTGTTTGGACGTCCAACAACACAGCAAGTATTGCGTTCTTTAATGCTTGTGGCGTTGAGGCTGGCCTCCATCTCAAAATGTCTAACGAAGTAGAAACCACTAATATCAACAACCAGCCTGAGCAGCAGGCAGTACCAAAAGCACCTGCCTCAAAGAAGGAAAAAAAGAAGGGTAAGCAATTCATCCCTCTTCAATACTAAGTTACCTCATATGCAGGCTGTGACTATTATCCCTCTGATATTTTGAAGAAATATCACTTGAGGGCACTCTTTAAAATAGAAACTGCTCTGAATGCATGTCCAAAACTTTAGCATAACCCCTCAAGGGACTGACTTAGACTGGGGGCAGGGAGTAGGTAATGAATACTAGCCAAGATGATCAAAAAAGGATGTCTGAATCCTTAATGCTGTTAAGTGGTTCACTTCCATAGTGCTGGGCATCTAACAGTTGCCACTGATAGCTTAATCTCCAGGAAGCTATTGGCACTTGCCCATGAACCTTTCCTTTTGAAAAGACTACTGCATTTAATACCAGACTTAAAACCTATTGCCTAAAGAACTTCTGCCAAATCCCAGAAGCTTAAGTATCAACTAGATGGCCTCATTTTATTTATATATATAACCCAAATGATCACTACTGGAGCCTATAAAAGGACCCATCAGAGTTGAACTTGTTCATACTCTACTCAACTTTCATGGCAGTGCAAGAGATTCTAGCAAACCTTCAATACTGAACTGACACTCTCTCCCCTAACTTTCTAGAGTCCATAAAACCTAAAATAATTCTAAGGTGGTAGGGAGGAAGCAACTGGACCAACTGCAAGATCTTAGATGTGTATCAGTTACTCTCATAAACCTGCAGCTATCTTCAAAGGAATAGCACACTGTTCCAGAACAGTGTTTAAAAATCTAAGTACTAACTTAGAACTGGAAACCTCCTGTTCAGGTTCTGGTCACCTGGATGGTGGAGTCAAATGCATGTTGTCTGCACATCATTCTACAGACACCATTCCACATACAGAGTGGTCAAACCTGTTTGGTTTTTTGTGCATAACACTCACCTCTGAATTTCAGAGGTTCTAATACCTGCTGGCTGCTTAAAGGTAATCTACCAGAATCAAACATTAGCCTTTGTAGTGTCCAAATACTTAACTTTCATAGTCAGTAGCACAACAAAGTTGTGGTGTATGAACTAACAGGACTGAAGTCTGCTTCTGTAGATCTTATTAATCACTTGATGTATGACCCATAAATCTTGTATACAACATTTCTTGTCACCAAAAGTTAATGTATGAACATGCTCACTGCAGAATGGAAGAGTAATCTAATTGGTTATAGACAAAGATTTTTATGCAGTGTCAGAGCTTGGTATCACAGGTTACAATATCATCACAAATTATCTTTTGTTACTAAAACTCATGCCTTAGGTCTTGGCAAAGTGACAATCTAAGGCAGGGGTGAAAGTAATAAATTCTTACCAGTACAGGGGCCAGGCCTCAGGGCAGAAGGGGCAGGGCTGGAGGTCAGCCTCCTCCAGCCAGCCCATCTACGCTACTTGGCCCTTGCCACCCAGGGCTCCATGGGTGATTTAAAAGGGCCTGGAGCTCCCAGCCTCTGCCACAGTAGCAGCAGCTGGGAGCCCTGGGCCCTTTTAAATTGCAAGCACCAGGGCAGCTGCCCTTTTGCCCCCACCCTCCCTGTCAGCAGCCCAGGGGGGCAAACAGGGCAACTATGTTAAAGTGCTGCGGCAGCACTCTAACATCATTGCTCTGTTTGCCTCCCCATAGGCAGCCCTGCCAGTAAGAGCTGTACCAGCAGGGCCACCAACATTAAGAGCTGCTGTGGCAGCACTTTAAGGAGGGTCCTTCACCACAACACTCTAACATTGCTGCCCACCCCCCATCAGTGGCCCTGCTGGTAGGGTCTGTACCTGTTTGTATTTAGACAGTTAGCAACCCTAGACTAGGGGCTTTGGGATAAACAACCTGATTTTAAACTGGCTCAGGGCCTTCTTCCTGTCCCAGCAAACAGACCAGTCCCCTGCTCCATTGAGGGTCCCAATCCTTCGCGTAGGGCTGGAAGGACTGAGAGGGTCTGTACCAGCAGGGCCACCGCCAGGGGAGGCAAAAGGGGCAGGGATGTTAAAGTATGGGCTCATACAGCTCACTTTCACCCCTGTCCTAAGGTAATATGCCTATTTCAAGATCTAGAAAGTCTGTAGTGTAACCTTGTTAACATTCAGACTAAAACCCCAATTGGTGCAAAGAAGCAACTTGTTGTATTGATTCTCTAAACTAAGCTTTAAACTGATGCCTCGTATTGCTTCCCCACAACTCTAAATCCCCATCTAATAAACAATGGGGACCCAATGGTACAAGAGTACTGGATACTCCCATTTAGCCGATACCTTAAAAGCAATGTTAAAACACATGGCCCATGTAACTTTGTTAGCAGCAGACTAGAATGGATTACAAAATGAATGACCAAGCACTCTCTTCAGAGAGACTAGACACTTAAGCTCCAAATACCATTTAAAAGCTTATCTATCTTTCAGGTTCAGAAAAAACAGATGAATTTCTTTTGGCCAGATTCAAAGGGGATGGTGTAAGATACAAAGCCAAGCTGATTGGCGTTGATGATGTTCCAGAAGCAAGAGGAGACAAAATGAGCCAAGATTCAATGATGAAGCTGAAGGTAAAGGTCTGAACTTGGCCTTTTAACCAGACATGCATGCTAGTCAATAGGCAGACTATAGTGGTCAAAGGCAAACCATGCCACAACTCCCACTGTGTACCAAAGCAATATCAAGCAATTACCACACTTCAGTGTGATAGAGGTGCACAGATCCTAACTGGAGGAAAGGTGCCACTCCAATCAAAAGATTAGCAGAACCAATGAAGGGAAGGAAGCAGCCCAAAATTACAATGAGCAATGGTTTAATCTGAAAATTGCTCTGCAGATATTTCATAATCCATATAGTTCTTTGCATCTTAACTGGAAGATGCAGGTTGGTGAGCCAAAATCAAATCCTAAACTTGGGGAATTTAAACTCCCTGGAAGGGAGTGAAAGTGGCAGGGAGAATTTCCATAGCAGTTGTGAAGACTCCAAATTGGATTAGTCAAAACATGCATCCACTACTACTGTAACTAAAACAAATGCATGCTCGTCTAGCAATTCAAGAATGCGCAATAAAACCTTAAGTCTTATTCTCTAGACTGCTTTGCTATAGGTCATAATGCAGGCAAAGCAGAGTGAACGACAAAGCTACAGTCAGCAACATTAAGCATGTTCAGAATTACATGCCTCAGTGGTCATATCAGCCTCTTCAGTACTAATAACTTATCCATACTGCCCAACAAGAATGATTAAGCATCTGATCTCAAAGTCATCTGTTTGGTTTAAACCAGGACAGAGACTTGACCTAGTAAAGATATTGCTCCATAGCTCCTTTTGACAGAAGTGCTTATGTAAATGAGGTCTGCTTTAAAGCGCTTACAAAATTAAACTAGTGCAGGTGGGGGAACAATCTTGAGAACCTAAAACTCCAGCATTGTCTATACACCAGAGATGAAGTTTTATTATGCACCCATGTTTGTAGACAGATGGCCAAATTCAGCTGATTTGCAGCTTCATTGAGGTCTATGGGTTGCACAGATCTAACCTGAGGCACAACTTACTCAAAGCATAAGTATCTAGGCACAAACAATTTTGACTCTAGCTGAACACATTGGAACTCAGCAAGTTTGAATTGCATAAATCTTACTAATAACTCCTGTTCATTTAGGGAATGGCAGTAGCTGCCCGCTCCCAGGGACAGCACAAACAGAAGATCTGGGTGAACATCTCCCTTTCTGGTATCAAGATAATTGATGAGAAAACTGGGGTAAGAATTCAGAACTGGCTGTGCATGACCATTAAGACAATTTCTTCTCTAGTGACCACAGCTGCATTAACTTAGCAGCCTCTTCACCTAAAATTTAAAGACCTAGGAAAGCTTTCTAGCATGTACAACACCTCTAAGGACTCTCCTCTGTTTGTGGGGGAGGAGGGAGAAAGTAGGAGCTAATCTGTATCTACTCAGACTTTTTTGGTACTTTGGAGGAAAGGGGAGGGAGTTGGATCCTGTCTGACCTCTGTAGGCACTAATAGCCTGGCACTATTCTGTCATGTTTCTAGGGATACCAAGCCTGTCAAACCTTAATGCTGACTGGCAAACCACTTGGATATTGCCCTGTCCACTTTTACAGATTTGAGCTGAGCTCACTTAAGTTTTTATTGTACATAGGCACTCGAAGGCCACTGCCATCCCATAGTTGTCTGTGTACTTGTGTTTGGTGCAGCAGAACAGAACTAACTTTAGGCACTTTCAAAAGACTAATTGCTTTCAATTCTAGGTCATAGAACATGAGCATCCAGTGAACAAGATCTCCTTTATTGCTCGGGATGTGACTGACAACCGTGCATTTGGATATGTTTGCGGAGGAGAAGGACAACATCAGTTTTTTGCCATAAAAACAGCACAACAGGTATGAATTAAGGGATCTGTTGGGCATTAAGGTCATCCTGTGGGATTTGCAGGACAACTTTTGGGCATATTTATGCTTTTCTACATCTCTCAATAAATCAATCCTATCCAAACTGGACTCTTATGGAGCCCATAGACCACTCAGAGCTGAGTCAGCTTTTGAAGACCAACTCGAAGAAATGCAAGAAGCCAATTCAGCAGGCTGTCTTCCAAAATGGGAATTGAGTAACTCTCCATTGCAAGGAGCATCAGTTGAGGAATAACCTATACCGTATATCTTGCTGATTAAGAATTTCTTACTACAGCATGACCTGGGGTTCAACCCAGCACTGAGATGCAAGTTACTGAAGTGGCCTGAGCTTGCTTTATGCACTAGGAAGATTGGGTGGTTTCTTGCATTTTAGCATGCAGAGTTCTACTGCTGACCAAAGGAGCCCTTCTCTTAATGGACAGCAACTTAATAAACATGTGCACACTAATACATTTTGTACTCATGGCCAGGAGCTCTAGTCTGCACTCTTAATTTTTTTATTCCCACTTTTAAAAGGCCAGCACAAATGGCAGTGTCTGAGTTCAAGTGCTGACTTGTGGCTGTGTTAATTCTGCAAGGTTTAGCTAGTTCTGACTTTGCCGTTCCTGTCTAACACATCTCTAGTTCTCAAAGTTTCATGTCTGGTTCATGGGGGGCACTGATTAGAACTGTGCTCCTCCCCCTCCCCCACCCCCCAAAAAAGCTGGAACAAACAGGTGATAGGACCTGGTGTGACCTTTCCCAGAAACAGATTTCCTCTTGGCAGGATTATGCAATTGTCACAAATGAGGGCTTGTCTGGGCTCTCCACCTACTGTCTTGGGGCAAGCTGGTTTGCTAATGCCTGCTTTAAATGTTGGCTTAATCACTGTTCTATAGGTGCAGCTGGTAACACTGTCTAATGTTTCCTAGCACTACCCATTATAAGGAACTGAAAATGGCCTTATAACTCTGCAAATTTAACCACTTGAACTGAAATTGTACATACTGGGTGTCTAAGGTTCTGTTTTAGAAAACAGCAGCCCATGCTGTTCTTCAGTTGCCAAGAACAGGGCAGGGGAGGAGAGGAATGAATGGGAAGAAATATATTTTGCTCTAAAGGTCACCAGCATTTAACAAGGACTTGAAATTTTGGCAGGGAGTAGCCTTTTTGCTGTCTCTGAAAATCTGAACAAAATTGGCCACATTGAACTCTGATAAGCTCTTCAAAAATCAACATATGCAAGTATTCCTCAAAGATTCTGTGCACATTGGCCATTCTCTGGACTTTTCTGCAACTGTAGTTCTGGGCTACTATAAGCTGAGTCCAGGCTCCCTGTTCTCAGTTCAGATACCTGTATCTCCGTGCTCTTCATCCCCTACCCACCCTTATATCCCAGGCAACGTGCAGGAAGCTTCCTAACCTACATGTAGAAGGAACAAGAGCCAGACCTTCCCAGGGTCAGGTGTGGCATTTCCTAACTTTAAGGGTTTGACTTGGTACCTGAAGCTATGTCCACACTATAGTGGCACAACTATGGTTCTGCAGCTGTACTGGTATAGCACAGACATGTCCTAAACCAATGGAAAACCCCCTTTCACAGAGGCAGATTATCTATGTGGGAGGCAGTACATTGGCTTACTGAAGAACTTTCTTCCATCTAGCTGCATCTGCAGTGGGGGTTAGGCTGACCAAACTACATGTTTATAGCACAAATTTTCACAACTGAGATTTAGCTAGGTCAATTTAACTTGTAGGTAGAGAATGGGCCTTAAAGGTCTTTCTATAGGGTTTTTGATAATTATCAGAACAATATAGCTTAGCTTTAAATGCAATACTTCATCTCCTGAACACCATCTGAAGTCTTGATTTTGGGGGGGATTGGGAATGGGGAACAAATAACTTTAGAATAGCCTTTCCTGCAGCACCTTTAAGAAGAGGGTGTGTTTTTTGTTTTGTTAAAATGAACAAAGCAAAACATAGCAGCCTGCTCCTTTTAATCTTACCCATGAATCAAGGGCAAATGGGCATTATCTGATCAAGATAGACTTGTGCAGTGAGCAAATAAAATTGGAAAGCCCTCAAGAAGGGAGGAGGATGTAGGGGGGGGGGGGAAACCACTCAAATCCTAAAACTGAGCATGGACCAGCCAGCTGCAATTTAGCCTCTGGTAGAAAATGGAGGACAGCAAAATGGATCAGCTGGCACTGCTGCACCTAGCTTTTAAGTGTCTGAGAATGGGGTACCTTTCCCACCTGCAGGCTTCACCCATGATTATCAGCAGCTTTTTTTAAAAAGCCTACATTATCCTTTTGCTGAAAATAAGGTGTACCTATTCTCAGAACACGTCTAGCAATGTACCAAGGAAGGCACAGTTCTTACCCTGGACTGTTTTCAAGGGATACAGGTCATGCACCATTGCCTTTGTACTAAGCACAGAAATGCTGCTTCCTGCTCTACACTAAGGGTAAAGTCCTCTTCAGTACATAGTGTCTTACTGTTCTCTATCTCTTGGCTTCACTTACTATTAAAGTAATTGCATTTAATAAAAGAGTTTGACCAAAGGGGAGGTGACCGCAAGTGAGACTTGGTTTCATGGTATTCAAACACCTTTCAGTAAGCTTCATGATAAAGCAGTTAGCCTGGAAATTGATACCATTCCTATAGTGGAATACTAACTCAACAAGTACAGTTCATATTTAACAGCAAGCCACGAATTAGAAAACCTTCTCTGCAGAAACCTAAAATATAAAACTTTCCCTTTCAGGCTGAACCTCTAGTAGTTGATCTCAAGGACCTCTTCCAAGTAATTTATAACATCAAGAAAAAGGAGGAAGAGGATAAGAAAAAGGCAAGTAACTTTTTTGTGTTAGTAGGAGATCCTTTGGGTGGGAGGACTCTGGTGAATAGCTGCTTATCAAAAGAACTACCTTGTGTTCAGCATTACCATATTTCAACTCCATATTGCCCAGTAGCTAAACTGACTGCTATATAACTTGTAGTAGGACTGAATCTTTGCTCTACCAGCTTTGTGCATATGACTATTGCATACATGGAAAAAGATTAAATGTAAATAAACCTACAAGTAGTTAGGCTGCATAGTGATCTAAGATTCTCTTCTATTTGACAAGATCAGTAAGTGTCCAAACTAGGTTGGAGAGGCTAGTGCTTCAGTGTTATCTGAAATAAAGCTGGTTCATATCAACATTTATAATTGTCCTTGGCTTTTGGCAACATTTGCTTTACTACCAGAGAAGTCTAGCTGAGAATGTTCAAATTCCTCCTCTAACAGTTTCAAAAGCTGTAGAGTTCTTTACAGGAAGGAATCTGATCTTCTGCCAATCAAGTAATGGCCAGATGCTAATGTATACTATCTATTTTTCCATCTTAGAATGAAGAAGCCAATAAGACAGTTGAGGTAAAACTTTACTCTTTCAATCTGAGTAATACATGCACTCTGAACAAGTGAGATTCTAACTCTCTTGCCTCCCTCTTCATATACTTTCTACCTAGCAAGTAAAGTTGGAAGCAACAACCTCAGAACATGCAACTAGTACTATAGAGCAATACAAAGGGTCTTACTGCTTCACAGCACTAACAGCCTAGACAGTCCTCATCTCCCTCTGTGGCAATTCATAAATCAGTCAACCTGAATGATCACTGGAATAAGCTGCTTGTTTCAGACTTGTCTTAGCACTAACATGGCCTTTATTTTCACTTCCAGAATGGTAGCGATGCATTGACTGATCAAGTTGACAAAATAAAACTGGTATGTTGACATAATGCTTGAGTACTGTATGTAGCGTCCTTAAACTACATAGCAGATCTCTTGGCAGTTTCTAAAGCTGCACATGTATGAAACAAGTTGTCTTACTATAGTAAACTACTTCCTTGGTTAAAAGTGGAATATCTTAGACTTTGACTTAATGTTTGTACTCTGCTGGTCTTAAACACTTACATCAGTGTGGTGAAATCATTGCCTTGCACAGAATCTGAACCTCTTCCAAATATAACTTTTTTTAAGGGTGTTGACCAGATGGATTTGTTTGGCGATATGTCCACTCCTCCTGACCTGAACAGTCCTACAGTAAGTAAAGACTTCTCTTGCAGTAAAATAATTTGCTCTTCCATTTTGTCACACATTACTCAAGCAAGGTGAGACTTCAGATGTTGCAGTTGTCTTTATTTCTAGTGGTTAAGTTAACTGGTGCAAAAGTAGCTTTGCCACTAACTGGAAGGAGTAAAGTCAAATTTCATCCTCTTGTGCTAGATCTCTCATAGGAAGCTTGTTCCTATTATAAAATCTCCATAGTGGCTCAAGTTTGTTCCCATATCACTGCATAACCATCTTCATCCATGTCTGTTTGCCTCTAGTGCTATCAAATACTTAAGCTCGGTAGCTAGAAGTGGCAGGCAGACTTGCAGTACCACACAATCTTCAACACTCTTTTTATGGTACTCACACTAAACTTGGCATTTTATAACTCTTTATCCATGCAATGACTTTAAAGTGCTACACTTAAGATGCTGGCAAAAGAGTTGAACCAATCTCAGGTCCCTTGCCCAGAATAGGCTGGCTGTGGCCTCTTGACTGCTAGATGCAGCTCCTCTACAGGAGAGATGAGGCTCTTCAAAGTTGCTGTATTGCCCCCCTCACCCACAATGACTTCATAATCCACAGGCCTCACTTATTACTGACATGTGAAACTAAAGAACACTGTGCCAAAATAAACTCTGCTAGGCTTACTCAAGCACCACCTACAGTGTTAATGGCATATTGCAGCAATAATACTGCAATGCAACTTACTTTGATAGTATCCTAGTCAGAGTGGCTGGTGCTTCCCTTAAGGTGCCCTCCTACATCACTCATGCAAGCATAGTCTGGAACAGAAAAATGGCACTGTGTAAGCAGACTGCTACTGAGCTGCATACATAGGACACTTGAGTGTCCTGATCTCCAGAGGCAATACACTGCCTTAAACTTAAAATATTCAGTCACTGCTCTGAGTCACAATATAGAGTAAACTGTAAATGGCTATAACTTACTGACCTGTGGAGAGGACTTTTTTCAGGGGTTGAACTTGGTTATTAAGTGTTTGAGCCAAGCCTAGCTTATGTCTTCATGACAGACTAAGCACTGCCCTGTAGCTGCTTTCATAGCACCTATCCGGATGGGAGCCCTCTTAGTCTAATAGCATCCGAGTGCTATTGTAATGAAGCTGTAGTGAAAGTGTGAAGTCAGAAGTGTATATGCCTTGCTCCTAACCCTGTCAAACTTTTTGCTAATTGTAAAACAAAGTTAAGACTGCCAGACTTCCTGGTAATGAACATGAAGTGTTAGATGCTGGTTGTTTTCTGCACAGTAAAGATTGAACACATTACATGGCTTGCATCTTTCAGTCTTCAACTAACTTTACTTTTTTCTTTCCAAACTAATAGGAGAGCAAAGATATCCTGTTAGTGGATCTAAACTCTGAAATCGAGAACAATCAGACTTGTGTAAAAGAGAGTCCCTTCTTGAATGGCATCACTTCCTCTCTTCCACGACCAAAGTCACAGACACCTTTCTTGCCTGAAAGTTCTCTCACTACCAATCTCAGCTTCTTTCCCATTCCCAATCCAGATCCTTTCAGTGATGATCCTTTCACACAACCAGACCAATCTGCACAACCTTCATTTGATTCTTTAAAATCTCCACTTCAGAAGAAGGAAAGTCTGAGCTTCTTGGGTAACGGTGCTGTAAATGGTGATATTGACTACTTTGGTAAAGAGTTTGACCAGATTTCTAATAGAACTGGCAAACAGGAAATACAGACAAGCCAGTGGCCTCTTGAGAGTAAGCCAATGCAGCTAGCAGCAAGGACCCAAAATGGGGTACCAGAAAGAGAACAGAATGGTTTTCTGACCAAATCCTCATCAAACCTATTTGCGGAAAGCCCTTCCAAAGGATTATCTCTGCAAAATGGAGTAAAGCTGGACTCTGAAAGCAATGTCCAGCTCATGTCACATGACTCCATAACAATTAGCCCACCTCCACAAAGTACCAAGCCAGGAAGAGGAAGGAGGACTGTTCAGGTGAACCATCTTCAAATATTTAATGGTGACATGCATGCTCTGTTAGATGGGCTGGGTGAAGGAAGCTTTCCTTTTTCTTACCAAAATATGGTGATACTGGCTAAACTATTCCTGCTACTCTACAACAACTTTTTTTTTTCAATTCTGTTCCACCCACCATGTTCCCTCTGCAATCCATGTTTTCTGATTTCATGTGTACATTCATAATGGTTATCACTAAATATACACTTTTTCTTTTCAATGCTGCCATACTTCACTAACTCCGGTAAGTATTTTGATCTGAAATGTATGTAGTACTTATAAATGTATTTATTAGTTAAATAAAGTAACTGGCATAAAGGTGCCTGTTAGATTAAAATGCTAATGTAGAATTCTGAAACTCGGCAGTAAATAGCTCCCCCTCCAGCAGACAGTCAAAAGAATACCTTTTTAAGTTGCTCAAGAAAACTTCAGTAATTAAGTCCATATAGTACATATTTATTCTAGCAGACTTCAGAAAAGACTGCACTCTGTAGCAAGCTCAAAGCAATCTTTCCTAGTGCCTTTTGATTGGGCTATAAGAAGTTCCTTCTCTAGTTGTAGAGGACTAAAACTGCCATAAGGTTACTTCAGTTGTGAAGTCATTTCACAACTCTTGGCTGTATGATGTGAAAGCCTTTAGAACCCTGAAATCTCAAATATTGCAGTATTTGAAGTTAAATTGTAGCTTAGATACAACACACACCCTTAATTCTGTTGCAGCATATCCGACCAATGGAGTTGGACTAAGTCCAGTATCACTTAATTTATCTTGCCAGTGCTTAGCTTCAAGAACAATGTACCTGAAGCACACGACCAATGGACAATGTTAAATAGTGTTATAGCCAGGATACTCTTGGTTTCTTAACCTAAGTAAATGACTAACTTCATTATAGGCATACCCATTTAAATACCTCCACAGCTGGCTTTAGAAAGAGGCAGCATCTAGTCTAAGATTAGGCTGCAAAATTTGAGTTCTAACAGTTTTTAGTGTAAAACCTGGATCCCATGTCTCCTGGTTCCAGAACCAAAATAGGTTTTTATCTGAGAGCTTAATCATGCTTAGTAGCAAATACAGGACTCTGCCTGTCTTGGTAGTATCAGAACTTTCCTGAAAACAAGGTCCAGAAACTGGAATTGGTGTCATTCTGTTACTGTATCCCAGTAAAGCTGTCTTCTCTTCTTTTCCTCCCCCCCCCCCCCCTTGTTTCCAGACTGCAGCGAATGATTTGTTTGGCTCAGACCTTTTTGCATCTACTGCTACAGAGGCCCCAGGCCTGACTTCTCCTGCAACACAACCTGCACTGGTGCAAACCAACCCACTGGACCTCTTCCGAACCAGTCCTACCATAGCACCCATGGCTGGTCTAGGTTAGTTCATTACTTTAAGGTGACAGAATCAACCTTATTGGCCACTTCAACTGATGGGTTTTTTATTTTTTAAGTCAGACTTTGATTTAAATGTACTCTTAGCAAGTGTGTGCTGGAGTTTACATTTTCATTCTGTCCTCTCTTCCTCAACCTGACAGCATCTCATTAGAACACATTTCACTGACACTTTCATGGACTCCATCCTCTGGGAGACTTAACTGAGTGCTTGCTCTTTAAGCTTGCAGTGTGAACTGACTATTGCATGATAGGCAACCAGATTTTGTTTTTTTTACTAAATACTCTTCACATATACCAATAAATGTAAACATGGTACCAAATGTTAAAATAGTACAGGAAGAGAAGTCTGGAGATTCAGTGTCAGTCTCCAGTCCAGAGTATCGGCAAAAGTTGCTTTTCTGATCACAGCTAGAGAAATTACCACTGACCAATCTAAACAGCAGTTGGGAGCATGCCTCCATAGATTAGCTCCAGCTTATGTCTACCATCACTGGGAAGCACATTCCCACCTGTAGTGTGGACATACCCCAAGAAAATACATGTTACTGCAATACAAATTGTAGTGACCCAACAGGGACTGGGGACTTTGTGCAAGGCATTCAAAATTAAATGCCTATGGAGACGGTGAGCAAGGCAGAGTTGAAGTAACTTGCCCAAGGTCTCAATAGGTCATTGTCAAATCAAGGATAGACCCAGGTCTCCTGCCCAGTCTGGTGCCCTAACCAGTTGACTACACCACTTCTAAACATGGAGTGTTTCTTGTGTTAAACTGTACATGTTATCTGACAGCCAGAGCACCTGCTGGCAGACTTTATCCACAGCTGACTGTCTTTCTTCCACTACCAGTGAATATGTGCCTTTAGATTTCTAATACACTAACTCAGAATTGTGCTGTCAGCACTACTTTAAGTTTTTCAATAACTCTACCAAAATCCAGAAGTGCTGAGAACTAGCCCAAATTTTCCTAGTTGTCCTTGCTGTATAGATAATTGGGACAGCTATAACGCAATACCCTAAATATAGTCAAGTAGACTGAATACAGTTGGACCCTCTGGCTTTTATCATATGTCAGGTATCTTGGCTCAATGCCCTGTGATGGCCTCCATGTGAACAAGTGAATAAAGAATCTTCACAGGGGGATGGCTACAAACTGAACTTTACAGTTTTGGCTTCTGTCCATGACAAGTGAGGCACAACCAAACTAAGAGGCTATGGATCTGAGTTATGCACCCAGGCAAGCAATTGTCTCCTGCAGAGAGTATATGTAGGAGTGGAAAGCAGAGTGCTTTGATTCTGAACACTGGATTCTAATCCAGATTCAGGAGAGCAAAATGTCAGTCCTTAATATCCTACTTGCATTGGAAATCAAATCTAACACTTCTAACTGTGGAAAATGCACAGTAAGTATGTGGCTCCCACCTGTCCATACAAGATGGAGTTAAAGGAAGTAACAAGGCTAATATGCAACTAGCTACATTCAATTAGTGTCACTCTGGCACCTTAGAATCCATTGCTACTAAATCTTAGTTTATATTACTAATATATGAATATTCCATCACTGACCAGCTCAGATGGATCACAAGGGATGTAAGGCTTGGGTGCAGGGGGACCTGTTTTTTTAGAAGACTTGCTTTTTTCAACCTCTAGAGACTCTCATGCCAATTTTGCCTAGCTAATATTTTCAAGCAACAGTATCACAAGGCCCTAGGGCTATAATGTATGTAGCTAGCTGAACAGTCCATGCAGTGCCATTAAGATACTGCATATTAAAGTATTGTATACCAAAGCAACATGTAACCTCGTTACAGCTTAGTCAGCAGAACAATGTCCTCAACTTTGAGGGCTGGTCTCCAAAATGACTTAAGGGAGGAAGACCCTAAAATCCAGACTGGGTTGGGGTCAGACAACTATGGGAAACATGCAGCTTAAGGTAAGAGCAGGAGTAGAATACTCTATGCATCAGAGTATCTGGAAGAGATCCATTAGGCTTACTACCCAATGATGCTTAAACTGTGTGTCTTGGGGCAGAGGGAGCCAGGGCAGTTAAATATGGTGATGAGGCAAGCTGCTTCTGTACATTAGTGGGATGCAGAGGAAGGACTGCAGTGGCTGAAGAGTCACCGCTAGATATTTGCATTGAGCTTTAATCATTTTAAGAGTGAGTAGTAATGAATGCATAGGTAAATGACACACTGCTGAGAATTTAGAGTTCTAGGCTCTTTTCCCTGCAAGAGGCAATGCCTCATCTTGAACTGAAATCTGCCTTCTAACAATGTGCTAGAGTAAGACATTGGGTCACTAACAAAGATGTTCAAACCTGTCTCACTAAACCACTTAGGCTATCCTTAAAGCTGAGTTTAGGAATCCCACTTTTTGAAAATGGGACTAGTAGCACATTAGTCACGTTAGGAATAGTTTGCCTACCTCAAGGGAGACCCAATCACACTGTAGCCTAAACACTGCACTCAGCCAGGCTCAGGTCAGCATGACACAATCAAGAAAACTTGTTTAGTTTTGTCTTTTCTCTGAACTCTCTGACATTGTGCTGTATAGGTGCATAATACTGAATACATCTATATGATAGATTCCTACTTGCTGTCAAGATGTATTCTTGGCAGCATAGACATGGAGCTAGTCAAGGTTAACAGACATCAAAGGGCATTTTTGAATTACCTTGGTTTAACATGCAGTATGTCAAGGGTGTCTGGAGCAGACACCCAACACTTGCTGACTGAATTAAAATCAAATATCTAAGAACAAGGTTTTTAGAGCCCCCATATTAAAGTGGCTTGTCTAAGTACTCTATCCACTTTAATAGGGTGAGGTAATCACTTATTGGACCAGCTTCCAGTGGTGAAAGACCAGTTTTTGAGCTCTTGTGAGGGAAGCTTACTCTTCAATGTCTGTAACATTTTGGTGATTTTTTTTTTTCACAGTACAAATTTATGCAAGGAGCACAAGTATCATACAGATATGCCTCTGTTTACTACCATGTTTACAAGTCTTGCATATAATCTTTCTTAGGTGGCTTGCCAGCAACATCTCCAACACCATGGAGTCAACAGTCCTCAGTTTTCAATCCTGCCACATCTGTATTTCCTGGATCCATTATGGGTGCTCAACCTACAGGCTTTACTCAATCACTTGCCTTCAGTGCCCCTCAAGCAGTCTCAGGGTGGAGTCAGCCTGCATCATTTGGAGCCCCATCTCAATCTCCTGGTCTCTGGGGTCAGCCAGCACATGTTTCTCCTACTGCTTGGGCACAACCATCCACCATTGGAAATCCTTTCCAGACCAGCATGTTTCCATCTACTACACAGCCCCCTGCTATGTTGTCTTCTGTCTCCATGACCAGCCCTCCTCAGCCACCACCCAGAACTGCACCTCAGAAGGAGCCGTCTAAGAAGGAAAGCGATGCCTTCACTGCATTAGACCCACTTGGGGATAAAGAGAAAAAGGATGTAAAAGAAATGTTTAAAGACTTCCAGCTGACAAAGCCACCTGCAGTACCAGCAAGGAAGGGAGAACAGCAGCAAAGTCTGCTTGGTGCTTCTGGAGCTTTCACCAGTTACTTTAATAGCAAAGTGGGCATTCTTCAAGACAACGCTGATCACGATGAATTGGCAGCTAACCAATTGTCTACTAAAATCAGTGGTAAATTCCCTCTTGTAAATGCTTCATCAAGCCATTGGGGGAAGAATAACCCCAAGACCTTCCCTTTCAAGGAAACTAATTTTAAATATTAAGTGGCCTTTAATGGCTAGGCTAGCACCTTCTCTTGACTAGCAACAGGAAGTCTCTCTACTATATTAAAGTATAGTCATGAGGGTTATCCTTAGTTTATTGCTGCCCAATACTGCCCTCTAGTATTCATGTACAGTCTCTAAACCACTCACTTAACTATGTCCTCAGCACTTTCAAAACTGGAAACTTAAACTGCTGAGTTGCTTTCCAGTATGAATTAAGATAATTGGTATCTCTTTAGAAATAGCTAAGGTGACTCCTCATAAGTAGAAGCTCTGAACAAAGTGTTTTTTTTAGCTTCAAATCCACATTCTTGAAAATCACTCAACTAATTTTCAGGTTCTAGAGAATCATACTGCGTATTCATTCAGAAATCAAGGCCTGTCTAAATCTGAGTACTTTCCACAAGAAAAGTAACTTGTTTATACTTTTTTGCATAGAACCACCAAAGCCTGCTCCCAGACAAAGCACTCTGCCAGCTTCCAAGCCTGATGCCCTGTTTGAAAACCCCTTTCAAACCGATCCTTTCAGCACCTCCTCACAATCCTCTGTAAGTACTAGGAAGCTGTTTACTTACCCTGTAGTTCTCTGAAGTCTCCTGTCAATGCTGTAAAAATCTGTGGGGTTTGGCCACTGGTGGGACACTTACCATTTGGTGACACAACTTCCTAGTAGGGTCAGCAAATTCCATTTGTGTTCCCATGTTTGACTTCAAACACTCACCTGCAGGGGGACTGGCAAACCTTTGTAACCGGTAAGGGAAAAATACCACTTGTGAACCTAAGCCAAACTCTGGCTAAAGTTACTAACTCCCAGGGTGAAGGTGCCTTTAGTTTTGTGGCATGAGGCAGTTGTGCTTTTGCAGCCATATTGGTCTGACAAAACAACTTTTTCCAACTATCTTAGGCCCTGTCACCTCTTTGCAGGGTATGGGGTAAGGAGCATGAAATGTGTAGCTTCTGTTTTAGCCAAAGGATGGAGGCCTCCATCCTTGGTATCCTAAGGGGAAGGAAGTAGCCTAACCACATTCTGCATTTGGAACATGAGACTTGAAGCCCTTTATGGAAACTCTGGAACTTCTGCAATGCTGGATTTTTTTTTTCAAATTAGTCTAAAATTAAATTTATTGGAGGAATCCATATGAATATTAAATATACATGGGCTTCCTATAGATAAGTATGAATCAAAGTTAAAACTTAATTTTTTAGGGCTGGTTTAGAATTAGTCTATTGTTCATTTAAACAGTTGGCTAATACTTCTATTGTAAATATCTTTCCAGAATGTCTGGAATGTGGGTTGTTTAAAACCACTTGCCCAATATCTGACTCTCTCTCCACCTTTCAAGGTGTGCTGAGTTCACCAGTTTAATAGTCCATTGCTTATAAGCAAACAATCTTCTGTTTTAGACTGTGTCTCAGCCATCTCCATCTTCTGACCTCTTTGGTGATCCTTTTGGAAATCCATTTGCATAACTTTGGTAAGTGGCTCTGTAATTCACATGTTTCTCAGTGAGTTTATGGGGAGACCACTGAAGGATTGGAAAGCTAGTCTACTGACCACTTTTCCCCATGTGACTGGCCTGGGAAGGTGATCTGATGTGCAGAAGAGTCTGGCCTTGTGGCTAATACAACTGACTAGCAAAATTATTAGCTTTCTCAGTGGTTGGGGAAGGGAGGAAAACAAGACTGTTAATGTCTCTGTAAAAGTATATTTGAACTTGGAGCAATGCAAATCACTGACCCTAATTTCTAAACTAAGAAATAGGTGGCCTCAGTCTGAATTTACTAATGGAATGCAGTGGAAGAGCTACCTCCTTTTCCTAAAAGCTTATGGAGTTCAAGATTACCCCCCACATTAATTAATGTCCATGGCCCATAATTGCTGCAGGGTAGCTTTCAGTACCAAATTATAGAACAGGGATTCACTGCATGTGGTCTGCTTTTAATTTTGTGTCCAGGATCAGAAGTCAGGTGACTTAGAACCAGTTACTACTTTTTTTAAGCTGAGAATACCCTTCTCCTGAGTTCAGTTTAGCTATGCTCTCTAGTATAATCCCTCTGTTTAGTTGTTTCTTTGTAGCAGAATGGTAGTTGGCATGTAGACATCTGGGTCAAATATGGAAGCAGGATTTAATGCAGATAAGGGCAGCCTGAACCACAGTGAAACATAACTGACTCATATGAAATGTATGGACTCTCCCAGTGTCACTGCAGACTGAGAAATCCTAATAGCAAAGTATAAATGCTGCTGAAGTAACTAAAACAACTGTTTTGTTCTATTAACTTGATTTGATTTCACTGTTTCCTATAGTAAAGCTTAAAATACAACTTCATACATTGGAAAAGGAATGCTTTCATTACAACCAATAAACTTTCCACTTGTCATAAATTTGATTTAGTCCCTTCTGCAAGGTGCACCAAGTTGAAAATTGACTCTACTTTTGGAAAGACTTTGCACTTAAACTATAATAGGCACGATTATTTAGAAACTGGCCAGCTCTTCCAGACTTTGAGTGGATAAGCATTTTTAATGTAAAAATACAACAAATGAACTCTGCATAAAAGGCTACACTTATGTAGGAGATCCTACAAGTTAAACAAATCTTAGTTTCCCTCTTCCCCCTGTTCAATTGTCTCAACCTTACAATGAGCTGACAGTATAACCATAACTAATATTTCCACATTTTACTGGAGGTCCTAATAGTTACCAGCTTCTTGCTGAAAATTTAACATTAAATGTAGACTAGAACCTCTACAATACTTTTTATCTGGTAAGCCTTTAGAATAATAGAGGGTGTTGAGAATTCACTCTCTCTCAAGGACTTTTTTGCATGTGTGGGGTTTGTTTGGGTTTTTTGGCAACATCTGTACTAGCAGTTTTATGTGGTGAGTGGGTGAAGTATTATCCCTATTCCTAATCACTTTCTCTTTGCCAGAAACCAGGTATAACCAGCAAAGGACAAATGGAATAACAAGACACCCCTCCTTGTCACCATTTTCTACTCGTCTTATTTTGCATTGTCTGCCTTCATCCTTGATGCCTATTCTGATTGTTGTCTGTCTGCTGTGATCTAAAACCTGTCTGTGTGGACTGAAACATGAGCCCTCAAAGAGAACCTGCTGTTAACATAATTCAAGATGAAGCCAAGGAAAATACCCAGACTGGAAGCCCAGATTCAAGTTGGTGGATGTGAATTTTTTTCTGTAGCCTCTTCATTTTTTTTCTGATTAAGAACTGCATATGTAAGTCTTGTGGAAACACTGACTTCCAGTCTTACTGTGGTGTTTTTTAAACATGGTCACCTACACTTAATCCTTGCAGCACTTACTGTAATGGTTGTAGTAAGGAGTTGAGCACCCACTTTGAGGAAGAAACAATGTATTTTCCTCCACATAGGGAAAGGGAATTGTGGATTTAGAATCTTGCAAATTCTGCAGCAGAGTCACTTCAAACAGGCTTTTTTCACACATCTGGATTCCACTGATGGCTGTCTCACTACAAAATGGCAGCCATTTAAAGGTTTTCTTAAACCGCCACTCTTCAATTGTTCTTGTATTTATGGTGACTGTGCAACTGGTGATAACTTATGGCTTTCCTTCTGATTTCTAAATAGTGGAAAACAAACCAAAGTAGACAAGAAAAATCCAGTGCTTGCTAATTCATATTGAAAATGGCAAAATACCCTCCATCTGACTGTAGTTAAGGGACTAATTACAAAGTTGCAGAATCTGGAAAAGCAGTGGCTGTAGAGAACAAACTCAAACACTGCTTCTAACTGACATTGTCTAAGCTAATATTCGGGAATCTGACCTTGGACCTAAAGCTGAAACACCTCATCCAAACTTCAACTTGTGTCTAATGTCCTGTGTTTTAAAAATCCTCTAAGGGTTTTTCAGAATCAAATAGGGTGCTGGATTTTTCTTGTCTGAAGCAAGAAAGCTTGGCAGATGGCTAAAGAAAATGGAATAAGCAGATGGGTTTATTGAATCAGCTAAACTTCAGTCACAGACATGGTGTAGGTTGGTTCCAGTATGTGTTGGAAGGGCAAATGGCAATCTTGTATTGATCTTGACTTCACCTGATGCCTTAGTATTTTGTGAATTTTGATGCATCTCATTCAATGTTTGAGGTAGCTCTCTGCCTCTCAAATGAGAGAGTGCCTTCTTTTGAGCCTCTGTACTAACTGACTTGTATCTAAATCAGTCACTTATAAACTAAACTGTTAGGTTACTTTGCTTTTTGGACAAAGGTCTAATCAGCTCTTACCATTCTGTTGGTGGTTAGTTTCTTACTCAACCATTTATAAGTGTAAACTTGAAATACTATCATGTCTTTAATGTTGAATTGGATACCTAAACAGAGACTTACTTCTGGAAATTCAATTTGAAGGCAACTTGTTCTGTATATAACCTTTTTTCTCTTGTGCACTTTCCTACAATGCAATTAAAAGTTATGAATTTATAAGTACTTGTCTCAAACTGGAAATGTAGAAACTTATGGATGTTACTATTATATAAACTGTAGTTGCACAACTAGTAAAGTTTTCTAATGACATTAAAAAAATGCAGCTCTTTATATCAAATGAGTAAGGGTTGTCTTTCCTGAAGGAGCAGTACAACAATGCATACAGACATGCCACACAGCATATTTGTTTCTTCTGGAGCAAGAACTGAACATCCTATGAGTTGATCACTATTTAGAACTTCCAATTTTTTATGGCTGTTTCTGGCCAAACAGACTTCCTCAAAGGAATCGTAGCATTCACTATGCTTTCTAGTTAGAATACTTTGCTTAGTGGCGTTTCAGAGAAGTTTAACTTGAGAGCCATTTTCTTCTATTTTATATACTTCAGAATTTCAAGTAGCCATTCTTTTTAGGACCACTTTCTCCTCCATAGCTAGAGCACTTCAGTAAGAGCCACATGGTATTGGAGAGAATAAGCATTGACACATCAGCCCTGTAACACAGCAATTGCTTGATTTTTTTTTTTTTTTTTTTTTTTTTTTTTTTTTGAATGATCCCTGCCGCTACCTTTAACCTACAGATGCTTCAGGCATAGCAGTGATGCTTCCCTGGCACTTCAGCCTTTATAGGAAAAGTTAGGATAGCCTTCTTAACAGGATGGTTCAACTACCTAGAAGATGGAATGGTATTTCAAGCAACCTTTTATTTTCATCCATGGTGGAATGAGCTGATGGAGGGTAAGTAATAGAGGGACATTGGTTATGTCTTTTCTATCTGCTCTTAGACTGGGGCTAAACTCTACCTTCTCTGACAAGTGACAAACACAGTTAAATACTTGGGTGTGAAACCACTCTAAATAGTGAACACTCCTCTCCTGTGTCTAACAGGAAAAATGCTGGTTTATGGCAATAGCCTGAATATAAGCTATTGGACTGCTAGTATTAAAGTAACAAATATACAGCTGGTCAACAGTCAAAGTTCTGTTAGACAAATGCTGAAAGTGAAAATGTTGGTAAATATTTAAACTGACTATGGGACTTGGCTTGCTAAAGAGTCAATGTCCATGTTTTCTGCTGGGAATAACTTGCCTCCTGAAACAGTACATCCTGCACTACCGTATACTGATTAAAAACAAAGATGAAATCCAGTTAAACACTCCTAGTTTTGTTTAAACAGTGCACCAGGAACAGTTGTTACTCAAGCCTTCCCTGTTTAGTCCTAGTACATAGCACTATCCGCATTCTGTGGGTAATGGCTTGTGAGTTGAGGGACAGTCAGTGTGCTTTGAGCAGCATTTCAAAACAAATCTGGCAACTCCTCCTTTAAACCTATTGAGGTAAAAAATAGCCCTCCACCCATTACTGCACAGCATTAAAGGTTAGAGTGAGACTCTCTAGCCTAAAGGAATGGTCTGAGGCCAGGTCTATATTACAAACCTGTAGTGGTAGAACACCACTCAGGGGCATGAAAAATCCACACCTCTGAGCAACATAGTTCTAACAACCTAACCCCTCCACGTAGAGCAGTGGTCACCAGAAAAAAGTTTGAAAACCCAGTTGAAGTAATTGTTAATGTTCATTACCCAACAGGGGATGAGGGGCTCAGGGTGTGGGAGGGGGCTCTGGGCAAGAGCTTGAGGTGCAGGAGGGGGTCAGGGCTCTGGGCTGGGGGTGAAGGCTCTGGGGTGGGGCTGGGATGAGGGGTTTAGGGTAAAGGAAAGGGCTCAGTTTGGGGGGAGGGGTCAGGATTGGGGCAGGTGAGTGGGGTGAGGGATGGGGCCTGGGCTTACCTCAGGCAGCTCCTGGTCAGCAGCACAGCAAGGCTGCTAAGGCAGGCTTCCTGCCTGTCCTGGCACCACAGGCTGTGCTGTGCTCCAGAAGTGGCAAGCAGCAGATCTAGCTCCTGCACATAAGCAGCTCTTGCCCACAGGCATCAACCCCCAGCTCCCATTGGCATGGTGCCCCATGGCCCCCCATGTAGGAGCTGGACCTACTTCTGGCTGCTTCCAGGGCACAGTGCAGTGTCAGAACAAGTACGAACTAGCCTGCCTTAACCGCACAGCACTGCCAATGGGACTCTTAACAGCCCAGTCCATGGTGCAGACCAGAGCCACCACGACCAGTGTCTTCATTCCATGACCCAATACTGGGTCACAAGCCAGTTTGAAAACCATTGACATAGAACACTATGTGGATGGGAGAGCTGCTCACGTCAACACAGCTACCACCTCTGAAGTGTGGATAAACTACACTGATGGGAGATGCTCTCCCTTTGGTCTAGGAGCATCTTAGCTTAAGTACTACAATGGCACAGCTGCATTGGTACACCAATGTAGCACTCTGTGTAGACATGCCCTGTGTGTTTTGTAGAGACTTTGCCAAGACTAGTGAGAGTTTGAAAGGGAAAACTCATTCAACCCATCTACTAGTCTCCAATGCCATTAAGAATGGAAACCTGTCTAATCTTAAAGTGGAGTTAAGTTGACTTGGCTTTGACAGTCAAAGATGACAGACTCCGATAGAAGTGTAAAGGCAGAGGAAAAGCCTTTAGCCTATAACCAAAATAACCATACACACACGTCCAATAGAGCAAACTAACACTGGACAATAGCAAGTTTGCTACATCAAGTGCAAACTTATAGCTACTCTGCTGTATAAGGTTTTTATCTTCCTGATATGTAGTTATTGCTTCACACTTCTGAAATGGTAAACACTGTTATAGTAGCAGGAATCACTCAGTTATTAAAAGAACTGATCTGGATGAGCAAATGGGCATGGCCCACTTAGCGGTACAGGTATCTCAACTATTCAGCACTAAAACATTCCTAGGACAAAGTCCATACCCTGAAATCTTTCCTACTAGGGAAACTTAACCCTGATGTTTGGGCACTTAAATGAGCAAGTGGGCCCCTCTCCTAGGTAGTGGGCCAATCCCAAAATGAAGAGAGATTCCTATCTACAGGGAAATCCATAAAGGAAACAGCAAAAGGTTACATGCTCCATTCATCCTTGGAAAATAGGGCAGTAGATTCAATGTAATATATTGTTCCTGGGCTCAAAGCACTCAGCATGTATAATAGCCCATAATACCTGCAACACTATAGGCAGGTGACTTCTCCAGAATGAGTTTTGACAATGAAACTTTGACAGAGATAGTGGTCTTGGAAATAGCCACTGTTGCACCACAAGTAGCATAGAGTAACTTGCAGAATCCAGCACCTGGTACCATCTCTATGAGATTGTGGGGTCTGATGGCAGTGTCCTAGGGACTCATCTGTTTTGAGTCCCTATGCCCTTTAGACAAACAACTGGTTCTTCAACTGTTCTGGCCTTCAGTCATGACTAGTAATTCAGTAGCACAATAGTGTAAATGGTGAATTTTCTGTAACTTCAAGTCTTTAAACCATGATTTGAAGACTTCAGTAACTCAGCCAGAGTTTAGGGGTCTATTACAGGAGTGGGTGGGTAAGGTTCTCTGCCCTGTGATGTTCAGGGTAGATGATCACAATCTTAAAGTCTGAGTAAGTGCAAGTCCTTTGGGCTTGCAAAAAATCTCCCCCTGTCCCAAGCTTCTACATTGGGATTCCTTGGAATATAGACAATTTCTGAACTGTTTGGAGAATACTGCAAAAGGAATACAATGGAAAGTTGTATGTATTCAAGTGTCTTCTAGCTCAGTAGAAAAGCTCTACTCCCTACCTAGTTGGAGAATACTGAAAAAAGAATACAGCACTCTTTGCTGGCAAAATACTGCAACAAAAGACAACCTGAATATTCATACAGGCTTACTTTCCCACCATGCTTTCAGTGAACTCTTGAGCACGTACCATAAGTCAACATTAGCTATGGCCTATCATTGGCATGCTTTGTGGGTGTTGCCTTTGTGCTTCTGGTAATAAATGACGCAGGGAACAAATTCAGTCCCAGCAGTTTCTTCCATCTAGCTAAAAAAGCTAGAAGCATGCATGTTATCCTGCAACTTATATGTGCGCTATGCATTTTAGAAGCCACCAGCTTGGTTTCAGGACAGAGAAGGTAATGCCTTTCATTTTTTTTCTTTGTATCAACAGCTTTGTACTAGATTTTGTTTTACCCAGAACAGACAGTAAAATGTGTGCATTAATCTACAGGGCTGTCTTCTTATTGTAACCAAGAAAGAGTCTTGTTACCTTTTTTTAAAATGCTACCTGGTAGTATCAGTTTCAGACTCCTTAGATTTTATAGGTTTCAGAGTAGCAGCCATGTTAGTTTGTATCCGCAAAAAGAACAGGAGTACTTGTGGCACCTTAGAGACTAACAAATTTATTTGAGCATAAGCTTTCATGGGTTTATGTTGCATCCAAAGAAGTGGGCAGTAGCCCACGAAAGCTTATGCTCAAATAAATTTTAGTCTTGAAGGTGCCACGAGTACTCTTGTTCTTTAGATTTTATATTGCATCTGTATGGCATAACCACCATATATGGCTAAAGGCAGCGGTAGTTATATACTTGTATGGAGACCGTTATTTTAGCTCTGTTGTTTATAATAAACGTGGTACTAAAGTATAATCTGGACTGTTGCTTGTTTTGGCTGACACATTTCTCCCTGAGAGATTCATTTACTTTTCTAGTGATGGGGCTACGGATTACTGACATTTCAAAGCTCCTAGTCTATATTCCATTTTCTCAAGCCAGACCTTATTAATAGTGCATCAGTACCATGTAATAGTGACCAGCTGTCTTAAGAGTTGCACTACTTATATGGTATCTCCATAAAGATATGCAAAAAGACACATTTCACCTTCAGCAACAGAGTCCTGCCAGCTCAGTGCTCCTAAAATAAGATTGTAGGAATTACCAAACTGGATCAGATCCAAGAGCCAGATCTAGTCCAATACCTTGTCTTTGACAGTGGTGAATACCAGATGCTTTGGGGGAAGGTATAAGAACCCCGAAGTAGGCAGAAATGGGATAACTGAAGTTAGGAGAAGTTTTTTTTTTGGGGGGGGGGAGATTGAAGTGGTTTTGTCCACACACACAAAAAAGGCTTTTTTGGGGGGAGGGGGTCAGAAACAGGGGTGACCTGAATAGTTTCAGTTGAAGGGGAAAAAATTGTTTTGACTTGAAAAGTCTAAACAAAACGTTGACTCAATGTTTTGATTTCAAATTTGGCCAATTAAAAAATAAAACACACACCCAGGGTGTAACTCCTGAAATGGCTGAACTGAAATGGAAAAACTCTAATTTAGAGTAGACAAACATTTTGGTGAACTTGAAGCAAACTATTTTTAGGATTTGGGGGGGTGTTTTTAGTCATCAGAAAAAATGTTTGAAAATTGTCTTGGTCCAAATGTAACTGGATATTTTTTTGGGGGGGTGTTGGCCCCAAAGTGAAGAAGTTGTCATTTGCTCAGTTCTAGGGATAATTTGTCCCAAAGTAGCTTTCATCCTGACTTCCTAAAAGAGGCTTAAATCCTGAAGTATGAGAGTTAACATCCCTTCTAAAAAGTTTATTAACAATAACTGGATATTCTTAAGATTCAAAGGGATGAAAGACACAGATCAGGTGGGAGGGGGTTGGCCTCATGAGTTCTATGATTTAGTTATGTGTTGTATGAAAATGTATCTCCTCTTATTGGCTTTGAATTTCCCATCTTTTCAATTCCAGTCCCCTTCTGATCTACCTTGGCTAAACTTTTGTGTCCCATTTTATTTGTCTTCTTCATATCATGAAGAATCCTAATCTTCTCTCTTTTCCTATAAGTTTTTGAGGCACTTCATCATTTTTGTTGCTCTTCTCTGGAAGTTCTGACATTATCCATTCAGAGGTGAGATTACTAGTATTGTACACAGATGAGAAGCCTTCTTGGACCTTGAACTCAGATCCTCTTGGTGCCTGCAGCTTGCTCTTAACTCAACCATCAAGCCAATTCCCTTGCTTGAATTCATCATTCATAACTATTTATTAAGATGGCCCCAAGCACTGTCATCTTATGATTTAACAAATTACAGTGTTGGCCAATAACAAATCCCTAACACAACCGGGTGTGTTTCTGGCACATCAATGTGAGTTCGGCCAGTGTTATGCAACCTAAGACCACAGGAAAAGTGCAATCAAGTTTCTGTGTAGATTGGGAAATTCTCCCAGCCCTCCCAAGAGCACTCTCCTCTCCCCTCTCCACCCCCCAACTGCTGAAATGTCAATATTTTACTGTCAGCTAGCCAAGGCTCTCTGTTTTTCTATTTCTTCATTCAGGGACAGCTCAGATCCTTGATGAACAGATGCACTGATCTTGGGTATATCAGTTAATGGGCCTCAGAGGCAATGCTTTGATGTGGAGCCCAACTCCTCCAGGGTTCAGGGATGTTCTCAGTTTCAGGGGGTTGGGCACATCCATGTGAGCCACTTTTTCAAAGTACAAAACTCACTTTGGAGAATGAAGCAGACAGCTGGGTGCTCCCTTCTGAGCAGAAATTATAGGGCATATTGAATTCAGCATTTGTCTTTGAAGTCCTTGCTCCCTGCTGAGCTGCTTTCAACTCCTTCCTGTTCAAACTAGGTGCATTAAATCTCCTGACTCAGCTCTGTTTGTGTCAGTAAGTAGAACTATTTCCCCGAGTTTAATAGTGAGATGACAAGCATGTCATTTTTCCTAATCCCCTCCATTTTAAATGACTTAATTTAAAACACTTTTCACATAGCTGTCACTCAGGCCTATCAGAGGGACATGGAATGTGGGTCAGTCTTCTTCTGAAGCCATCATTCTTTAGGATGTAGCAAAGCACAAGCTAATAACTCTCCTGTATATAGAGACAATGGCTGCAGACCAAGCACTGGCACTTTAGAGGTCATGAGATTATTTGCAACAAATTCTTTATATTTAAGTTCACACATATCTGAAAACTCAAGGCACAGGTGTCTGGTCTATGTCCCGGCCTGTAACTAGTCCCTTTGGAGTGACTCCTTTAGTGTACTAGAGTCCTGAGGAACCACATCGTTCTTCAGAGGGAAGGACGTGGCCTGCCTATCTCTGAAACTGGGCCTTTGGGCACCAACAATCCCTGTCGCTCTCTGTGACTTCCTGCACTGATTCCAGCTAAGCCAGACTCCTGTGAGAGGCTTGTATGGTGTCTCTTCAGCATGCAATAGTCTCTGTAAGTATTTGCAGTGACACCAGGCAACCTTTTCAAAACAAGGCAGCAATTTATTAGTCACCTGGCATGCAGCATCTGGAAGTCCTTAGGTTGGCATAGAGAAGCAACTGCTATAGAATCTCTTTGCTTCCTTTCTCTGTCTCTCTCCCTTTTGTCTCTCAGTGACAGCCCCATGTCTTTATGAGCTCAGTTCTTAACACGGCCACCTGACACCGTTTTCCTTTGTTCTCCAGTTTTGAGCCTTTGCTCTGTTTCCCTGCAGACAGGTGGGGAATCTCTTGGCTGTTAGTTAATAGGTATGAATATCCTGGCCATTGGGGTTTCCATTGTCTAATCTGGATCTTCCACTCATGTGTAGACTCTAGTCAGCTTGTTAATGACTCTGGTTTCTAACCAGGCTGTTACATGAATCAAATACCTCATCCCTACTGTTTACACTCTCAGTACATAAGAACGCAAAGCACAGAGGAAAACTGATGTATGCACATGAATTATAAAATTATTACCAAAATTCCTACATTTGTCAGAACATGTTTCTAGCTAACCATGGGAACTCTATGCTGCATGATGATGGGGTAGGGTACCTAACTCAGAAAGACAATAAAAGAGAGACAAGGTGGGTGAAGTAGTACATTTTATTGGGCCAACTTCTGTTGGTGAATGAGAGAAGACTTGGAGCTCTTCTTCAGGTCTGGGAAAGGTAAGTACAGTTAAATACGAGGTGGAATAGACTGTTAAGCACAAGAAGTTTCAAGAAACCATTCAAAATGAAGTGAGCAATTAACACCTCTGCACTCATAGGAGAAAGTAGATTTGGGTTACAGATTGAGACATAAAACCAGTGTTTCTAAACTAGTCTATTTTTGGTGTCTAGCAGGTGTGTAAATTTAAGCTCCCAGGTTTGTCTTTTGAAGTGTTTTGCAGGTTTCCTTTGAGTATGAGGACTACGAGGTCAGCTATGGAGTAATCACTTTGTGAAAAGAGTTTGTCCACGGGTAATAGGGTGTCTTTGTCTTATCATTTTTTCTGTGTGAGTTCATTCAAGAGCATAGTGATGGTCTAGTTTTACCCATGTTGTTGTTGGGGCATTTGATGCACTGGATGAGGTACATCACATGTTGTGCTAGGCATGTGTAGAGCCCATGGATCTTGAAAGGTGTTGTGGACGGGGGGTGTTGATCATTGTAGCAATGGGTACCTTTTTCAGTATCTGTGGGGCCAGATTCCCAAAGGTATTTATAAGACTAAAGAAGCAGCCAGTCACTTAGTTGAATTTGAAATCAATAGGAGTTAGGCATCTAGATGCTCTTGAAAAATCTTATTAGGCATCTATGTGCATCTGTAGGTGCCTAAACCACTTTTGGAAATCTGGCCCCTAGTGCCCGCTACTAGTATCTCTGAGGACAACTGGCCCACACCCCTCTCTTTAGGGAATCTCCTTCCCCAAATCATGCCCAGTACAATGATCCTGTGACGTTGTGCAGTCTATATGGTTTTATAAAAACATGATAATAAGTGAATATAATGTAACTGGGATAGTTTTAGAAAAATATGGTAAAAAGTGAATATAACGTAACTGGGATATGCTTCATGCAAAAGGTCTCTTGTAAGGTATCATTACAAAGCTTATAATCTACTGAGTGTGATCATCCTATTTGTATATATGTACCACTCTTGTATCTAAAACTAGAAATATAAAATATAACTCTGAGGGCCTATTGTAATTATGTAAAGTGTGGGCCATTAATGATGGTTTGGAATCTTGATGACTCCCATTGTCTGCAGATGGCTGTGTTTACCTGTGAGTCTTCCTGTATATGTGTGTGCTGGCAAGTGGGCAATGAAGTCTTGCAGTGACATGTGATCATGTCACCTGAACTGGAATCCATCTTTAACCTGGTGCTTTTCCAGTGAGGGGGGGTGGAAACCCAGAGGGACAAAGGGTTCCCGCCTTATGCAAAAGATATATAAAGGGGTGGAAGAGAACAAAGGGGAGAGAGGAGCCATCATAAAGAAATCCCCTAGCTATCACCTGAGCTGGAACAAGAGCTGTACCAGGGGAAAGAATTGTGCCCAGGCCTGGAAGGTGTCCAGTCTCAGAAAAAACTTACTGAAGCATCTCTGAGGGTGAGATTATCTGTATTCAGTTTGATTAGGCATAGATTTGCACATTTTATTTTATTTTGCTTGGTGACTTACTTTGTTCTGTCTGTTACTACTTGCAACCACTTAAATCCTACTGTCTGTATTTAATAAAATCACTTTTTATTTAGTAATTTACTCAGAGTATATATTAATAGCTGGGGAAGCAAACAACTGTGCATATCTCTCTATCAGTGTTATAGAGGGCGAACAATTTATGAGTTTGCCCTGCATAAGCTTTATGCAGGGTAAAATGGATTTATTTGAGTTTAGACCCAATTGGGAGTTGGGCATCTGAGTGCTAAAGACAAGCACACTTCTGTGAGCTGTTTTCAGGTAAACTTGCAGCTTTGGGGCAAGTGATTCAGACCCTGGGTCCGTGTTGGAGCAGATGGGAGTGTCTGGCTCAGCAAGACAGGGTGCTGGAGTCCTGAGCTGGCAGGGAAAACAGGAGCAGAGGTAGTCTTGGCACATCAGGTGGCAGCTCCCAAGGGGGTTTCTGTGATCCAACCCGTCACAGATCCCTACACTCTAGGAAATAGAGATCTCATAAGTGTGTCAGGCAGGAGAAGCAGGCCAAGCAGTTACCTCTGGAGGTCCAGGAAGGAGTAAGCAGGCCAGCCAGTCACCTGCAAAAATGATGAATGTGAGGGAAGAGAAAAAAATCCATTGCTTACTCTGTTTATTGCTTATTACGATGCTCTAGTGGACTGGGCTTTCCTATAGTGTTTACAATAGGCAGGGGCGTCCTTAGGCATACACAGCATAAATTTGGGGCACCTCTGGATCTTAGTGTCCACCCTTCCACCTCTTCCTATCCCTGTTCTAATCTGACCCTTCCAGCAGGCTCCCACCACACCTGGCTGCTGCAGCCTGGTGAGTCTTCCTCTGGAGGGGATCTAATACTTAAAAGTGAAAAAGCCTCCAGCCTGCCAGACCTATCAGCACAACACTGAAACTGTTAAAGAGCAATTCAAGTGGTAATGAAGACATTTAACAGGCATTTGCCAATCCCCAGGTATATACTGTCAGTTTCTGAATTTGCTGACAAAAACAGTTGTGCATTACTGTAATATTTAGTCAGAACATGTTGGACCTTAGTTTAAAATTTGATTTAAAAATATTTTGTTAGTGTGCTGCTGAAGATTATAATATCACGTCTCTAAAAAATCCTTGCATAGATTTTTAGATGCACAATCCGAGTATTCATCTTAGCCTTAAATGCATGGATCTTCAGACATATAGTTTTTTAAATAAATCCTTCAAAAGACCACCCTTATCTAAAATACACATGCGAGCCCGGGCTGCCGTCAGGCATAGGGGCATCATTTTAATAATACTGCATAGGGCCCCATAAATCCTAAGGACGGCCCTGACGATAGGAGATAACTAAAGGTAACTGGGCATCAGGAACATTGGGAAGGATAGTAGCTGTAACACAACATATGCATGACAGGAACACCTTTTGAGATTGTTCAGTAACTTTAAAAATGAATATCATATCCTTAGCCTGAAGCCATATCCACTGCCCAGTCCCATCCATCAGTGAGAGATATACACATACTTTGTATGTCAGTTTGTAGAGTACTTTGGGATGAAAGAACTGTAGAAATACAAATAGCAATAGGGACAGATTCTGGCTGTAACTCACCAGTAGAGAACTTTCCTGGAAGAGGTGAACTCCTCACTGACTCAAAGTCATCTGCTGTTAGCTGTCCCCAACACCCAGCATAGAGGGTGTGGTGGTTCCCCATGTCTCTACACCAATACTACACAGGAATGTGCCCCTTTAAGGACTCTATGCCTGCAGCACATGATAGTGCATGCTGGAACTGGGGTGCAGGATCAGGGTGGTGTAACTGTCTCCCTGTCACCAACTCCACAGCTCCAAGCAGAGCTTAATGTAGAGAAAACTTTAGTGTAATACATCTGTGTGCACATAGCTGCTTTCAGCTTTCAAATTATTCTAGAGTCTCACCTATTTAAAGTATTCTCCTCCTCAGCCAAGGACCTATTTCCAGTAGACCCAAGTTTGGGGCCCGGAGGTTTTGGGGTGAGAACCATTTTGAAGAGGGAGGCAGTGGAGCTGCTGGCTGGCTGGCATACATTTAGAAGTTGAAGCTGTGCTGGCTGACCCAGTGTCAGGATCCCAACAAGGACAGTCAGGGCCAAAGGTCAGAGCAGGGGCAAACCTGAGGTTGGGAGTAGCAGAGGAACTCATAGTCAAGTTCCAAGCCAGGATCAATACCAAGGGTCAAGAGGCAAAGTCCAAATCAAGCTGAGTTCAAAGCCAGAAAGTCAGAAACAAGAAAGCAGAAATGGTTGTGGCAACTACAGAAGATCCACACTGTTGCCTGGATGCTTCCTAGAATACCCTGTGAGTTTATATAGGGCAGGGAGCCAGTCAGGAGCCTTCAGGCTGCTGTCTGTCAAACCCTCGAGATGGAACTTCCCATGGTCTCTGTCCACAGCAGGTCACAGTAAGTGGCATACTAGCTGGTTACAGCTGCTACTGGATGGTAGCCTGGAGATGTCAGCTGTTTGGTAGTTCTGCAGGCCTGGGGTCTAGACCTGTGGGGTCTCACACCCAGGAGAAGAGCAGTACACTGGTCTGATGGCAGGGAACTGGAAGCAGCTTCAGAGCCAGCCAAGGTGAGTTGGCCCTCTAAACTCTAAAGGGTTACACTGCATCCCTGAGCTGTTTAGGATAGAAGAGTTGCTGTCCGGTCAATTTAAGCCCCAAAGTATTTGTAAAATAATGGTCACTTTCTGTGTCTGTAGACTGTCCATATAATGGATGAGAACTAGAAAGATGAACTAAGAGTTGATAGGAAGCCAGTTAAGGTAATCTTAAAAATATTGGTCCAAATTTTGGAAAGTGACTAGTGATTCTGGGTGCATCCATTTTTGGTGTCCAACTTGAGACACCTTGAAGGAGCCTGATTTTTCAGAAATTGTTGAGCACCCACTCCCTGAACACTAGGTCCTTTTATGGTATTTCAAGCTGGGCACCAAAATCACCAGTCACATTTGAACATGTAGGCCTTTAATTCTGATTTTACCAAATCTTGGAGTTTATGCGCGATCCTTGGGCTGGTTGTGAGCTGTTATTTCACTACCTTCCCTGACATGCAGCTTAACATGACCTACACAAAGACTAGATCCTGATCCATCCAGGAAAGAAGAAAAAATGTTGGTTCATTAACTGTTCTTTGACTTCAAATATTTGTAAAAAGTAAAATGTCCTCTACTTTCCCCTTTTAACCTGGTGAAGAGTTTGAGAATGAGGCTGTTTGTATATCCAAATGCCAACGTCTGCTGTGCAAGTGAACCAGGATGTAGCAAAAGGACGTTTGTTTTTAAACCATTAACCAATGTTTTAAAACTTGTGCTTGATTTTAGCCAACTGAGATTGTGTTTGAAATGTTTTGTTTGATAGATCTTCAGGGAAAGTTTTGCATAGGAGGACAAGAGAACCTAATGCTCAATCTCCAATAGACTGTAAACTGAGCCGTTGGAGTGAATGGGGACCATGTGACCCATGCTCAAATTTAAGGGTAAGCACTAGGTGTACTGTTTTATTTTAAAATGACACAGGAATTACTGACTGACATTCACCCTTAGAAGTCCTCCATTATAGTGGAGTGCTAAACTCCTCCTCAACATTCTGATGTTATGATTCAAGGATACCCTCAACTGTTTTATACCTAGAAGCAGACTGCTATGTAAAAGGGCTTTGTTGGCAAAACAGAAATTTTTGCAGGAAACATCAAAGTTTGATTGACTTTTTTTTAGGTTTTCATCAAAAAACAAAAAAAAATTACTGACAGCCGGGCTTTTCTGTTTTCATTTTTTAAGAACATTTTTAAAAAATGAAGATTTTGTTTATGAAAGCTTTTTAGTTTTTTGTCATTTTTCATGGTAACAAAAAACACCACATAAGCCTTTTGTGACTAGTGCCACAGCTATATATCTGTTTATATGTGCATGTGAAGAATTAGTTACAACGAGTGCCACCTACTGGCACATAGGAATATGTGATATTGTGCATAAGCAGTAGGTTCCATAAAGGTATTTTTCTTATGCATGGCGAGTGACTTCCTGCATCCAGATCTTAACAAAGACCTTCAGACATAGCATCTTTGCTAATTTATTTGCAGTCATAATATGTGAGGGCTGTAAGTCTGGAATTAATGAACAAAAAGTAAGTTCTCCTAAACCTCGACTTGTGTTTGTGTATAATTTAGGGACTTCTTTTGTAGAAAAAAACTTGGTTCCAAGTAAATAAAATACTAAGTATGAGGCCAGTTCAGTATGAAGACTAAAATGTAAATAAAATATGAAATTTGTACTTATTCCATAAGAATTTGAGAGAGACAAAATAGGGGAGGTAATATCTTTTATTGGACGAATTTCTGTTGGTGGAAGCTACAAGATTTCAAGCTACACAAAGATGTTCCTCAGAATTTGGTTATTAATGAAAGATTCCCACAAAAGTATCTGCAGTCTTCCCAATCCTCAGTAATGTAAATCAACGTAGCTTCACTGAAGTTAATGAAGTTATGCTGATGGACATTAGCTGAGAATCTGGCCATAATTTGAAATATTTTTAATAAAATTTACTACTTAGATTTTTCTGAGTGTAACCTATTAATGTAAATGAGAGAAAGCATTATTTAGTGGAGAAACAGAAGAATGCGACTCAAGAGTAAATCTATATGAATAATATATTTTTCAATTTTCTGGCTAAAACAAAAAATTACAGTTCGGGTCGACCCAAAATGATTTATTTATTTATATATTTTTTTGGACAAACTAGTTTGGTTTGTCAAAAGAAAATTCCATTTTTGTTTCTCTTTTTAAAATTAACACAAATTAGCAAAATGTTTCAGTCAACCCTGTGACGGTGCTGCCCATGGGAGCCAGCTGAGGTCACTCAATTAAGGTGAACTGCAAACAGAATGGGGCAGACAAGCCCCAAAAGCTGGTGGATATTCCAATACTTAGATTTACCAAGCCAGCACAAACCAACTTCTATATTACCATACAGGTTACTCAGAAGTCCAAGCAATGCAGTTCCCTTAAAGTGCCCAGCCTCAGGCCTCCATCCAGACACACATGTCAAACATATGATGATAATTACTGAAAATCTTATCTCATCATATAAAGAAAAGGTTCTTCCAATCCCAAAGGATCAGCCACATACCCAGGTCCAATTATAACTTAGGTCTTGCCCAAAATACAAGCTTATAGTCAATTCTTATTAATTAAGCTAAAATTTATTAAAAAAGAAAAGAGAGTGAGTGTTGGTTAAAAGATCAATATACATACAGACTTGAATTCAATTCTTGAGGTTTAGATACATAGCAGAGATGAGCTTGTAGTTGCCAAAAGTCCTTTTAGAAATAGTCCATAGGTTATAGTCCAATGTCCATGTTCAGGGTGACTCCAATCAATGCCTTATGGCTTAAGGTTTCCCCCTCTTGAAACCCAAAGCAGATCTGAGATGAAGCAGGATCGTGTCCCAGGGTTCTTATACATTTCCAGCAGCCTTTTGGCCTGAGAAAACAATAGGCTTAACTCTCCTTCTTCCAAACATCCTGGCAATTAGCACAGGGTAATTTATCCATTAAACAGTTCAGATACAGATTACCACAACCTTCAAAGAGACATATAGACAATAATACTATTTCACTCAAGTATCTTCCTAAATGTTAATATTCCTTTCTTGATCTTTGAATCAAAGCTATAGCAATAGACAAGACTTGTTTGCTTATGTCACGAGACCTGAGCAAACACCTACCCTTCTACCTCTAACAATGCAGACTTGCATTTTAAAGCTCTATTTATTTACATATCTTCCTAACCAGTTTCTAAAGTTCGGCCATGGGTCAGGTCAGTCTGAGTTAATTAACTCTTTCTGGACCTGTCATTTTTCAATGTGATATTATATTACACTTATAACGTCACAAACCCAAATCTGCATTTTTTGTTAAAAAAAAGTTTAGTCTGAAAAATTTCATCCATCTCTAATGAGGAGATCTGAGTTCTGTTGTGCCTCTGTGAACAACTTGCTGTGTGACATTAGGAAAGTCATTTAACCTACCTGTTCCTCAATGTCCACTTCTGTGCTTTAAGAAAAAAAAGGGGAGTACTTCAAAGATGTGATTTGTAACCTGTTTTGAGATGCTGTAAGAATGCTGCATAAGTGCAAAATATTTTTTATTTTATTATTATTAGAGCTAGTCAAAATGTTTTCAATTTCTAAATGTTGACAAAATTTCCAACTTTGAGATTAAGGGACAAAAAGGGAAACGTATTGATGACATTTCCACAAACTATTTTTCCTGGTTTTCAACCAATCAGCTCATGAAGAAATTTCTAATTTGGATGAAATTTTGAGGGGGAAAATTTCTAGTTATATTTGAATTTTTGTCTTGTTTTTCTTTAAGCAGATCTAATTATTATTATTATATATCTTTGTAGTTTCGCTCTAGAAGTGTTCAGAAATTTGGACAGTTTCATGGGAAACGGTGCCTGGAATCATTGGGAGACACACAAAGCTGTAAAACCAGCATAGCCTGTCCAGAAGAGCAAGAAATCGATTGTGGAGCTGACTTTAGATGTGATTCAGGTAGGTGTTGCTTTCACACCAGGCTAATTAGTTCAGCAAAGCATAGAAGCATCTACTTAATTTTAAGCACATGTTCAAATCACATTTAAAGTCAATAGATTTAAATACGTGCTTAAAGTTAAACACATGCTTAAATACTTTGCTGAATATGGATAGTTTGCTGAATCAGGGCCTATATATTTAGGTTTAAATTCCTTAACTATTCTTTCTATTCCATCTGAAAAGTTGCCAGTTCCACAAGTTTCCTTTCTTATGTTGTATCCATTCCAAATGGAGCTGAGTGAATCTTTTTTGTTTACGCTTTATGAAAAATCAGTGGGGAAAAGAGACATTTAAGTGGGGAAGTCCAGGTGACTTCAGCAGTTCAGTCTATCTCTGGAGATCTAGGTTCAAACCCTCTTAGAATACAGGTAAAATTTCAAAACTCTATGACTTTATTTTGCATAGGGGGGATTTGACAAATCAACCCTCCCAAGGCATATTTTAATAATACTACATAGACATTAGTTAGCACTTTACAGGCCAGCTAATTGACATCAATAGACTGCATCTTCTTATGTCAGGGCTGATTTAAAATCTTTAAATCATGTAGAGACAATTAATCTGCACAAAACCACTGAGGTGAAATCCTCCCTTCATTGAAGTTAATGGCAAAACTCCCAATGACTTTAATGGGGTCAGAATTTCTCCCCTTGTTTGTACGTCACAATAAAAACATAAATTATTTTGAGTATATGCTACATCCTCCCAAGCAACTCAAAAATATGACTTTGCTGACACTAACCTATAAGAACTAATGTTTTCCCACACTCTTATACTTCAAAGAAAAATACCCCAAATCTTGACATTAAACAATAATCTAAAAATAAATCAAATCACGATAATTCTCTGAATGTCAGAAATTCTTGTGCCATTTAATTTTCTGTGCCATCCCATTAAAAATAATTGGTAAATTTAAAGGTTTTTTTTCCTCACTTAGAGGAACAAGGGATTAGGTTTTTACCTCTTTCTGGCTGAAATGAAAATACACCTTCTAAGAGGAAGATTCCAGTAAGGAATATTTGTTTTTCTGATGTAAACCCCATGTTAAAAAAGGATTAGAAATGTTCAGTTCTTCATTCTTTGCTTAGGTCGATGTATAAAGAAGAGGCTTGTGTGTAATGTGGACAATGACTGTGGAGACTTTTCTGATGAAAGTGACTGTGAGAGAGATCCAAAATCACCATGTCGTGACTCGGACATTGAAGTGTCAGAGATTGGAAGGACTGCTGGACAAGGGTATTCAATGAAAAGCCATAGCTAAAGGGAGACACCCTGGTTGGCACCAGACAAAGTTAGGAGACATGGGCCAGATGATCAGGCCCCAAGATTCTATTCATGATCTACTAGCCTCTTCTGTGACCTTGGGCAAAATTCTTAACCTCTGTTTCCTTTTACTCATCTGGGGTTAATAATGCTTAATAATGCCCTGAGATCAGACAAAAAGCATTGTAAGTGCCACGTGTTGCTGCTGTTATATTAACCCACCTTTGCTTCAGGGAAGGCAGCTGAAGATATTTTAAATACGTTTTACAAACAGAGGCACCAACATCATCAGATTTGGGCAGTTCTTCCTGGAGAATGACCAGAGAATCTCCTCCTTCCCATCCCCACTTCAGCAGGTGGCCATCACCTTCCGGCAACCTCTTGACTAAGCCCCACTGCTGTGGCTATATTCATATTCCTACAAGCACAAGCTCTATACGGGGTAGTTGATAGGCAGATATGGGACAGTCGATAGGCAGGCCAAATCCGGACCACCAGATGCTTTGGAATGGACCCCAAAATCTTTTTATTTATTTATTCCTGGGGGGTGGGTAATAGAGGCTGAGGGAGGCTAAGCCTCCCCAGACCTCTGCTAATGGTTCCCGCAGCAGCCTCTGGGTAGTGTTCAGAACACCTCTGGGCAGCCCACGGTCCTGGCTCAGCTCCAGCGGGCCGGCCAGGGCTCCGCTGGGCTCCTCCAGGCACCAGTGGGCCGGCCAGGGCTCCTCCAGATGCTGGTAGGCCAGGGTTCAGGCCTGCATCTGTGCGCCAGCCAGCAAGAGCAGTGGAAGTGGAAAGGGTGGGGCAGGGCCTTGGGTGGAAGAGGCGGGGCAGGGGGCTAGCCTCCTCACACAGGGGATGCACACACTGCCAATGTATTTATTATCATTTTTTGTATTGTTTTCTCTGGAGTCTGAGCCTTGACTATACCTTGACCAAGAAATTTGGATCTTGACAAAAAAGTAATTGACTACCCCTGCTCTATATCGTGCAGTGTGTTCCAGAGCACGTAAGGTTTGCTCATTGTGGGCCTTACAAAATGGCCATGCCACTGATGCTGGGTTCTGTAGAAGTAGTGCCCAGGAGGTTGCATGAGGGGGGATGGATACCATGTTGAGATTCTGCCTCTCCAGCCCTCCCCTCTTGCCCAATCTAGAAATGGCTGGGGTTTAGCAAGGCATCCATCATCAAATTTCTCAAACCCTTATATATTAGGTAGCTGGGGTTGGGGGAGGGTGGGTTAGTTCACTATTGTTCTTAGAGCAGCTTCTCAAACAATCTTTCCCCACCATCATCATACTAAAGTAATATCTGAAAAATGAGAAAATATATCCAGATATTTTTTCATCAAAAGTCTGCATCTATAGCAATTATACCCTCCATTACTACCGTTACTACCTCGCAGACAGGGAATATTAGGAAAATGTTTGTTTGTTTGTTTGTTTTAACATCCTATGGACTACCGAATCCCCAGAGCTTCATTGGTTACAGCAGCATTTTTCATCTTCTTTTCTTTGCATATATTTACCTTTCCTTTCCTTTCTAGGTAGTTGGTTTGTTGGCTTGTTAGGTTTGGTTATTTGTTTGGGGAGTTGCTCTCTTTTGTTTTGGGGTTTGGGACAGGTGGGGAAGGGCCTGTAATTTATGTACAAATTGAATTGGAAATCAGCAGCATAAACTGGAACAGACAAAAATATCAGCATGTTGCAGCTCCACCTAGTGTTCAACTGAAAATTACAGCCTTTCCCTATCACCTCTATCTCAGAAATAGTCTAAAATTGATAAATGAAGACCTTTGTAACCGAAAAACAAGCAAACATTATTTTTGAAGTTCCCAGAAATGTGCTAGGCACTTAAAGTCTTTTAGTGTTATTACAATTAGTTAGCTCTTCTATAAGGAAAATATTGTTTAGATGTATAATAGCAGTGTTCATTGTTCTGTTGAATCATAGCTATTTGATAAGGTCAACAGTGTGCATGGTGCTGTACAGGACACAAAGATTGTGACAGCCTCTGGCCCCGAGAGCTTACAATCTAGGAGACAGACAAGGAAAGGCAAATCCCAGTATGAGATCCCACAGGAAGGAGTGATTTTAGGTATATCTTCTTTGTACACTTCTTGTTATCTCACATTCTCACCAGATCTATGAAACTGGAAGATGAATCTGTTAACTTTCCTGTGTTTGCTATTATTTTAATTGCCTTTCCTCCGATCTAGGCCACTGTAGTGCCCTAGCTCTATTTCTTCCTGAGCAGTGTCTGGGATAACATTAGCTGTATATTCCTCCTGAAGGCTGGGTGGCTTCTGTACACACTTGATATTGCAAAATATAGTAATATACAATATAATATTGAGAATTAGAAACAATCTGATAAAAGTGTATTTGGAAAAATATATCCTTATTTTGATCCCATAAAGCTTGCTAGCGATGAATAGCTATTTGAGAAGAAATAGGTCTTTATTATAGGGTTCCTTTCATTCCAAAGGATCCCATCATGTTTCATTTTTATTAATAATACCAATCACTTTTTCATTCTTGCACTTTTCATCCACAGACTTCAAAGTGCTTTACAAAGGACATATCATTATCCCCATTTTACAAATGGGAAAACTAAGGCCCCAAGACGTGACTTGCATAGTGTCACTGAGCATCCCAGTGGCAGAACTGAGACTAGAACGCTGCTCTCCCGAGTCCTAATGCGGTGCCCTATCCATTAGTCTTTTGATTTCTATTATCAGAGTTTCCATCCCAAGCTCCTGGGCACCCTTAATCTTTATAAACAAATGTAACATGCAAAACCCATGGTACACTCGTAGCACCACTGAATCCAGTAACTTCTGAGATGAACTATGGCAGTACATTGGCTCAGGGCAATATTGCAAACCCTCACTCTTATGAAAAGTCTTATGGGATCTTTAATATCAATGCTGAACAACAGGAACTCCAGATTCAGGTTTTTTTCAGTTGTCATATGTAATTTTTATGTAGTTTGGCTTTTCTAGGTCATAATACCGCTGTCCACAGGCTAAAGGTGCTAACACCATCTTTTTGAAGTTTAACATGTGTCTTTATTTTCTTTGTAGAATCAACATTCTAGGAATGCAGCCAATGGCAAGCCCATTTGAAAATGAGTATTTTAATGGTGTTTGTGAACGAGTGCGTGATGGGAATACCAGGACCTATTACCGCAAGCCATGGAATGTTGCTGTTCTCAACTATGATGTAAGCCTCTGTGTAAAAATTAGGAGGTGGATGACTGAGATTCAGTTTTCCAACAGGATGTCAAAACTATCTCTTAATTCAGGCATTAATAATTCTTCCATAGTATGATTTTGGCAGAATCCAGAAGAGAAGATCTTATTTGTATTAATGGTAGTTCCTAGAGGCCCGACTAAGGTGGGTTCTGCACTTGGAGTTGTGATTCCTAGCTCCCGCGCACACACTCGCTCTAGCGCTCATTGAGGTAGTGCACTAAAAAAGTAGTGTAGCCGGAGCAGCATGGGCGGTAGCGAGCAGCAGAATGGGCTAGCCTCCTGACTACGTACCACGGGCCTGAGTGGGTTTGTACTTGGGGCGGCTACCCCGTGCTTCTACTCACCACTACCCATGCTACCACAGTTGCTCTTCTATTTTAGTGCACTACCTCAATGAGAGCTAGAGTGAGTGTGTGTACGCGAGCTGGGAATCACACCTCCAGCTCCAAGTGTAGACGTAGCCTATATACCCATTGAGTTTAGTGCGCTCTATTCACTCAGTCCATAGTAAGAGACAGTCCTTTCCCCAAAGAGTTTACACTCTAAATAGTCAAGACAGAGATGACAGGTGGGAAGAAGTTAGCATTATTATCTCTATTTTACAGATGGGGAGTTGAGGCACACAGAGATTACGTAACTTTCTCAAAGAGCCTAGCTCTCCTGATCCCCAGTCAAGTCCCATAACCACCAGATCACCTTTCCTTTGCAGATTCAGATGAAGATTTTCAAAGCCTTCTAGGAGATTTGGATCCTAATTCACATTAATATTAAAATCCTTTTGGTGGCTCGGCCTCAGTTCAGTTTATAGCTAAAAATAATTACTATTCTATAGCTACCTAGTTTTCTGCATCTACATAAGCAAGAAATCACATGGTGGCAATCTAAGGCTGCTTCAAGAGGAAATTCCTGAAAAATATTAAAAGCTACTTAATAATTAAACTTTTCCTAGAGAAAAATTTCTGTACCTAAGCAATTATAACTTATATATACATTTGTCTTCACAGCAGTTAAGGTTCTGTGTCAATACAAGTAAGGCTAGCTAAATCTGACCCATAAAGCATTGCCATGCAGCATGTATATTTATTTTTGGCGGTGGTAGCATTTCTTTGTTACCAAACCTGTATATTCTACTAATACAAAAAAATATGATACTGTTAGTATTTTTATTTAACATTAAAAGCAAGTATTTGGAATTAGCCATAGACTAAGGGTACCGAAGATGGAAGAGGATGAAATGGCAATCCTGCTTCATTTTTGAGGTTGAGACTCCATAAAGATTCCTATCTGCATTCTAATAGGAAATTGAAGATTATAATCCCTTAAATGTAGCGGCACTTTCCCAGTTTTACATAGCAAAGACTTTTCACCCACTGAAGCAGAAAGAAAAAAGGGGGGGGGGGGTCACTGCAACTTTGCTTACTTGTGAACAGCTGAGCTGATCCAGATGTTGGGGGAGGAGAGGGGGTTCCATATGTTTTGATTTTTTAGAGTTTTATGATACGTTCATGCCACATGTGAAACTGGATAATTTTGCCTTTTACACATACCCTGCAAAGGCAAAAATCATTAAAAGAGCCAAATGAAATGAAATTATGCCTGTCATAGTTGAATCTAACAAAATGGTCACAGTTTGACAAGCATTTGTCACATATAAAATCATTTTCAGTGACTGCGAGCAGAAATAAAAAAATAAATATCATGAATGCCGTGCCAACCATGTAACACAATGGTAAATTCTGAAGCAACTGTGTGAAATTTGTCATGACATTTCTACAAATGATTTCTCCATGAAAGCTCTGTGAGATTCTTGTGTTGTCAAAGTAAAATCTAGATGATAACTTGCCCAAAGACTGCTGTATGGAGGGTTTCAAGGGACTACTGATTTGGGTGCCAACTTGACACCTCTTAAAGAAGTCTGATTTTCATAGGTGAGTTATATAGCATTTTCTAAAAGACAGGCTGCTTTCAAGTGTTTCAAATTGTATTGAGCTTTAATTGAGCACCTGATATTGACACCCAAAATCACTAGTCACTTTTGAAAATATTCACCTTTATATTTTGAAAGCATTTAATCTCCAGTTTTCTTGTTCTATAGAGAAATCAAGACCAAAGTGCAGCAATAGTTGTTTCACATACTGATTAAAGCTGATCAGAAAATGAGCTTTTATGAGACAGAAAATTTTGTTTTGACATATTTTTCAGCTGAAAACCAAAATGTTTCCATTTGGATATGTTGGCATGGTGCCCCATGTGAGTTGGTTCACATGCCTCATGCTCCCATTTTCCTATATAGGTAGACTACCTGATTAGACTACAACTCCCATGATGCACCACAGCCTCCCCTCATGATGAGGGGAGGCTGTTTCATCATGGGGGTCTCTGGCCATGGTGCATCATAGGTAGACTTGGAAGGATTTGATTTTTTATCAGTAAAAGTTGGTAAATGTCCATTTCACTGTACATACAAAACCGACTAAAAATTATTTCCATTTATGATAATCCAAATTTACCAATAGGCAAAATAAGAAAAATGTTGCTTGAAATCTTAGTTTGATTTAAAGCTATTTACTTTGGGTATTTTGATGTGATGTTGACAATTTGTAATTTGTTATAAAGCATTAGCTTTTTGAAATCCATGTCTGTTATCATCAACTAATGATATGACCCTCCCCATAATTTCCCACAAATCTGAAAATTTAAATGAATAAAAATTGATGAAAACCCATAGTTTTGTGTAACTGTGAAATTTAAGTGGATAAAAATAACAAAAATGCTTAAAAATAAACATTGATATCATCCATCAAAATTATTTTTAAAAAAATCAAATTCTACCAGCCCTAATAATAGGAGATGTGGCCAGGCTAGGGAGCCTAGCCCATAGAGGAGAACCAAACTACAGCTTCCATGAGGCACCATTGCACGACAACCAAACCCAAATATTTTGGGTTTCAGATATTTATTTTTTCAACAAAAAACTGAAAGTTTCCATGGAAAAGAGACTTTTTGCAAAACAAACAAACAAACCAAACTTCATTTTGTCAAAAGCCCAATTTCCCACCTCAAAAAAGTTTCAACGGATATCTTTTTTTGACCAGCCCTCATTAATATTTTACTTTTTTGAAATGACAATGCAACCATATAAACCAACTTTTCTGTTTCCCATTGATTTAATGTTGTTCTATTTCTTGAAGGTTGGGTCCAAATCCTATACAAACTGACTCAGTATTATACCTGTCAGGCTCTAGACCCTCATCTATTATGTGCCCCTCAGCACCTGTTTTATATAGATTGTTTTATCATACCATTAGTGATGACATGAGAATAAAGCATGCAGTTTTAGTATCTGCTCATTACATACGTTTCAAGCTATTATGTTTTTGTTAAATAGATTATACATGTTTTTATCTGTTATGCTCTTTTTTCCTAAGACAAAAGCAGACAAAAGATTCACAACTGAGTTCTTCTATGATCGTGTGACCATGATAAAAGAGATTTTCCATGAAAAACAAGAACATTTCTCGGTTTCCATGTCAATAAAACAAACACCTACTGAAAACAGTCAGGGCACATCTGTAAATGCCTCTCTTGGCTACCAGTATTCAAGGAATGAAAGTCTAAATTATATCTTGCGGTACTCCAAAGAAAGGGTAAGCTTAATGGCATAAAACATTTGATGTAGTAATTTCATACCTGAAATTAGCATACTGTTGGGCTATACAAGTATTAATCGTCCAAACTGTTCAGGATGCCTGTTGCTTTCCTCACAGAGGGGACTGGCAAAATGTTGACAATGTAAAGATTAAAGTTTACTTCAGGAGTAGCTGAAATATGGGTCAAATGCCACCTATTTCACTACCTTGGCCTTCAATATGGATTGATGTTGCCAGAAACCAAAGATATCAGCATGCAATGATCCATCTTTATCAGCGAACAGTTGTGATCTAGTCCACTGTGTGCAAATTAGAAACAGCCTTTAAGTAACAAATTGCAATGAAGACCCAGGCAGGCAAAGCTTGGGTGCTCTTAATGGAGCATGTTGATTAATATCCCAAGGGTCAGATCTTCAGGACCAGCCATTTGTTGCACAACACATCTCAGATGGAACCAGGTTGCAAAGGACTCCTCTAAGTGGTACCAGTTGCCACAGCTCGTAAGAGTCCATTCCAGCAGTTCAGGATTAGCAGAGTCCAAGAGCAATCCAGCAAGCCACCCTTTTCCTTGGCTATGTATACACTATGCCAAGGCCTGTGATGGGGATTGGTGGCAGGTACATCAGCTTTATGCTACCAGAGGATTACACAAGACACCAAAGGCTTGATTGCCTTTATGCATTTTATTGCTCTGTCTATAGCACATGGCCTCTTACACTTGCTTTAAGTCAGCTTTGCACTGCCAAAGTGCTACAAAGTGGAGTTAATGGGGCTGAGGATCTGGTCGCAAGATTTGGCCCTGTCTGAGGGTTTGTTTCTGCTTGAATTTCATATCAAGAAACAAATGTAAGACCCATTCTAATCTGGATGAAGTTTCAGCCTAAAAATACCCTTAGTTACAAGAAGGTAATGGAAAACGCAGGGCTAGTACACATTTTGCAAAAGGTTAGACCCACCATGAAAATAATACTAAAAGGCAAGGTGTACCGTTAAGAGAAGCCATTGTGTAATGATGCCTCAGTCAGGTTGTCGGTAGGGATTGAACCCAGGAGCTCAAGATCTAAAAGCATGAACACCACCCCTAGCTGACAGACAGTAGCAGACTTATCAACCTCTTTAGGTGATCTAGGAATGAGAGGGGGCATAACAAGCCTCACTGTGTTATGATGGGGGACAAGTGGCTGAGACTGTCCTATCACTTAATGTAAATTCTTTTTATAAATTAACCTCTATTTGCTTTCTTCACTTACCCAGGAATAAGTGAATAATGTAAAAATAATGATATACCACTAAGAAAAAGCAGTAATAGGTCAAAGGGGAAAGAGAGCCTTACTATTTAAAAGGGGTTGGCAATTGGATACAGATAGGAAAACTGGGTGGTGACTGGAATAAGAACAGCTGATTAAGGATCTCTAAAGCTGCAAGGTATTTGGCTATTTAAGCATTGTTTTTGACAGTAAGTGCAGCTATTAGTGGGCTAAGTTTCTTAGTACTTCACTGTAATCTATTGGTTACATTTGTGTGTTTGTGTACCACTGCCCTGCCTTGGATGAGATCTGCAAATGTCCATGATTTACATTTGTCACTAATGGTTGGCTCACGGAGTATATTTAAGCCTTAACACTACTGAATGCGAATGAAAAGAATCTTCTTATTCCAAGTGCTTCATGAGCAGAAACTTCTGAGTTCTACTCCCAATATCACATGTTGGCAGTCAGATCTACATTCTAGTGCAACAGTGGAAGTAGCACTATAGTCAATCAGACAGTTTGGTAAAGTGGAGCTTGGCCAAGATTTCTAAAAATCGGAGTCTAAAATTCAGCATCCAACTTCGTATTTGGGTTCATAAATAAATAGCTGGCTTTTCAAAAGTGCTAAGCAACCAGCAAATTCCCATTGACAACAATAGGACAATTGACAACTTCCTGGCAGCTAAATGTTTGAAAATGAAGCTGTTATTTAGTGGCATAGAAGTTAGTTTATATATAAGAGAATAGATTGTCTAGTAGATAGAGAACTATCCAGAGACCTGGGTTCCATTCCCTTCTCCGCTACAGACTTCCTGCATCAGTTAGCCTCTCTGTTTCCTGTGGTCTTCTGTAAAATGAGGGTAATGGTATTGGCTTATTTCACAGGGGCACTGAGAGGATAAAAACATTGAAGATTCTGAGATATTTAGGCTCTACTTTAATGAGGGCCATATAAGTACCATAGTTAGATAGACATGGGTCTTGGGAGCCTGATGCCTGCATTTGAAAACATTCCCCGTAAGTGGGAAGCCTAACTTTAGGCTCCTATTTTAGAAAGTCTTGGCCTTTGTGTGGATTTGTTTCACTTAATATTGACATGAGGCTTTGGATTTATACTTTTGTTTTCACCATTAAGTGAGACTGTTTCATGTTTTATGCTCCTATCTTTAGGCATATGAAATATACAACACCCCAACCTTAATCAGGGCTGTGATATGAACTTTCTTGTTCGCACTAACATCAGCCATGTATGAGTCATGATGATGATTTGTATGTAGTATTACATCTAGTTAGAGTGGAGTGTGGCACTCATATGACTTACACTGTTTTGCATAGTAGGAAATCTGCTGGATTTGATTTCATTATGTGTGTTTTTGAAAATGGAGCTACCCCCTGCATTCTGACAGTTTAAGAGCAGCAGGGCACTTCCAAAAAAGGAAGATCCTAATCCTTTTCCCATTGTAGGCAATGGCAAATCTCCCATTGACTTCTGTGGGTGGAGGAACAGGGCCCATTATCTGGCAAACTGGCTTGAATTATTTTAGTATGTTACAAAATTGTCAGGGAAGTATTTTATAGAGAGTCTGTTTAAAAAAAAACACCAGTAGAACACAAAGAGTCTGATTTACTGAAATTGGGAAGTGGAGAGTTGTGCAAAAATGGGGAGGGAGGGAACTAAAATTATCCAAACTTCTTGCTACTTCTTCAGATTAAGTTAAGTTTTAGGGAACTTCTTATTCTGTCTAAACAAGTTTGTCCATGTCCCAAAATGCTAGAGTATCCCGTACTGAAATTGAAAGTTCTGCATTGTCTTTTGAGTAAAACATGCCTGATTGTGCCTTTTGTACAGAAACAAACCTTTATGCATGTCAAAGGAAAAATACAACTGGGAAGATTCCAAATGCGAAGTCGTGATGTCCGGCTAACAGATGCTTTCCTTGAAGATTTGAAGTTTCTGCCCACTGAATATGACAAGGGGGAATATTTTAGATTTCTAGAAATGTATGGAACACATTATGCTGTCTCTGGGACTGTGGGAGGAAAATATGAACTTCTGTACGTGTTGGATAATTATGCCATGAGTTTAAAAGGTATGCATATTATTGCTCGGCCTATAGCTCATAGATCAACAAATAGGCCCCAATCCTGCAATGAGATATGTGGAGACAAAACCTTGTGCAGAGGCTGATTGCAGTCAGTGAGACTCCATGCAGGTGCAAGGGAATGACCATGTTGTGTACCTCATTGTAGGATAGGAGCCTTGGTCATTAGTTTTCAGAATTAAAATCCTGAGCCAAACATGAACTTCAGTTACACCAAAGTCACTTCATTGGCATCAATGGAGTCACTCCAGAATTCTACAAGTATAAGTAAGATCAGAATCTGGCTCATTCACTTTAAGGTATCTTTTTATAACAATCTTAATGGAAGTCTGTCATCTGTGAAAACCTTTTATTTAAAAACTACAGTATTCAAATACTAGTAGTGGTTGCAGAGTAGCAGCCATGTTAGTCTGTATCCGCAAAAAGAACAAGAGTACTTGTGGCACCTTAGAGACTAACAAATTTATTAGAGCATAAGCTTTCGTGGGCTACTGCCCACTTCTTCGGATGCATATAGAGTGGAACATATATTGAGGAGATATATATATATATATACACACACACATACAGAGAGCATGAACAGGTGGGAATTGTCTTACCAACTCTGAGAGGCCAATTAAGTAAGAGAAAAAAATTTTTTGAAGTGATAATCAAGCTAGCCCAGGACAGACAGTTTGATAAGAAGTGTGAGAATACTTACAAGGGGAGATAGATTCAATGTTTCTAATGGCTCAGCCATTCCCAGTCCTTATTCAATCCTGAGTTGATTGTATCTAGTTTGCATATCAATTCCAGCTCAGCAGTCTCTCGTTGGAGTCTGGTTTTGAAGTTTTTCTGTTGTAATATAGCCACCCGCAGGTCTGTCATTGAATGACCAGACAGGTTAAAGTGTTCTCCCACTGGTTTTTGAGTATTATGATTCCTGATGTCAGATTTGTGTCCATTAATTCTTTTGCATAGAGACTGTCCAGTTTGGCCAATGTACATGGCAAAGGGGCATTGCTGAGCCTCTAAGGTGCCACAAGTACTCCTGTTCTTTTTAGTAGTGGTTGGTGACCATGTGGTCTGGTTCATAGAGAATCCCAAATCCTAATGCTAGCTGAGCCACAAAATTCACTTTGTGATGATAGGTAACTTGTCATTTGATCTCTTTGTACATCTAAATTGGTAGTAAAATGGAGAACCTCACTGAATGCAGATGCTGCATTTGGCTGTGTTGGAACTGTTTTTACAGCCTTTAATGTTGATATTGGAATTTTTCTCACACTGGTTGAGATAGGAAAGCAGAAACTTAATCCTTCCTCACATGCAGTGTTGGGAGGTCTGGCTTTTGTGGTAGATTGAAGTGATCATTCTAAAATAAACTGAAAAAAGTAATAATTCTCATGTGAATTCTGAAGCCAAATAAATACATGCCACTTATGGCATTAAAATTCACTGTCAGTAGAGGCAATAAGCAAGGAGTTGGGACAGAGAAGTCCTTTATACACACTTATATTCTTATGTTCACCAGCTTGATACTATGGTGATAGGTGCTCTCTAAGGCACTGATCTTGAGGGAAAACTCCCATTGACTGCAGTGGTAGAACAAGATTAGACTTCAATTATTTAAGATCAATAAATAGAAAAGAGTAGCGTAGGAGAGATAGGGTAGAATAAGAGTGACCATGATGGGGTGGGAGTGCATGGAACAGATTAATAAAGTTACATTAACTTTATGGTAAAAAGGGGAATATCCCGAAAACAGTTTGGGTAAGACTGGGTGATGGGGAGAGGAAAAGATTGAGAGGATTCAATGACACAACAGACATAAAAAAAGAAATGAGAAGCCACAGAGAAAGACAATACCCAGAGGAAAGAGGGGAAGAATCATCCTTCAAAGAAAGGCAGCTCTGGAGAAGAGGAGAATGTTACTTTTTAAGGAGTTGCAAGTAGAGTGTACCTAGAGTTTTCCTAGTCACTGGGCAGTCCACCAATAGGTCAAAACTCCAGAGGCAAACTGCATTGAATTCATAACCTGATAGGGAGAGTGGGGGCGAAAGATAGTGGAAGGATGAAGGCAACACATTTTTTTCAACAGTCCTGAAACTTGGCTCCCAAGAAATATAAAATCGTATTCATTTTTTCTTATTTTCCTGTTTTTAAAACCAAATATGCATTTTCCCCTAATAATCTCCAAATTAATTGCATTTGCAGAAGTCACAGTAGAAGATGTAAAGGAATGTCTCGGTTATCATTTAGATGTCAGTCTAGTAAATAAAGAGTTGGATTTCAAAGGTCATGTAAAAGGTGGTAAATGTGAAAGCATCAACGTGAAATCAAATTGTAAGTATATCTTTAGTTTATGTGTGATCAAAACTGCAAACTCTTTTGCTTAAAGAGAGAGGATATTGATTTCTTCCTTCTTTTAAACCAGTTAAATGTCTACAATAATATAGTATTTGCAAAAGGCTGAGGGAGAAGGATTCAATGCCAAGCACAGGACAGGCAGGTGTTGCAAGCTTCTCTGCACTGCTCTGTTCATGCAACTCAATTCTTAGCTGTGCTACCCAGGCCAGTCTAACCTTTGTCCTTTCCTTGTACAGGTCAGGTGATACTATGGCACTCATTAAATAATGTGTACGACACCCATTTCTGTGACATCTGGTGTACCCACCTGTCCATCCATGCCATGCTAACCCCATAGAAGTCACCATTTTTTTCTTGTTTTTTGGCATTTTGGTGTGATTGCAAAATTCATAAAATGAGATTTCTCTCAAATGATGGAGAATAAGCAAAGTTTGATGAGATTTCACCACAATCTCATAGGATGGAATCTTCCTTCTAGTCACTTTGGGGAGACGTGAGCTGATTTGTGCTAGAATCTGTGCAATTGAACTTCCAGTCATTCTCTCTCTCTTTCTGCAGACACTCATGATGATGACGCAGTTATTGATGACATCATTTCTTTGGTTGAGGGAGGGAAGATTGATTTTTCTGTTAAAATAAAAGAAATGTTACTGAGGAATGCCAAAGTGGTTGATGTAGAGGATTATATACAGTGGGCTACCTCACTGATTGATGCTCCAGTGGTGATACAGCAGAAGGTAAGGAGAGTTTCTCCTAGGCCAAGTATGTTACAAATTCATATATCATAATTACCTGTAAAATGTCCCTTTCCTATGGTGGGAAAAATATCAAGAATGACTTTGCTTACCATTAACTAGTAGATAGTTTCTTCATCTTAGTGCATCTTGGTAGCTTTGGTCCTTTTTAATGGATTGATAGATTCCAAGACCAGAAGGGACCACTGTGATCATCTAGTCAGACCAGGCCATAGAACTGCCCTGAAGTAATTCTTGTTTGAACTAGAATGTATCTTTTAGAAAAATAAGATAGGGTACGTTGAGCAGAAATGAACAGAGCATTCCAGGTGATGGGTGCACTGTTGATTTATTTATATAAGAATGTTATAGTCAATATCATTTTCCAACCCATTCTTTGGATGAAGACTAAGTCAGTGGGCTCTGTAATGTATTTTGGGTGCAACTATGGGGATCTGAATCTTGAGCTATCTGGTCCGCATGCCATTGCTGCAGGATTAAAATAACCCATGTCCAACAGTTATACCAGATACATGGTGCAAACTATAAGTAAGGAGACTTCATGTTATCAGAAGAAAGGATTTGTTTAAAATAACTTTTTCTAAAGATTTGTGTAAGGAAAGTATTTAGACATGATTATAGGGAAAATAATGTGTATTATGTATGGGTTTTTTTCCTTTACAGCCATCTCCAATACATACTCTTGTTCCAGTAAAAATGAAAGATGCACATATAAAGAAACAGAATTTGGAAAGAGCCATTGAGGACTACATTATAGAGTACAGTGTGTGCAAATGCGAACCCTGCAAAAATGGTGGTACCTTGTTGCTAGTGGATGGAGAGTGCATGTGCCTATGCTCCAGCTATTTTAAGGGAGATGCCTGCCAAATCCCCAAATCAAGAGCAGATGAAGGTTAGTAGATATTCATGCAGACGTAAATTGACATGTTGTCAGCATGTATGTTGGAGCATACTTTGAAAATATGGTCTTTATCCAGACAGAATTAAACACTATCTGTAAGTTCTTATATCATAGAACAGATTTACACACTGTGCTGACCTATTCAGCTGGGCATGAGGGATGGAAGTTAGTTTTAGCCTGTACAGTATGTCTGTGAAGTGTTAAGTGGAGAAGAGATTCACTTAGAGATTCTCTCTATCCCCTGTCCACTGTGCCACCATTACTGTGCCTTGTAAAGACATCCAAACCTCTCACGAACAAGAAAATTAACTGAGCAAGAATGTGGATTGGCAATGCCATAGAACCAAAGCAGAGAATCAAGTTCAGGCAAGAAAACCATTTCCATTTTCCTAGCTGGGTTTCCTCAGGTTCTCTGCAAAAGCCCAGTGCTTACAAATGTATGCCTCATGTTGCATGATCACATAATGCAGGCTTACAACTAGATTGGTCCAGTATACAGTAGGTGCCAATAAGCAGGCAGCCTAATATTTCAAGTGCCATCTCTGTCACAAAGTCTCTCTTCTGCTCCAGCCCTGCTACCAACTGTTCCCTGATACCTATTAACACACAGGACAATGGAGGAAAGCAATCTTCTTTTGACATTCTTCCTGGCCTGTAACACTCTTCTGCCCTGTAGTGCTCATCCTTCACAATTTGCCCCAGGCTTCCAATAACTAAAAAACATCACTCAGTATTTGCTGTAATGTAGTAAGTGTAAGGAACAATACAAACACTGAGGTAATCGTAGCTATTTATATAAGGCATTGTCTACATCACCTACACTGGGTTTTTAGCCACTGGTGGAGCTGAACCAGTGCAACCCCCTAGTGTAGGTACAATTTGCACCAAGGTATCTTATCCAGTTATATGTCATGGTTGGTTAGCTGCACCAGTGTCTACAATAGTGACTAAAAATTGTCAGCTGGTGTAAATCCTCATAACTCCATGACTTCAATGGTGCTGTGCCAGTTTACACCCACTGAGGATCTGGCCCCCACTGTAGACAAGGCCTGAGGCAAAAATGGCTATTTTTAATGCAGTTCTGCCACGAAAAGTGACTGTGTAGAAATGGCCCCTTCTTATGCAATAGATTTATTCCTTGTGGTCAAGGTTTAATAAAACAGGTGCCCAAAGTGAAGCTCTGCATTTGATTTTTAGACACTTACATATATGGCTGGATTTCCAAAACTGCTGAGCACCCAGAAGTGCCAGTGGCCCTGTGTGTTTTCGGCATACAATCTGTTGGGTTCTTCGTGATGAAAATGAGTTTTTACTGCTTTGGATTTCTAGAGCCACCATAGTTGAGAGAGTGTGGGCTGAATTCTGTTCCATCTTGTGCTCTTTCAAAATAGTTACTTCCTGAATTTCAAATAGTTGCACCTGTGCCACTACACCCAAGGCAGCAGGTTGCTGGACTAATGCTGGTTTGGCCCAATACAGATAAAAAGGTCACTGATGGGGGCTGGAGCTGTTGGACTGCTTGGTCCCAATGCGTGCAGGGAGAACACACTCGAACTCGTCAGTGTAATAATCCTGCTCCAGGACCAGGGGGCAGGCCATGCCAAGGTGACAGCATCGAAAAAAGCTACTGTTCTCAGGCAAAATAATTGTACAAGTCTAAAAAAGGTGAGTAGCACCTCATTGTGGTGGTAATGTATTGTTGCCCCTTAGCCCAAACAGTATTTGGTGCCTTACAGGTTTTTTTTCCAGTAGAAGGAGAAATTGATGACCCATGTCAGGTATTCTTTGGTGCAATCCTGTTTGTTTACATCTGCTTTCTCCCTTTCAGCTGGCTTTCTCTGCTTTCTGCCTCTCTCACACAAATGGCTTGCTAAACCATCCATTAGCTGCTGTGTTTGCAATCAGTCACAGGGAAATCTCTCAACCCACACAATTTAACCTCTGGTGGGCCTTGCCATGTGGTACACTGACTTGGGTAGTGAATTTCTATTGTTTCCAGCTATTACTGCATAAAGAGGCATTTAGTTGCTCCTTCCATTTTGCCTAAAGGAAGGGTGGTTAGCACCGCTATGGCTTTAACAAGGTCTGTGTGTGTCTAGATCAGATCTGCTTGGTGGCAGCCATTAACACCTTCCAACATATAAAGTGTATTTAAATGAAAAGGTTGTGCTGCATCATGACCTTTACCCCTCCCAAAGCAACCCCAATGGAAATATTTATGTGTGCATCATACATATGAAATAAATAAACCCTGTTAAATATCCGAATTAGATCCATGTTCTGCAACAGTGTTTAAAAACTCACCTTCCATCTTGTGTCTGCAGTTTTTGGATGCAAATAATTGTGTGCTCAGTTATGGTGCACCTGCAAATTGGGTAGTTGGGCATCTTTATGACCCATGTTGTGCTCACAAAATTGCAGGCACAAGAATGGAGATCTGGCTAAGTCCAGGCTGAAAATTGAGCCCTTAAATTCCAGTTAGACTCTACATCACATAGAGAGAGAGACATACAGAAAATGGGAGGCAAACAATGGAGTTAATCTCAGTTCAAGTTGAAAGTTCTTAACCCTGAATTTTCTTATTTGGTGAGTTTAATAAGACCTCCTAGTATTACTTTAACAGGAGTTTTGAGTCTTCCAATTTGAAAATGATGAAAACAGTTTTTTATTGAAATGGGGGGGGAACCCTGCAAAAAACAGCAAAAATGTAGGAAAGGCCTGTAAGGTTTTTCCGGTGCAAAGTGGCTTTAAGCCAATAGGGACCAGCCACTGGAGAAGTCCCCCAGGACATGGGGAACTCTCTGTTGGTAAAGGTAGCTGCACTGCTCCCTGTGCCAGCTCGCTCTCACCCACAGTGTCAGGGGAAGGAGGGACATGTTGCTTTCAGGGCGTAGGCAAGACTGGGAACAGAACTGGCCTGCTGGAATGCAGCTCAGCCATGTCGTCTTCTAAAAGTGTAACACCTCTGAGGGCATTCATGCCCGTGGTCTAAGTTAGAGCTTGTGTGGGGGCCACGCATCCCTCAACAAAGGAGCCACATCTCCAGCACCTTCTCTCCATTCCAACTAACTGTGAAGTCCCTAAAATCACAGGAGCCGCTTTATTTTACTCCTGCAATTCACAATTGGCCTGTTTATAACACAGTCAGGAAGGTAAATGTCATAATAATGTACACTGAGCCTACATATCCAAGTATGTGTCCTACTGTATTGCACAATCAAATCACCTTACCAAATTAAAATACATTGAGGGTGGGAAGGGATAGCTCAGTGGTTTGAGCATTGGCCTGCTAAATCTTGGGTTGTGAATTCAAGCCTTGAGGGGGCCACTTAGGGATCTGGGGCAAAAATCTGTCTGGGGATTGGTCCTGCTTTGAGCAGGGGGTTGGACTAGATGACCTCCTGAGGTCACTTCCAACGCTGATATTCTATGAGGCCCTGGTTTTCAGAAAAGTTAAGCATCCATAACTCCAGCTGAAGTCAGAGTTATAAGGGCTCAGCATTTCTGAAAATTAAGGGCTTCTTTGACTTGTTCAGTCTACATTAGAACCATATTCGAGAGACACTAAGATCATGTTCCCAGTAAGCTGTTACATTCACCTACTTAAAATAAGGCAAACTATCTGATTGACATGATAGCTACTCTCTATGTGAATTCTCTAATATTCTTTCTTTTGACAGGCGTTTGTTATGAAAACAATACAGCCTTCAAAGGCATTCATGAACTCTGCAATTATTCTACCGCTCAAGCTTCCTGTTGGCAGAAGGATTGGAATTGAATGCTTCATGAGTGCCTATACCTTAAACAATCGCTAATCAAAAACAAAATAAGATAAAAATAAACATGGTTAAGGAGATTAGCTGTTGTGATTGGTGTTCAATGTGCATTTTGCTTTGCTTCCTTTTAGCACTGGGATACATGCTACCCAATGCCTCCAAGAAAAAATAATTTGTCATTATTGGCAAAAAAAGGAGAAGTATTGATGTAAATCATTTACATATTTTGTGGCTCTTAGATTCATAGATTCATAGATTATAGGACTGGAAGGGACCTCGAGAGGTCATCGAGTCCAGTCCCCTGCCCGCATGGCAGGACCAAATACTGTCTAGACCATCCCTGATAGACATTTATCTAACCTACTCTTAAATATCTCCAGAGACGGAGATTCCACAACCTCCCTAGGCAATTTGTTCCAGTGTTTAACCACCCTGACAGTTAGGAACTTTTTCTTAATGTCCAACCTAGACCTCCCTTGCTGCAGTTTAAACCCATTGTTTCTGGTTCTATCCTTAGAGGCTAAGGTGAACAAGTTCTCTCTCTCCTCCTTATGACACCCTTTTAGATACCTGAAAACTGCTATCATGTCCCCTCTCAGTCTTCTCTTTTCCAAACTAAACAAACCCAATTCTTTCAGCCTTCCTTCATAGGTCATGTTCTCAAGACCTTTAATCATTCTTGACTTATTGTTTCCTAGATCCGTGTTGCTCAGCTAGGAGGGGCATTATCTGCAAGTGGGTAGCCTGGGGCTGCAGGACTGGCAGTGTCCTGCCTGGAATTCGTGATGATCAAATCTCAGATGATGTGGGTAGGCAATGACAAGTTCCCACTCCCTCTCTATGACATGACAGATACCCAGCTTTAGCCACTCCCCACAACCTCTTCCTCAGGCCCCCTTGCAACTTTCCAGACAACCTGCCAGGCTCCCAACTTGGACCCTCCCCAACTCCCCAGTTTTACTGGCTTCTTAATGTTCTTCTCTGTCTGTTCCAGCTTTCTTCCTTGCTCTCTTCAAACACAGGTTCTGTCCTCAACTAGCAGAGTGAGGCATAACATTGAAAAAAATAACTTACGTATGACAATCAAATCATTTTCTCATTGACCAAAATCTAACCTGCCTTTCATCTGTTTGTTTACTGTTGGTTATAGCTGTAACACAAAAATTAGTGGGCTTGATTCATATTTATACTAAGGCTTCCTTTACACTGCAAGAGCAAATGAGAATGTAGTTCAGAATATTTTTGCATACATCAGACATGAGGAAGTACCCCTGATGATAACTCTCAGTATTTAGTGTAGGAAAGAGGGTGGCCTAGTGGGTGGAACACTGCATTGGGACTGGGTTCTATTCCTGACTCTGCCACTGGGTGATCTTGGGCATGTCACTTCACCAATCTTGCCTCAGTTTTCCCCTCTGTAAAATGGGGATAATTGTACTTGCTTCCTTGGTAAAGCACTTTGAGATCTGCTGATAAGCACTGTATAAAAACTAGGCAGTAGTAGCTGATCAGAAGAGTAACATTTAAATGGCTTTGGGTTTGGGTGATGTTTTTGGGATCCTCACAATGACATGTCAGACTTTTTATATGATGAGCTGGGTGAAGAGTTACTGGTCTCGGTGGAATCCCATTATTGTGACATCACTTTTTTTTTTTAAAAACCCTTTATCTAATTTAATTACTATCTCATCTCCTGCTCTTCACCACACATCCTGTTTCATCTGCCTGTTGAGAGTTAGATCCACATGCTTAGTCAATAAAATGTTTAAGAAACTATTTGGGGGGGTTTCCTAGTTTTTAAAGCTCTGAATATTCATGGAACTAACGTTTTGGTTTATTATGAATCATTCGTGGGAGCCAGGAGAGGCAACATTTGAGAACTGCTATGATATGTGAGTGTGGGAGAGCAAGAGAACATAGCACCAAAAGACAGACTCTTGCCAGAGCTATTGCTTCTGCTGCTCATGACAGAGGTTCCTAAATCTATAGTTAAAGCTTTCACACCCATTGTTAAACTCAGGGGCGAAAAATAGCACATATAGTAAAATAGGTTACTCTATGTGCATGCTGCTTAAAAAGCATCCCAGAGTGATTATTCTGCATGAAAACGCCCTTGCTGATTTCACAAGAAATGTGAGACAACCCAGCCTGCCGTACATCTGCCTCAGGCTCTGAATCGCTGAGGGTTTTTACAGAAACGCTTTGAGGGAGGCATCTCCGACAAAAGATAAGAACACCAGAAATAGCACCATCACTCCCCCTACTTCTGATTTTTGCTAGCTAAGCAAATAATTTAGAGGGGTTTTTCTTTTTTAATTAAAGAGAGATTAGACTTCTGTAGCGTGGACCTATCTTAAGTACTGATAGGCTCCCATTGAAGAAGTACCTACACACCTCACAATATTGTAATATGAGATAGGGAAGTACTATTATTCCCGTTTTTTTACAGAGGGGAACTGAGGCATAGAGAAACTAGCTTGACCACATTCCCCCTGTGATAGAGCAGGAACATGTATTGAACCATCATTCCTTTCTGTTTTGATCTAGAGTTGAATTTTGAACAGCCAAACATTCAGAGGTGTTTGAATAAGGGTTATTGCTCCAGCCATTATAGGCAGGGTTCCGGATTTAAATTCCAAACACCCCTCAATATTAGAGCAGGAAAGTGATGGATTCAGGAGGATGTTAGCAAAGCCCGAACATTTGAATGTTGCTGGAAAGCAAGCATGAAAGGCTTTTAAAAAGAAAGGAGTCAAAATACGATTTTGAACTCAACCAAACACTAGTGGGAAAATGTTTATACTATTTTCTCATCTAGTCATTAACCTGTTTATCATCCTTTGGAAGATTATATAATGAACATATGTTAATTCACTTGTCCTTCTCAGCACTACATTGTATCCCAAGAAAATACATACAGCTATAAGCATTGTTAGGCCTCTGATAATATGCAAAACAAGGATTTTGCTGTTATAGCTTCCTGTGAAAGCTGGACAGACCACATAGACTTTCAAAAAAAGGAAGTGCACTCTCTGAAGGACAGAAACATTTTTTGCCACACAATATTGCAGTACATGCTCTTTACCAGACTTGCAGACACTGAGTTGCTGAAGCTATGGTAAGTACAGAACTTTCTATTCATTTACTTTTCATACACACATGCATATGACTTAGAACTAAAACTACAGTGGACATGACTGTGAAAGTTGCTGTGTGCTCCCAGCAATTTTCATTTCAGTTCCCTGCAGTTGAACTTCCTGCTGTTTAGTGAATGATGAAACTTTCAAATTTCTTTACTGTCTCTTCCCAAGGCCTGGTGTACACTTAAAAATTAGAGCAACGTGATGGTCACTCAGAGCTGTGAAAAAAAATTGTGCCCTAAGTGCTGTAGTTAGGTGTAGATGCAGCTAGGTCAATGGAAGAACACTTCCATCAGCCTAGCTGCAGCCTCTCAGAGAAGTGGATTAACTACATGGATGGAAAATTCCCTTCCGTTGAGGTAGGAAGCATCTACATTATAGCGTAATAGTGGTACACCTACAGCACCATAGCAGTGCCGCTGTAATGTAGATGTGGCCCAAGTGATCTGTACAGCAAAGGGTGTATTTTACTGATTCTAGCATTTGGAATTAAGAAAGAGAAAGCAATTGTTTCCTTCAAGAATAAGCAGGAAAAAAAATGTGGTGTATCTTAGGGAGTCCAATGCCAATGTGAGTGTGTAGCAACAGCCACACATTGGAAATGGGAATGAGTCAAGCACTTTAATTAGACCTCCAGAAAGCCTTTCCAGTGTCCTAATCTGAAATGTAAGAACATTGTAGCTAAAAAACTTAAAAGCATTTTATGTGGCTATACAATAGAGCTGCACATTTTAGTAATCTTAGATGTGTTTCCTTAAAAATAAAACTTCAATAGAATACAAGTCTTCTGTATAATACTATAAAGTTTACATTGTTTAGATATTTTATTAGGAAATCCTGATCAATGATTGGAGCCAGGAGATGGTGGCTAGGGAGTGAACAATATGAAGTCTGAATGAGAGTAGCTTTTAGTATGGGCTACCTTTTCCTCTGGGGATGATGTAGAAGTACTGTGAGTATCTGAATGTTTTCATCATGGTATATATATATATATGCAAACGAAGCAATCTTTCATTAAGGGTAATGATTCTGTAAGATAGATTCTTCATTTGAACACTTCCATGTCAGTGCAATTGTGTGAAATGTGTAAACAGATTAACACAATCTGAAAGACTCTGATCTGGCTCCAAAGTCTGAACACCCCAAAGTTCAGGGGGATTTGGTTCAGGTCATCATATAGAGAAAGATGATGCATAAATGTTCAGATCCAGATCCAGGTTTATTCTGCACCACCACCACCACACAACGTTTGGAATTTATGGATCTGGGCTTTTGGTTGAGCCCTTCTCTAATGATGAAATCTTTCATGAGTCTGAGGAATGGCTTCAAAGGCTTAGAGTAAAATTTGGGATATGTAAAAATGGCATTTCTTATTCATCACTAATTTACTTTGATTTTAATTACTAGTATTCATGATAGTTACTATCTAATATCCAAAGGCAAAATTCTGCTCTGTTACACCAGTGTAATTTGATTCAAACTCACTGAAGGTAATTTACACTAGCTTTACACAGGTGTAACTGGGTGGAAAAATTGGCTCTAAATTTGTACAAGACTAGTATCCCACAATCATAACACATGTCAATTTTCTATTTATTGCAGAAATTCCACCCTTATCACTAGAGCTAGTCAATAAAGCCCCCAAATTTGCATGTACCCCTAGCACTTGCAAATCTCCATATTTAAATGTGTGTGGCTGGCACACAGCTACTCTATTGGCACAATTCAAATGTCTGGTTGCTTACCCAAATGGGGTTGTTTCAGTGTAGGGAGTATGAATGCAAGTATGGGGAGTGCACCAGTTGTTCTGTGCTCCAATATAGTTTGAAAATAAAGAACAAATAACAGGGCCACTTTTTTCTTTAAAATTAAAAAAAAAAAATTCTCCAAGTTGCTCGATCTGAATCCAGATTTCACTGGCAATTCAAAGTAATATAAAATAACTATGTGCATGTTTATGCTAGATTTATCTTAAACTGACAATTTTATAATACTGTTTCAAAGATACTGTTTTCACCTCTTCTGCTGAGCATCACAAGCATCCCAGCAATCTCTCAAAGGCAAATAAGCAATATTCTGCAAAGCTGCAGGAAGTGGAAATGAACTAAGGCATGAGATTGATAGATCTAGGAGTCCACTTAATCATCTAATGACCATGACCCAATATTGGCATTTGCTGATGTTTCAGCACACACCAGTAGCCATGGTCTGGAAGCATGCAAAATGTTTTTCTAGGGGCTCTCCCCTAAGTGACCCTGTCTAAAGTAACAGAGGGTCCCGTGGCACCTTTAAGACTAACAGAAGAATTGGGAGCATAAGCTTTTGTGGGTAAGAACCTCACTTCTTCAGATGCAAGTAATGGAAACTTCCATTACTTGCATCTGAAGAAGTGAGGTTCTTACCCACAAAAGCTTATGCTCCCAATACTTCTGTTAGTCTTAAAGGTGCCACGGGACCCTCTGTTGCTTTTTACAGATTCAGACTAACACTGCTACCCCTCTGATGCCTGTCTAAAGTGTGCAAGGCTAAGGGGTGCTATATCTGAGAAGTTTCAGGGCTTCGCCTTACTGCCATAATGTAGCTGGAAGCTTACCCAACCTTAAACCAAAGGCCCAGTCTGATAACACTGGATGAGAAAAATACTGGGCAACGCTAGTTGCTGTCAATGGAGATAACTGAACCCAAGTTACCACATGGCTGAAACTGACTAATGTATTCAGGAGAAATAGGTAGCATTCTCTGATGGTTTCAAACCCAGCTGTGTAATGCGGTTAGAAATAATCCTGAGTCCCCAGCCTTCCTGAAGTAGGATAAATCCTATTGATAAGAGTGTTAAACCAATTGCATGAAACAGGAGAACATTTGAGACTTGAGAATCCAGGTGAATTGATAAGATAAACCCTTATCCAGAAGTTGACCAGATCAGGATGAAATGATGAAACTGGTGACTCATTTGGATCTAGAATTTGTTGTTAACTATTAATTCTTGTTGAAGACTGTATAGAAAAAGAAGGGGAAGGTGTGTGAATTGTGTTTTTCAATCTGTAGGTGGGGAAGGCACTAAAGAGAAGCTCTACCATGAAGCAGAGAGCGAGGGTAGCTTTATACTGTTCATTATTCCAATAAAGTCCCTTCTTCAGTCTGAGAAGAAATCAACTTTTTTTCCGTAATTCTTTACTATTCTCACACAACAGGATTCAAGATGAAAATGCAATCCCAAATCCAGATTTTAAATACATTTTAATTTGGGGGCTATTTGGATTGTTTTATTAATATTATTATTAAATATTTATACTGTGGTAGTGCCTAGAGTTCCCAACCAGGTCAGGATCCCATGTTAGGCACTATATAGAAATATAATAAATGATAATCCCTGCCTCAAAGACTTTACAATCTAAGACACCAATTCTGCAAGTTACTTAAGCACATGCATAACTTTAAGCATGGGACTACTCATGTATTTAAAGTTATGCACATACTTAGGGCCATGAACTGGTTGGTTGTTTTTTTCAAACCATCTTTTAACTAAGTAGGACAAAACCCTCAGCATCTTATTTTCAGAGACCAACTTCAGACTAGCAGCATTAAAAATATGAATTTAGTAAACGCGTTAATTAATAGTGAAGGAACGGTAACAGCTTTGAAGTAGAGTTGGAAAGAAGAATGCTAGGTGTGTTTTAGCGGAGTTTGGGACAAACCCTATCAAACGAGTGAGCTTGCTGAAATAAAGCCATTTGCCACACTCTTATCTACAGCACTTTTTAAAAGTGCACATAGTGCTTCTGAAAGGTACAGGATAGACAGTGTTGAACAATGAAGTAATCTGTTTCTCCAATGCAGTGCGAGCTTACCCCGTGTCACCCAGCCAGTATGACTAAAGCATGACCCACGGGGATGACTTTGAGGGTGAAGGAACATTTCTAATAATGGGGCTGTTCATTTCTTGAGCTCTCTATGAAAACTGCCTGAAAGACTGTCTATTGGGATATTTTATGCACCATTGTTTCAGCCTGTAGAGCCTTCAATGCTTCTCCTCTACACAAGCATGCTGTCTCCCAAGTTTTTGAATGATTCTGCTTAGATTTTTTAATTCTAGCAAATTCTTTCTTGATCTGGTTGCTTAGAAAACTTCCCCCACTGTGGTTTTAAAAGTGCAAACACTGAAACAACAAACAACCTAAAAAGAGATGATGTGTCAAATTGAATTTCATTGAAGAAATAAACTGTTAACTACAAAAACAAAGGTGCATGCAAAGAGTCTACATAGCAACCGAGTTTAATTTTCTTCTCCATTTTGGGAGAAAGCAAGCTGGTTGATGTAATTATTTTACTGCATGAGTTAAACACTCATTTGTTTTAGCCCACTAGGATTAATGTTGCTGAGAAACTAGGTGATGTAAAAGATACCAAGAAGATGGTGGTTTCTTTGTTATTGTCAGCGTCCACTATGCTTTGTGGTGTCAGAGCAAGACAGGACTTGGCAATCTGGCACATATTGAATCAAGACATTTGTGACTGTGAATCAACATAAATAATAGAGGATTATTCTCGGTATTGGCTGAAATCCACAAACTATATATTCAGTCAGAAATGCGCCACACATGGGCTATCACTGTTTTAAACATAGTTGCCTACTTATGCCAATAGGCTGCCAAAAAAATTACTTTTTAGTTCCCCATCTATATGAACTATAAGATGCCCTGCATAACAGGTTTTGCACAACAGGTGTTGCATGTACATATTTTTTCCTAAACATAATTTGTTTTGATGCTCAGAGTTTCAAAGACCTTCCATTGGGGGGGATCATTTTCCCACATGAAGGGCTACAGATTTAGTGATCCTTTTTAGTTGCACCTGCCAACAAGTGAGCATAACTGTTCTGTGCTCAGAAAATGCTTTATGTGCTCCATCATGTGCACTGGCTTCAAGATCGTCTCTGGGTGCAACTGAAGATACTGAAGTTTACTCTCGGGAGTCTTTTATTATGGATGGGGACCTGGTAGCCTCAGTTCTGAACTTAGTCCCCCTTGTTTAAGGGAGAACAGATAGGATGTTTTTAGTGAAGGGTCCTTAACAGAGGAACTGATTTCAGTCATCAGTTCACCTATGCCTTAGTTTGTTGACCATCATGTCCATTTGTTCCCCCATGCCTTTCTCTGGAAGCAGAGGAAGAGAGAGTAGATGGGAGAGGGTTGTGGGATAAAACATCATGGCAAATGCAGTTACTGTTCATACACAGTCAGCATTTTTCTTTTCTAATTCTTCATTTCAATAAGCTGGTAGCACAACCATTCACTGGAAATTGTGTCACTGCGGGGCGGGGGGGGGGTGCACTACAACACATTCTGTTCTTTGCCCTAATGAAGGGCAAAAGTGACATTCTGAGGTATAGGGTCTCGGATTGGTGTAAATCTCATCTCTCTATGGAAGTCAATAGAGTTATGCCAATTTAAATCAGCTGAGCCTATAGTCTCATTTCAGCACTCTGCGGTTTACACACAAGCATTAAGCTCACATTTGGATTCACGGTGTGCAGTTGGAACCTCAGCTGCAGGCACAGGGCAGTGTGAAACTGTGTGGGAGAAGTGGGTTGGGGGAGAGTGGTGCCAGGCAAACGCTATTTGCAACGCTTCTCTGCTGGGCACCCAGAGCCAGCTGTGACAACTGCAAAGCAAGTGGAGATGGCCCAGAACGGGGGGAGGGGGCAGGGCAGGGCTGGCCTGGAGACATGCTGATTTGGCACATTTCTCGTTGCTGGCAGGTCTTCCATAGAGCCCTGGTTGGAACTTAGAGCTACCTCTATTTCCCTTTCCCTACAGCATGAATGCCTCCATCACAATAGCTGCCCCACTGACAGGGAGGGAAAAGCAATTTGCAATCCCTGTGCCACTGTGCAAAGGACATAGGACCCATCACTGATCCATTGTTGCCATCCAAAATAAGTCCTGCAATGCAGTCTGCTAGAGCAGACACCTAAGCCCACAAGGAGTCCTACTGATTCTATGTGAGGACAGTGATCCATGTCAGATCAGAGATTAGGTGAACTCCTAGGTTGCATATGCAAGTCACTTGGGAAGCTGCTAATGGTGGCTGTAAAATTGTTTTTCATTTTGTGGCAGGTTGTTTCTGTGTATTCAGACCTGCCCTATGTGTTTGGGGAAGGTGGGGCAGTGGCCAGATACGTCACCCTAAATTGTGGAGCCCTTGAAATGAATCCCAGTGGAGGAGATTGACACGAGGTTGGTGTATAATGATGGGCAGCTGCTGCAGGAATGGGGGGGGGCAGGCTGGGATCAGAGCTGGAGTGTGTCAAGCCACTTGGTAAGTGATGGGTTACGTGGAAGCCAGGATATGTCTGTGCACCGGCCAGTCCTATGTAACCCAACTGCACAATCCCTGGTTGGTGAGGAAACAGATCCTAGCTGAAGTTGTAAGTGTTCCAGGTCTACAAGTGGGTAGTAAAGAGGTTTCCCCAGGCAGGGCTGTCCCGACCCCTACGCAAAGTACGCAGCTGCGTAGGACATCAGGGAATCTGGGAGGCCTGAGACAACACATACACCGTGCAGGGGGGCTGCGTAAAGCACCAAAATGGCTAGGGATGGCCCTGTCCCCAAGTACTCAAAATGTACTGATAATGTTATTCTGAAAGGTGCGTTTTCCACTGTTGGTCCCTCAGAGTGCAGCCATACATTCCAGAGCAGCTTCAGGATAAGATGTATTGCTCTGTGCACAATGGTGATTAAGTTGCCAATACAGAATTTCCCCTTCCATAGTGGGGGGACTGGCCCCTCGAAGTAAGAATACACTGCAAAGCCTCAACAGATCCCAGAAAGAAAGGCAGTGGTGTTTTCCCACCTGCTACTAGTAGCTAAAAATTAAAACTTTACAAAAGTTATACAATTACATGCAGGGATTCACACTAACAATTGAATCCCTTATTCCTTTCTGCATATCTCACTTCCCCATAACACACACGATCTTCTGTAATGAGGAAGTATGCAAATAATCTTGTGCATGTAAGTACAGCTCTCTCCCATGGATGGAACATCCTCCTAAGTAATTGCACCCTCAAGTTCACAGATGACACTAAGTTGGGGGGAGAGGTAGATACGCTGGAAGGTAGGGATAGGGTCCAGAGGGATTTAGACAAATTGGAGGATTGGGACAAAAGAAATCTGATGAGGTTCAAACAAGGACAAGTGCAGAGTCCTGCACTTAGGAAGGAAGAATCCCATGCACCGCTACAGGCTGGGGACTGACTGGCTAAGCAGCAGTTCTGCAGAAAAAGACCTGGGGATTACAGTGGATGAGAAGCTGGATATGAGTCAGTAGTGTGCCCTCATTGCCAAGAAGGCCAATGGCATATTGGGCTGTATTAGTAGGAGCATTGCCAGCAGATCAAGGGAAGTGATTATCCCCTCTATTCAACACTGGTGAGGCCACACCTGGAGTATTGCGTCCAGTTTTGGTCCCCTCACTACAGAAGGGATGTGGGCAAATTGGAGAGAGTCCAGTGGAGGGCAACGAAAATTATTAGGGGTCTGGAGCACATGACTTACGAGAAGAGGCTGAGGGAACTGGGGTTATTTAGTCTGCAGAAGAGAAGAGTGAGGGGGATTTGATAGCAGCCTTCAACTACTTGAAGGGGGTTCTAAAGAGAATGGAGCTCAGCTGTTCTCAGTGGTGGCAGATGACAGAACAAGAAGCAATGGTCTCAAGTTGCAGTGCGGGAGAGCTAGGTTGGATATTAGGAAACATTATTTCATTAGGAGGGTGGTGAAGCTCTGCAATGGGTTACCTAGGATGGAGATTCCACCACCTCCCTAAGAGATTTTTAAGTTCAGGCTTGACAAAGCCCTGGTTGGGATGATTTAGTTGGTGTTGGTCCTGCTTTGAGCAGGGAGTTGGACTAGATGACCTCCCGAGGTCTCTTCCAACCCTAATATTCTATGATTCTAAGTACAGGGTACAAGATATTTTTGCCCATACAGATTAAAATGCCAACCTCTATATATCATGCCATTCCAAATGTAAGCAGGCGAGAGCTCATTCAGACCCTGGCATCCAGTAATGAGCTGAGGGGAAAGACTTCAGGAGCAGTCCCTATGTGCATTGACACATTTACTCTGCCCAGGTGCTCAGCAGACAGATCTGCTTTGCCAAAGTGATCAGTTTTGGCTGGTTTTGGGTTACAAATCACTTTGGATGCAGAGATAATGAAATGTTGTTATTCTTAGTGTATAAGTAAAGGGCAGCAGAACTATACTTAGCATGTCCTGCTGAGGGGGTCATCCTAAACAGAACCTCACTTGGCAAGCAGGAGATGGGGATGCCAAATTCCCAGGAAAAGGAAAGAGGGCAGGGGGTTCCTACCTGATGGTGTGGACTCTGCCTAGAGAGTCCTAGACTCCATTTGACCTCCCCTTTCCAGTGTTTAAAGACAGAGCTGATTGGATTCAAGGGAGCATCCTTGTTTCTGGTCAGTTCTGATTGCTAGAACTGAAATCACTGGTGAGCAGACCTAGGGGCTAAGCCTTGGACCTGGTTGGCGGGCGGGGGAGGGGGGGGCAGGGCAGTATTGCAGTGAAAGACAATGAAGAGGCAGCAGCAGACAAGTACCCCACTACCCAGTAAGAGCTAGGCTAAGTGATGGAACCTTAGAACATGGCATCACGGAAGTGGCAGTGAGCTGGCAAGCAACAGCAGTGATAGCAGCAGCAAGCAGCCAGCAATGGCAGAGCACAGTGGCAAGTAGTGGCAGACAACAGCAGCGAGCCAGTTGCAGAGGGGGTGGCAACAGCGGAGACATTGCTTGACACCCTCCTCCTTTTTGGGATGGGGCAAACCCATATGAACATACTGTTGAACTCTGGGTCTCTGCTAACCAAGGACAACCCGCTGTGAAAGAGTGTGGTGCAGCAGAGGGAAAGGGGAGTGGTGTGCTAAAGGCACATTTGTTCGTTGTACTCTCACACCACACTGAGAAACTGAGGTGAAGGACACTGCCCAGAGTACTGTAGGATAGGTGTTTGTTAGCTAATGGTTATATGCTTTTGAACTGCGCTGATGGTGTTTTCCCAAATTAATGCTGAGTTCCCTCTCCCTTTTCATAAAAATGCTCATTTGTTATACACACACTCAGTGCTTGTGAGTGGGGAAGTATTGCCTCTTAGAGGCAACTGGAGTGGTGTTAACTTTTTACAGCTTACTGGGTGGGGGCTCGAGCTTGTTCTGTTTTGTATTGATAAGATGAACCCCTAGATATTGAACCCAGCCGTTGCTGCTGCCTCAGCCCAACATAAGGGTTACACAGTAGGGATTAAACACCTTCTGTCTATGTCACTGTTCCTGCATCGCCTCTGCCCCTACAAATAGAATTTAATAAAATGATCTGAGGAGAATAGAGTTCATGCCTAAAAGAAAATCACTGGAGTCCCTTTACACATAACTTACATTCACCTCTTAATTGATTTTGAATTAGATGCACTGAGGTACAATAGAGTGCCTGGAATACAAGTGTTATAACCAGGACTGCCTGAGGGAGGGAGGAGTTTGTCCGAGGCCCTATCTGAGAGGGCCCCCAAATCGAGTGATGCTGCTATCTGATGCACAGGGTCGCCATGACACTCACCAAAACTGGTCCCTCTGTCATGACGGAAGGGTGGCCAAGCTAAACCTAAGTGACGCTATGATCCCATGCACCATGTCACAATGCCCAAAGCAGGGAACTGGGCACTGGACCCAGCCATGTGGGACAGGAGCCAAGTTTCTGCTGTGCGGCTCACTCTCCAAACTACTTCACCCCCACCCCAGAGCCTCCTGTCAGTGGTAATATATTTAGAAGGATGGTCCCATTTCAGATTTTGTCCTGGACCTCTAAAAATCTCTGTGTAGCCCTGGCTATAGCACTCCCAAATGGGAACAATGTAACAGTAAGAGTATATGTGGGTGTTAGATAAATCTGCTTGAAAGTAACTTACTAGGTGAACTCAAGAGATACCGACAGAGGCAGCTAACAGGACAGTTTTGGACAGAGTTGAGAGAGGGAGTGTGAGAGGCTTTCCTTCCAGGTTCAGCACTATATGTGATATCAAGATGCCCAGCAATGGAACAGTGGTGGTGACCTGCAATGGATGTGCCACATTCTCAGACAGAAGGGATTCCTGTGACGTGCAAATTGGTGGCTATGCTGGAGAAAAATTGGAGGGGCAAGCTGAGATGCTGCTGAGAAGCTGAGTTCCTGGACACATTTAGGAAACACCAGTATCCCAGGTTCAAGGAAGAATGGAGATGGCCACAAAGGAATCAGTGAGATAAGTCAGAGGAGGAGGCCTGGCAGCTCATAACCATCAGAGGCAAGAGGTCATGGCGGCATTCTATACTTTTGGAGACGGATGAGGATAGGCAGACTATGTCCATGAGAGAGAATTCCATACTGCTAGAGATTTCAAAAATGATACCAGTCCTCTGCATGGAAACTATGGAAGATACCTCTCAAGTTCCAGCAGGTCCAAGGGGATGGAGAGATGTATAGGACACATGTGGATGGCAGGTCAGCCCAACTTGTAAGAAAAATCAAGCTTCCCACAAACCTGGGACCAACTGTCCAAGGAAGCCAGATGCATCTTGGAGATTTGATATTCAGAAGACTCAAAGGAACATTCTAAAAGGGGTAGGCATACAACAGGGACAGTGTGCTGTCTTCCCAAAGCCAAGACATGAGATGTCATGCAAGACTGGATAGGCTTCTGAAGTCTATGAGCAAGGATGTGGACAATAAAATTAATCAAAGGACATGAAGAGAAGAAATTTTTGAATTGCCTATACACCAATGCTAGGAGTCTGGATAACAAACAAGAGGAACGGGAATTGCTCATTTAGGAGTATAAATTCAACCTAGTTGGTATGACTGAAATCTGGTGGTATGCTTCACACAACTGGAATGTTATTGTCAATGTTAATGTCAATTTATGAGGGATTGAATGAACAGAAGGGGAGGAGGAGTGGCACTTTGTCAAAAATGGCACTAACTGTTTCTGTGTCACTGATAACTCAAAATAATAAAATGATCTTAAAAGCTTTGGATTATTCTAATAGATAAAGCACAAGATGGGGTATTAGCTGGTGGCTGCTACAGACCACCAAATCACACTAAGGAACAGGATGGCTATCACTTTATGCACCTGTCTGTAATATATAGGGAGGAAAATTGTGAGATCACGGGGAATCTCAATTTGAGTGACATATGCCAGAGGTCACATGTTGCCAATACAAAAACAACCTTGGAATTTCTAAACATTGTAGATGACAATTTCCTAACTCAACACATGTTGTACCCAACATGGAAAAATTCTATATTAGACCTTGTCCTAACAGATAAAGAGGAATTGATCACAGAATTAAAAGTTAATGGCAGCTTAATACAAGTGATCGTATTTATAATGTGCAAGACGACTAACATCCAGGCCAGTTTTTTTTGTATGTATACACCCACCCACCCGTTTAATAGGGCCAGTTTCACAAAGCTGAGACAAATCAGCTGTGAGGAAGAATTTAATCAGAAAAATGTGAATGATAATTGGGAATAATTTAAGAGCACCTGACTAGATACCCAAGAAGCCACAATCCCACAATTGAGGAAGAAGGCTGTGCTGGTTTAAATAAAAAAATAAAATAAAAAAAAAACCCACACACACCACCTGGTTTAGAGGGGGAAGAGAAGACTGCTGTAAAAATAAGTATTATTATCATCATATAAACAAATGGAAGAAAGGGGAAGTTTATTGTAATGAATATAAATCAGAAGTTAGGAATTGTAGAAAACTGATAAGGTAAGCCACGAGACAGAAGGACACCTCTATGGCCAGCACAGTTAAGGAAAATAAGAATGTGGGTTTAATATATTAGGAAAAAAGAATCCTGACAATGGTATTGGACCATTACTAGATGGAAGTGGTATTAATTCATCATTCTAAGACAGAACCGGCAGATGTGCTCAATAAATATTTCTCTTCATTTGGTGGAAAAAAAAAAAAAAACAGGACACAGCTTCATCATGTAGAGATAACATTCTTTCCATTCTACCACTGAAGGAGGTTAAACAGAAGTTACTAAAGTTAGACATTTTTAAATCAGCAGATCCAGATAACTTACATCCAAATGTTTTAAAAGAGCTGACTAAGGAGCTTACTGGACTCTTAATATTGATTTCAATAAGTCTTGGAGCACTAGGGAAGTACCAGAAGACTAAAAGAAAGTTAATGTTTTGCCACTATCTAAAAAGGGTATATGGGATGACCAGGTAATTATAGGCCTGTCAGCAGGACATCAATCCCAGGCAAGATAATGAAGCATCTGATACAGGACTCAATTAATAAAGAATTAAAGGTGGATAATGTAAGTAACGAAAATCAACATGGGTTTATGGAAAATAGATCATGTCAAATTATGTTGATATCTTTTTTGATGAGCTTACAAGTTTGCTTGATAAAGGTAATAATGTTGATGTAATATATTTAGACTTCCGTAAGGTGTTTGACTTGATTCCACATGACATTTTGAGTAGAAAACTAGACTGATATCAAATTAACATGGCACACATTAAATGGATTTAAAACTGGCTAGCTGATAGTCTCAAAGTGTAACTGTAAATGGGGAATCCATATTGAGTGGATCTGTTTCCAGTGGTGTCCCACAGGAATCGGTTCTTGGCCTTACTCTATTTAGTATGTTTATCAATGACCTGAAAGAAAACATTAAATCATCAATGATAAAGTTTACAGATAACATGGAAATTGAGGGAGTGAAAAATAATGAAGAGGACAGATCACTGAATCAGTGAGATCTAGATCGCTTGGTAAACTGGGTGCAAGCAAACAATATGCCTTTTAATAGAGCTAACTGTAAATGTATACCTCTGGGAACAAAAGAATGTAGGCCATACTTCACACAACAGGGTCCCCCACCCTTGAAGCAGTGACTGAAAAAGATTTGGGTGTTGTGGTGGATAATCAACTGAACATGAGCTCCCACTGTGACACTGTGGCCAAAAGAGCTAATGCAATCCCGGGATGCATAAGCAGAGGAATCTTGAGTAGGAGTAGAAAGGTTATTTTACTTTTGTATTTGGCACTGGTGTGACCGCTGCTGGAATATTGTGTCTAGTTCTGGTGCCCACAGTTCAAGAAGGATGCTAATAAATTGGAGAAGGTTCAGAGAAGAGCCACTAGAATGGTTAAAGGACTAGAAAATATACCCCATTGTAATAGATTTAAGGAGCTCAACTTATTTAGTTTAACAAAGAGAAGGTTAAGAGGTGACTTGATTACAGTCTATAAGTACCTACATGGGGAACAACTGTTTAATAATGGGCTCTTCAATCTAGCAGAGAAATGTAAAACATGATCCAATGGCTAGAAGTTGAAGCTAGACAAATTCAGACTGGAAATAAGACAAATATTGAATGGTAAGAGAACTTAACCATTGGAACAATTTACCAAGAGTTGCAGTGGATTCTCCATCATTGACAATTTTGAAATCAATATTAGATCTTTTTCTAAAAGATCTGCTCCAGGAATTATTTTGGGGGAAGTGCTATCACAACAGTCCCTTCTGGCCTTAGAATCTATGGCTCTCTGAAAGCTCATGTGCTACATTAAAGGGTAATAGATCAAATTATTAATGCTTTTTGTTGTGGGTTTGGTGGTGGTGGTGGGATTTGGGGCCCAATTCTGATCCAATTAATTTAAGCAGGAATCTTCTGCCATTAACTTCAGGAGGGGCAGGATTAGGTACAATAGCCCTCATTCAGCAAAATAATTAAATACCTGCCTAACATCGAACATGAGTAGCTAATGGGATTTCTCAGGTGCTTAATGCAAAGCATGTGCTTTATTGAATCAGGGTCTATATGTCTGGGTTAGTATGTTGCGCCTTGTGGCTGGTTGCAACCCCCCAAAAAAACTCCCAAAAGACATGAGTCCTTCTATAGGTGACAACAAGCAGCTCATTCTTTAGCTCAAGTGCTAGAGGTTTATGACCCATACTACTATGAATCTAGTCGTGGCTCACCACATATTTGTGGCTTAATACTGAGAAGTGGAAGAAACTAAACAAGGCAATTTGCAATGTCTCATTACAAAGCCAATCTCTCCTAATTTTTCCAGACTGTGCTATGTACTTTGTATCCCTCAGGTTGCACTGCAGAATTAGAAACGTGTACAGATCCTGCAAGGTGCTCCATGATAACTGACCTCTGTACCCTTGCGGAGGCCCAGTGAAATCACTGGACGTCACAAAGGATCTGGGCTCCATCTGCACAGAGTTGGTTAGGGCTTGTCTAAACAAACACAAGCTGAGGCATCAGTACATCATTTGTTTCCATTAGTCATTTTTTCACTTGTTTGACATACTTGAAATGTTGTATTTGTCTTCGCTGGTTAAAGATATTGTCTTCTAATACAAACTCATTCACCCACCCAATGATGAGAATTACCATCACCTATGTTTATTGGGTTTTTGTGGGGGAGCAGGTAACAGCTTCTCATTAGAATATTTTACATTAATAGAGAGACCCCATTACCACTCAGTTCCTTCCTCCTACAATAATTACACTGTGCATGTCTCCTAGTAGGATTTAGGGAAACATCCCATAAAGAGGTCTGCAAGTTTTAGGTTTTTTTGTTTGTTTGTTTGTTTTTAGTTTTGCCTATCCAGAGGGCTGTGTTATTTCCCCCACACTTTTTTCCATCGGTCTTGGCGTGATCTTGATTCTCCCGCCTTCCTTCCGGAACTGGGATTGAGTATGGCATTGTAACGATGCTGGCTTTGGTGGAACCCAACTGAGAGATACCAATTCAGGACAAATTGCTTAACGCAGGGTAGTTACAGCTCAAGGCTGGGGTTCCTTTGCACACCAAGGCAAACCAAACCAGCCAAACAGAGAAGTCTTCGGTTTTACCCCACTGGCTAACCATAAGTCACACAAGCAATTTCCTTAGACACTCCAGTTTCCCAGTACCACCACGAGTGCCACTCATTATGGGGACAAATGGTTATGAAAACCAATACTCCAGTAAAAGAAAAAAAGGTTCTCCCAATCCCAAAGGACCAAGCCCCAGACCCAGGTCAAATCAGATCTTGCCCACAAATCACTGTTGCCAATCCTTTAGAATCTAAAGGTTTAGTCATAAAAGGGAAAAGATAAAGATGAGAGCTAGAATTGGTTAAATTGAATCAATTACATACAGTAATGGCAAAGTTCTTGGTTCACACACCCCACACAAAATTGATTCAGGAAGAGATGACAATCATCACTGACTGCATCCCAAGTGCTCTCCATCCTCGGTTCTGTCTTACTACAGCTAGTATTGGGTTAGAAGCCATATCAATGTACAACAGAAACGGTTTATCAAAGTCATGTTCAATAACATGATTGAATCTCTTTACAAACTCAAACTTGATTAGAACAATAGTGGATTGGATCTGCTCTTGCAGCATGGTTCCTGTATGTCTTATGTGATCTTGCCAACAGTTAAAGAACATAGCTACTTTATTCATACAAGCTCTGGCAAATGTTTAGAACCCAATTAAAATCAAGTTACTGAAGATATTAATGTTGTCCATAGTATAAGAATCTTGGCATTTAGCGGTGAAAGCAATATGGTAGTGTGCCTCAGTTTCCCTTTTCATACAGCACATCAGGTTTGGAATGTCTTTTCCCCTGTGAAAAGATCCAATACTGTTTACAGGCATTAACTGTGAAACATCAGTATAACAAGGCCTTTTAACAAAGTATGTTCTCATGTAACATGTTCAAAGGTTTTTTCAAAAGATTAGTCTCATTGTACATTGTTACAGTTCTTGGTAATAGCAACACATTAGTTACAAAAATTACCATTAGCTACAACAACAAATCATTGCAAGTGTCCATCTACAATCATTTTTGTCAGGCCACACCTTTGGCTCAATACCATTGGGGTTTTGGCTAGGGGCGGCAGGTTTGTATAATTTTTGGTGGCGCCCAGAACAAGTCCAAGTCCCGCCTCCCCCGTGCCTTGTAAGCCAATATACAGTAACTCCTCACTTAAAGTGGTCCTGGTTAACCTTGTTTTGTTGTTACCTTGCTGATCAATTAGAGCAATGGCTCTCAAACCTTTTTTTCCCATGGACCACTTGAAAATTGCTGAGGGTCTTGGCGGACCACTTAATGATCTTTCCAAATGTTGTTAGTACCGTTAGCTAACTATTGTAAATCGCTTTGGATAAAAGTGCTATATAAAAAAAACCCTTCATAATAATTAACTTTTTTTTGTTTTACACATAAAAGCACACAACTCATATTTTAATATCAGTAGTCTTAACTTTTCTAATGCAACTTTTAATCCGGGGGCGTGGCACTGGGGGGGCGGGCTCCGGTTGCGCGGGGCTTGGCGAGGGGGCAGCGCGGGCGTGGCACTGGAGGGGGGTTCCGGCAGCGCTCAGCAGGGGGCGGGGGCAGGTTCTGGCGGCACGGTGCTGGGGGGCAGGCGGCGCGGGGCTCGGCGCTCGGGGGGGGGTTCCGGCGGCGCTCGGTGCGGGGGGGGGCGGGCTCCGGCGCTCAGCGGGGGGCTTGGGGGCGGCGCTTTTTTTGCTGCTTGGGGCAGCAAAAAAGCTAGAGCCGGCCCTGTTAAAACTTATACTGTGTGTATATATGTGTGTGTGTGTGTGTATATATATATATATATATAAATAAATGTAGTCTTTTGTCTGTCAAAAAAAATTCCTTGGAATCTAACTCCCTATTTACATTAATTCTTATGGGGAAATTGGATTTGCTTAACATCATTTCACTTAAAGTTGCATTTTTCAGGAACATAACTACAACATTAAGTGAGGAGTTACTGTATATTTTTTAAAATAATGTAAAAATGTGAGGGCTCTGGGGTGGGGCTGGTGATGAGAGGTTTGGGGTGTGGGAGGGGCTCAGGCAGAGGGCTGGGGATGAGGGGTTTGGGGGAGCTCAGGGCTAGGGCAGAGGGTTGGGGTGTGGGGGTGAGGGGTGTGGGAGGGGCTCAGGGCTGGGGCAGAGGGTTGGGGTGCAGGGGGTGAGGGCTCTAGGGTGGGATAGGACTGGGGATGAGGAGTTTGGGGTGCAGACAGGCTGCCCCGGGGCAAGGACCAGAGAGGAGGATTCTCCCCAGCCCTCTCCCCGCAGGCAGCAGCGAGCTCCGGGGGAGGGTCGTCCCCCCACATCCCCATCCCCCCTGCACCACACTCACCTCGCACCACTGTCACTGCATGTGTTCCTAGGGCCCCTCTCAGGCACAGGAAGCCCCCTCGACTCCGCTGTGGTGGGTGCCGTGGGGGGGGGGCTGCCATCACATGTGCACCTCCTCCCCTGCTGCTGCCGCTCACTGTAGCCTCACTGGGGGTGGGGGATGGGGCTGCCCCTTGTCCAGCGGGGGGCAGGAGCAGTCCTGCGGGCGGGGGAGCCCCCTGTGCTTGTAGAGGGTCCCACTGGAAAATGAAGGGGTCTGAGGGGGAAGGGCAGGCTCAGGGTCAGTCTGTCCTGGCAGTAGTGAATGGGGGATACTAGAACCCTGTGATGGCAGTTGATGCAGGAAGGCAGCATGGAGCTGCAGGGGAGAGACAGGGATGCTCTGCTCTGGGGCCCCAGGGAGGTGCCAGGGGCATCAGGCAGGGCCAGGGGAGACCCAGCTCCAAACATTGGTCCAGCCAGGCCCTGAATATTGCTGGAGCCCGGACACCACGGACCCATACAACTCGCCGCCCCTGGTTTTGGCATTTTCGGGTTAACTTGTGGCTTCCATTTGCAAAAGTAAACTCTCTCTTTTTACCTTGTCCTAAAGGATCAAACCCTGATTTCTCTTGCATAACAGATTTCACTGGCTGATTGGGTGTGCTTTCTTTGCTAACAGCTATTAGCAAGTCTTTCCTCCCCCAGTCAGTCAGGTAATTTGCATCAACACAAACACTAGCTTTTAAATTTTCAGCTGCTACCAATTTCAAGGCTGGACTTTGTTTTAAAGAGATACCATACAAATCCAAAGAGTCTGAGGGTGAGAGTTTGCTTGCTCTCCCCTGCATCCTTAAGCATTCAGCCATAAAACTGTTCTGCTCTGAAACACCAGTAGCCAAATTTGTTCTCAGACCCTGAAGCACAGACTGCTCACTTAATGAATTAGCAAGGAGACATTCCTCCCTCAACAACCTTGTCTCCAACAAACAGGTCAAGCACAGCCACTTGGTTATAGGACTGTTCAACTTTCGTAACAGCTTTTACTCCATCTGAGACCTTCTCAAAGCTATCCACACAAGATCTTTAAAAATGAAAGTCACAACAGAAAATTTCTGGCTGTTAGGAACTGAAACTTCCTTGATTAACTCATTTTCACACCCTTCAGTTGCAACAAACTGCTTGCACAGATTACCATGAGAATTCCTTTCCCTAGGAGCTTCTCTAAGCCACAATTCATCCTTCACAGAAATTCTGCCCTTACCCTCGTCACCTAGGGCTTGCTCTAGGAACGCTTTCCTGAGGAACAACAGACTTTTGCTCGGTCTCACTTACATCCAGGATCACCTTTGGCCCATCAGGCGGATTCCTACACAATCCCCTTTCAGGCAAATGCAGACTCACTAGATAAAACTTTAGACACATTCTCCTTCCCTTTGCCACACACAAGTTCAGGAATCTTTTCCTTCTTGCTACAAATTTGCAAACTGTCAGTAGGTAACACAATCAAATCACCTTTCTGCTCTCCTTGTGCCCTGGCTAGTACATCAGCCTGATCAGACAGAGTTGCTACACCCTTTTCCAGCCACACATTAGCAACCGGCAAAATACAAGCACCAGAATTATCTGATCTTTGGGATTTTGCCAAGACACTAACGGGATGCAACCTAGTTACAGTGCCATTCTCCCTAGCAGACAGAAACTTAGGACCATTCCCTTCCTGGGCTTTAGTTGAATCCAGAACCAACTAAGACAACTGAACCACCCTCAACCATCACAGGCTGAAAGGCACCTTCTGTCTGCTTCACAGACAAAGAACTGGAGACACCTTCTCCTTTACCAGACACACAGCTTGGGATCTGATTTCCCTTGTCCCAGCACACAAGGCTGTTCACAGACAACTGCTTGGAGGCAGGAGCATCGCCAGCTTTTCTGCCACCCTAGGCTGCGGAAGGTCCCGCCCCAAAATGCCGCCGCGGTTGCCACCCCCCAAATTGTAGCACCCTAGGCAACCACCTAGGTCGCCTAATGGGTTGCGCCAGCCCTGCTTGGAGGCTGGGGTAGCTCCCTCCATAGGCAAGTCAATACCCCTAACAGACACAGGTACATCCCCTTTACTGTTACAATTCTCCACACAGGAAACAGGTAAGGTATAGGGACACTTATTTTCCACTATCCTTGCCTTCCTAAACTGCTGATTGGACAAAGCCATCAGCTCACAAGGCTGCCTAGGCTCATTCAGACTTTCCTTACCAGGCACATTGCCACTCCCAACAGATAAACTGCTGCTCTTCTTGCTACACTGAGCTACTTCCAGCAAATTACAGTCACCCTTTTCAGGTTCACTTTTATAAGATGTACTAGCCAACAATCCATCACCCATCAAAACTCTACCCTCTCCTTCCTCAGTTAGGGCTTTAACCTGACCATTCACTTTAATCTGCTCCCGAGAAACATTTTCCTGACCAATGAAATCTTTCTGTGCTTGATCTAATTCCAGATTCACTTCTGAGACATTAGACAGACATTGCAAAACTTCATTCACAGACAAACTGCTCTTTTGCACAGACAAACAGCTCTCTCTCACCAGGTTAGAGTTACCCTCTCCCTAGCCATAGCAAAACTGGTTAAACACATATAACATTGTTATAAACTCAACTTCCAAGAAGATACAATTTTAGCTGTTTTCATTGTTTTTTTGACTTGGAGCTGAAGTCTGTCTATCTTCTGTTGCATCTGGCGAACTCTCTCCTCAGCAGCGAGCAGCTCAATACACCCCCTACAAGCCCTTTCCTCTCTCTCTTTCATCAGCCTCTTTCCAATTTAGCATTTTTCCTTAGCTTCTTTCTTTCTCTCTCTCTCAGCAGCTCCTTTTTCTAATTCAGCATTCTTTTGCTTTTCCAGCAATCGAATATCTGCTAGTTTCTGTTCATGCTCAAGTTGCAGTTTATTTGCTGCCTTTTACATTCTAATTGCTCCTGTAGTATCAGGTAAGGGCTGTGCACCTGCCTTCTGATCACTGGCCATTAACAGATCTCAGTTCTTGATTTGTAGCTTTCTTTTTAAAGCTTAGTCCCTTTTCTGAACACAAATCTTCCAGGACTTTTTTTGTCAAGGTCCTCATATGCTCTTTGCTCACCCATTACAACTGCTCTTTAACCAACCAAACTCTCACTACCAAAATTCAAATTTTGATAGCGTGGGGTTTTGATCCAAAGCTTAATTGACCTGGTTCTGTGGATCCCAGCATGACTACGCCACTGTAACGATGCTGGCTTTGGTGGGACCCAACTGAGAGTACCAATTCAGGACAAATTGCTTAAAGCAGGGCAGTTACAGCCCAAGGTTGGGGTTCCTTTGCACACCAAGACAAACCAAACCAGCCAAACAGAGAAGACTTTGGTTTTACCCCATTGGCTAACCACAAGTCACACAAGCAATTTCCTTAGACACTCCAATTTTCTACTATTACCACCAGTGCCACTCATTATGGGGACAAATGGTTATGAAAACCAATATGCCAGTAAAAGAAAAAAGGGTTCTTCTGATCCCAAAGGACCAAACCCCAGACCCAGGTCAATATACAAATCAGATCTTACCCACAAATCACACTGTTGCCAATCCTTTAGAATCTAAAATCTAAAGGTTTATTTGTAAAAGGAAAAAGATATAGATGAGAGCTAGAATTGGTTAAATGGAATTAATTACATACAGTAATGGCAAAGTTCTTGGTTCAGGCTTGTAGCAGTGATGGAATAAGCTGCAGGTTCAAATCAAGTCTCTGGAATACATCCCCAGCTGCGATGGCTCTTTCAGTCCTTTGTTCAGAACTTCAGTTTGTAGCAAAGTTCCTCCAGGGGCAAGAAGCAGGATTGAAAACAAAATGGAGAGGATGCAGCAGCCTTTTATAACCTCTGCCCTGTGGACAATCACAGGAGCAAGATGGAGCTCTGGAGTCACCTGAGCAAGCCACATGTCCATGCGTGACTCAGTTCTTTACAGGCCAATGACATTGTTTACCTGTTAGTTTGAATGTTCCCAGGAAAGCTCAGATGTGGATCGGCGTCTCCCAAAGTTCATTGTCAGCTAAGTGTTTCTTGATTGGGCACTTACTGAGAAACACATTGATATACAAGTACATAGCCAATATTCATAACTTAAACTACAAAAATGATACACACATACAGATAGCATAATCATAACCAGAAAATCATAATCTTTCCATAGTTACCTTACACGACAATCTTTGTACAATATTTGCTGCAAATATATAACAGTGGTTGCAACACTGATCTATACGGTTACAGTTTATGTCAATAATGTCACAGGCATGGACAGCCAGTTCTTTAACCTGTGCATCTTCATTCTAAAACTAAGGTCACCAGAACTGTTATTACCAACTGTCAATATGCTGATGACTGTGCTATCCTCATGCACACTGAGGCTGACTTGCAATCAGTGTTCTCTCTAATTTTTCCCACCCATGTGTGGAATGAATTTTGTTATGTGCATATAACAAAATTCATGTGGTGGGGGTGGGGCCGAGGGGTTCGGAGTGTGGGAGGGGGTTCTGGGCTGGGACAGAGTGTTGGGGTACAGGGGTGTGCAGGCACCTTTCTCCTGTGGCCGATCTGGGAGGTGTGACTGCGTGAAGCCCTTCTGTGCTGGGCTCTGCCCTCTCATAGGCTCAATCTGGTAAGGCCAACAGATCATTTCTCGTAATCCCCTGCAGGCTCTCTGGGGGTCTACCAGCACTGCAAGGGGAACAGAATAGGTCAGTCTTCGCACCTTGCCTGGGTGAGCCTAAGTGTGCAGCCACAGCTCCTCTCCCTATGCAGTAAGGCAGCAGGTGGCCAGTGGGGGGCACTGCTTAGCAGCAGCTGCAGCACAACAAGTGCCCTGCATGCAGTATACTCACAGACAGAGGAATTGGCCTGAAAGGGTGGGCTTGTAACTGAGGTGCTGGAAGACTGGCATCCCTTGAGGGTAGAATTAAGGGTGTGCTGCATGGTGCGTGGTACTTGTGGCAATGGTAAGGCATGTGCCTAGGGGTGGAGGAGTACAGCCAGGGTATTGCTATAGATTAGCAAAAGATGTTAATGAGCTGTGCATCAGGGATCATCGAGGTATACACACCCAGGATGAAACTCCTCATAGAACTGATATGTCATGCAGTCAGTGCCCGCATTGAGTCATTACGGGTATCGTGTGAGTTAAAACATGATGATTCTTGTTGCAAAGCAGCTGCACTAAAAGAAGGTGGGCTCCCAGGCCCACTTGGCCAGTCCCTGCAGTCTCTGCCTTGAACGAGGTTTCCCATGTAGAAAGTGCAGGGCCTGAGGTGTAAAAATGGACAGTTTGTTAAGCAGAGAAACTTGTGTGAGGCCTTGGAAAGACATAGAAGTACAAAACAGCTGCCTCTGGGAATAGTGTAGAGTGACCTGAGTTTTCTGCTAGGGGAATTGCCTGTGTGCCATTTCTTACCATCCCTGCTGCAGGGAATGGGACTCGAGTACATTTTCTAAAAAGCAAGTTGCACCGACTCTGCATCTCTGTTTTCTGCTCCAAACAGGAAACTGACATGCAGGACGCAGACATCAGCTATTGCGTAGTGAAAGGGCAACACTGTGTACTGTTAATTGGCTTAACTTTCCTTTCCTTTGCCTTTGGGGGGGGGGGGGTCAGATGTGTCACAAGGCAACTGGCTTCTTTGAGGGGAAACGGACCCAGCCCCATGTGTGACTCATCAGCTACCTCCCAGCTGATGGTGTGGAGCTAAGGTCATGTGATAGCCTGAACAGCAACTCGTCCTTATAAAAACCAGCAAGTGCTCATTTGAGCTGGAGGTCTGTAGAGAGGTCCTACAGTGAGGTGCTTGTAGCAGGACCTGGGTGAGGAGAAAAAATCCAGCAATTAGTTGACTCTGTATGGAGTAGAAAGGCTCTTGTGAGTATCTGGGTCAGGGTGCTGGATAAGAGGAGTGAAGGAAAGACTCTGGGGGCTGTAGCCCTTGTGGGGTAGAGGAACAACTTTATTTTGCCTAAGTTTCTGTTCAACCAATAAGCTGTTCCCTGAGGGAAGGGCCTGAAGCAGACTGCGGTGTGGCATTGCTCCTTCCTGGGCTGGTTAGCTAGCTTGCTGGCTTACATCTGTAGCAAATTTTTTTTTTTGCAAATTGTATAACTGCATAACTGTGCAGTAACTCAATGCACTGTGCCAGTGCTCCAAGAAAGGGCTTTATAGCTAACAACTGTATCACTTTTCAAAGTGACTCTACACTATCAGCTCCATTGGCAGAGGAGTGGTCTATTTTCCTTTCTATTGTGAACTCTTCACTGATGTGGGTAGTAGGTGGTTTGCAATGGGAGTGGCATACTCTGCACATAGACACAAAAGCTGAAGTTTCATCTCAGGGTGACTCATGACTGATTGGCAAAGAGGGAGGGTTTGTAGTAGAAAGAGAGGCCAGGCTGTCATTCAATGGTTTCTCACTCTTGTAAAGTGTTTTAAGCAGAGCACTTCTAGAGAAGTGATTAAAACTTAATACCAGACTAAACTCAAGGAAATGTTTGTCACTGTCCTAAATTTAGTGTGGCTGTTGCAATCAGCAATATTAGTCAACTGCCTTCTCAATGCAAATGCAGATGTTTGAAAAAATGTGGACAGAAATAGACAAAAATGGCTAATGCTAAATTCAGTATTACTGAAGTGGTGTAACCATGTGAAGGTTAGTTCCTAGTAAGTTTTATCAAACAGAAAAGTGTATTTAACTCACCATTAAAAGATTAAGGATTCCATTCAAAAAGATGCAGGTGCCCACTTCCTACTATAAAGTACATTTGAGCCAGAAAATGAGATTATGAAGTGGTGGTAGCCCTCTGCCATGTCCTAGCTCCATATCTCACCCAGCTGTAACTTATCCTACAATACACACCTTCTATACGCTTTCTAAATCTGCAAAAGAAGAGCTCCTTTGGGGCTTCTTAAAATCAGCTGTAATCAGACTCCCTTCTAGTGGCTGTTTTGTTTTTGTTCCAGAGTTAAAAAGATTATTGGGACAGGCTGCCATAAGAGTCTGGGTAGCTTTCCTTGGACTGAGAAACCATACACCATTTATTCAGAAAATGCACGTCTCTTGGCTTTGTGTTGGTTTTCTTTTGCTTGCTGTATGCCTGTCCTGTTCTTTATATCCTGCTCTTAACTAGGGGACAAATGCGTGTCAAGCCTAACAGGGGAGCATGGTGTTTTTTGAGCCTAACAATATATCCTAAATGATATTTGCCTCCTCACTGGCTTCTGTTGCACCTCAAAGAACTGGGTGAGGGGGCAGAGGAACTTCACCCAAATTGAGGACCGGAGAGAACCAGGCCTTGTCTCCTGATCCAGCTCACCAGTGTCAACAGCAGTCTCAGCAAGACCAGAGTTATTCCACCAGCTTGGGAAAGGAGCCATCTCCTGGCCAAAGGGTGATAAGTATCATCATCCACCAACCACATGAGCCTCAAAATCCCTCTGTCTGGCTGGGAAAACAGACTCAACACAACTAACTGTTGTGAGTACACTGCAAATTTTGGTTGCAATGCAGGTAATATTTCCATTGCTTAACAGAGGTTTAAAGAAAATACTGGGGTTTGTAACTAACAGTTTTTCCCTTTATATTTTAATAAATAAAAATAGTTTAATATCATGCATGTGCTAATTAAGCCTTAGGCCTTGAGGAACAACACTCTAGTTGTTATTACTAGACATGGGATACACTAAATAACATATAATTAACCCATAAGCAACAATAGTAGATGGCATGATTTGGGGTAGTAATAGGATTACACAAAGGATTATGTGGCCATGGTGAATTGACTGGATCGCTCTTCTCCTCATTGCCAGACATTCTAAAGTTTTTAGGGCTATTCTACACTGAAAAGTTACATTGACAAAACTACATCTCTCGGGTGTGAAAAATCTCCCCCCCCTTAAGGGATGTAGTTAAGCTTACCTAAGCGCACCCCCCCCACCCCTGTAGACAGTGCTAGGTTGCCCTAGCTACCGCCTCTTAGGGAGGTGGATTTACTACAGTAATGGGAGAACCCCGCCTGTCACTGTAGTAAGTGTCTACACTGAAGCGCTACAGCTTTTAAATAGTCTTTTAAATAACATTTTTGTTAAATGTACTTCTGGGATGGAGCAGGAGCATATTAGCTGGGCTCCACAGAAACCTATTTTCAGCCTTAGCTGGTGTGTGTGTGTGTGTGTGTGTTAGAGAGAGAGTTATCAATCAGGGACTCTCTGTGACTGATAGTAACTTAAACATCTTATTTTGTGATTGTATTTTATAAAAATCCTTTTAAAAACAAAACTACCCACTTCTGATGGTTTATCTGATGTGGGCATTGACCATCAAAATACGGGTCTTTGTACAAGATGTAAATGGGCCGTAACAGGGTGCTGGCCTAAGAGGTCCTGAACCAGCCCCTGTTAGGTCAGAACCTGCTAGCGTAACTCCCATAAAGGGGAACTGATTGGACCTGGCAGGGTGTGGCTCATTAAAGGAGCCTAAGAGTAATCACCTGTGAGCCTGCTGGGAGAAAGGCCCATAAAGCTGATAGGAAGGAAGTGGAGGAGAAACAGGAGGAGTAAGGAACTGCTGCTCCTAGCTAGCAGTAGGTACTAGCTGTCCCCTGGCTAGCTACCTAACTGCAATTGACTTGTACATAGTTTTAGATAGATGGTGGTGGGAATGAACACAGGGAAATAAATGGACACTGGGTTGCAAAGTAAGAGGTCTCTGGCTAATTTGTACAGCAAGCAAGGAAGTGCTCATTTACAGGGCCAAACACTGAGTTCCTTCTCCAACGAGCTTTTAAAGGCACAAAAGGCAGTTGGATACCCAGCTCACATTGAAAGTGAATGGTAATTGAGCTCCTAACTGTTGTATGCACCTTGAGAAATCTCACCTACCTGTTCTGAAGGCACAGGTGAGACAAATGCTAAGATACACAAAAGAACAAACATAGAGGATGGAATGTTTCCTGCAGCTTGAATGCTTCACAGGACAAGGGTGTTATGTGCCATTTTTTTGAAGGACACAGAAAGGACAGTTAGCAAATTTGGATTCAGAGGCTATTACAGGTGTAAGATATAGTATAGTAGCAAAGAAGGGTGCAAAGTTATGAGCGGGAAATCACCAAGACCCTTTAAGTCAGGCCCTCGTCTTACAAAACATCATTTGCATAATTTCTGGCAACAGATTTGCAAATTCTTGCACATTTTTCTTTTCAGGCAAAAAGGGGGGAAGGATACATTATAGATGAGAAGGGGAAGTCCACTGTGTTTACTAATTTTATCAGTTCCTCTTTCCTTTCCCCTTCTCCCTCCTCCTTGAGAAGTCAGCTGTTTGGAGATGCTGAGCAATAACAAGTCAATGTGAAAAATTCCTGGTTTGAGTGCAGGGACATTAAGGAAGTGCATAGCAGCAGAGACAAAATTGAAGCAACTTCTCCTTGGTCAGGGAAATCTGATAATCCTCATTTATAGTTTCCCCCACGTCTCTTCTGCTTGTGCGAGGTTATTCCTGACCAAACAGTTTCTAAAATTAATCTAAATAAACAAAAGTTAGTATGGAAAATATTTGCATTCATGTGAAGATCACACATGGCCGGTACATGACCCTCCCTCATCTCACTCACCTGGCCTTCCTGTCAGATGTTTCTATAGCTGGGCTGGATCCTCAACCACCCAGTTTTGCTGTGGGAAGGCCACAGGCCTCTGTTTTTGCCTTTCTACCACCAGAGGCCACTGTGGCACCCACTGAGCAGATAGCCCAATGCCTCCTCTGTAGGTGCTCCCCCTGCTGGATCTAGCCAGGCAGAGCAATCAGACAGAGGCAGTGGCAGTAGAGGCTTCAGGAGGCAACAGGAACAGCAGAATCAGGAAGGCAAGGTCTCAGATTCCCTCAACAGCAGCTCCAGGCAACTAGCACACACCCACCTTCCTCAGCAACTGCATGCTCCAGTACCACTGATCCCACATGCACCCACTGAGCTTCAGCCACCTTCGTCACCTCAGATGCCACCACCTACCTCCCCTGCCATTCCCTGGACAGTCATCAGCTACCTGCCCGACACCTCGTCCCAGCATCCAGCTACCCTCAGCCACCTCTAGCAATCCCAGATACCTTCCAGCCATCTCCCACAGTTGAAGCGGCCAAGCTTCATGACGCTCCATGTCCTCCCCTCTCCATTGCTTGGGGCAGGGTTTGCTGACCATACAATTTAATGCAAATGATCTCATTAAATAATTTGCATTAAATTATCACACATGGTGCTGTACAAGACATGGCAGCTGTGCTGAAGGAACATGCTGTGTATTTTTAATGTCCTGCCAGCGACACATGTCCATCATGAACAGAAGTAATTATGCTATCCTAGGAAAAGCTGCACAAGGGCTTCAAGTAAAGAGATAGGGACACTGTCAGCTTGCAGTTTTGGAAACGCTGGGGTTTTCAGTTCAGGTTTCTGACCGCAGTTTAAACAGTATAGCGTGAATTTTAAAAAAGGTTTTCTGCTTCTGTAGATGATCTCTTGGGTGGGCCCAAGGACACAAACACATTCGGGCCATACTTTCTCTCCACTCCCACCCATCTCCACCTCCACCTCTCTCTGTCTAGACTTCAGCCTGCTTCCTCATCAGTTTCAGCTTCACTGCTGCCGGTAAAGACAGTCTTGTATGGCTTGGGAAGATCAGTGGACAGCCACAAAACAGAGAAATTGAGTGTGCACTAAGGGCCTGGTCTGAAGTTCATTGAGGTTGATGGAAAGACCCCCATTAAATCCAGTGAGCTCTGGATCAGAATAGCCCATTGGAGTCAGAGAGAGAGAGAGAGAATGAGAATGACTCTATAGCCTGATAGCTAGGGCATTTGCCTGGGAGAGCCAGGGTCCACTCCATTGCCCTGATTCTAACGACTGTTGAATTATTTAGCCAAAGTGGAAATACTTCAACAGGAGAGATTGAGAATGACCCACATCAGAATATCCTGGACCTCAGTGGCGAGGGCATTCAGCTGAGAGACCCCCCCCATTCAGATCCTTTCTCCCCATCAGGCAGGTGGGGGGGGAATTAAAAGCAGGTCTCCCACATCTCAGCTAAGTGCTCTAGCCACTAGGCTAAAAGTTATAAGGGATTCCTTGTCTCTGGCCAAATTTTGTCTTGAGCCAATCTGATAGGCGTGCTCTGAGCATATGTTCTGGATCAGGCCTGCAGGCCGGATCAGCAGGGGAACGCCCATCTTCTCTTGGTTTGAGGATCCCACTAAGGGTTGGGCACGTGATTGGCATCTGGATGCCTAGAGGGAGGCCTCTGGCATGCACGCCGAGAAACTGAGGCAGCTAGGGGACTTTTAGGGTACAAATGTAGGTGCTGAGGGATTTTAGATGCCTACAGGGTTTGGTGGCAGCCAAGCATGGGTTTTGAAGATCTCAGCGGTACCTACATTTTGGATGTAGGCCCCTACAGTGGGGTGTTAGGTGCCTAAGTCCTTTTGTGGATCTGGGTCAAAGTAAATAAACTGCAAAAAAAAATTACAGAAAACGTGCATTTCTCTCTAATCTTTCAGCTGCACTAGGCTAAAGAGTCACTTGTAGCAACGGTAGGTTTCATATGTGGCCTATGTCACCTTTTAGGGCTTAAGATAAAATAACTGATACTTTTAAAAAGCAAGAGTGATTAAAATATAGAGAACTTAAGTGCTAGAATGACTCTGAGTCTGATCCAGTTCCTGCCATGGGATATGCCCGGGCAGACCCCTGTGCTGCACAGGCACTGGCTTTCTTTGGGCCCCAGGCATGCTCAAACCCCCGCTCCGCCCCAAGCCCCCGCCCTGGAGTTGGCGCCTATGCTTTGCTGTGCAGACACTTCATTGTGGGGTTGCGGGCTTAAGATGCAACTACACTTCCCAAAAAATTCCACCACAGCGAGTCTCAGACCATGGGTCAACTGACTTAGCAGAAATAGCAGAAAATAATTAGCACAGGCCCCGAGACCCCCTCACTGAGTTTCAGAGTCTGGGCTCTAGCCAGAGCAGGAACATCTACACTGTAACATAAGCCCTGCAAACCTGAATCAGTTGACCCAGGTTCTGAGACTCATGGCCACAGAGGTTTTTTGGAAGTATAGATGTACCCATTAAACACCCACAGCTGGCCTGGGTCAACTGACTCAGGCTCGCTGGGCTACAGATTGGAGTTCTAGCCTAAGAATCTACACAACAATATTTAGCCCGGTAGCCTGAGCCCAAGTCACATGATCCAGGCTAGCTTCAGCTGTGCTTCAGGTCTGGCTGCAGCCACTAGGTCAGATCACCCACATCCTAGTCATGACACCTTGCATGGACTGCTTAGGCCAAAGGAGTGGGCCTGGTACCATCAGAATGGACCTGGGTAACCCTTTGCCAGGGGTGGCTCTAGCTTTTTTGCTGCCCCAAGCAGCAAAAAAAAGCGCCCCCCGCCGAGCGCTGCCCCCAGCCGAGCGCCGCCCCCCGTGCTGCCGCCACGCGCCAGAGCCCGCCCCCCCTGCGCCGAGCGCCGCCGGAACCCCCCCTGAGTCCCGCGCCGCCCCCCCCGCCGCCGCCGAGCGCCGCCGGAGCCCGCCCCCGCCCCCTGCCGAGCGCCGCCGGAACCCCCCTCCAGCGCCGCGCCCGCGCCGCCCCCCCCGTTGAGCGCCGCAGCCCGCCCTCACCCCGTGCCGAGCGCCGCCGGAACCCCGAGCCCCCTGCTGCCCCTCACGCTGAGTGCCGCGCCGCCGGAGCCCGCCCCCGCCCCCTGCCGAGCGCCGCCGGAACCCCCCTCCAGCGCCGCGCCCGCGCCGCCCCCCCCCCGCCGAGCGCCGTGCGCCGGAGCCCACCCCCGATCCCCCACCGAGCGCCACGCCGCCGGAGCGCCCTCCCCCCCGCGGAATGCCGCACCGCGCTCCCCCCGCCGCCCCTTACCAGGAGCTGCCCCAAGCATGTGCTTGGGTGCCTGGTGCCTGGAGCCGGCCCTGCCCTTTGCTCAAGTGGGCTGCCTGCCTTCAGACAGACAGCAACCCTTGCAGACCTAGGTCATCCAGCTAACCTCAGAGAACCAGCTCTTGCAGAAGCAAGTCACTTGTTTGCCTCTGGAAAACACCACTCTCCAGACACGGCTCGAACAGCTCTGTTCCACTGCCAGAATGGTTTGATGGTAATCACTAGCGATTCTGGACTTCTATAAACCAGTGCCACCGCCTGTTCATGATGCAACCTCAGTTCTATAATAGTGATCGTGCAAAGGTGAGACCAGTCATCAGCCTGCTGGCTGGGGACTACGCCTCTCCCTCCTTGGTGTGTGGCAGCCCAGCCCTATTGAACTGGGAGGTCTTCCTCCCAGCCATGTCAGTACTATTCAATGATCCACACCGAACCCGAATGGCAGAGGCTGCTCTAAGGAAGCTCTGACAGGGGCAGGGCACATACCTGGGGCACCCCTGCAAAATCCCATCCTACTAGCCTTCATCGACTCAGATGCAGCAGACTGCTTCATAGATGCAGCAGTAGCCCGGATCCTGTAGATTCCCCTGCAACACAAGGTCAGGAGTGACCTTATAGAGCAGTAGTTCTCAAACTTTTGTACTGGTGACCCTTTTCAAATAGCAAGCCTCTGAGTGCAGCCCCCCTTATAAATTAAAAACACTTTTTTATATATTTAACACCATTATAAATGCTGGATGCAAAGCAGGGTTTGGGGTGGAGGCTGATAGTTTGCGACCCCCGTGTAATAACCTCACAACTCCCTGAGGGTTCCCGACACTCTCTATGCCAGGGGTTCTCAAACTGGGGATCAGTGGTTCCCCTGTGTCTTCTGCTCCAGTGACAGAGGAAAGAGCCCCATTGGAGGCTGTGATTCAGAGGCACCAAGAGACGTTACAATTTGGAATGATCCATTCTCCACACTTTCCCCTATCCTCAGTGTTTCCCGGCTGGCTCTCCATAACCCGCTCATTTGGTGGCAAGCACAGGAAGTCTGTTTTCTATCAGAGTTTTGTCAGCAGCACTGTTGGAAAACAGTAGCTCCTGTCCCAGCATCCAAAACTTGAGAGGCCCAGATGGGGTGGCTATCCAGGCAGAACCTTCCACTGAAGCCACATCTGAACTCGCCTCAAAAGACCAAGACTACACTGATATATTTGAAAAGAAGAATGCGGAAACTCTCCCTCTGCATGAGGATTACAACAGAGCTGCAGCCAGGTGCAAAAATACCATTTGGGGGAATTTACACCATGTCAGAACGTGAACTGACTGTGCTCCGAGAAATACCCTCAGGCAAGGTTCTCCTGGTAATCTGCAAGTTGACCTCATCAACTGGCACACCACTCTTTTTGTCATGAAGAAAGACGGCAGTCTCAGACTCAGACCGTGCACTGAATCAGATAACTATCAGGAATCGTTATCTGCTACCCCTGATTCCTGAATTGCTAGATTGTGTTGTAGCTGCCCATATAGTCACTAAATTGGACCTGAGGGCTGCATACAACCTTGTACAAATTAGAGACGGGGACGAGTGGAAAACTGCCTTCCAAACCCGCTATGGCACATTAAGAATATCTCGTAATGCCCTTCTGGTTGACCAACTCCCTGGCTACCTTCCAACATTTTATGAATGACTTGTTCCAAGATATCTTGGACCACTATGTAGTAGTCTAGTCTACCTGGACAACATATTGATCTTCTCTGAGTACCGCGAACAGCATACTGCTCCCATCCGGGTGGTCCTGGAACACTTATGGCAGCATGGTCTTTTCGCCAAGCTCGAGAAGTGTGCCTCTGATCAGACCTCCTGGAGTTCTTGGGCTTCATCTTATCCCCAGAAAGGTGAACCCATGCAAGGCCTGAGCCATTCAAGACTGGCCGATTCTCCACATGGTACACGACCTGCAATGCTTCCTGAGGTTCGCCAATTTTTACTGATGATTTATCCTACATTTTTCAAAACAAATCAAGTCCCTCACCACTCTTCACTGGAAAAATACCCAATTCCATTGGCCTCCTGAAACTTGAAACTTGCCTCTACTACAGCACACATATTGGCTCATCCAGATGTCACACAAGCCTTCACTGTAGAAGCTGATGACTCCAGTATGGCAATTGGGGCTGTCCTCTCCCAGAGACTTGGTCCCAAGCCAGTGTTACACCGTGTGCTTATTATGCAAGGAAACTCACTCACACAGAACTAAACTATGAAATACTTGATAAGGAACTCCTGTGATAAAAACTGCCTTTGCAGAATGGTGGCTCTACCTGGAAAGAGCTGGCTACCTGGTGCAGGTACTCACTGATCATAAAAATCTGGAATAGCTATGTAGGGCAAAGGCCGTAAAACAACAGCAGCATTGGTGGACCTTGTTTTTCTCACAATGGAATTTCATTATCACATACTGCCCCAGATCCAAAAATGGCAAGGCCAACACCCTGTCCTGAAGATATGGTACCAACCCACATTCTCAAATCCCAGAACTTTGTCAGTGCAGCTCGTCACCAGGATGTATTGACATAGCGCAGTGTAGACACTGCTGGAAGTCGATCTAAACTAGGTCAACTGAAGATACATAACTTACGTAATTTAACTAGAATAACTTAGATTGACTTACCTTGTTAGTGTAGACCAGGCCTATTAGACCTTTTTTTAGGTGTGGTCTCTTAAGTACTGTTTCTTACAGCAATATTAAATAAAGGGCATGCTCGTATATCAGTGTCAACAAGGTTTTAACTTAACCCATAACAAGGTTTAACCCCGCTCATCACAATACAATACCTATGGCCCAGTTCTATTTGTAGTCACCAGAGCTTTTCCCAGTTCTTCCATAATAATTTAATGTGCTAATTATCCATTAAAACTTTGGTCAGAACTACACTACTCAAAGCACTTTAAAATGGCAGCCGAATGGAACTTTAATAGCATGTTGTTCAGGAAATCTATTCCCGTCTGTGGAGGCAAAGATAAAGTGCATGATCACTGAAGGAAATGCCTTGTTCTCCTTTTGTATTGTGCTGGTAAGCACAAGGAGAAGCTTGTCTGTACTCCAAAGCTGCAAGTACACACTGAAGATTTAGGTATTTCCTAAAATGATTCCCTAATAGGATTGATAGTGGGATATCTGAGCCATTACCTGTCCTGGGAAAATGGGGATAGATGAGAAATCATTCCCAGAATTCTTGCCTTCCAGGAGCAGCGTAACAGCGCTGGTTGTTGCTGGTATGTTAACTCACCATCTTTGTACTCTAATTTATAGACATTCAAACTTTTGGAAGCACTAATTCCACAAATGGCATTAAATATCAGAGGGCAAGCAGGAGCTACTTGGCTGCCTGATAGCATACCTGACATCTCATCTTTGGTCCCTAGCCTAGAACTAGGAGGGAGAAGTACTGCCATAGTGGTCAGAAAGAGCAAGAGAACTTCTGGAGAAAACTGTACTAAGGGGACTTTGCTCTTGCTTAGACACTTTATGCATTTTCCTGCTGGTTATTTATTGATTACTTACCGGTGTCCATCACCATAGCTTCATGATACTGGTTACGTAAAGTGCAACACTTCCCAAATTAAGGCAGAGTGCTCCCCCTCCTTGCCCCCTCTCAACTACTACCCACTTGATGAGGGACCAAGTTTAAGGGATAACCAGCCAGGAGACCAGATGTCACCAACTGTTAGGAATAAGCAGGAGCAAGGAGATTTGTGCTCCATCCTGCCCTAAAAGTGACAAGATCTTGACTCTGAGGGGGCTCTGTTAGGAGTGAATTTCAAAGCTAAAGGACAGGTTTCAGGGTAGCAGCCGTGTTAGTCTGTATCCTCAAAAAAGAACAGGAGTACTTGTGGCACCTTAGAGAGGAACGCCCTCTACTGAGAATGTCCAACCCTCAAAATACAATAAGAGCAGAGGACAATTGTCTTTGACATTTGATGTGAGCAAATGAAAGGGTACATAAAAAGGCCAGGCCACCACTCATCCGATGGAAGCTCTGTAAGGGAATTTACTATTTTTCTTGTTTTTTTGCGTTGTTACTTCTGACTTGTTTATTTTTCTTTCAAAAAAACTTTTTTTCCAAGGTACAGGAAGGTGATCAACTGAATAAATGCTTGGAAACACAGAATATACCTCATGTTGTACAAGTGACTGATGTGTACAGGAATATTAACAAACCATTACACTGGGTATTGGAAGTCAGTATGTGGTGCACTAAATCAACTTGTCATTGTGTAACAGGCAGACACACAAATGAGCCAATCTATATACAGAGGTCAGGATAGCACAAGCAGGCATTACTGTGTTTGGAGGGATATGTCTGTTTTACTGGAAGCCTGAATCATTTTGTGCTGGTATTTTGGTTGTGGAGAAGTTCCTTGCACTGCTGAGAGTGCTGGAAAGCAAAGGAAAAAAGATCTCTAGACCCTTTTCAAAGATGCAGGTCTCACGTGCCTGCTAAAAGTGCCTTACACCCAAAATCACTCACTAGTAAATGCCACAGTGACACCAGAGAACTGAGTGGAAAGCCACAAGAACCGAAAGGCTGTGGCAGTTGTAAAATGGCTCCCTGAAGCATTTGAACACCATTTTTGACTATAGATAATCTAGTGATCTGTTGCAAACATTGAACGTGGGCAACTTCACAGCAAGTTCACTGTATAGACTGTGATTCCGACTGAATGGCATTGTTTGGTTATAAGGTATACTCTCAACAGCATTATAGCAATGAGGGCTATTTTTACTCTCCTGCATTCTATGAAAAAGATGAAAACCAAAACCAATCTTATCAGAGTTGCAAAGAGCAGCTCTTTCTTTGATCATTCCATGATTTGCTTAGTGCCGATACTGTATGCAAACTCTGGCAGCAATGTTTACCAGCAGCAAAATAATGCTGCTGTTTTAGCTCTCAAACAGGCATAAAGATCAACAACTAGACTGTCAACAGCCAATGAGTGTAATCCTCCTTAGCATTTAGTGCTGACTGCTCATTCTCACCAACAACATGAATTGTATAAATGAAATCTAGTGTGTACTAAAAAGGATAATGAACAGCACATATCATTCAATTCAATTAAAGGAAAGAAGATGGGGATGAACATTCATGCTTTAGATCCTCTTTATCCTGTAGGTCTTGTCCCAAACTGGATATTTTGATAATTCAAGTGTACAGAGGACCTTCTTATCATAATCCATCTCCCTAATCCATCTCTTTATTTAATCTATTCCTGCAACTAGGTCACAAAACTCATCTGTCACCCAACTGGTGGTGGTTGTTTTCACTCTCTCTCTCTCTCTCTCTCTCTCTCACACACACACACACACACACACACACACACACAGAGAGAGAGATAACATGGCCCTCTAGTGGCAAATATCTTAGTCTTAATAAAAACAAGGAGGAGTCCTTGTGGCACCTTAGAGACAACAAATGTATTTGGGCATAAGCGTTCGTGGGCTGAAACCCACTTCAACAGATGCATGGAGTGGAAAATACAGTATGGAGGTATAAATACACAGCATATGAAAAGATGGGAGTTGCCTTACCAAGTGGGGGGGTCAGTGCTAATGAGCCAATTCAATTAAGGTAGAAGAGGGCTATTCTCAACAGTTGACATGCAAGGGTGAATACCAAGGGAGGAAAAATCACTTTTGTAGTGCTAATGAGGCCAATGTAATCAAGGTGGCCCATTTCAAACAGTTGACAATAAGGTGTGAGTATCAGCAGGGGGGAAGTTAGTTTTTGTAGTGCCCCATCCACTCCCAGTCTTTATTCAGGCCTAATTTGATGGTGGCCAGTTTGCAAATTAATTCCAGTTCTGCAGTTTCTCGTTGGACTCTGTTTTTGAATGTTTGTTGTTGAAGAATTGCCACTTTTAAGTCTGTTATTGAGTGTCTAGGGAGATTGACTTGTTCTCCTACTGTTTTTTTAATGTTATAATTCTTGATGTCAGATTTGTGTCCATTTATTTTTTTTGCATAGAGACTGTCTGGTTTGGCCAATGTACATGGCAGAGGGGCATTGTTGGCACATGATAGCATATATCACATTGGTGGATGTGCAGGTGAACGAGCACTTGATCATGTGGCTGATGTGGTTACGTCCTATGATGGTGTCCCTTGAATAGATATGTGGACAGAGTTGGCACCAAGGTTTGTTGCAGAGTTTGGTTCCTGGATTAGTGTTTTTGTTGTGTGCTGTGTAGTTGTTGGTGAGTATTTGCTTCAGGTTGGGGGGGCTGTCTGTCTCCCAAGGTCTGTGAGAGTGAGGGATCGTCCTTCAGTATAGGTTGTAGATCCTTGATGTTGCGCTGGAGAGGTTTTAGTCGGGGGCTGTAGGTGATGGCTCGTGGCGTTCTGTTACTTTCCTTGTTGGGCCTGTCCTGTAGTAGGTGACTTCTGGTTACCCTTCCTGCTGTCAGGGTGCCAATGTCTGAGATGATGGGGCGCCCAGGATTCCCAGGTTTGTGGATCATGGGTAGCAGATAGAATACCCCTGGTCGGGGCTCTAGGGGTGTGTCTGTGTAGTTTTGTTCCTGTGCTTCTTCAGGGAGTTTCTTGAGCAGATGGTGTAGTTTCTTTTGGTAATCCTCAGTAGGATCAGAGGGTAATGGCCTGTAGAATGCAGTGTCAGAGAGTTGCCTAGCAGCCTCTCATTCATATTCCGACCTGTTCATGATGACTACAGCACCTCCTTTGTCAGCCTTTTTGATTATGATGTCAGAGTTGTTTCTGAGGCTCTGGATGGCACTGTGTTCTGCACGGCTGAGGTTATGGGGCAAGTGATGCTGCTTTTCCACAATTTCAGCCCGTGCACGTCGGCGGAAGCACTCTACGTAGAAGTCCAGTCTGTTGATTCGCTCTTCAGGAGGAGTCCACGCAGAATCCTTCTTTTTGTAGTGTTGATAGGAAGGTTTCTGTGGGTTAGTGTGCTGTTCAGTGGTGTGTTGGAAATATTCCTTGAGTCGGAGATGTCAAAAGTAGGATTCTAGACTTAATACTAGCTCATGTGCTCAGCCAGTGTTGGATCTTTGCTATTTTAAGGCTTTAGGATTTAAAAGGCAGAAAGAGAGACGACAAGATGCACTGGAAATATTGATGTGGGGTTTGTGACAGATTGTTCTTTACTTGTGGATTACCCATGTATGAGAATTAGAAACTCAAGGGAACTATCTTAGTGAAATTTCCCCAGTATCATTTTCTCAGGTGTTTACTCCACACAGAATAAGCTGAGGGTTTGGTCTGCAAATCCAATAGATTTCCTGAAGCCCAAGGAGGTCTTTGTGCTTCTCTGTTGGCTTTTGGCTTCCCCTCGCCATAGTCTCTTGACAGGAGCCAGGGAGATCCCTATCCACTGATTCTAGTCCCCCTGGAACCACTCCCATCAGGGGTGTTTGCAGCCTGTGGAGTGGGAACTCAGCTAAGTTAATGCTTGCAGGGTCAGCATTAACTTATCCAGAAAAGACGTGGAGAGCTGCGTAGGTACAATGCTGGTGGTACAGCCCAAATCCAAAAGTTTAAGGCCCTTATTTAACAATTTGGTCTCAGATCCCACCTGCCTTCTTTGGGGGCTGTATGTGGGGGTCAGAGTCACCCTGGTAGGATCATATTGCAGGATCAGAACCCAAGTTTGTTCAGTTCAAGTGCTGGATTAAGGTTCATGGGGAACATGATTTTATCCATACCAATTTGTCCCTCTTTATTCTATTTACCTACTTTTTGACTTATAAAATACTCCCAGTGCCACAGAGCTGCATGCACGTGTATAACACGTAGTTTTAAAAATTAACCTTTTAAAACAAAAGCTAAAGAAAGAAAGAAAAGACAAAAAAATTCCTGCCTGTGTTTCATTAATCATGGCTCGGGAAGGGCCAGATCCTGTAAAATGCACACTGACTGGGGTGCAGGCTCTGGTTCTGATCCCTCAGTTAAATATATAACTGCTGCTCACTTTCTTTCAGCTATCACATGGAGAATATTGCTGATGGCAGCAGCAGAAGTCTGAATAAACACATTTTAGTTCCTTTTCTCCTATACTTCTTGCCCAATATCCTGTAAGTATTAGAAAGAAAGGGTTTCTTTGCTGGTTGCAATGTTGAGCTAATGGAATCCACAGTAGGTTTTATTCTGCAACCCTCTGCCAGGTTCAGCACTTCTGTGCATGGATTCCTGAGCACACAGACAGAGGTAGCAAGGCCACAATGAAGGTGAATCTGTGATTTTGCTGCACTGAGAGAGAACGAAGACTGACAGTTTTTCTGTCTTTGCCAAATTATTGGAGAGCGGAATGCAGGTAAATGTCATGTATGTTTATTTTATAAATGACTGTACAGAATTCCAGAAGAAGAAAGGCACATTCGATGCCTCAATAAAATCTCTTATTCTTGGACGCGTTAATTGAGCTAGATGGAGAACAGAATAGATCATGGCACAATATGATATGTTGTTTACAGACCTCAATGCAGACCTACCACAAGATTTAAGAGCCACAAAATTGCCCCGTCTCTCTCTGAAAAATGCACATTGTGTAATTTCCTGACTTTACTAAAAGTCACCCTGATTCTAAAAAACCTTACAACTTGAAGATTAACTGAAATAGTGACCCCAAGTGGTATGTTATGATTGTGACCAGTGATTTCTTTCCTAGCATTTTCTTAAGCATTCTTTGTGTTTGGTTGTTTTTTCTTGTGTGTGTTGTGTGTTGTGGTTGTTTTCTTTGTGTTTGGTTGTTTTTTTGTGATGCATCCGAAGAAGTGAGGTTTTTACTCACGAAAGCTTATGCCCAAATAAATCTGTTAGTCTTTAAGGTGCCACCAGACTCCTTGTTGTTGTTGTGGTTGTTTTTAGTTGTTTGTTTGTTTTATGGTAGCCTGGAATGAGGTATCAGCTTGAGTATCTACCCTGTTTCTAAATGGCCAAGAAAGCAACTTTGTGATGATTTATTATTCATAATAGTGCCATTTTTATTCGTAGGACCAAAACTTGAACTAAATCTCCTGGAAACTACATAGGATCTTGCTTGCTAGCATAAAATCCTTTGAAAGTAATGGTGGGGGTCCATAGCTTTCAGTGCTTGGGAAGACAGAGTTGTTGTGTTAATTCTGATGGAATAGATGGCCCCAGAAAGTCCAAGGGGTTAACAAGCCTTATCACTACAATACTAACCAGTCAATTATAATTTGGGGTTTTGAGTACAGAGATTTTGACCTGCTTAGTCCCATGGCAAACACACTAGAAAATTCATGCCAAAGTTTGAAAAAAATTATTGATTAGGATACATGAGAGAGAAAAAGAAGAAATTTTTAAAAAGCTTTTTGAAATCGAGTGGTTCTGTAAAACAAATTTAATTAAAACCACTTTTTGAAAGAGAGCGAAAGAGAGAGATCAGTTAGGGACTCTTATTTTGTCAGCTGATCCTTCTAAATGGAGAAGAAAGCTGTTGAATTTTGAGTTGGCAGCTGTAAATAGTAGTTACTCTTCCTACTTTTGACAAAACTGGCAGGCACAAAAAAGAAGAGATGGAGGGGGGCGGAATACAGCTTTCGTTGATCTTAGGATACAAGCTTGCTGTTCAGTGATGGATGGACGTTGTAGGCTGGCAGGTCGGCCATGACAGTTGTTGCTCTTGACCCTGGCTCATTTCCTTGGTCTGGGATGTCATCTATTTTTATTATTTTATTAATAATCAAGTTTATTAGTGTAGTGTGTAAGGGCCAACCAAGAATGGGAACCCATTTACAATCCAAATAGACAAGACAGACAGGATGAGAGAAGAGATATAATGCACAAGCAGAGTGAACAATATGATGATAACCAATGGCATGTTAGTTCCACTTTGTGTGTGTGTGTGTGTGTGTTTGTGTGTGTGTGAGAAGGGTGTTACCTAGGAGAGAATCGGCTAAATGGAAAGAAAAGAAAAGGGAAGGGAAGGGAAGGGAAGGAGGTGGATGACAGAGGTAAAGAGGGTAAGAGGGACAGATACGGAGTGAAGCTGAGGTGAAGAGACTGGCTGACCTGGTCAGGTCCCTGTCCTTCACTGGTCCTTCTGAGTCTGGGCAAACTGGATGGGCCACTTCATCCAGTCATGCTGGTGCCATGCCACAGTGAATCAGATGAAAAGTCTAAAGATAGTGAAAGAGGACTGTAAGCAGATGGTAGCAACAAAAAGGATCACAAGAGAAAAGGGAAGACAGAGCAGGGTCTCTCATGTGTCAGGCTGGAGTCCTCACCGGTACAGAGGTGATGGTCTGGCATCCTCAGCCACATGCTGATCTAGACATACTGATGTTTGAGGCTCACTGATGGAGGACAGAGTCTGTGGGGCAAAACAGAGGTCTGTTGGACTATCCCCAAGGAATCCTTCACAAGTCTATTCCACTCTGATCCCTAGAGTCTGCTTCTCTGAGAACCCCAAAGGAGCAGATTGGTGGTTGTAATAGCCCAGCCTCTCATGTTGTTCACCAATTAGGCATTATTTCCAACACATTAATTTTGCTCCATTAATTTTTTATTCCAATCTTGTTTACCAATTATGATCTTAACACAGTCCTTAGGTTGTATCAGTAGCCCTTTTTGAATGGGTGAAATCTGTCCTTTTGTATCTTTTCCATCAACATTTATTATTACAGGTTATTGCAACATTTTATGGACTTTCTCCCAATCTCCAACAGTTGAGTTTACAATTTGGGTAGGCCCACTAGAGCCCAGTCATTACAACAGCGCCAAAGGGAAAGGAAAGAGACATGACAGTTATTTCCTCTGAAAGGAGAACACTGCTTGGTGGCAATCTTGCAGCCCCTATGTTGGGTGAGTGATAGCCAGGAGAAGAAAACGGTCACTCGGCCATCCTGAAAAGTACTGGCACGTTCAGCAAGTGACTGAACATTCTCCACTCCCTTTGATTTCAATGGAGGCAAAAGACACCAGGACCTCCCAGGATCAGACCTGTATTTTGCAAAATAATTTTCAGATCTATATTTTTCTATCACTTTCAATGCCAGTTTTCCTGGACTGTTATTATCCAGTTCCTTATTTGACCTGTCCTTGCGTGAGATCTCACTTCCCTCAGTGGCTAGCAGCTGATGCAGGTCTTTCATTAAGTAAGGAAACATGCTGGAGTATATTGCTTTTCTCCTAGAATTGATGCCATTATTGTTTTCTCATAAATCCAACCGATGAAGCCTTCTGCAAACTCAACCAGACCTCATTCCTTTGCAGAGTTTCGATTTTCTTAGAAACTCTGATTATGGCCCCTAACTTCCCCCAGCTGTTACAGAGACATGGCAGGAGGAAGAAAAGCTGTCACAGGTGGAAAATGTATCCAGAATGAGGATATGGCTTTGCCTTTCCTCAGGCAGGTTTGTATGTATTTTTCATGAGAACCGGGTGTTTCTTATGCTTTATGTAAAGATGGTTATCTCTCTTGAGGGAAGGGGTTATGCCCATGTGTGTGCTCGTTTGCTCGGAGCAAAATTACTTTGTTCCTTTGTTGATTGATCCAGTGCTGCTGTTTGCTTGAAAAAGAACACCCACAAGAGGAAGTTAAAGTGAAATGATCTCTTTGCATTAAATAGAGTGGAAAGTGTGTGTTGATGTGTACATGGAGCACAAATCATTTCTGAGGGCCAAACCATGCTCCCACTTAAGTACAATTGCACAGTTCCTAATAATTTCAATGAGATTGGAATTGGGCCCGTTAGCTTTCTGGCATTTGGGCTGTATTCTGGCCTGATGTAACGTGGCACACTTACGCTAAATGTAATAGTGAGTTGCACCTGCTTACACCAAGATTAAATTAAGCCCTGGTCCTATAAGGCACTCCATGCAAGTGGGCCCCAGAGCTGATGTGGAGCCCTGTTGAAGACAATAGGAGTCTGTGCTGGAATAGGGTTTTGCCCATGCAAAGCTCCTTGCAGCATCAAGACCGTGGGAACCAGAGACAGGGCTATGTGAGAAATGCAGCTAGGATTGGACCATCTAGTCTGGATAAAATCACAGGTGCCACCTACTCTCAGCACATTAACACCAAATCTTTTCTGAAGTTAGAAAAGCATTGGTATGTTTTTCCCCCTCATTATTTTACTGTTTCTGACTGGGAGTGGAGGCTGAAAGGCCAAAATACTTCTCATTGTATTTCCTGCTAGATTGTAAACAGGAAGTGCAGACAGTAGCCTAAACTCTGGTCACATGAGACCGTCTACTCCAACAGGTTTGAATACGAGGCACCCAAACATCTGGGTATTTATTCAAACTGAATCTATCCATAGAGATTCCAGTGCACCACCAGGCCAGTCAAGGCCTGCACAAGGGGCCAGAATTTGGCCCTCAAGGTAGTAATTAGGGCTGTTAATTAACCACAGTTAACTCATGAGATTAACTAAAAAAAATTAATCGTGATTAAAAGAATTAATCTTGATTAATCGCACTTATAACAATAGAATACCAATTGAAATTTATTAAATATTTTGGATGTTTTTCTACATTTTCAATATTGATTTCAATTACAACACAGAATACAAAGTGCACAGTGCTCACTTTATATTATTTTTATTACAAATATATGCACTTTAAAAATGATAAAAGAAATAATATTTTTCAATTCACCTCATACATGTACCAAAGTGCAATCTCTTTATTGTGAAAGTGTAATTTACAAATGCAGATTTTATTTTTTTCTTGGTTACATAAGTGCACTCAAAAACAAAACAGTGTAAAACTTTAGAGCCTCAATGCCACTCAGTCCTACTTCTTATTCTGCCAATCACTAAGACAAACAAGTTTGTTTACATTGACAGGAGATACTGCTGCCTGCTTCTTATTTACAATGTCACCTGAAAATGAGAACAGGCATTTGCACGCCACTGTTGTAGCTGGCATTGCAAGATATTTACGTGCCAGATGCGCTAAAGATTCATATGCCCTTTCATGCTTCTACCACCATTCCAGAGGACATGCATCCATGCTGATGATGGGTTCTGCTTGATAACAATCCAAAGCAGCGTGGACCGACGCATGTTCATTTTCATCATCTGAGTCAGATGCCACCAGCAGAAGGTTGATTTTCTTTTTTGGTGGTTTGGGTTCTGTAGTTTCCGCATCAGAATGTTGCTCTTTTAAGACTTCTAAAAGCATGCTCCACACCTCGTCCTTCTCAGATTTTGGACGGCACTTCAGATTCTTAAACCTTGGGTTGAGTGCTGTAGCTATTTTTAGAAATCTCACATCGGTATCTTCTTTGCATTTTGTCAAATCTGCTGTGAAAGTGTTCTTAAAACGAACATGTGCTAGATCATCATCCGAGACTGCTATAACATGAAATATATGCAGAACGAGGGTAAAACAGAGCAGGAGACATACAATTCCCCCCTCAAGGAGTACAGTCAGAAATTTAATTGACGCATTATTTTTTTAACAAGCATGAAGGGACATAGGAATCTTTAGCACATGTGGCATGTAAATATCTTGCGACACCGGCTCTAACAGTGCCATGCAAATGCCTGTTCTCACTTTCCAGGTGACATTGTAAACAAGAAGCAGGCAGCATTATCTCCTGCAAATGTAACCAACCTTGTTTGTCTGAGTGATTGACTGACCAAGAAGTAGGGCTGAGTGGACTTGTAGGCTCTAAAGTTTTACATTGTTTTATTTTTGAATGCAATTGGTTTTTTTTACATAATTCTACATTTGTAAGTTCAACTTTCATGGTAAAGAGATTGCACAGTACTTGTATGAGGCAAATTGAAAAAAAATTCTTTTTTACAGCGCAAATATTTGTAATAAAAAATAAATATAAAGTGAGCACTGTACACTTTGTATTCTGTGTTGTAATTGAAACTAATATATTTGAAAATGTAGTAAACATCCAAAAATATTTAAAATAAAGGGTATTCTGTTGTTGTTTAACAGCACGATTAATCGCGTGATTAATCGTGATTAATTTTTTTAATCACTTGACAGCCCAAGTAGGAATAACAAGCAAGGCCTCCACAACTTGAAATCACAATAAAAAATCAAAAAGGAAAAGATTCTTGTTCTGTTACCCTGACTACTAAAAGCAAGTAAGAAAGGACACATGGCTAATTGTGCCTCCTTGCTGCATGTGCTCAGTCACCACTCTTTTCTCTTTGGGTATGTCTACACTACGGGATTAATCCGAATTTACTGAATTCGAATTTTGGAAACAGATAGTATAAAGTCGAATGTATGCGGCCACACTAAGCACATTAATTCGGTAGTGTGCGTCCATGTACCGGGGCTAGCGTCGATTTCCAGAACGTTGCACTGTGGGTAGTTATCCCATAGCTATCCCATAGTTCCCGCAGTCTCCCCCGCCCATTGGAATTCTGGGTTGAGATCCCAGTGCCTGATGGGGCAAAAAACATTGTCGCGGGTGGTTCTCGGTACAGCCTCACCCCTCCCTCCATGAAAGCAACGGCAGACAACCATTTTGCGCCTTTTTTTCCTGGGTGAACACTGCAGACTCCATACCACGGCAAGCATGGAGCCCGCTCAGCTCCAGACAGCAGTCATGAACATTGTAAACACCTCGCGCGTTCTCGTGGAGTTTATGCTGAACCAGGACCAGAAAAATGAGGGGAGGAGGAGGCAGTGATGGCAGCGCAGCGACAAGCATGATGAGGACATGGACACGGACACGGACACAGAATTCTGTCAAACCGATGGCCCCGGTGCTTTGGAGATCATGTTGTTAATGGGGCAGGTTCTATCCATGGAACGCCGATTCTGGGCCTGGGAAACAAGCACAGACTGGTGGGACCGCATAGTGTTGCAGGTGTGGGACGATTCCCAGTGGCTGCGAAACTTTCGCATGCGTAAGGGCACTTTCATGGAACTTTGTGACTTGCTGTCCCCTGCCCTGAAGCGCCAGAATACCAAGATGAGAGCAGCCCTCACAGTTGAGAAGCGAGTGGCGATAGCCCTGTGGAAGCTTGCAATGCCAGACAGCTACCGGTCAGTCGGGAATCAATTTGGAGTGGGCAAATCTACTGTGGGGGCTGCTGTGATGCAAGTAGCCAAAGCAATCACTGAGCTGCTGCTATGAAAGGGTAGTGACTCTGGGAAATGTGCAGGTCATAGTGGATGGCTTTGCTGCAATGGGATTTCCTAACTGTGGTGGGGCGATAGATGGAACCCATATCCCTATCTTGGCACTGGAGCAACAGGGTACCCAGTACATAAACTGCAAGGGGTACTTTTCAATGGTGCTGCAAGCACTGGTGGATCACAAGGGACGTTTCACCAACATCAACGTGGGCTCGCCGGGGAGGGTTCATGATGCTCGCGTCTTCAGGAACACTTCTCTGTTTAAATGGCTGCAGCAAGGGACTTATTTTCCGGACCAGAAAATAACCGTTGGGGATGTTGAAATGCCAATAGTTATTCTTGGGGACCCAGCCTACCCCTTAATGCCATGGCTCATGAAGCCATACACAGGCAGCCTGGACAGGAGTCAGGAGCTGTTCAACTACAGGCTGAGCAAGTGCAGAATGGTGGTAGAATGTGCATTTAGACATTTAAAAGGTCGCTGGCAATCGTTACTGACTCGCTCAGACCTCAGCCAAACCAATATCCCCATTGTTATTGCTGCTTGCTGTGTGCTCCACAATCTCTGTGAAAGTAATGGGGAGACCTTTATGGCGGGGTGGGAGGCTGAGGCAAATCGCCTGGCTGCTGATTACGCGCAGCCAGACACCAGGGAGATTAGAAGAGCACACCAGGAAGCACAGCACATCAGAGAAGCTTTGAAAACCAGTTTCATGACTGGCCAGGCTACAGTGTGAAATTTCTGTTTGTTTCGCCTTGATGAAAACCCGCCCCCTTTATTGACTCATTCTCTGTAAGGAACCCACCCTCCCCCTTCGATCACAGCTTGCTTTCAAAGGAAATAAAGTCACTATCATTTAAAAATAATTTATTCTTTATTAATTGATTATAAAAAGAGGGAGAGAACCCGGATGGGGTTTGCGAGGAGGATCGGCAGGAAGGAAAAGGCAACTAAAAAAAGGTTTAAAAAATGACAGCCTTTTGCTTGGGCTGTCCACTGGGATGGAATGGGGGGTGCATGGAGCCTTCCCCCCCCCCACATTCTTACATGTCTGGGTGAGGAGGCTATGGAACATGGTGAGGGGGGAGGAGGGCTATACAGGGGCTGTAGCAGCACTCTGTTATCCTGCTGCCATTCCTGAAGCTCCACCAGACGCCGGAACATGTCTGTTTGCTCACGCAGCAGCCCCAGCGTTGCATCCTGCCTCCTCTGATCTTCCTGCTGCCACCTCTCATCTTGAGCGTCTCTCCTCTCCTCACGTTGGTCCTTCATGTCCTCATGTTGGTCCCTCCTGTCCTCACGTTCACTGGCATCTTTCCTATACTTTGAAACTGTGTCCTTCCACTCATTCAGATGAGCTCTTTCACTGCGGGTGAATTCCATGCTTTCCGCGAACATCTCGTCTCGCGTCTTCTTTTTCCAACGCCTTATCTGAGATAGCCTTCGGGACGGAGGAGGGAGGCTTGAAAAATTTGCAGCTGCTGGAGGGAGGGGAAAAAGGAGAGAATTTTTTTTAAAAGATACATTTTACAGAACAATGCTTATACTCTTTCACGGTGACCAACACTATTCACATTACATAGCACATGTGATTTCTGTGCAAAGTCGCATTTTTCCTCTTAATATTGAGTGCCTGTGGCTTTGCTGCTAGAGATCATAGACGCAGGTCCGGGCAACAGAATTCGGCTTACATGCGGCCATGGTAAGCCATTGTCTTTTGGCTTCTGCGCCCTCCTTTCCCACATACCAAGCAAAGCCTGTTGAGTGCTGCAGTTTTCCTGTTAACCTTCAGCAACTGAAAACAAATTCTCTGGATGATCGCTTTACCCCTCCCCGCACCGCGTGGCTGGTATCAGGGAAGATCCCTGCTAGCCAAACGCGAAAAGCTCAGGGCCAATTCTCCCCCCTTCCCCCGGCGCTTGGCTAACTGCAGGGAAGGATTTCTTTTCAGCCACAGGCAAACAGCCCAGTAGGAACAGCCACCTCTGTCCCCTTAATTAAATTCCCGTATTTCAACCAGGTTACCATGAGCGATATCACTCTCCTGAGGATTACACAGCGAGATAAAGAACGGATGTTGCTTGAATGCCAGCAAACACCGGGACCATACGCTGCCAGGCTTTGTCATGCAATGATACCAGATTACTTGCTATTAGCATGGTGTGGTCAAGTGTCCTACCAGGAGGACGGAATAAGGCTGCACTGCCCAGAAACCTTCTGCAAAGGCTTTTGGAGTACCTCCAGGAGAGCTTCATGGAGATGTCCCTGGAGGATTTCTACTCCATCCCCAGACACGTTAACAGACTTTTCCAGTAGCTGTACTGGCTGCGAATGCATCCCAAGTCCTCAGGGCAAAGTAATCATTAAAAAACACTTGCTTTTAAAACAAGTTTTATATTTAAAAAAGTAAACTCACCTGAGGTCCCTTCCATTGGGTCATGGTCTTGGATACTGGCTTGGGAGGCTCCTTCAGTCAGGCTGAGAAAAAGCTCCTGGCTGTTGGGGAGAACAGAGCGCTGTATGCTCTCCGCAGGCTAGTCCTCCTCCTCCTCCTCCTCCTCCTCTTCCCCGTCCACAGAATCCTCAGGTGTGGCTGATGAGATTACCCCCACCTCGGAATCCACAGTCAGAGGTGGAGTAGTAGTGGCGGCCCCCCCCAGAACTGCATGCAGCTCGGCATAGAAGCAGCATGTCTGCGGCTCTGACCCGGAGCGACCATTTGCCTCCTTTGTTTTTTGATAGGCTTGTCTGAACTCCTTGACTTTCACGCGGCACTGATCTGAGTCCCTATTGTGGCCTCTCTCCATCATGCCCTTGGAGATTTTTTCAAAAGTTTTGGCATTCCGTCTTTTCGAACGAAGTTCTGCTAGCACTGAATCATCTCCCCATATAGCGATCAGATCCAGTACCTCCCGTACGGTCCATGCTGGTGCTCTTTTTCGATTATCGGCCTGCATGGTTACCTGTGCTGATGAGCTATCTGTGGTCACCTGTGCTCTCCACGCTGGGCAAACAGGAAATAAAATTCAAATGTTCGCGGGGCTCTTCCTGTCTACCTGGCCAGTGCATCCGAGTTCAGATTGCTGTCCAGAGCAATCACAATGGTGCACTGTGGGATAGCTCCCAGAGGCCAATACCATCGAATTGCGGCCACACTAACCCTAATTCGAAATGACAATATTGATTTTGGCGCTACTCCGCTCGTCGGGGAGGAGTACAGAAATTGATTTTAAGAGCCCTTTATTTCGAAATAAATGGCTTCGTTGTGTGGACGGGTGCAGGGTTAATTCGATATAACGCTGCTAAATTTGAATTAAACTCATAGTGTAGACCAGGCCTTTGAAGAGCTTGTATTCATGTATGAAGAGGGTAAGAGTGGTTGTCTGTTCAAAGCACAATGGAACTCCAGGGTAGAGTTTACAGATGGAAGGACCAGTTATGCAAGGTGCCGAATTCCCCCAACCTCTAATGAATTCAGCAGGAGGCAGGGGCACTCCACACCTTAGGGGAGGAGCTCAGCACTTCACAGGCCCATAGAGTATTTAGCTAATTTATTGAAAGGCTTTCAGGATATTCCCTTCCATTTTTCAATTGATAGGCATTGTGTTTCAGAGTTGGAATGAGGACACAGCTGAGTGCCTAATTTTCTAATGCATGTATAAAGGGAAAGCTCTGGTTTCCCACAGAGCAAACATGTACTATCCTATTACGTTTATTTGTTCTCGATGTATTGGATACTGAATCTGATTTGCTGGTTGGGTTCTTTTAGCTTTGATAATTGTGAAGAAAAAATGATACATGAGGTAATGAGGACGTTGAATTTGATCAAAAACTCAGTGAAATCCATGAAAAGACTCTCTGATTCCAATGGACTTTGGATGAGCCCATAGTGAAAATATTACTGTAGCCATATGTTAACTATGTTAACTGTACCTGGAAAGATAATGAAGCAAATAATTAAGCAATCAAGTTGCAAACATCTAGAAGATAATAAGGTGATAAGTAACAGTCAGCCTGGATTTGTCAAGAACATATCATGTCAAACCAACCTGATAGCTTTCTTTGACAGAATAACAAGCCTTTGATGGGGGGAAGCGGTAAAGGTGGTATATCTTGACTTTAGTAAAGCTTTTGATACTGTCTCACATGACCTTCTCATAAACAAACTAGTGAAATGCAAGGTAGATGGAGTTACTATAAGGTGGGTGCAAAACTGGTTGGAAAACCATTCCCAGGGACCAGTTATCAGTGGTTCACAGTCATGCTGGAAGGGCATAACAAGTGGGGTCCTACAGGGATCAGTTCTGGGTCCGGTTCTATTCAATATCTTCATCAATGATTTAGATAATGATATAGAGAGTATACTTACAAAGTTTGCAGATAATACCAAGCTGGGAGGGGTTTCAAGTGCTTTAGAAGATAGGATTAAAATTAAAAATGATCTGGACAAACTGAAGAAATGGTCCGAAGTAAATAGGATGAAATAAGGACAAACACAAAGTACTCCCCTTATCAAGGACCATTCAGTTGCACACATAGACAATGGGAAATGACTGCCTAGAAAGAAGTACTGCGAAAAGAGATCTGGGGGTCATAGTGGACCATAAGCTAAATATGAGTCAACAGTGTAACACTGTTGCAAAAAAAAGCAAATATCATTCTGGGATGTATTAGCAGCAGTGTTGTAAGCAAGACATGAGAAGTAATTCTTCCGCTCTAATCCACGCTGATTAGGCCTCAACTGGAGTATTGTGTCCAGTTCTGGGCGCCACATTTCAGGAAAGATGTGGACAGAGAAGAGCAACAAAAATTATTAAAGGTCTAGAAAACATGACCTATGAGAGAAGATTGAAAAAAATGGGTTTGTTTAGTCTGGAAAAGAGAAGACTGAGAGGGAACATTATAACAGTTTTCAAGTACATAAAAGGTTGTTACAAGGAGGGAGAAAAATTGTTCTTCTGAACCTCTGAGGCTAGGACAAGAAGCAATGGGCTTAAATTGCAGAAAGAGAGGTTTAGGTTGGACTTTAGGAAACACTTCCTAACTGTTAGGGTGATTAAGCACTGGAATAAATCACCTAGGGAGATTGTGGAATCTCCATCATTGGAAATTTTTAAGAGCAGGTTAGACAAACACGTGTCAGGAATGGTCTAGATAATACTTAGTCCTACCATGAGAGCAGGGGACTGGACTAGATGACCTCTCAAGGTCCCTTCCAGTCCTATGATTCTGTTAGGTAAATGATTTATTACCTTTTGAAAGCATATATAAATGTAGTAAGTTCTGCCTATTGCAAAGACCCAGAAGACTCACAAAGGGAATTAGCAAAGCACTGTGCCCAACTAATGGGAGAACAAATTACCATGAATAATGCAAACAAAAATAATCTGTATAATTTAAATCAGATGGAATATCGCAAATACTGTTATCCTTCCATTGGAAACATCCTTCCACTGAAGGTGTCCTATGGAAGGCAGAAGTATTGTATCTTCCCTCTGAAGCACCTGGCATTGGCCATTGTCCAAATACAGAATACTGAACTAAATGGACCATTGGTCTGACCCAGTACAGCCGTTCTTACATTCTTATCTTTGATTTACAAGGAGTTTATTTGAACAATTTATCTCAGCCTCAGTTTGGTAGGATTTAGATTTTTTCCCCATATGGTTTGTCTTTTTAATAAAAGGTGCTCCAGAAATGTTATTTCATCAAAACCTCAGATTTCGACAGGAAAAGCTTCTTTATTAGCAGCCAGATTTCCAACACCTGTAAGAGCAATGTTCAGATTCTGTGAATGGCTCTTATCTGTGAGCTTCACATTACTGTCATTTAACACAGTATGAGTATAGGGATCAATTTAAATGAACATGTGTGAACTGACCAAACTACTAAGCAGTGGATGGAAGGAATATGTTCCAGAAGGGTTCAAACACACTGAAGGAGAGGTTTTGAACATCTCTGATTGCCAGGATTCTATTGCAAAGTTTTTAAAATATGTATATTGTGACATAAATAGGGCAATATTAAAACGTGTAGTCAGGGCAGAGACCTGGGAGCCAGAATTCCTGGGTTCTATTTGTGGCTCTGACATTAATTTTCTCTTTCCATTGAGCAAATCAGTGCCCGTTGAAGCTTTTAGTCTGGTAGGCTTTTGTGTATGTGTGCACATGCATGTCCATAGTAGTTACTTTAAATCTGATAGTATCTCTAGTGAATGTGAACTTCCTCCCTTTCCTGCATAAGCAAGAGAGCTGGACAGAGATAACAATGGGGTGCTTTAAGGCTGAAGTTTGTCTATCTATATTCTTAAACAACACCCACATTAATTCACTTTCTGTATTTTGAAGTGACTGCACAGTATAGTATACTATGTGGAATGACTAAATGTTTAATGCCATTAAAAGGATGGGGGAGAAATGCAGAAAAACTAAATCCAGAAATACGTAGCTAGAATGATTCAGAAACAGTTCATGTAATTCATTGCAATAACATGGTAGGCAAAAGCAGTGGATAACCCTGATTCAGTGTGTGTTGTGCATGTATGTTAATTTATTATCAGAATTAAACATAACTAGCACAGTGTGAACTCTAAAGGAAACTGCTCTTCTGCCCAGCATTATTGAGGGTCAGAGAACAAACTGCATATAGGTAACTCTTCTATCTCCTTCTAAAATTCTGAGTTTTGTTCAGCCCTTTGCCTAGGTACGGAAGTTATGCCATATTATACTGTGCAGTGATATTCCTTTGTTTGCAGACAACTCACACATCACCCCCTCTGCACTTTAACTTTTAGGCTAATAAATGGTGATAACCAAATGCACAGACAAAACAGTTCCCATTTTAAAAAATCTGCACATCTGGTAGCATATGCTCCCATATTTGCTGTAGCAAGTATGTTTAGGAGAAGTCTCTCATGAGCCATTCTTTCCAAGGGTATCCTTGATATAGACTTCTCAGAGACTGAATCTTACCCTCAATGCCAGAATCTGGGGTAGGAGATGGGGTGTGAGAGAAGGCAGTTCACTCATTGCTTCCCCTTTTTCCAGAATTACATAGAACCTTCAGTATAATATGGCCTATGCGTGTCATGCATTTGCTCTCAGTTCACATTTGGGGCTTGATCCTGCAAGGTGCTGAGTAGAGTTGATTAAATAAACAAAACCTGGGCTTTTTAATAATCAGAAATGTTCACCAAAACAAAATGTTTTTGGTGTGCATGGGGGTTTGTTTTGCTTTTTCTTTCTATTTTTTTCCAAGAAAGTTGGAGGAAAAAAAATCCAGTTTTGGGTTTACAGTATTTCAACTCCTCCCCCCCCCCATTTTGTCCCTCAGTTTCCTCCCCACCTCAGCCCTCCCCCCCCCCCCTTTTTCAGTGGCAAAATGGAAAAGAAAAAATAGCGGAAGGGGAGGGGAGGGGAGAAAAAAGGAGGGGGAAGGAAAACTGAAAAAACAAAATCCCAGAGAGTTCCAGTTAACACAAAATAGTTGGCAAAATAACACTATGTATATTATCTGGGCCCCAAACCAGCTTAATTTGACTGATGAGCCTAATTTTTATTTAGTGATATTATTTACAAAATTAAAGCGAGGTTTATGTATAATGTGGCACTTCCAGTTTCTGCAAATAAAAAGAAAAGAAGAACAGAAATTACAGTAACAACACACTAGCTACAGAACCAGTCGGCAAAAGAAATGTCTGAACTGAAAACTTTGAAAAAATGTTTAACCACGGCAAAGATATAACAAAACACTCAACTTCTTTAGCCATACAGGAAGATATGTTACAATATCTCCCCAACCAATCAGTAGTGCTGCAAGCCTCAGACCAGGAAACCCTTTAAAGTACAGTATATGTGAACATTGCAACTAAGACTTCTCACTTGCTGCTCTTTCTTTTCTTTCTTTTTTTTTTTTTTTTTGTTCTTTCTGGTTGTAGAATGGCAAGGCAGATGTGAAGTCCCTCATGGCGAAATTTAACACTGGTAACAACCCATCAGAGGACGTTCCGGGTAGCAATCAACCCTTCAAAATCCCAGGACAACCTTCATCTTCAGGACTACAGGCAAGGAAAGCTGCACTTGAGAAATTTAGCAACCCTCCTTCAGGTCCCAGTACCTTTCACAAGTCTGCATCTCCTAAACCGTCATTTGGAGTAAAACCTTCTATTGAAGATAAACCAGAAAGGGATCCAAAACCTCCCTATTTAAAGCATAACCCTGTGGCACACAAGTTCGGGTCTCCGGTTAATGCAGCTAACAGAGAAGCTGATGGAAAAGCTGGAGTCACTAAATATCTGGGTCCTAAAGCCACTGAACTGTCAAAAGAAGAACCCAAGCCTGTGTTTCCAAAACCTCCTGTAAACAAGTTCCTTAGCTCTACTGCCCAGGAGAATGACATAAAGCCGCCAGGACCTAAACCGAATTTTAATTCTGCAGCACAAGAGAGTGAGCCAAAACCAGCATTCCCCAAACTAGCTGGGGTTAAAGAAAAGTTCATTGCTGCGTCACAAGAAAATGACCCCAAGCCTCCTTTCTCTAAACCATCCCTTGGGCAAAAACCTTCTCTAAATCCTGATGTCTCCCACCATGAAGATATTTCCAACAGACATGCTTTTCTGACTAAGGGATCTTCAGGATCTCTAGGCCCCAGACCAAAACTACATTCATTTAAATTACCAAAGGAAACAGCAGAAAATAGCAGTAATGGAACCGATTCCCCAGGTGGTCATTTTCCTACTGTGACTCTGAAATCTATTGGTAATCGGAGCACCCCAGGACAGGTTCTAAAAAATGTTGAGGAAAAGACTGAAGATAATAGGTCAGGGATCGCCAAGAATATTTTCCTCAGTAAAATTAATCAGGAAGATTCTGGTCCAACTCCTTCTAAATTCCGCAAGCCAACGGCCAAGTTTGCTGCAGGAGGACCATCGGGCAGCTTCCACGAGAGAGAAGAGGGAGACAAGAATTCTGCAACTCCCAAGCGCAAAGCATTACCTCCATTATTTAAATTGGGCCAGCCTCCCCAAAAGCCCAGCAGACCCCCAACTGTGGACCTGGAAAGATTCCGAAAAAATAGTGCAAGAGACAGTGAGTCCTTTTTTATCTTATTTTATTTATTGATTTACTACTTAATTCATTCAGGGTGAAATTTCCCACGATATTCAGGGATAGTGTAAAGCCTGTGCATCATGCCAATCCAACTTAAGCCTTTCATTTGCAAGTGTTGTCCCCTGCCCAGGACAAAACCTACTGAAAGCAAGAGAAAAATAGTTGCAAAATAAAAAACATTTGATTCTTCCAACTATTACCCAGTGGAGAAGGGGCATCTTCTTTAATTGGTGTATTTGTTTCTGAAAATTGCTTAGATGTGGTTATAACTTGAATCAAATATTTCAAGTATTGCTTCTATGGGGCTTTTATTTTCTGTTTCTTTAAAATGAGGCGTTGATGTAAAATGTCCTTTTTCACAAAGCAATTTCCTGGTGGAGATCGGTAGCTAAATAGCTACATGTATTCGATACACTGTGGTTTGTCATTTTAAATGCCCAAAGGTTTGTGTGGTTACTTAAGGTCAATGTGAGAATCTGAGAGCGCCTTTTTAAAATGTATCTATAAAGATGGGCCTTAAGCAAAACCTCAGAATCCTCATTTAGAGTGTCCTCTAAATTTGGAACTGTTTGAAATTCAGATCCAGATCTGAATCCAGATTTCGCAAACAGCTTCTGGGCTAGATCATCTGCTAGTGTAAATCATTGTGTCACTACTGGCTTCAATGGAGCTATGCTGATTTACATCAGCTAAGGACCTGTCTCACTTTTTTATGAAGAAGCAAGAGCCTCTGAACTTTGTGGCAGTTGTAATACCGATCTGAATTTCGAGGCTTGTGATCACCTATATATAAATACTGAGACAGCTTTATACATAGGGCCTCTGCAAACGTGCCTGCAGCATTTGTGAGTACCTGCCTGTCACTGTCTGAAATACAGAGTTGTGTGCATGCAGTCATTGGCTTGTGCAAAATAAGTAATGTTGGCCCTGGTTGTGCAAGGAGCTCTGCATGGATAGACCCCTTCCCTCTCACTGGTGCAGTTTCAGCACCTGGGCAAGTGCATATAAGTTGCTCTTTTTCACATACAGTTGCTGGTTTTGCATACCGAAACAGGTGTGCCTGCCATTGCTGCAGATTGGATTTTCTGAGACTCTGGAAAATATGTCACCCACTAAGGCCAAACATTCAAAATATGAGTACCTAAAAGTTAGGCTCCCAAATCCATATTAGATTCCCTAAGCAGAAGTTGTCAGATTTTCAAACATGTTGAACACCCTTAGTTTCCACGGAAGTCACTCACGTTTGAAACTGTTGGTTTAAGGTATCTTTCTATATAGTGACTATAAGCACTTTCTCTGAACTAATCCAGTGCATCTCAGTGTTGTCAATTCTCACAATTTATTGCAAACCTTGCAATAATTGGTGTTTCTATTTAAACCAGAGCTCCTGGAGTCAAGTGATTAGGGAGAATCTCAGCTTTCATTTTAAAAAAAGAAAGTTTCCCTCCCTCCTGGTTGAAGAGAGAAGCTGCAAAACTTGACCCAAGTAGCCTCTGAGGGCTTAGGAAGATAAATAAAAAAACACCAAAATTATTATCATTTTTTTAATATGACATTTTAATTCAATCTCATTGATCTTTCTGGGCTTGTCTTACGATTTTTGAATGCTTGTTGTTAGTAATACTGGCACAGTGAGCTTTTGGGTTGCGTCACACAGATTAATAATTACCATAATACTTTGAATTTCTCCAGCATTCTTTGGCTGAAAACCTCAACTCATTTCACAAAAGGTAAAGGTCTGTGTGAGGTGGTTAAGCCACTTTTTTGTAAATCCCTTTTAAACTAATGATTTGCACTGGTGCAGCTACATCAATGTAATTATGCTGGTGCAAAAAGGCCTCTTGTAGACACTGTCTACAAGCCCCATTGCCTTTGTTACTTTCATATTTAGAACACTGCAGAGCATGCTTGTTTTGCTATTAGTTTTTATGTACTGCTGGATGGACATAAACAAAATGTTATGCCCAGATGAAGATTCTATAGAGAAAAGAGTTCAGAGTGGTGAGGTGAGTCACACTGATGATAAAAGCCATGTTATGAACACGGAGTATGGGTGCAACATTATATCCAGCTATTAATTCCTTCAGTACTGAGTTAGTGACTGAAGCTTGGCTAATTAAAGTGCACAGTCTTATCAGTAGCTACATTCTGGTTTTCCTGTGTAACTGTATTTTTTAAGTGTTTTCATTAATTCATTGAATGGGCTAAATGTTCATCTGTGTGACAGTGTAGCGAACACATTTTAAGTTAGTGACACTATAAACTGTGAAACGCACTCACAGAGATAAATCAAAAACAACAGCAGAATTGCTAACCAGTGTTAACAAAAAAATTAGGAATCAGGCCACAAAAAGATCAAGGGATTTAAAAAAAATAATAATAAATATGAGGTTCATCATATTTGTCTCTGTTTTCTGCGCTGTTAGGGTGCTCTCAGGTCATGTTTTCAAGCTTTCCTCTGCAATCACAGGGGCTAGAAATCTAATATTTAACAAATAATTTGAGCTTTGATCCTGCACTTGGCTCCACGTGGCTGCAAATGTTCAGCCATTCACAGCAGCTTGCATGATCAGGGACTTCATTTGTAGACTCTTTGGTGAAGAGCCCATGTGATTGTACTAGTGCTGTCAAGTGCCTCAAATATGCTGTAATAATAACAGTAATAAAACTATGTCAAAGCAAAATTATTGGCTTCCAATAGGTACCACTAATATCCTTGTAGGTTGCTCAACATACCTTGTACTTGAGGATGGATGGGTGAGTTCTTAGGTAGCTTAAATTAAAATAACTCCTGGAAAAATTAGTTTTCAAGTAAACAGATTCATGTCTGTTGGACTGCTTGGGATAGTAGCTTTGCAACAGTGTCATCATTTTTACTTTCTGCATCCCATTGGCACCTTTTTGCTCTGGGGTTTACTTCTGTGATTATGGGTGCTGAGTAAACAGAGAACAAGCAAACTTGCTGGCAAACCATTGTGGTATTATCCACTAATGCCATTCCCACTTAAAGTGAAATACAGTGCAGTCTATTATCAGTTCAGTCCTAAATCATAGGCACTCTATTGGCTTTCCATATTCAGATGATAATAATAATAACAATAATTATTAGTGAGTGTCCAAAAGTATTCAAGGATTTCACAAAAACAAGTAAAAATACGGTCCTTTCCCCCAAATAATTCACAGCCTAAGTCTTCAACCCTGCAACTGATTTCACAGAGGAAGTCCTGCACCTGTGGCTTCATGTGGGTAGAGATGTCCACCCACGTGAAATCAGTTGCAGGATAAGATCCTAAATACCTCAAAGACCTTCCTTTTCTCTACGCTGTGAATGAAGAGCATTTGTGCTTTTGAACGTTAGTTGCAGAACTGAAAGGCAATGGGTATGAATCAGTTGGGAGGGAGGGCATTTTAGGGCAAATTACTTCACAGAGATGATGTTTTCTGAAGCAAATTACCTGAGAAGAAAAGAGGGATAAAGGGAATGTTACAAAAGTTGGTGTAATCACTGTATTTAACTGCAGGTGGGAATCAATAATGAACAAGCAGCAATAATCATAATCATGAATATTTTTGTTATAGGCCCAGTCAATATTGAGACAGTCCCTGCCCTGAAGAACTTACGGTCTAAGGGTATGTCTACACATCAACTGGGAGGTGAGATTCCCAGCTCGGGTCGACAGACGTGTTATCTCTGCTTGAGCTAACATAATGAAAATAGCAGTGTGGCTGTGGCAGCTCAGGCTAGTCGCCCAAGAACAGTCCCCCCTGACTCCCTGGGTGCACAGTCAGAGGGCTAGCACATGCTGTCACCACCCATGCTGTCATGGCACACTGTTTTTTTTAACATGCTAGCTTTAGCAGTGCTAGCATGTGTACATCTACCCAAGCTCGGAATTACACCCGTCAGCTACTGTGTGGACAAACCCTAAATGGATACGACAGACAAAGAGTGGAAAGGGCAGGGGAGGAAGGCACAGAGAGGTGAAGTCCTTTGCCCAAATCACAGATTGGCAGATTAAATAATTAACAATCAAATAAGATAATCAAATAATATGACAATCTTAACTGTCTGCGCAGTACATTGGAGCAAAGGGAATGCAGCTCTGATTGATGTGCAAGACAAAACAGTGACTTGCAAAGTTGTAAGGGTTTTTTTTTCATTTTAGTGAATTTAAAATAGGTCACTATTAAAATAGCAACTTTGTTTAAAAAAATAGAACATACTAGAGTTGGTCAAACGTCTTAAAAGCTGATTTGTGAATATTTTTATACATAGAAGCACCAAGTTAGGTGCCCTGTTCTTCTTCAGGTGATTCATTATTTGTGTGAGTATTCAGATAATGATCAGGTAATTATGAAAATGTGAATCAATTTCATAAACTGAATTCAATGGAACTATGCAATGGTATAAACCTATTCATGTGCATGTATGTTTGCAGGATCAGGACCTAAGGGATTACTGCAGGGAGGGTTTGTTTGCTTGGCTGGTAGGTTTTTGTTTTTGTTACCTCACCGCTAGAATGGGAAAAGATATATATATATATATATATATATATATATATATATATATACCAGCATAGGTATAACAAAAAATATATGGTAAGAAAAAGAAGTTTAACTTGAGACAGAAATATCAGTTTCTAAAACAATTCAAGCTCAAAAAAACAAAAACAAAACCCATGCATTGTACCAGAGACTAAGCTGCCCCATAGTTTTGTTTTTAGTATCTAATGGAAGAGACCACATCTGTCATGCAACATGCCACAAAGTCTTGGCTGAAAGAGTTCTCAGACCAACAGTGCTGTAGCAACAAGTGTTACAGACTGCCTCAATCTTGGTTACCTTGTCATTTCAGATAGATAAAATATCCTGCCATATTCATGAAATATACATGACTGGCAGGGATTTGACCTAAGTGATCTGAAGGTCTTTTCCATCTTTAGATTCCATGATTTTATGTACATCATCATCATTATTTATTTATTTGTTTATTTATTATCCATAAATCTAAAGCGTGGAAGTGAAAATTAAGATTTGAGCTGAAATTTTTGCCTCACAGATGTACTAATAAATCTAATATTTGTCCACATGACTATGTATGTACTGCTGTTACTTCAATCAGTTGAGTTACTTTTGCGTTACAGTGGTTTAACTGAAAGAAGAATTTGTCCCTTCGTTATTATGTGTGACTCCTAGTGGAAAGCAAGTTGTGAGCTATGTTAGTGAATGAAAGAGCCCAAAGGCTTCTGCTTTCAAATGTGTATTGGACTATAACATTGTATATCTCTAAGGACCAGGAGAATCAGATTTTAAAGCTCCTGGCAAAAGATGACTCATTTCAAAGTCATGTTATAAGATTACCATGAAAACCATCATAATGTAAAGTGTGCGATGGGATACAGTGTATCTGGTGCAATGGAAAGCTGTAGTTCCTTAAGCAATTAGAATAGAAAGGGGTGTACTTTTTCTCACAGCTATGCCATCACTTAGTTACTTTCTGAGAAAATCAGTCCATATAAAGTTTTCAGTATTACTTGGAGTATTATATACAGTATATGTGTATTATATTATATACAGTATTATTGGAGGAGGAGATTGGTCATCTTGAGGTGCCTGAAATCAACAATTTATGATTGCCTGAGTTGGAATTTGGGTGAAGGGTCTCAAACTCATAACTTTTTAGTTCCAAACCTCTCTAACCATGATTATATTGCCACATAAAAGCACAACAACATTAATGTACCTGGTGCTTAAAATGGAAATATTAAAGTGATGGGGCCTGTGTCTCGGGATAAATTTGGTGGAGAATGAAATCCTGGAAGTACTGGTTAGGGGCATCTCTGATATCTGAACTATCGTGGTCACACAAGTACATTTAGATTCATTCAAGATAGAGCCAGATTCACAGCTGATGTAAATTGTTGTTAGCTCTGTTGAATTCAGTGGAGCTACACTAACTTACACCATCTGAGGATCTGGTCCCAAATTGGTGATTGACAGCACCGGATCAATATAATGTCTGTTTCAAGGTTTGTTAGAGATAGTGTTGACTTCTTCCACAATTGCAGCGCAAGTGCTCCGGGCAACTTTCATAAGCCAAATATTTGTGTTGCGGACCAACTAAACTACTACTTTCTTCAAATCTTTTCTGCTTTCTGCTTCATTCCAGAGTAGGAACTCAATTCACGGTGATGATAGATCACATAGTTAAGAGAGCAGCCATATGCTTTCAGTCTGAGAGATTTTTTTTATTTTAGATTAAGGAAGAAAGTCTCCATGAGAGAGGACAGAGTGTGTCTTTGCTTAATATTACTGATGAAATCCTGGCCCCCTGAAGTAAACAGGAGGCTTGCTGTGGACTTCGTGGGTCACCGGATTTTACCCTGTGTATCCGCTCTGTCTGACTGCTGCCTTTTCAATCAAGGAGATTGCCTAGATGTTTAAAGATTCATGGACAGCCAGCTCTTCCACTTGTGTAAGCTGGCAAAACTCCACTGAAATCAGGAGTTGACTCCAATTTATACCAGCTAAGGATCTGTCCTGCAGTGCTTAGTAAGCAAAATCATTACAGATTTGAGATAAAAACACCCAATTAGACAGGGCGATTAGGAAGACAGACAGGAGATTGATATATTTTTAAAACGACTTAACTGCACAGAAAGAATATCTACTGGAAGAAAGGAAATTCCAGTATTTCCCATCAGAAGGTTGTGTAAGTTACTGTATGCCACTGTTGTAAATATTTAAGAGGAAGCAAAAATACCACAAAGATTGCTACAATGCAAAAATGTAGCAATTCTGTATTTATACACATGCACTCTACCAATTACGTCCTTTGCTATGTGCTCTGCAATATTTGGGGGGGGGGGGAATGTTTTTTTAAGATGAGAGAGAAAAATTATCCATAAAAATATACTGAAGGGGAGTCCTCAACTGGTGTGAATTGTAACTCCATCAACTGGCAATTCACACCAGCTGAGGATCTTCCCAGGAATATCTCCATACTCTTGTTCTTCCTTTACTATCAAATATAGGGACACCCTTCCCTTCCATACGAGTTGGTCGATGAGAAACAAAGCCCAAGATATGGGTTATAAAAATGAGTCCTAAATTATTACACTATTTTTGATATATGAGGTTACAATTTATGTGTAGGTTTTAGGGCTCAGTCCTGCAGTCCTGGTTACGGAAACTTACATTAAATCAATTTGAAATTTTCCTGAGTTAGGACTTCAGGATTAGACCCAATATAAATAGTGTAAATATAGCTGTCAGTGCTGTTCAGCAGAGCTGAACAAATATTATAAAATAAAAATACTACAAGGACCTATTTGAATTTTGAAATGAATTTACTTCACCTGCGTTTGTTTCAGTTGTGTTAGTGCCTCTTTGGTGTTTGTTTTCTATGAATGTTATAGCAAATTAAAGTTAAGCCCATGCTTAAGTATTTTGCTGAGTAGGGGTGGACTTGTATGATGGAGTTTAGCGTGAGTTTTGCTGAATCAGCCCATATGTATACTAACAAATGGAGCCTGTGCTGGCTTTGAGTAGATCAGCACAGATGGTGGGATTGGATTACATTTACATTAGGGACAGTATTGAAAATACTAGTCAGAAAGGGGAAATAATGAAATTATAAGAACCATATGATTTAATTCTGAAAGGTCAGTAAGGATTCACAAAAGGGAGATAAGAGGACACTCTATTAGAGAGAAAACTACAATAAAACCAAGGGCTTATCAAAAGGCATGTTTTTTCTTTCAGTTTTAAAACTGTACTTATTATTTCCTGGAATCTTTTGACCTGGGCCCATGGGAAATAACGCTCCTCCCACAGCTACCCAAGTTATGTTCAAAATCTAAATCTGCCACCAGTGTCCTAAACTACTGCATTATTGGTGCCCTTCCACAAGAAAATAATATGAACGCCATTAATATTAACACAATTTTAAGCCAGTTGATAGAGCGTGAGAAAAATTGCGCGTGCTCAGTTTTTAAACTCTAAGTACATCTTTTTCTGAAAATCTATTTTGTAACCAGTTAAAGCAATAGCCTGTGATGTGAAACCCAAAATCTCACATCAGACCCTATGCCTATGACAGCAATATTTCTTCTTCTTTCTCCAGCAATGGAAAAATACCACAGACGCAAAGCAAGGACTTTGGTTATTAGTACAATTATACCAATATGTGTACTGTACTGTAATGACCTAATTTTCAGCTGGCTTCAAACACGCCTCTAATTCTGTGTTCACAAATGTTGGGCCTGCACTCTTTGTGCATACAAACGCACACAAAATTGTGAAAATTTAGCATACAGTGGCTATTATCTCAAGCCCCAAAGGAGTGCACAACCCCAATATAGAGCCAGTAGGTAGAAGATATTCAACTTATTCATATAGACAACGCATAAATGTTTTCACTGTAATGAATAAAACTTTTTCTTACTGTTTATTATATTAAATAAGACATTTTGGCCCCAATTGAAGTTAATGTGACTGCACTTAAAGTTTGACATTTGCTGAAGCACCTTGAAGAACTGGGGGCTATATTTCTATAGACTTTATACTTTTAAAATAGTGTTTAATAAACAATCCAATTTATTGCATACATAAAAACCTACACAAGATGTACAAAATGTATATATGAAATTACTATATAACACTAGGGACAGCATGTTCATATTTTGATGCCTAAAGTTAGGAGAATTCCTGTGTATGACACAGCCGTACACCACCTGAGAAATTATTGCTACTTAGGAAGCATCATTACAGAAAATGGAAGATCCGACACCAAAGTCAGCAGCAGAACAGCAGGAGCAACGAGACATTCTGGAAGAATAAACATCCGATGAGAGGAGACATAAGCCTGAAAACTAAATTCTGACTTTGAAAAACTTACATTTGGCCTGTGTTAAATTACAGCTGTGAAAAACGAACATTCAAACAATGCATAATAAAGAAATTACAATCCTTCAAAATATTAAAAAGTATTGGAGATGACTGCAACTCAGCAAATGCTAGTCCTAGATCTTATGCAAGGCACATTTTAAGGGGTTCAATTGGCAATCAAGCATATTTACAGGCACTGAAAGGAAAAGTTGATGGCTGAAGAACATGAGGCCAAAAAAAGATCTTATCTGGGCATCGGGTTGATGAAAAGGGCTATTCCTCTGAAAACAGCTGAGCAGTGGATCATACGGAATGGGCTGCCTAGGTTGCAAATCTCCAGTATTGGAGATACCACATAAAAAGAAGAAAGTTAGGTACCTAAGTAAGTGATTTTTTTAGAGCTGCTGAGCACTTGCAGCCCCTTTTGGGTTCAGGTTAATTTTGAATTCTTTCTTGGCAACTTTTCCAATAAAAGAAAAATGTCCTTTCTACTTGAACATCCTCTGTTATGGCGTGGGTCTGATTCCTCCGCATCTATCTGGTTGTTCACCTATTTATCTCTCTATGTGCTTTTGTGGCCTGACTCACTGCATTTCCTGAGTATCCCTGATATTAACAATACAAATAATCACATCTCCTTTTCTTTTCTCTGTAGGAGAACCAGCTTGATTAGTTTATGGCTTTTGTTAATTTTGGTTGGGAGGTGGCTGTATCAGAGTGAATGAGTGGCTTTTGGAGTGTGCAGGTATCTGCGTGCATGTGTGAAGAACTTGTTGAAGAAAAACTAAATTGAATAAATTAGTTTTGCATTTAGTTCTAAAAGTAATAAAGTCCATGGTCATTCCTGTCTCTTGCAAGAGTTTGTTCCACAGCATATATCCATTTCCTGTGAAAGCTCTGTCTCCCACAGTCACAAGCCTCCCCAATGATTGATCAATCCATTGTTCCAGTGGAATAATCCTTAATCCAAATACAACAGGCAGTCATGCACAAGGGGGAGATGTGATCTTTCAGGTATTTCCAAGCAATCCCATGGAGGTCTTTAAATATCAGGACAGAGACCTTGCACTGGACTCAGAATTCACTGGGGAGCCAGTGCAAAGACTGGAACACTCAGATGATAGATTCACTGTGATCCATACTGCTGAATGGACAGATTACTTCATTTTGTAGAAACTGAAGCTTTTTCAGGATGTCTAGTTTCATTCTTAGACATGAAACTGTGACTAACCCTGGAGATTGTGAATGCATCAGCGTGGCCTGCTCGGTGTTAAATAAGTTGAAGTGCAAACCTCTGGCGAGTTGCAAATGTAAGTGAAAGTGTTTTGCTGTCATAACTATTTGGACATCCAATAGCATCAAGGAGTGAAAAAGGACCCAAAGGCTGCTGAGCAACTCAGCAATTTGAGAGCAGATATCGTTCATAGAGAAGGCAATTGCTTAACATATATCTCTTCCTACCAGCATTGTCTCAGTCTTGCCTGGGTTTAGTTTAGGCCTGCTTATCTTCCTGCTGGTCTGTTGTCAGCTAAGCAATGAGAAGCCAGGAAAGCAGGATGACAAAATGGTTTACATTTATAAAGCTGGGAGTGGACTGCGTACTGCTGGCACTTCAGCCTGTGTTGTCTCGCCAGCTCTCTCAGTGGCTTCATATAGATGTTGAATGATGTGGGGGAGAGGATCAGGTCGTGGGAGTGAGTTGGTGCGGTCTCTGGAGGTGGAGGAACAATTGCCCATGAGTACCCTCAGAGGAAGGAACTAAGCATTTCTGGGCATTTCTGTTCATCCCTGCAACAGGAGTATTGCTGATCAGTGGTATCAAATGCCACAGAGAGGTCCTGCAGGAAAGGTCTGGATGCACATCTCTTGTCTATGGTCATGAGGAGGTCTTCCGCCAGGGCAAGAAATGCTGACTTTGTGCCATTCTCTGTCCTGAAGCCTGACTCAGGGGGTCCGTTACACTGGCCACTCACAGATGGTGGCAGAGACTGTTTTTTGCAAACTGCTCAACTGTCAAATTCAGACAGTAGTTTGCAAGGTCTCTAGCGTCAAGCGACAGTTGCTTTAGTACTGGTTGTCCTACTGTATGTTTTAGGGTGGGCGATAGATTACCATTCTCTGTCTTTATTAGTAGGGGGCCCAGATGCTCTCGTGCCCTCCTGGAAGGGTCAGGTCAGAGTCGCAGGGGTAGCCCTGATTGCTGTCTATGTCTCCATGATTTCTTCTGAGAATCTCCAGATATTCAGTGTTACTATTATTATTTCTTATTTACACTGGGCCATACATGTGCCCACAGTTTGCCAGACAAATAATGCTCATTATTTTATTTGTATTGACTGTCCAGCTCAAGGGCATAAAATACAAAAACCCCAGCAAAAAATTACCACAGAAAAAGCAGTTCCAAATATAAATAAAAGCTCAGTGCATACATTCTTCTGGCATATTCTGGGGAATGTACATTTACATGGAAATAATAAACAGAAAATCAATTGGGGTAGTTTCTGTCCTCAGTTATGCAGGCCAGGCTCCCATGGGGGTTACCTTAAAAGGGCCTGATTTTCAAAATGTGCTGAGAACCCACACTCGGATAATCAGGACCCTTTAAGGTATTGCACGTCAGGCACCTAAAAATTTCAACATGAAAAATCACTAGTCACTTTTGAAATCCCTGGTCTTAATTACTAAATAAATGTAACAGCAGCCAAAATAAAATAAAATTAGAAAAGGTTCTATTCTACAATATTATTTTTGTAAGTTGAAAATTTGTGACTATTTCTAGTTTTTGACCAAACCTACATACTGTAAAGTGACACTTTTTGGAACAATGATGCACCTTGTGTGCTGCTCTTGAATGGAAAATATGCAAAGAAGCACCATTTGAATGCAAAGCTGTGTTTCGTGTGGGACTACTTGTCTGAGTGAAGCTTTGCATAGCTCACAAATGGATATAACCCTATAATTAATTTTTAATTAAAATACCTCTTGTCTTCTATAAACGGTTGTTACTATTACATGCCGTATAAAAAGATCTGAATGTTTTAAAAATTGAATGATGGGTGTTTCATCCAAAGCACTTCCAATTTGCTGATTTGGGAAACAGAGGAAACACCAAATTGTCATGTTTAGATGGATTTGTGCCCTTTCTAATAAATCTTCCCCCCCTCCACACACACACCTTTTCCTTTCCCTGCCCTTTCTGAACTGAATCAATGGTTTATTAATGATTTATTTTAAATTGTCAGCATCTTATTAGAATATACATATTCTATGTCTGAATAATTTTAATTAGGATTATTTTTGTTGGCAAAAATGATAGAAATAAACCATTATAGCATGAAAAGTAATTGGCTAATATTTGTAAATACTTCAATATCAGTTATTAAGGATTTCTTTCAAACAATCGGGAGTTTTGTCTGACAGTTTGGCATTAATTAAATCCCTGATACCTTCATAGAAGGGGCCAGATTTCTGCTCTCAGTTGCATCAGTGTAAATTTGAATCAACTTCACTGTCATCAGTGAGTGCTGCATATCTTTAACACTTCTTAATATCTAGCTGCTTATTTAGATGCCAAAGGGCTTGGTCCTGTAAACACACATTGAATAACTTTATTCACCAGAGTAGTCCCATTGAAGTCTGTAGGTTTACTTGGGTTAGTAAACTTACGCATGTGCTGAAGATGGTTGGGTTTTGTTTTTATTTTCTTAAGGATCTCAGGCTCTAATTATGGATTTAGGTGCTGAACTTAAGTTTGAGCACATTGCCCTTAAACACTCTGTGTCTCTGTTACCACAGTTCAAAAACAGGAATGGGGATTAATAAATGTTTGTACAGTGTTTTGAAAATTAAGGCATTAAGTGGGAGCCAAATATTTTAATAACTGTGCGTTAGATTGTGTCACCAATGTGAAGTTCTGCTTAAAAACTGAGGGCCTGATTCTCCAGTTTGCCATGTTTCTTTTCCGACCCTTACACAGCACAAAGTCAACTTAGAGCAGCTGGAGATTTGTATTGGAGAATTCCCTGAGATAGGGGCAATTTCTCTTGCTACAAAGCAGGCAGAGGCAGCTCCATCACCTAACTGGAGTAAGAGGCGGCGAGGTAGGGAGGAGTTGCATCAGGGGTTGTGCAGGGTGGGGAGGGATATGGGGGAGAACAGCGTGTCAAAGAAGAAGAGAGGGGTGGGATTGTGCTACACAGTTCTCAATGCAGGATCAAGGCCCTCACATGTAAAATTTCTGCACAGAATTTTTTTTTTGAAAAGTCATGAGCATGCAAAAACAGGTGGCCATAACTAAAACTTTTTGTAAACTTCACTTTAGTAGGCATTCCCAGTGTCTGCAATAATTAGCATCTTTGTGCCTCTATCACAGTAGCATAAATTATAGCAGTGTGATACTTATTAAAAAGATTCCAGTTTCAATAATGCTATGAACATAGTTGTTTATTTTGGGCAACTCTAAAATAAGATAAGTGGGAAACCTAGACTAATTGGTCTGTTGCTAAAGTAGCATGCAAGATAGGGAAGCTGAGCTGAGAACGGTTTTCTGCAAAACATAAATAAAGTAGGAAGTGGGTGCTCGGCTGTAACAAGCACTGTTGCAGCTTCTTTGTTTTACAGCCAGAGCTGCAAGCAAGCTCTTTTTAAAACCAATAAACCTCCCCAGGCTCTCAGACAGAAGTGGCTAAATGTGATTGCTTTTGCTTTTTCAAATGTTTCCTACTAAAACTGAAAAATCTCAAGAAATTTGCAAAATTTAATAAAAAATATTTTTAAAAATCTGTGAAAGTATGCACAATTTTAAGACAGCAAATATTTTGTAATGATGATTGAAATTCACAAAATTAGAATCAGTGAGATTGAATGTACTGTCTCTGCCAAAAAACCAAAAAACAGTGAAATGTGTTTCTCCATTGCTGAAAAAAGGAGGTGCATGAACACGGGAAATTCATACAACTACACTCATTTTCCAACCTGTATTTCTTTGCTACCTCATCAACAAGTTGGTGACATCCAGCTTCTGTGCATCTGTCTATCTTTTTCTCTTGTTCTCATAACCGTAGTCTCTAGCTCTCTCCATGTATTTCTGGATAATACACTTCTTGTGTGCGGATTTGAGGAAATGAAAGAGTTTGACTGTACAGCATTTGTGTCTCTGGAAGGATCAAAAGTGAGGCTGAAGAAACAGTGGATGGAGACATTTCACTGTGCACTAGGCATAGACGACTCATGCCTCCCCATACTGGGGGGGCACAATCTAAAGGGGAGGACACGTGACTGCCCCACGTGTCTCCTCTGCCCAGGGACTCCCACCCTGCCCTGTGCCCAGCCTAGGGATACCACGCTCTTCCCACTCCACGGTACCTGTGGAGAGCAGGGACTCTGTCTTTCTCTCCCTGAGCCTCCCTCCTGCACTTCAGCTGCTCTCCCTGACAACTGGACGGAGAGTGGGATGGAGCTACTTCTGCCTGAGAGAGCTGGCTGGGCGGCAGCGGCAATCCACTCCCTGCCCGGGTTTGGCTGCCAAGAACAGAGGCCCAGCGAGCCGGAGCCCGCCCTTCTGCCCCGCATGCTTGGCCTGTGTCCCCAGCAGCCAAGCCCAGGCAGGGTGTAGGTCGCTGCTGCCTCCGAGCCAGTCTCTCTCAGGCAGAAGCAGTAGAACATGCTGATGGGGAGGGGCAGGGAGAGGAGGACAGAGCCCTTCTTCCTCCCCTCCCCCGTCAGGCAAATCTAGGGAGGGGACATTTGACCCTGCAACCCCCCCTACGTGTTGCCTCTGCAGTAAATCTGTTTGAAAATGTTTCCTCTTCTTAAAAAAAAAATGTAATTTCAAAATACAAAACCTTTTGACCAGCAGTATAAATGGTTGGGGGGGGGGGGGGGGAAGGAAAATGTTTTTTGAGAACATGTCATAAAAATTGTCCCCACCTTCTCAAATTTTGAAATCAACCAGTTCTGCTGTGAGTTGGTTGGTCCCTGATGGGAGGTGCTGATCATCTTCATCTGTTCTTTACAGCAGTGAAAGTAGAAAGCATTCAGTACTGATCAGGAGTGTTCCACATCTCACAGGATCAGGCCTAGTGAGGAAGGTCAAGTGAATGTTTGATCGGGGTGTCCATGGGGGTCTCCATTGTGGTGTGTGCAAAATGAAGGAACACTTTTTCTAGAACTGTAGAGAGGACAGAAAGATGTTGGAAATTAGGATGAGATTAGTGCAACTAATGAGGAGGCTTCTGAAATCAGTAAAGTAGGGATAAAATGCTGGACTTGATTGTTAGAGAGACAAGGTGGTGAGGCAATATCTTTCATTGGACCAACTTCTATTGCTGAGAAAGACAAGCTGTCAAGCTACACAAAGCTCTTCTTCAGATCTGGGAAAGGTACTAAGAGCTTCACAGCTAACTACAAGATAGAACTGATAGTTTAGCATAAGTAGTTAGGTTTCAGAGTAGCAGCCGTGTTAGTCTGTATCGTCAAAAAGAACAGGAGTACTTGTGGCACCTTAGAGGCTAACAAATTTATTTGAGCATAAGTGTTCCTGGGCTACAGCCCACTTCATCAGATGCATAGAATGGAACATATAGTAAGAAATATATATACATACAGAGAACATGAAAAGGTGGAAGTAGCCATACCAACTGTAAGAGGTTAATTAATTAAGATGAGGTATTATCAGCAGGAGAAAAAAAACGTTTGTAGTGATAATCAAGATGGCCCATTTTAGACAGTTGACAAGAAGGTGTAAGGATACTTAACATGGGGAAATAGATTCAATAAGTGTAATGAGTAGTTAGTACATAATAGGGAGGACCATTCAAGGTGAAGTGGCCCATTAACACCCCTGTAGGCATAAGACAAAAAAGGGAGTTAGTGGGTTACAGATTGTTGTAATAATCCATATATCCAGTGTCTTTATTAAGACCATGATTTTTCATGTCTAGCAAAGTTATGAATTTAAGCTCCCAGGCTCATCTTTTCAAAGTGTTGTACAGGTTTCCTTTGAGGATGAGGACTGATAGGTGAGATATAGAGTGATCGCTCTGTGAAAAGTGTTCTCCCACAGGTGACATGGTGTCTGTCTTTTATAATTTTCCTGTGTGAGTTCATTTGAGAGTATAATGATTGGTTTCACCCACACAGTTGTTATTAGGGCATTTAGTGCACTGGATAAGGTACACGACATGGCGTGATAGGCACGTGTAGAACCCCTGGATCTTGAAAGGTGTGTTGGGTGGGAGTTGTTGATCATTGTAGCAGTGGAAATATGTCTTCAGATTTTGCCTTTGTTCTGGCAGGGTCTGGTGCCGCTTTGGTGTTTCCTGGTCGGGAGGGAGCTTGCTTCTGTTGATGAGCTTGAAAGCTTGTCTCTCTCACCAACAGAAGTTGGTCCAATAATAGATATTACCTCACCCACCTTGTCACTCTAATATCCTGGGACCGAGACAGCTACAACAACACTGCATAGAACTTGATTGTGTCATTTAGGCTGTGACACTTCTCCTACATCACTGTGTGGGGTGCAGGAAACTATCACTCGGTATGGCAGGCCAGCTGCAGTGGCTGGTGTATAATGGGCTGACCCATGGTCCTGTTTCCTCTCTGCCCTTAGAGGTGCCCTGGATCATCTGTGGAGGAACAGGGATAGAACATCCCCTACAGTCCCCAGAGTGCACAGTAGTAAGGTGTCATACATATGTGGGTAAAAGACTAGTTTTTATTTACTAGTCCCCATCACCTGATATGGATCAGGGGTTACAGAAGGTTAATGACCACTGACTGCAGTGGCTATTGTTACACAGGGGGCTGCAGTTCTGCTTGGCCTCTCTGTGCAAGCACTCCCTATGTAAACATGGAATAAGGGCTAGGCACAATCTACCCCATGGAAGATACAGTACTCCTGGGGGCATCCTGTACCAAAAAATTATAATTCTACACACAATATTTTAAAATTCTGCAAAATTTTGCAAATTTTATTTGTCAAAATAACACTACATAATCACACCACTTTCAATTATTTTGGTAATGTATTTTAAAATACCTGTCAGCAAGTATGTCTGTAACAATACAGACACACACAAAAATTCCCTGAGGAGTAGAGAGTTAAAGAAACCCCTATGACAACCCAGTTCCTGTTTTTCTGCCCCTTTTCCCACCCCAGAGTCCAGCTGGAGAGCCAGACACCCACAACCCCTACCCCCCCCCCCCCCAGAGCCCAGCCACAGGGCCCCCCCCAGCCATTACACCTGAACTCCTCCTCCACAGAGCCCAGCCACACCCCCACCAGGCCAGATACCCGCTCCTCTCCCCCCACAGAGCCCAGCCGTGGCCCTCAGCCCAGACACCCTCCCCTCTCCCCCCTCCAGAGCCCAAGGAACCAGAGGGAGAAACAGCCTGATGCTCAGTCCCAGGCTTGCATGGAGTTTCCTGTGCACTGCTGCCTCCTTCCCCCAGGGCATGCTGGGAACTGCAGCTGTCAGGAACCCTCTAGCGTCCTCTCCCTCCCCCCAGCAGAGACTTCTAGGTGCGAGCTGGGCTCTGCCAGATCCAGTGGCCCCTATTGGCAGCTAGCAGCACTGCAGCCCATTTCTGTGGGGAAAAGGAAATTCTGCGCACACAACATTAATTTCTACAAAATTCTGCGCCGCACAGTGGGGCAGAATTCCCCCAGGAGGTGTCCTGTAACTAAAAGTGTTCAAACTGATGAGTTTTATGCAATTGTTGTGAAAAATAGCCAGTTTTTATGGAAAACAGTCTAGCAGGCTATGACTTTTTGAAACCACCTTCAGCCATGATTTATACCTCAAAAGCAGAGGTTCATAATGTAAACAAAAATTTTCTTTACTCTTATTTTACTGATCACTTTTTATTTCCCTCCTGATTCAGGAAAACAAAAGTCCTGAAGTCAACGGAACTTAAGCATAGGCTTAAATTTAAGCACATGCTTAAGTGCTCTCATGTATCAGATCCAGATTTCATTTTTATTTCAGTCTGATTCTGAAAGCATACTCACAATGCTTAATAAGAAGTCCCATTAAAGCAAATTCAACTATTTGCATAGGAAAGAACCATCAGTGTAAATGTGACAGAATTATAGGAACTCCTCACTTAAAGTTGACCCGGTTAACGTTGTTTCGATGTTAAGTCATTGATCAATTAGGGAACATGCTAATGAGTTATGAAATGCTCCCATCTAACATCTTTGGCAGCCACCTGTTTTGTCCACTGCTTGCAGGAAGAGCAGCCCATTGCAGCTAGCTGGTGGGTGGTTGGAACAATGGGTGGACCAGCAGCCCCCCATCAGCTCCCCTCTTTCCTAAGTTCCCTGTGCAACAGCTGTCCCTCCCCCCACTGCCATGTGCTGCTCCTGCCCTCTGCCTTGGAGCTGCTCCCAGAGACTCCTGCTTGATGTACGGGGGGGGGAGGGGGAAAGAGGGGGGCTAATGTAAGGATGTCTCCCCCCTCCCCCCTGCCCCTGCACCCCGCTTACCCCATCTTCCATAGAGAAGGGGGGACATCCGACAGACAGAGGGAGCATCTAGGCAGTAGCTCAGTCTCAGCAAGCTGATTTAATTAACAAGGCAATGTACTTAAGCCTGGGGTCAGCTACTTAAAGGGGAAATGCGCATTTTTTCTCTCACACACAGGGAGTGTGTCTCTGTCTGCCCTCCCTCCTTTCCTGCTGCCTTGTAGAGTGTTGTGAGAGTTAACCCTGGAGGGCTCAGTCAATTGCTAGTTCATTTAGCAATAAGGCATTCCCTGGGAAATATCCCACCCTCTGACTCGTCCACCTCAACCAAGCTTCACAATCATCATCACTGTGTACCAGTATTAAATTGTTTGTTTAAAACTTATACCGTGTGTGTGTGTGTGTGTGTGTATATATATATATATATATATATATATATATATAATATAGTCTTTTGTCCGGTGAAAAAAATTTCCCTGGAACCTAACCCCCCCATTTACATTAATTCTTATGGGGAAATTGGATTCGCTAACATCGTTTCGCTTAAAGTCGCATTTTTCAGGAACATAACTACAACGTTAAGTGAGGAGTTCCTGTAGGCCCTAGTAATTCAATTCATTATAAGAATTAGATAAGTTCGGGGAGGACTTGGCTATTATTGGCCATGCTCCAGGTGTCCCTAAACGTCCAAGTACCAGAAGCTGGGAATAGATAATAGGGGATGGATTCCTTGAAATTGATCTGTTCTGTTATTCCCTCTGAAGCATCTGGAACTGGCTACTTTCAAAAGCCAGGATACTGGGCTAGATGGACCACTGGTCTGACCTGGTATGGACATTCTTATGTATATAGGTTCTCATATTGCACTCATCATCATAGTATCTGAGTGCCTTCCAGTAGTGCATTAAGCAGTGTGACTGCACAGCTATCACATGTTGTTCTTTCATCCTCTCCCCAGAGGAGATCCATGTGCAGTGGAGGGTCTTGTTGTGGTAGATATTTTGTTTTGTGTTAATATGCATATTTCTATGTACTTATGTTAGAGAAGGCAAGGTCAAAGAAGTTCACCTTGCACTCAGAGCAGAGGGTGATGAGTTCCTAGAGGAATTCATTTTACAGTATCAGACCAGCCCCCGAGATTGTTCTCAGTCTCACACAGACATGCTCTACCCTTGCAATAGAAAGTTCCATTGTACCAAGGGAAGGGGTTAGTTGTCAACCAGGGTCTTCATCCCAGGGTTTTAGGTTGTCTTTTAAATATGCTGGGCCCAGGCCTTGGGGCACCTTGAAGATAAGGGCCACACCTAGAATTTGATTAAAAATTCTATAAGAAGCTAGTGTAGAGAGCAGAAGACAGATGTGATGTGCTCACAGTAGCCTGTGTTATTGAGGAGATGTGCTGCAGTGTTCTGTATCTCCTAAGTGCTGAAGGCTTCATTCCAGGTATATCACATTGCTGTAATCTAGCCAAGAGGTGACAAAGGCATGAATAACTGAGGGCAGGTCACCTTCTACCAGGTTGGGACAGAGCCTCCTAGCCAACTGGAGATGATAGAAAGCATTACTCATGGATGCTGCTATGTGAGAGCTCAGCGTCAATGAGAAATCAATGAGCACTCCTAAACTATGGATTGAAATGACCAATTGTGGGTGTGTATCTTCAATCAAAGGTGATGGCATCATGATGGCAAACTTTTCAAAGTATTGTCCTCTGCCCTCCAGCATCACCTCAGTCTTGCTTGGGTTCAGTTTCAGCCAGCTGTTCTTCATCCATGAGCTGATCTTATCCAAGCACAGGGCCATCTTGCTAGTAGTGGTATGGTCATCTGTGGTGAAGGATAAGTGGAGCTATTTCGCTTCTGCATAGTTCTGGCACCTGAGTCCATTTTGTATGACCAGTACACCTAATGGCTGAATGTTGAAAAGAGCTGGAGAGAGAATTGTTCCTTGTGGGACTCCACAAGTGAGGGGTCTAGTGGTGGAGGTATAATTTCACAAGTCTTGAGTTGGGACTCCTTTAGATGTGTCCAGAACTTCCTAATGAGTGAGTGTACTGACCTGTGGGAATGCAGCTGGGCTGTTGGTTGGTGGGTGCAGGTGGAGTGGATCCATGCTGTTTGAGGAGGCTTCCCAATGTGTGTGGTTTTTTTTGTGAAGTAGGATGATAATTTTTTGCAGCGCTTGGTATTTAGCTCTGATCTAGGTTGTAGGTACTCAGGATTGCTGAAGCAATTTACACCCTGGCCAGCTCCTTGGGGTGGTATTTGGCAGCTTCAATGGAGGCTAAAAGGAAGGTTCTCTTGACCTCTCACACAGCCTCAGCACAGGCTTTGAGGAATTTGTTAGTCATCCTGTCTGATTCAGCTTTCATTTTCTGCCATCAGTGCTCGGCCTTCCACCCTTTTGTCTGGATCTGGTGCAGGATGTCTGAAAGCCAAAGAGATCTGCAAAGGAGAGGAAGGAGTCATTTGGTATGCCAGTGGTTGAGGCTAGTGCACAATGATAATGATTCACCAGGTCTTTGAATGGTGTTGATTTACATGTGCAACCACAATGATATTTCATTATTGCTTCTCTTTCTGTTTTACCTGAGCATTCCCAGCTGACTCCCAATTCCATCACTAATATAGCTCCTTTCCATGCTGTGTATTAAACTTTCCATGCGGTGTATTAAGACTTGCAGAAACAGACAAATATGGAACTTAGGTTAATTCAAAACAGCCAATTAAAACAGAAAAGAAGCAGTATTGAAACATCATTATGGCTTAATCTGCAATCACTGTGGACCTGATTCTGCCAGCACTATTTCCACTGAGTGGTATTTTCCTACACAAATAGTCCCATTAATTTCAGTACTAGAATGGAAGTATTTTGCACCCACATTGGTTTCAGTTTGCACAAGTGTGGATGAGTACACAAGGTGCAAGACAGGAGATAATGAGGCCTACAGAAAACAAAGAAAAAGGAAACATTTTGAGTATAAATGTGATTACTTAGTGTACGTTAAGTGCCAACAGTGTCCTAGTACAAATCACGAAGAGCCAGATTTTACAGCTCTTACTCTATGCTGAGCACGTAGGTCCAATAGAAGTCAATAAACAACTGGTGGGAGTGGAATGTGATTGTGTAATTAAAGACTGCACAAGAGGGCAGAATTAAAGTTGCACAGGGTAAAATAATGAAAAAGCTGATATGGGATTCAATTAATAAAGAACTAAAGGATAAGGCTATAATTAATGCCAGTTAATGTGATTCTATTGAAAATAGGTCTTGTCAAACAAAACTGATTCATTCACTGATGAGATTACAAGTTTGGTTGACAAAGGTAATTGCATAGTTGTAATATACTTAGACTATTGTAAGGAGTTTGGTTTAATACTGCATGACATTCTGATTAAAAAACTAGCACTACACAATATCAATAAAGCACAGGGAGAAAATGTTGGGTACTGTAAAGCTCTCTAATGTAGCAGAGAAAAGCATAACAAGAACCAGTGACTGGAAGCTGGAGCCAGACAAATTCAGATTAGAAATTAATCAAAGTTTTTTAACTGTGAGGGTAATTAACCATTGGAACAAACTACCAAGGGAAGTGGTGAATTCTCCATCTCTTGATGTCTTCAGATCAAGACTGCTAGCATGTGTGAACTGGGATTATTCAGAGGTTTATAACTTGGCCAGATTTAGGTGGATTTTCACAGGGACAGCAAAGAATAGATCCCTAACACCAGAGCAACACACACACGCACACACCACTTCCAAATTAGAAGTCCCTGCTCCAATGAATGACAGTGGCAGAGCTTCTCAATGAAACAATTGTAAGATTTTCTTATCATGAACAAAACAATGTATTTTCCCTAATTTCATTCACAGATACAGATGAACCATTACTGCTAAAACCCTTTAAAAAATTCAGTGTGAGGCAGATGCCTAGCATGGGAAATTTCAACCCATGTTTAAAGTTTGGCAAAGTTATACGCAACTGAAAACAGGGTCTTAAAATGGAAAAAAAATAGCAGTGTTAATTTTGGGCTTCACTATCAGCATCACCTATTATATTAGAATTATTTAATGTTGGCTGGTGTGCTGATACTACAGCCTAGCATGCTGACCAGTATTGCCTAATTGTTTCCTTGTAATATCCCCACTGTTGTATGTGACGTTCCCCTCTGGTGGTATCTGGACTGGTGATCTGCTAGGTCACCCCAATCTTGACTCTGAGAACCAGCCTTGCCTTGCTCTGCTGTGAGAACCCCCACTCCTGGGCTCTTCACACACAGCCTCTAGCAAGTAAGCTACTCCTTGGATTGTGCATCCGAATGACAGTAGCCAATATCTTCAGTCCCACACACAACTCTAAGAACCTCCATCTTCCAGTGTCCAGTTATGCTCGCTGGACACTGCAAGCTTATGAGTTCATCAGTTTAACAAAGAAATTGATACGTATCAGGCTTGTTATCCCAAGGGGAGCCTCTGACACACTTCAAACCAAATGCACTGCTTCAGGTAGAATAAACAAACAGATTTGTTAACTATAAAGATAGATTTTAAGTTATTATAAGTCAAAACATAACAAGTCAGATTTGGTCAAATGAAATAAAAGCAAAACATATTCTAAGCTGATCTTAACACTTTCAATGCCCTTACAAACTTAGATGCTTCTCACCACAGGCTGGCTGGTTGCTCTTCAGCCAGGCTCTCCCCTTTGATCAGTGCTTCAGTTGCTTGGTGTGGTGTCTGTAGATGTAGGTGGAATTGAGAGAGAGCATGGCAAATGTCTCTCCCTTCTATCATGTTCTTTCTTCCCCCATGCTTTGCCCTCCCTCCCCTTCAGATTCAGGTGAGCATTACCTCATCACAGTTCCAAACTGACCAAAGGAAGGGTGGTGACACCCTTGAGAGTCTACAGATTCTTTTGTTGCTGCCTAGGCCAGTGTCCTTTGTTCCTGTGAGGTTGGGCTGGGTTTGTCCCATACATGCCCTGATGAGGTGTGAACTGCCTCTCTGTTCTTGGAGAGTTTTTGCCTGGGCTTGCTTTAAGCCATGAAAATACATTTTCAGCCTCATAACTATATATATGAAATTATAACCTATAACATTACTGTAACAATTACTATAACATCACTATAACAACCATGCTCAGTGCATCATGAGTCTTCCGAAGACACCCAACATGACAAAGTTTGCATTGGATACCACACAAGCATTTTATAGAGATGAACATGGGGGTATAGGGTGTTCCCCCAAGGTACAGAGAGTCACTCCTCCCCTCTTAGTTTATTGCAAGAGGCTTAGTCACTGACTAGCTCAAAGGCAGTTTGTGTCATAGTTCTCTTGGCATCCAGCCATTAAGGCCATGAGGCAGCGTGCCTCAGTTTCCTCATTCACACGCAGCAAATCAGGTTTTTTATGGTTTCTCCGCTGTGATAAGCCTTAAAGCTGTTTACAGGTATAATTCAAAAGTAGCATTATCATAAGGTTTAACATCTGTGTCATAATTCTTATCCCCAAAATTTAACATTAATTCACATTTTTTATCACAGATGGGTGTTTACAAGTATCTTTATGATACCATGCCCTCTGTTTAGATAGTGTAGTTTGAGGTTAGTTTGTTCATTACCCATGGTGTCCTTTGACTCTCTCCCATTTAATCAGTCACCGTCTTTTCTTTCCCTCCAGTCTTTCTCTTTGTGTGGGCTCTTAATTTAATCATGTTTTTGGAATTTTGGTGCCTCAAGGTCTGGCACAATAGGTGTTCAGGGGTATCCTGCACATTGGCTGGCCCTTTGGGGAGCGGTCTCCCAACCCCAGGACTGTACATATACAGAAAATCCAACTCCCCTTTTGGGGTTACCCTGTGTTTTCCCCCTCCTATGTGTGTTTACCTTTTGATCAGATTCTCCTTTTCCCAGCAGCTTTCCCATAACTGCTCTTTATGTCTCGCCAGTCTGGGGGAAAACACCCCCTTCTCTGTCAGTTGGGTCATTTGTATTCTGACAAACTACCACCTGGAAACTTCTTGGTCCCAACTCCTCTGTTATTGCAGGCATTGGAGCTGAATCTTGATTTAAAGAGACACAGTTACTTTCCAAAAACTTATCAGAAATAGCATCCTGAAAAATTGGGACCTGGATTGGGGTACCCTCCACCACCCCTTGCTCTGTCCCTGAGAAGTCAGCTGTGTGACTGCTCCCCTCCAGGAGGTCAGTTACACTGTTCCTTCTCAAAACTTGGGTCACAGGCTGAGTGCCTGGGTGCACAGATGCTGACCGAGCCATCCTCCTAGTGTCCTGGGCATCCTGCTCCAACTGACTGGAGAGGAGACATTCCTGTACCCCCACTATTCCTTCCCCAGTTTCCTCCTCTGGGCCCCCTCCTAAGACACATTTCTCTGTGCTCCCTGGGAACTCTGCCAGCTAACAACTGGGACAGTTTCTTTAATCACTGACAACACCTCTCCTGCCCCTGCTCCTGAGGGCATGTTGCCTTCTGCTGGAAAGGAGCTAGTCTCAGTCCCCTCCCCCCGTACATGGAAGCACATTGCTTCCCTGTGTTACAGAGTCACAGGAATCCTCACCCACCTTTCAGTGGTTTCTGAGATCCCCTGCCCCTTTTTGGGGGCTCTCCTCTGGGACACATTACTCTATGCTCCCTAGAGCCAGTTTTGACTCTGGTTCAGCTGCAACCTGCTGGCAGCTAACAACCTGAACAATTCTCTCCCTGGCAGGCATTACACCCCCATCCTTTCCTGATGTGGTGTTGCCTCCAGCTGCAGTGCAGGAATTGGTCTCAACCACCCTCCCACCTGGAAGCATGTTGTTTCTCCCTGCTGCAGAAGAATCAAGACGACTCTCTCCCATTCTCTCAGCAGTTCCTGAGACCTCACCCTTTCCCTCGGGGGTCCCAGCATAAAACTCCCTCCTGCTGCAGGCAAATACTTTAACCTGAGCTACACGGAAAAAAAACATTACCAAGGAGCAGGTTGAATAGGAGGTGTTCCATTACACCCACAGTCAAAACACTTTCCAAACCTTCCCAGACCACATGGATTTTAGCTAATGGTACAAGGAATCTGCTTTCACCCACCCCCATGATCTCTGCCATTTGGCCAGGCAACATACTGTCCTTTGGGACCACACTCTGTTTAACCAGAGAGATCTGAGCCCCTGTATCCCTCTGCCCCAAGTACTCCCTGCCATTAATTTGGACAGCCTTAAGATGCTCCATATTTGGTTCTGCAGAGGCTAACTTCACAGAACCAATATGATAGGTTTCAATTGCTTGGGGGGTTTCTGTGTTGAGGACAGCAGAACTAACATGAGCTATTGGTTGCCTGCTTCCTCCTAGCGCAGGGCATTTATTCCTCGGGTGATCAGTGGAATTACATTGATAGCACCTTTTGAGCTCTTCTGCTTTTACAGGAGATTTGGGATGAGGGTTAGAGGAATGTTTTTGGGTAAGAGAATGTTTAAGCTCCCAAACCCCTCCTTTCTTCCCAGGGCAAAATGAGATCCTCCCTTCCCACCAGTTTTAAACCGCTCTTTCTGTGGCCTCCCCTCAATAGATGCCTGATTCTGTTTGAAGGCATCAGCTAAAAAAGCCATCTCATCCACAACCTTTACATCTTTGTCCCATAGACATCGCTTTACATCAGCCTTACGTAAGCTTAGGAAATGCTCTTGAGCAATAAGATCCAACATTCCCTCAAAACTTGCCAACTCTTCATCCCCTCACCCATTTTCCCAACAAATCTTTCATTTTGTTTACATATTCCCCATTACTCATCCCAATATCCCTCTTAAGATTCCTAAGTTTAACTCAATATGTTTCAGAGGTAATCTGAAAACTTCGCAAAACAGTATCTTTAAATTTACAATTGTCTAAAGCAGGGGTCGGCAGCCTTTCAGAAGTGGTGTGCCGAGTCTTCATTTATTAACTCTAATTTAAGGTTTTGCGTACCGGTAATATATTTTAACATTTTTAGAACATCTCTTTCTATAAGTCTATAATATATAACTAAACTATTATTGTATGTAATGTAAATAAGGTTTTTGAAATGTTTAAGAAGCTTAATTTAAAATTAAATTAAAATGCAGAGTCCCCCCGGACTGGTGACCGGGACCTGGGCAGTGTGAGTGCCACAGAAAATCAGCTCGTGTGCCGCCTTTGGCACGCGTGCCATAGGTTGCCTACCCCTGGTCTAAAGCATCTTCAATAGGCATTCCATTGAATACATTTCAAGATTTACCAGTAAATTTCACAATCAGGGTAGGAACTCTCTTATCATCAGGGATTTCATATTTTACACACAGCCTTTCAAAGGTAGTCAGATATTCAGCAATATCATCCTCTTCACTGTATGCAGGACATAAGTGTTCCCATTTGTGGATTTTTGGAGTGATGGGAGTCATTGGGGGTTCTGGTTCTGCTTCTCTAGCAGGTCCAGCTGGTGTTTTTGCTCTCTCTCTTTCTTCCCGCTCTCTTACTCTCTCTTTCTTCTCTCTCTTTTTCTTTTTCTTCCATAGCCCTTCTGTGTGCGGCCTCCTCTTCTTTGAGCCTCATTTCTGCCTGCCACATTTGAAACTCTCGGTCCTTTTCCTTCTCTGCAGCTTCCAGTCTGGACAGCTCTAGTTTTGTAGCTGCCTCACTGGTAGTCATTTTTCTGTTTTCTTGTGCTTATTTCCCTCACCTGAAATAAACAAACAGAAAATAACAAAACTGTGACCTCCTCCTGACTGTTCTTAGCCACTGCACTTAAGACTCACTTAAAATAACAAATATCAGTGCTTAAAGTGTGAACTTCACTTGGAGTAACAAGCCGTACATACACTCTGCTTGCTGTGCCACTGTGACGTTCCCCTCTGGTGGTATCTGGACCAGTGATCTGGTAGGTCAACTCTGAGAACCCCCACTCCTGGGCTCTTCACACACAGCCTCTAGCAAGTAAGCTACTCCTTGGATTGTGCATCCGAATGACAGTAGCCAATATCTTCAGTCCCACACACAACACTAGGAACTTCCATCTTGTAGTGTCCAGTTATGCTCGCTGGACGCTGCAAGCTTATATGAGTTCATCAGTTTAACAAAGAAATTGATATGTACCAGGCTTGTTATCCCAAGGGAAGCGTCTGACACACTTCAAACCAAATGCACTGCTTCAGGTAGAATAAACAAACACATTCTAAGCTGATCTTAATACTTTCAATGCCCTTACAAACTTAGATGCTTCTCACCACAGGCTGGCTGGTTGCTCTTCAGCCAGGCTCTCCCCTTTGATCAGTGCTTCAGTTGCTTGGTGGTGGTGGTGTCTATAGCTGTAGGTGGAAGAGAGAGAGAGCATGGCAAATATCTCTCCCTTCTATCATGTCCTTTCTTCCCTCTTGGCATTGCCTCCCCACTTCAGGGTCAGGTGAGCATTACCTCATCACAGTTCCAAACTGACCAAAGGAAGGGTGGTGACACCCTCGAGAGTCTACAGATTCTTTTGTTGCTGCCTAGGCCAGTGTCCTTTGTTCCTGTGAGGTTGGGCTGGGTTTGTCCCATACATGCCCTGATGAGGTGTGAACTGCCCCTCTGCTTCTGGAGAGTTTTTGCCTGCGTTTGCTTTAAGCCATGAGGATACATTTTCAGCCTCATAACTATATATATGAAACTATAACCTATAACATTACTGTAAAAATTACTTTAACATCACTATAACAACCATTCTCAGTGCATCATGAGCCTTTGGAGGACACCCAACATGACAAAGTTTGCATTGGATACCACACAATCATTTTATAAAGATGAACATTGGGGTTTAGGATGTTCCCCCGAGGTACAGAGCATCACACTGTATCTATCTATTGTCTCTTATCTTACACTTAGATTGTAAATTGTTTGAAGCAGGGCCCATCTTTTTGTTCTGGTTTGTACAGTGCCTAGCACAATGGGTCCATGGTTGGGACTCCTAAATGCTGTGATAATACAAATAATATCTGTCTATATATGTATTATAAGGCACCATACACATCTACGATCTTTAAATAACATGTTAATTTCTGGGTATGTTTCCTATTAATATGTTATATTTAGAGTTTATCTAAACAAGCAATGTTTTGTCTTTGGATCATCTTGAGTTGTTAACTAGATAAATTGTGTTTGTTTTGTTGGTTTTAGGCTCTAACAAAGAAGTTGTTAAACAGATCTCCCACTCAGTGCTCTCCTCACCTCCACTTCCACCCTCCCATTCTGCTACACAGACACCACCTCCTCCTCCTCCTTCAGCTTCTCACCCATCAACACAAGCACCACCAGTTCCCAGCCTACCTCCCAGAAACATCAAACCCAGCTCTGATCCCTCGTAAGTGAACATGAAATCTGTTTTGCTTATATTTTGCTTTTACTTTCCAGTTCATGTCTATCATGGGAGACCAACATGCTCAGGCAGTGGCAGTTTAAGGCCAGCTCCCAGGTGCCTGGAGACCCAAGCTCTCACACCACATTGAGTCTGCTATTAAAGTGATGGAAAGTCTTTACATGGACTATAATGGAACTTGGATTGGGCCCTAGCTGATGAGACCTTCAGCTCAGCTGATTGCTGCCAGCCCCTGGAAATATACTATCAAATCCCTCCCTCCCACTCTGCAGGTGATGGTGGGAGAAAACTCTTCCATGTCCTGTATCACAAAAGTATAAGGGCAGGTGCTCTGTCCTCGCCCTTGTGTGTAGGGAGTAAGTAGTCCAGCCAGCAGCAACTGAGAACCTTACTCCAGCACTCTGGGTCAATGGCAGAGGAGGGAAGAGACAGAGAAGTCAATGGCCACCAGTCAGTGCATACCACGCAAAAGGGCTGGGGAGAGTCAGTGAGACTGCACACGTGAGAGAGGAACTTGGCTCGAAGTTTTAAATTTCGGAGCCTCTATTACCCATTGTGGTGCTATTTTCATGCTCTTCTCAAATTTGGCTTGCCAAGTTGGGACCTGCTGGCAACCAAAGGGTTAAAGGCATATGTTTCTAAAGTGAAAAGGAAAATGGAAGCAAGTTCAGTATTCAGAATAAGCAATTTTGCGGTAAACAACTTATTGCACACATAGAGCATCTATCAGACATAAGAGGTTTCTGTCTTACCACACAGCACACTGTATGTTGCTACTGATGATGTGAAAGCACACAGTCTAAAGACGCTGCTGTTCTTGAACTTGAGAAACATTTTCAGATAGAAAATTCTCGTGAGCCCAAACAAATATATTACTGAGTATGAACTACATTAAGTGCTCCATCTAGTGGCCAGAGAGCAGCTAAACCACAGCAGGTCCCACAGCCTCTATAAAAAGCATTCCTGTACGTTCTCCATCCTGTCTGCTTAAGATTCAAGCTTCTTCTCTTTGCCTGCAAGGACCTATATAACATGCAAATATATGTTGCTATGCTTATGCATCTGCAGAGATTATTAGTGTTCCAAACCCCCAAACAGCTTTCTGACTATTCTGTCTGTCTGTCGGTCTGCCAAATTACTGTGTTTATACCACACTTGTATATGAGTGCCTTTGGCTCATTTATTTTCTGTTTTTATGTTCAGAGTCGAGATGCCACCGTCTAAAAACCAGAGTCACACTTAATCCATTATGGGAATCTCAACTGTACTTAAACACAGATTTAAACTCTGTATTGTTTAGGGCTGAAAGTGAACAGATTATCCAGTCAATGTCCCAAATACTTGGCACGTGCAGCAGAACAAAGCTAAACGAAGGTGTAATTATAGGAACTATCTTCTCAGATTTCACATTTTCTTTTCATATTCACAGAAGTCCAGACAATGAACAAAGTTACGATGATGTTGAATTTGGTTCAGACGGTAAGAATACATTTTAACTAATAGCAACCATTTAAGAATTAAGTTGTATTTATAATATAAGTGACTGGCATAAATATTTATGGTGTTATTGAACTGCAAGTCATATTTTGGAGTGGTGTACATTCTATAACAGCATTAACCACTCCACAATCAACATGGCAGGCACTTTCTCTTAGAAAGTCTTGTTTTAGCACCTGCGTAACTTTGGCTTGGAAGATTTGCTGAGCCTAATAACTTTCAACGCTGATCTGGAATGAATACTCTTTTTTCAGAGTTAGTTGTTGTGTTCTCACGAAAATGCATTGCTTTTATACTGGATACAAGTAATTTGCTTGTTAGGTATGAGCGTCACTTTGCCATCTGCCCTGAGCAAGGGCCAGCACATAGTTGTATTGTACAGGAGTAGCCCAAGAAGCAGATTATGACTCTCTCTCCTGGTCTCCCCTAGGAAGAAAGTAAACTGTGCCAGGGCTATACCAGCCGCAGTGTACCTTACTCAATATTCTGGCCAGCACAGCATGTAGTGGGGTGGAGATGAAGCCTGCTACCCACTTGCACAACCTGGGAAAATCAGCAGCTCTGCCTAGCCTTCTTTTCCTACACTGCAGGACATAGTATAGCGAGCATGCACAGGAGAATACAGCCCTTATGCTTCCGTACTCCCTGCCATGGCGGTGGAGGGCTGGTGGTGCACTAGCCCTATGTGACCAGTGTACAATTTTTCGTTCTTATCTATTCACTTCCTTGCTTGTAAGTGGTTGGATTTTTGTAAACTGAAATGATAGGCAAGGACACTGTTGTCTCTGAGGAAGCTTTAAAGTGAACATTCTGGTTTGGGGTGTATGTGATACAATGCACACTATGGCAGATGAAGAGAAAGTCCTTAAATCAGATACTGCTAGAAGTTTAGAAAGTACCACTGTAGGAAGCTTAGTTCATCCCAATTAGTTTCCATTCTTATCCTCATTAAAACAGATAAGATTCATTATAAATCTATATTTGGCACTAGTTAAGGTACAGCTGTGTATTTGTCCATATAGTTAGCACCAGCATGAGGCACTTTCTCTACAAAAGAAAATAATAGTCTGTTTATTTTTATTTTTGGTCATTCAGGTCATGGAAATACAGATGGGGTAAGTATTATCCTTTATAACACACTGAAAACATATTCTTTCCAATACATGACTGCATTAGAAAAGCCAGTTTGTTGCAGAATAGATCCAGTATATTGCTGATAAATTGGAGAACTGTAGAGGGCAACAATGAAAGTAGCCGAATCCAGAACAAAAGTGGGACTAATTATAAAGCTGGCCAGAAGCCAAAAAGTTCACAAAATCTTCCATTTCCACTTTCCACTGACATTTCAGTTTCACTGAAATTTTCCAGAAATATAGGCCTATTTCATCAAGGTACTCAATCACGTGCCTAATTTTAAGCACGTGAGTATCCCTGTTGATTTCAGTGGGACTACTCATGTGCTTAAAATTAGGCATGTAATTAAGTACCTCACTGAATCAGGGCCTCAGTGGCTTGCCCAAGGTTACACAATAAGTCTCTGGCAGAGTCAGGAACAGAACTCTAATCTGAGCCCTATTCCAATACCTTCAATAGATTTGCCCCCCTCAATGCATCATCTCCCATAATTAGTTTTTAACTCTGGTCCCTGTAGCTCCAGAACCGGAGTCTATGCCTATACAGGAAGCCGCATATTAACTTCTGAAGAGCCGCATGTGGCTCTGGAGCCACAGGTTGGCCACCCCTGAATTTAGTAATTTGGGCATGGAAAGATTAAATGCATTTTCAATTAATTATTTTTCTGCTTTAATGTATGTCTGTTTGTATCTAGCTATAAAATTGAACTCCAGTGTATTTGGGCCATTGGAGACTGAATCATGATTAATTTTTCGTATAGGGTCAAGAGAGTGATGGTGAGACGTATGAAGATATCAATGACATCAGGTATCAAATCTAACTTATACAGCTATAATCCGTTGTGTCTTTGTTACTGAATGAAGAAACAGATCACTACGAAATATGCTAGGAAATATACTTCATCTGGCCCAGAAGCTTGACTGCACTGCAATCTTGGGCTCCATCCACCTTAATCATCTTCCCTAAAGAAAGCATATCAGTTTACATATTACATATTAGTTCCCTCCTAGAACTAGATGTAGCATGCGGGTAGAGATGCTTCCTCAAATGAAGTCCTGTGACTATTTTGAATTGGGTAGTAAGAGTGTGCTCTTCAGCTCTTTGGAACATGGCTGAGCTGCTGCACAGAGTTACTGCCTGAAATGGGAACAAAATATAACACCACCACCCCAATGCTAGTTGAATTATTGTATTAATGTTGTTGTTATCAAAGTGAATTTTAATAGAGCTCATGAAACTGTTGGATTGACATCTCCACGGATCTGAAACCCACTGTGTGTCCACAGAGCAGGGACAGTACAGACAGCAGAAATGCAAGCTTCCCTCCCACTGAACTGCTGCAGTGCCCCTCATCAGAAGGGACCAGCAGCCTACCTCACAACTTCCTAAGGCCCACATGTGGGAAGCAACCTGTGACAGAGACCCAAAATGAGGGACACACAAAAATATCTCATGCAGGAAAGCTAAAGCACTGTGGAAGGCTTGTCTTTTGGGTAGTTTTATGATTCTTTATTTCTAAGGCAAAATGATTTTCAACAATAAAAGTGAAGGGGACACAAAGTATGCATGGAACATAGGTGATGTTGAGACTGAAATGAGTGATGGCTCTCAAAATGAGGTGCATTTGAGTTGTACGCAGGGTAATGCAGTAGTTCAACCTCTGGGCCCATTCAAGTCAGTTCAACAGAAGCACACAAAAAACGGGGGCTACATTATACCTGTGAGACTCATTGCTGTGCAGTGGGGAAGAACATCATTAGGGACAATGGTGCTGGGAAGTAACAAATCTTGCTACACATTCCAACGCTATAGCCAGTCCTCTCTATTCCACCCCAGGGCTCACCTGCTGGTGCTGTCCAGCATGCAGGAACAGGGCCATGCCTCTCAGACATGTCCTACACTAAGAACATAAGAACATAAGAAAGGCCATACCGGGTCAGACCAAAGGTCCATCTAGCCCAGTATCCTGTCTACCAACAGTGGCCAATGCCAGGTGCCCCAGAGGGAGTGAACCTAACAGGCAATGATCAAGTGATCTCTCTCCTGCCATCCTTCTCCATCCTCTGACAGACAGAGGCTAGGGACACCATTCCTTACCTGTCCTGGCTAATAGCCATTAATGGACTTAACCACCATGAATTTATCCAGTTCTCTTTTAAACTCTGTTATAGTCCTAGCCTTCACAACCTTCTCAGGTAAGGAGTTCCACAAGTTGACTGTGCTGCATGAAGAAGAACTTCCTTTTATTTGTTTTAAACCTGCTGCCTATTAATTTCATTTGATGACCCCTAGTTCTTGTATTATGGGAATAAGTAAATAACTTTTCCTTATCCACTTTCTCCACATCACTCATGATTTTATATACCTCTATCATATCCCCCCTTAGTCTCCTCTTTTCCAAGCTGAAGAGTCCTAGCCTCTTTAATCTCTCCTCATATGGGACCCGTTCCAAACCCTTAATCATTTTAGTTGCCCTTTTCTGAACCTTTTCTAGTGCCAGTATATCTTTTTTGAGATGAGGAGACCACATCTGTACGCAGTATTCGAGATGAGGGCGTACCATTGATTTATATAAGGGCGATAATATATTCTCAGTTTTATTCTCTATCCCCTTTTTAATGATTCCTAACATCCTGTTTGCTTTTTTGACCGCCTCTGCACACTGCGTGGACATTTTCAGAGAACTATCCACAATGACTCCAAGATCTTTTTCCTGACTTGTTGTAGCTAAATTAGCCCCCATCATATTGTATGTATAGTTGGGGTTATTTTTTCCAATGTGCTTTACTTTACATTTATCCACATTAAATTTCATTTGCCATTTTGTTGCCCAATCACTTAGTTTTGTGAGATCTTTTTGAAGTTCTTCACAGTCTGTTTTGGACTTAACTATCTTTGGCAGTTTAGTATCATCCGCAAACTTTGCCACCTCACTGTTTACCCCTTTCTCCAGATCATTTATGAATAAGTTGAATAGGATCGGTCCGAGGACTGACCCTTGGGAAACACCACTAGTTACCCCTCTCCATTCTGAGAATTTACCATTTATTCCTACCCTTTGTTCCCTGTCTTTTAACCAGTTCTCAACCCATGAAAGGACCTTCCCTTTTATCCCATGGCAGCTTAATTTACATAAGAGCCTTTGGTGAGGGACCACTCAAAGGCTTTCTGGAAATCTAAGTACACTATGTCCACTGGATCCCCCTTGTCCACATGTTTGTTGACCCCTTCAAAGAATTCTAATAGATTAGTAAGACACGATTTCCCTTTACAGAAACCATGTTGACTATTGCTCAACAGTTTATGTTTTTTTATGTGTCGGACACTTTTATTCTTAACTATTGTTTCGACTAATTTGCCCGGTACAGACGTTAGACTTACCGGTCTATAATTGCCGGGATCACCTCTAGAGCCCTTTTTAAATATTGGCGTTACATTAGCTAACTTTCAGTCATTGGGTACAGAAGCCGATTTAAAGGACAGGTTACAAACCTTAGTTAACAGTTCCGCAACTTCACATTTGAATTCTTTCAGAACTCTTGGGTGAATGCCATCTGGTCCCGGTGACTTGTTACTGTTAAGTTTATCAATTAATTCCAAAACCTCCTCTCGTGACACTTCAATCCGTGACAGTTCCTCAGATTTGTCACCTACAAAAGCCAGCTCAGGTTTGGGAATCTCTCAAACACTGCAATTAAAAAGCCATGGGTGGCCTGTGCCAGCTGATATGGGCTCCTGGAGCTCAGGCTAAGGGGCTGTTTAATTGTGGTGTAGACGTTCAGGTTCAGTTTCAGGCTCGGGCTGGAACCTGAGTTCTAGGACCCTGCGAGGTGGGAAAGTCCCAAAGCTTGGACTGCAGCCTGAACCTGAATGTCTACACTGCAATTAACCAGCCCCTTAGCCCAAACCCCATGGGCCAGCCACGGGTGTCTAATTACAGTGTAGACATACCTTCTGGGGCTACTGTCACTTTGGGCCTTTCCAGCATAGCCAGCTAAATTATGGTTGCATCCTGTGCACATGCCTTGTAGGGAAAGGGTCTCCAAATACCCTGTCCCATATGTAGCTCATCCATGCAGGACCAACCACCATAGGGTTCAGAAAGTGTTTTCATGCTCTTATTAGGAGAAGTCTCCTCCAAGCTGCTCTTGCTGATCTTGGAAGAGAAAGCTCTAGTGAGGGCCTACCCACTTCTGCCCACTCGCTTCTACATTCATCCCCTTACCTGTGAAATAATCTGTTTTCATTGTTCAGAGCCACATCAAAAGAACAAGAAAAGAAGAGAGAGAAGGAAGAAAAGAAAAGATTGGAACAAGAGAAGAAAGAACAAAGGGAAAAAGAAAAGAAAGAGCAAGAAATCAGAAAGAAGTTCAAAGTAAGGTCCCTTTCTAGCAGGCTACACAGAGAAGTGCATCAGGCATTATTTAGCCTTGTATGGTTTAAAACATACATTACAGTGCAAGGACATAATTTGGCTGCAAAGCTGCATGGTGATACCAGCTTGTTTGTTTGTCCCCTGGACTAAGCCTCAGGAAGGGCTCGATCCTCGATCCAGCTGGCACCGAAAGAACTTAAACACACACTTGAATTTAAGCATGTGAAATTTCCCATTGAAGTCACAAGTATTTCAGTGCTTACAGGGCCTGATTCTCATTTCCACAAAGTCTCCTATACGTCCATTGGTAGTGTAAAAGGGCCTTAACATATATATAACTGTACTTTACAGTTTACAGCCCCTTTACACTGCTAAGGTAGCATAGAGGGGCCTTAGTGAAAAGGAGAATTAGGTCCACAGTGTTCACATGCTTAAAGTTAAACACATGCTTTGCTTAACTGGGGCTGGAGCACCTTCCAGGATTGAACCTGTAAATGACCTTTGCATGGAGGAGCAACACTTGGGACAGAAGTATGAAATCTCCTAGCTCAATACAGAGGTTGGGAATGAGCCACTACTAAAGCCCATGGTGTGTATTAGTGAGCCCAGTTCATTGTGCCCCAAAGCCCTTTACACATAGTTTGTAACCAGCGGACCCATGCAGACTGCAAACCCACTAGTCATTCTCCACCATCCTTGTTTCCTGCCCACAACCCCCTGCCATGTCCCTGCAGAGAAACCAAAGAAACCACAGTGATTCTTGTGTCTAGGGCATCCCACCACTGTGGAAAGGCTGAGAAGATGTGGCACTTTGGATAGTAAATAGTGGACACAATAGCAATGTATCTACGTGTGTGTTTTTCAGGGATCTGGCCCCAAATCCCTTTCTCACACCGAATCCTTGGCTGAAGTATATGCATTAACATGCTCAGAGTTTTTAGGCTATAGACCATCCTATCATGGAGGCTAAAATGTATTATTATCCATAAATGCAAACATGCAAACAAACACATTGGTGTGTTCATCTGAACAGATATCTTCTCTTTTGTTGCCCCTAATGCACAGAACACCCTTCCTGCGCTGCTCCACATGGCCACTACCCAATCCACAATCAAATCTGTCCTACACACCACTTCTTTCATGATTCCTGAATTCAAGAAACTGGCTGATTGTGGCCAGCTTCTGGATACTTGGGGCTCATCTGTATAGCATATCTTGAAAAAAAGATCATTATGTGCTGGTCAGCACTTACTCATATGAACAGTCCTACTGAAGTACATGGAACTGCTCCTGTGAGTAAATAAATGTTCACCTATGTGAACAAGGATTATATAATCTAGCCCTATGTTATTAATACATTGTATTACCAAGATGTGGCCAATTAGTACCTCAACTGCTTTAATTATATGCTGTACCCCTCCCCTCCACCCTTTGCTTTTTAGTTTGTCTTTAACGTGTAAGCTGTTCGGAGCAGGGCCTGTGCCTTTGTGTTTGTTCACAAAGTGCCTCGCTCATGTGGGTGGTACTGAAAACAAATTATTATGGTTTTGTATTTCGTTTGATTTTTCGTCAAAGCAATCAGCACATCCTCTGCATGTTTGTATGTGTGTGTGACTTCTCTTATTGCTTTTTCTGTGCAGTTATCCGGACCCATTCAAGTCCTTCATCAGGCACAAGCTTGCATGGACTACAAGGGAGGGAAGAATGAGCTGACTGTGAAACAGGGTGATAATATTGAAATCATCCGTATTACAGACAACCCTGAAGGAAAGTGGCTGGGCAGGACAACAAAAGGATATTGTACGTTCTGATTCTCCACTTTACCCCTGAATGTTTGCCCTGTCAAACACTGCCTGCCTGAGTACACACAGCATTACATGGGAGAGTAATATTAGCTAGGCTGGGTCCCCAGCCAACATGGGCAAGGACATATAACATAAACTGCCAAAGCTCATCCTGCTGTGCTTTTCTGACGTGGGGTACAGCTCGTACCGTAAACTTATGTACAATAGAGTGTCAAACGTAGAGGTTCTAGGATCAGTTAAGGACAATGGGCCAGATCCTCACTGGAGCGACACCAGTTTACACCCACTGAGGACGTGGCTCAGTGCGTCTGCCTTAGATCAGCGCTGGAGCTTGACTCTGCGGAAGTATTTTAAGAGCAGTCAAAAAAAGAGAGAGCTTAGATTAGATAAAATGTTGCATTCAAAAGACTAAAGGGCCCAAATTTCCCCTCATTTACAGTCACTGGAGTTACACAGATATAAGACTGGTGTAAGTAAGAGGAGTGTAAGTAAGAAGAGAAGTAGCCTTTAGAACTTCCTACCAGTCTCAAGAAAAAATGGGAACATTCCAACTTTTTATCTGAATATTGATTCCTAAAATCACAAGTTGTTTTTGAAATCTAAAATCTAATCTTTTCTTTTTCCCATCCCTACCCTTAGCCCCAGCCCCAGCCCCACACACACATATGCAGCTAGGGCCAGATCATCAGCTGGTGTAAATCAGTGAAATAAGTGGAACTATGCTCATTTACGCCAACTGAGGATCTGGTCTCTAATTTACAGAGACATGGGCATTAGGGTCTTGAGCCAGCAAAGCATTTAAACACAGGCTTAACTTCAAGGACATTAGTAGTCCCATTGACTTTTGTGGGACTACTCGCACGTTTAAATGCTTTGCTGGATCAGGGCATAAGTGCTTTATGAGAATGGGCATGCTAATTTATACTTGAAAAGAACCTCTCATTTTTAAAAATATGTTCTGTTTGGGAGGTTTTATACACACAGAAAAAAATCTCTGTAGGGGAGTTGTCACAAGCCAATTAGTTTCACTTATTTTGGCTTGTCATAAACTGATTTTATTTCAGCAAAAGCAGAAGTTGTACCAGCCTTCCCATGGGTGAAGGTTAAAGGTACGACTCAGCCTAGTTCATCAATGTTTCAACCTGAATCTTATCTGCCTACTTAAAAGCGTACAAACTGATAAGAGAGGGGAGGGCTTGAAAAGGGAATGAGAGTATCAAATGGTATAAAAACAGTATTTATAATTATTCACTTGAAATAAGCAACAATGACTTTGTTTGTGATTTACTTTCCAAGTTTCCATCATTCCCCCTCCCTCCAGTTATTTAATTTTCATGTGGAATTCAGATGTAGGTTAGAGGGAAAATGCATCAGAAATTTGGGCTGCTGCAGCAGGAGAGGAGGAAGGGTTTTCAGGGCTCATTCCTATGTGTTTTTCTCAGTTTTGAAAGAACATATTCATGCTTATTGTCAAATACAGTCGGTGTGGTCAGCATGCCTATCATTTTATCGCTTAGCAGATACAGTGTTTAAATCCATCTTATTATTATAGAAATTTGCCAGGGACATCTACACAGTAAAGTCAAGTGCAAGTGATAAAGGTGGAGGTTCCAATCCTCAGATGCTTTGTACTGCTCCTCCAGCCATGATACCCAGGTAGCAAGAGGATCACCCCCATGTAGGCTGAATCTGCAGTGGTAAAGGGCCGGCATAGTGACTTCTATGTACTTCTCTATGAGCTCACAGCATAAGGAGTGTGGCTATAATGTCCCTGCATCTTAGTGCTCTATCTAGCAGCTTGTTTGGACCATAGACTGCTTTAAGTTAGGCTGGAGGACTGGCCATTTGCACAGTAACCCCAGGATTAACTGAGAAAAGGTGTCTTAAAGCAACTTTGCCACTTGCCCCTCTCCCCACCAGCTGCACTGCACACTCCTCTGCTACAGTTGAGCATCCGACCCATTGTCTCTAGTGGATATCACTGTAGTGATTATGTAGTGTTAACTCATCTTTATAATGGGGGCTATGTTTCCAAGACAAGGGGCCTGATTCTCCTATGACCCAAGTGTGTCTAAATCCATTGAATTCAATGAAGTTACACCTGATCTGCACAGTGTAAGTGGAGGAAATTAAGGCCCAACATGCTTAGATTCAGAAATTTCTATAGAGTTATTCAGCCACACAATACAACTGGAATCATTTGAGTTCTCAGCCTTCTATTAAAGTCCTTCCTTAGCTGTTGAGTTTTAAAATGAAAATTGTTGCTGCTTGATCATAAGTTTTCATTGTTTTAGATGGATACATTAAAACAACCGTGGTGGAGATTGACTATGATTCTTTAAAAAGAAAACAAAGACCTTCCCTGAGTGCTTCCCTGAGACGTGTAGACAATGACCAAGAAGTTTATGATGATGTTGGAGAGCAGGACAGTATCAGCAGGTACGTGTGAATCCACTCAAAGAAGTTGATTTAATCTAATTTGATAGATTAACCCAACCAACCCAAATGAGGAAAACTACAACACAGGAACAAAGCATTTTTTAACTTGAAGAAGAATATATTCTTGCTGACACAAAACATCAGATTTAAAAATACCTGAAATTACAGTGAGTGTAATTAAAAAACCAGCATATGCTGGTCTGAGGCATTTGAGTTTTACCATAATATTTCCTGTACTTAGAATGGGAAATACTACAAATTCCATGGTGAAGTTCACTACCATGGCACATTAAATGCTGCTTGTTTAATGATTCCCACTGTATGAGTTGGAGGCATTGTGGGACTTCCTTTCAGGCAGTCTGTAACTTTAAGTTACAGTATCTAAGCCAATCCGTTCAATATGCCTGTCTTAGTCAATATTTTCAGCTTCAGAAGCCATCTTGGTTGTTTAATCAGGCATCCAAATCATTTCATAATTCATTTCAGCTCTAGGTTCAGAACATCAGACTGTCAATACAATCAAAACAATACTGGGTGACATAAAACGTACTGTCAGATCTTCTGCAAAGAGTTGAGATGTATGAAAGAAGACAAAAACCTATCTCATTTAGCTAATTACATTCTCTGTGAGAAGAAAATGACTTTGAACTGCAAACTCTGGATTAAATCTGTAAATTCTTTTTCAGTAGTTACACTGCATTTGTTTAGGCAAAACTTCCACTGACTTCACAAGTACTTCAGGATTTGGCCCAATGAGATGCATGCTAGGCTGTGAGCAGAGTGGCTGTTCTCTATTTACCACAATTTATGACACCGCTCAAATTTTTGCAAATATAAAACAGACTCTTGTAGCAAATGAAAAACAGCTAATCATATAAGAAAAATGTAACTGGCCTAAAAAGAATGAAGTAGTGAGAGAAGTAAGAATGAAAGAAGGAATCCAGCATCTAGAAGCATTTATGCATAATGGAGTATGATAATAGTGGAAGTGTAGAAAATACTAGCAGAACTCCATAGAAGGCAATGAGATGAAATGCAGGACTCCCATAGATGAAGCACAAAACAGATCACAGAACAAACAACACAGTTCTCTCCTTCTCTTAAAATCGCATGCTGCCCTTTCTAGTCCACAGGTACAAAAGGCCCTAAAAGCAAAGCAAGCATTGCAGCTGCACAGGTGTACTCCTCACCCCCATGCATTCCCTCAGCCCATGACCCTTGGGCCCTCTGTGTCTCTTTACATGAATATGGAGAGATGTTTGGAGGCATGACTGGGATAGACCTTGGGAGGGATCAGTGGCTAATATAGTTAACCTCCCAGCCTCAACAAATGCCATATCCAGGCTGTGGAGGATTTCCCTTGTGGAGGAGAATCCTCCAGTGTCATGCAGCCATCCTATTAGTATCTAGGATACTCCCCATTTCTTGACATACAGGTGTGGCTGGAATAAAGGGGGGGTGGCTGGGTTGCGGTTGCACACAGCTTTTCCTCAGCTGCCAAAACATCCCCTGAGTGCTCTGGGCAGATGGACATAAAATAACTGCTGTCAGGATAGTATTGTCTCCCTATTTTAAGAGGGGACCAAATGAGCAACTAGTGCTTCCCTGGAGCTGGGAGCAGAGAGGTTGCTTAAAGCTAACTTCCTCTGCTGCACATTGGATTATGCCAAGCACAGTTTAGCCATACCAGCGAATCAAGCTACACTCAGTAGTCCAGGTCAGAGTCAATTCCAACATTAGGTACCTCACTGCAAAAATATTTTTAGACCTCTCCTTTTCATGATGGACATTACAATCATTCATTTCAATTCAAGGAATTTAGATGTGCTATGTTTGCAACAGCCAATCAGGATGGTTGCATATTTATTTATTAAACTGGATTATTCAGAAAATAGTAGACTATATATGTGGGTTTAAGTATGATCCCTTATACTTTTGTGTAATACTAATAACAGTAAAAGGCTGTACAGTGAATAAAGGGCTGGAACTTGCTTTTAGAGTCCTGTAATTCATTAAGCCCTTCAAGCTATATTCTGGCATTTTTATCATCTCTAGTGATTTATAGCCTTGTATTCAGTTCATGAGCTTGAATTATCCTGCATATATCAAAATATCTGACACATGCACCAATATGTTTTGAGACCAACATAAGATCCGCATAATAAAAAACTCGTTGACGAAAACTTATTGTAACTGGTAATGTGTCATTGGTAATGACTCCAATGTTTAATAAAAGCCTAAGACTGCTGAAGTTCATGATATACTGAAATTTGATGGCATGAGGCATTTTAAAGAAAAAAAATTATGTATGGTTTTGATTTGAAAGTAGGAATGTTTAAGTTGCTATAACCCTGCTATTGATTGCATTGAATCACAGTTAGAAAAATGGGCTCATACCAATTTATATAGCACTTGGAATACTCTAGGAACATGAAATTTAGAAAATTAAGGCATCACTTAATCAGACCTAGTTAAGGCGTATTGTCATAATTTTATTTATTTACCTTTATGTCTTATGAAAATGGCATGATCGGGGATGGAATCTTATCTATATATACATTGGACTAAAGTTTTCGGTCAGGTTATGCCACCCTTACTTACAATAAGAAATACATTAGTCCATTAATAGTCTCACTGATGTCAACAGGAACATAAAGTACATCTACCATTAAATATAGTGATGAGTGCCATAGAAATACCTACAAATATAAATAAATAGTAGCACTTCTTTCTGAAATCAAATTAAAATGTTGCTTTGTTGGAAATTGCTAACAATGTTTTAAAGAACAAGGAGCAAATTTTCTGCTCAAGTAAATTGGCACAGCTCTATTGTCTTTAGTGAATCTGTACTAGTTTATAGACACAGAGAATTTGGGTCCTAACTTTTTTCCCGAGATCGAGTCCCCATTTGTTTTTACATTAAACACAGGGCTATAGATAATTGTCCCATATTTCTTCTGGAATGCTACTTTATAATAATCTTGGGTGCCTCTTTCTTTGGGATGAACTATTCCAGAGGAAGGGGGTAGGGACAGCAATTTTTGGAGTAAAATACTAGGTTAACAGAAAATATTTGACACATTCAAATCATTTAGGGTTCATCTCTCTTCATATAAGAGCCTATTCATTCGTGAATGGGATGAGGAGCTCCCTTGCGCATCAGTGAGAGAGAAACCAATTTCTGATTTTGGGTGCCTAATGGGCACTCATATATCATAGTGATGAGTGTGGTGAAGAAAGACAGAGAAAGAGAAAGAATTGGTACATTGGAGCATTTAGAAGGTCAGTATTTAGGCACTCAACGTGGACATTTACTTTCCTGAGTGCCCATCTGAGCATCTAGATGTAGGATTTGGTTGTAGTATTTGGATGGATCCATGTGTATTAAAGTATACTATATTTAGAGCATATGTCAAGAAAAAGTGTGAGTGTTTGTTGTTTTCTTTTTACAATGAATGAAAAGTTCTTTAACTTTTGTTCTTCCAGCCAAAGTGGTGGTAGAAGTGGAACTGGAGGTGAGTTTTATTTTTGTTACATCTATTTTTGTGTGTGTGTGTTTTATTTAGTGCTTACCTACAGATGCAGACCTTTGTGGTTTCCAGATAATGGGGTAATTACCCACAAGTATGCAAATATTATTTAGCAAGTGGTAAACTATGAGGTGCAATGGTTTAATGCAGTTGCCTTTCACCTGTGGAAACTTGGATGAATCAGAAGTTTCAACTCTGGATACAGTGAATCTGAAGTATGATCATGATCACGGTCCTGGGGCCTGTTTTGTTCAACATCTTTATTAATGATCTGGGTGATGGGATTAATTGCACCCTCAGCAAGTTCGCAGATGACACTAAGCTGGGGGGAGAGGTAGATATGCTAGAGGGTAGGGATAGGGTCCAGAGTGACCAAATTGGAGGATTGGGCCAAAAGAAATCTGATGAGGTTCAACAAGGACAAGTGCAGAGTCCTGCACTTAGGAAGGAAGAATCCCATGCACCGCTACAGGCTGGGGACCAACTAGCTAAGCAGCAGTTCTGCAGAAAAGGACCTGGGGATTACAGAGGACCAGAAGCTGGATATGAGTCAGCAGTGTGCCCTTGTTGCCAAGAAGGCCAATGGCATATTGGGCTGTATTAATAGAAGCATTGCCAGCAGATCGAGGGAAGTGATTATTCCCCTCTATTCGGCACTGGTGAGGCCACACCTGGAGTATTGCATCTAGTTTTGGTCCCCCCACTACAGAAGGGATGTGGACAAATTGGAGAGAGTCCAGTGGAGGGCAACGAAAATTATTAGGAGGCTGGGGCACATGACTTACGAGGAGAGGCTGAGGGAACTGAGGTTATTTAGTCTGCAGAAGAGTGAGGTGGGATTTGATAGCAGCCTTCAACTACCTGAAGGGGGTTCCAAAGAGGATGGAACTAGGCTGTTCTCAGTGGTGGCAGATGATAGAACAAGAAGCAATGGTCTCAAGTTGCAGTGGGGGAGGTCTAGGTTGGATTTAGGAAACACTATTTCACTAGGAGGGTGGTGAAGCACTGGAATGGGTGACCTAGGGAGGTGGTAGAATCTCCATCCTTAGAGGTTTATAAGGCCCAGCTTGACAAAGCCTTGGCTGGGATGATTTAGTTGGTGTTGGTCCTGTTGAGCAGGGGATTGGACTAGATGACCTCCTGAGGTCTCTTTCAACCCTAATATTCTATGATTCTATGAGATTGAGGATGATTGCAGACACTAGTCTACACTATCAAAACATCATGTAAAATGGCAAAATTTCAGTATGACTGAGAGTTTCTGCTCAAAAGAAACCAAACACTGAAATAGCTAGGTATACTGGCAGTCAAAATTATGGTTCACTTGCAGAGCTAAGGGGGAAGTCTGGTTCCAGTCATATTTTATAGGCTTAGACTCTGATCATCATCCTCTCAGCTTAGTTGAGGGTACTTGTCAAGAATGAAAACTGTCATCCCCCCGCACTGTTTTCAATGTTCAACTTATTATTATTGGCATTATTTTATTTACATACTACGGGCCAGTCTCAAGTTGATATAAATCAGAAGCACTTCATTGACAAAAGGAACTCTGCTAATTTACACCAGCTGAGAACCTAGCCCAGTACATTTAACATTGCAAGTGCCTTAGAGAAGTAGCAGCCTATAGCAAACCACTGGTTAATATACCACTGTAACAGAATCGGAGTATTCATGGATTATTTCACTTTTCGATCTATTAAAGTGATGTTCCCACCTCCTGTCCCCGATGAAGAAATTTATGATGGAATTGATGACGAAGATGTTAATGCTAGGTAAGTGTTTATATCATTTATGATTGTTACCCATTTGAACTCAGTCCCATAGCTTTTTATTTTAACATTTTAAATTTGGGATAATAATTAACAAGTATTTGGCTAGCTCTTCAGTTGGTGTAAACATGAATGGTTCCACTGACTTCAAAAAGACACACAGAGCTTGAATGCCACCAAAGTATTCCAGCAGTGAACAGATTAAAAAACAAGAAGGCATGAACTGAAGATAAGAACTGAACTCTATGGTACTTCTGGAAAGATTTTTTTTAAACAATAGGATAATTAATGTGTGGAATGGATTAATAAAGGCAGCAAAAGAAGCTGCATCCAAAACCCAACTGGACAGAATAATCCTTAGAGGAAAGGGAAGAAAGGTACAGATGCTAGCTTGCTAAATGACATACAAACATTAAATGTGAATGACCTAAAAGAGCTGGATCATTTTCTTCCAGTCCAGGATGTTACTCATTATAAATGCCTAAAACAGGGGATACTTTCTGACTCCTTCCACCTTCCCTCTCCTACACATTACACTGCACTGTTGGGAAGGCATCCAGTGCAATGCAGAGTTGTACTTAACACTTTCTACTTTGCTGTAAGTACACTGCAGTATGTCCGATCTTGTGTGTCTGTGCTATATAGGCCTCAGTCTGCAACCAACACCTCTCAAGCAGACCTTTGCAACTGCACTGAGCCAGTCACAGGATTGGGGCCTTAGACCCTGATCTTACAGCACATGCCTAACTATACTCATATGTCTAGTCTTATTGAGCTGCATAAGACTATGCAAGAGTTAGGCATGAGGTTATGTATTTCCAGGATCCGGGCCTTAGTTAGCCACTGGTTTTTGTATGGCTGTTGTTCTAATAGCATTTTTAATTCTATATTTATTAAGTACTAACATTTTAGAAAATAAGTTAATAGGTGTCTATTCTCACTTCATGGCATGCCCCTAGTTCTCACTAACGAGAATTACGTGCATCAACCAAGAGCTGAAAATGGCCTTTTTGAGAGAGAATGTCCCATTCTGCATTGTGATAACTGCATGCATACTCCAAAGGTCTATATCACAGGATGAAGATAAGAATGACTCCCGGTCTTGGGGACTTTTGAAGATGTTAAAGGGAAAAGATGACAAAAAGAAAAGTGTACGAGAGAAAACAACCAAAGTCAATGAGGCAGAAGATAATGGAGGTTCCTCGTAAGAGTCTGCCATGAAAACATAGTGCACTACAACTAATGCTAACATAGTGTTGATCATGTGCTACTAACATGTTCTCATAGCAACTTAATCAGTCACGAATCAAACTGCACACATATAAACAGATTTTGAAATAATATTGCTCTCCATTACCTACTGCAGTATGTCCTTTCCCATGCTATGCTATCTTTATTGATGACGGAATGTATGAAGCGCATACATTTGACTTCAGATTCAAAGAGAATAGATGTCCCAATCCAGCACAGCATATACACGCATTCTTTAATTCTTCTCTATTCAGTAAAACATTGATTTCAATGGGACTTCAGCATGTGCTTAAAGTGAAGCATGTGCTTAAGTCCTTTGAAATAGGGATGGTCTGCTGAACTGGGTCCAAAATGCTTACTAATTGATTTATGCAAGCCTATAACATGAAATCATCCTATAAGATTGTCTTAGAACTGTCTAGAGAACATATTTTCAGTTGTATAATATAAGCATTCTGTGTTAACAAAATGTTTTTATTTACCCATATTCAATCACTAAATTAAAATATTATTTTTGCTGTGAAAAACAGAGGGCTTTATTCATCAGAACATCCCAGCTACTTTGTGCCTTTCTGGTGATACAACTTTATTATAAACTCAGCAGAAGATACTTTTATTTGCATCACCAGCATGGCACTGACCAGCTGCTGTATACTGGTGAATCTGGCCCTATGAGCCCAAAATATGGATAATATGCAAAACAGAAGAATGGCAAAGATGGTCTCCTCCTCTTATCGGATCCTCCTCCTATTAAAAAAAAACCTCTCCAGTTCTCCATAATTTCTGATTCCAAATACTCAATGAAGCCACAAATCACATGCTCTCTGTCTAAAAGAAGACTATGAAATATGGAGAAACATTAAAAAAAATCACAGCAGAACCCTTTTATTTGGTCCAATCCTGCTCCCATTGGCTTTGTCAACAATGACAGTTTCTGGGTTATCTCCCACAGTTGTCATAAAACTGGTGCATCTCCTCCAATGTTACCAGTGCTGGAGAAATAGAGTAGAAATAGAGTAGACCAGTTCTGAACACCAGTTCTGAGCATGTTTACCTGTTATACTGGTAAAAACCACATGATCATTGCTAGTGTTGGTGGAGTGGCACAAATTTAACAATAGGTAATGTGCAGGTCCAGTGTTGTGAATTGGCTATCAGGGGTTTAAATTAGGAGAAAGTCTGTTCATTTGATTATAATTATTTAATGAAGATTGCATTTTTTTTCAGCATGAATCCTCCAATAAAGATGTTTGGGAAAGGTAAGCAATAACCCAATGTTTTTCACTGTTTTATTTTTATATTAATTCTTGCAGCATCATGTAGTTAACACCAACACTGCTGCATATATTGTTCTGAATTATGCTATTCAGAGGAAAAAAATTATCAAAAATAAGAATCAGGATTTCCCATTGATTAAATTTTGAAATACCTCAGCTCACCTACAAATGTAATGTTGAGTCTGTAAAAGGCAGTGCACCTTTAATACAGTGTCATGATTTTTTGCTTATGAATCATAGAATCATTGAAGTGTAGGACTGGAAGGGACCTCGAGAGGTCATTTAGTCCAGTCCCCTGCACTCAAGGCAGTATTACCTAGACCATCCCTGACAGGTGTTTGTCTAACCTGCTCTTAAAATTCTCCAATGATGCAGATTCTGCAATCTCCCTAGGCAATTTATTCCTGTGTTTTTTGTAATGTCCAACCTAAACCGCCCTTGCTGCAATTTAAGCCCATTGCTTCTTGTCCTATCTTCAGAGGTTAAAGAGAACAATTTTTCTCTTCTGCATGTCTTATTTCATTTATCATACAGTATAAACAGTTGTAGTTAGAAAGAAATATTGAATGCATAGTTTTAAAAATGTGCAATTATACAGAAGTGATGAACAGTTTTTTGTGTTTTTTTTTTAAATAATGCACTCTCTTGTTAAGGCCACAAACACTGGTAAATATCAACCCAGCTATGGAATATTAAGCAAATTTTTAAGATTCTTGTTGCTGCTGCCTAGAACCAAAACTTAAGCCTACATTTCCTGTAATCACTTTTTTTAGGCACTGACTGACTTGATGTGTTGATCAACAACTAATGCCTTTCTGCAAACGTATAGGGCTAGCTTCAAAGTATAATTTTGGGGCCTGATTCTCACTTATGCTATGGCCTCTTCCCACTGCTCTAACAGTGTAAAGTATAAAGTAGTCCAAAAGATAACATAAATTTGATTCATGTCTAGTAAAAGGCATCTTTATATTACCAGAGTGGTGTAAAATGGCCTTCGTGTGAATGAAAATCAAGCCCAAAATGCATACTTTGAGACAGCACAGTGGGAAATGACGTAATTAAATGGAAGATTAAAGGCCACTGCATTAACCAACATGTGCTAAAACTTGTTTAATCTTAAAAAGATTAAACTATCAGTGAATACCCATTGTTTATTATTAATAGTTTTATTCTGAAAATACTGGCTGATTTTAGTGTATATTTGTCCTGCATGGTGAGACAATCCACAATGAAAAGCTGTTTGTTAACTATAAAATATATGGATACACTTCATGCTGCAATTTATTGTCCTCTTTAACATACATTTTGTTACAGCGTGGGACTGTATCCACTAACCAAGGACTGCATACTAATCTTTCATTGTTTTGAACCCTGCTGTTTCAGATGCAGGAGACAATGATGTTTATGATGATGTAGAATCATCCGAATTCCCTCCTCCACCAATAGAAATTGGGTAAGTGAAAATAAAAGCTATACTTGTGGGAAAAGATTATATATGCTATGACACATTTTCAAAGTATTTGCTATGGCAAATTGTTACATTACTCAGCTTGTGTATCTTGTTTGCTGTTGCCAGGTACTGTAGTTTTCATTGCCTGGGTGTTGGCACTGTAAGTTAAAAGTTCAAATCCTGCATTTGCAGTTAAAACAATAATGAAATTAGGCTGCTAGAGTAAATAGGCTTTGCAACATGCCCTGAATTTCAACAAATTCAGGCTCTGTTGGCCCAAAGGGATAAATGAATTCCAGAGGCAAGGACTTCCTGCTGTAAATGCCCTGCCGTTAGTCTTTCTATTTAAACCTAGGGACTGACACCTTGAGCGCTATGTTTGATCTCAGCTGCTCCAGTATCATGTGAAGAGAGAATGAAATCATAGAATCATAGAATATTAGGGTTGGAAGAGACCTCAGGAGGTCATCTAGTCCAACTCCCTGCTCAAAGCAGGACCAACCCCAACTAAATCGTCCCAGCCAGGGCTTTATCAAGCCGGGCCTTAAAAGCCTCTAAGGTTACATCCCTAATGTATCCAGGACCCAAGCCACTTAGAGACTTACCGTATGCGTTATATTAACACCTGGTTTTGTACCTGGAGATGAACTGGCAGTCAGGGCAGAGATGTATTATACTAATATTATGTATTTTGATGTATTATACACCTGGATCAAAGATGTATTACGCCGCTTGCTGAGAGGACCAGTAACTAAACTAAACTACTCTGCCCTTGCTGACTTTTCATCATAGTCTTCAGTATAGCCCCAATAGAAAGCACCTCAGTAACCCAGTCTGGAGGTGACAAAGACACAGAACACTAACAACATCCACATACAAAGGAAGGACCTGACCCACCATTTCCAGGCTATTTCAGCAGCCTACCTGTGTGAAACATTCTGTGGTTTCTAGCCCTAGAAAGATCAGAAAGACAGGAGGTGGAGTCAAAGCTCAGCTTTCCAGAAGTGGAGGGATGGAGGGTGGCAAAGGAATTCAGTCTCTGCCACAGACAATCTGACAGCATCACAAACACGGAAATAACAATGGCACTCTAGGTGGACCTTGTGTATATTTGTGTGGTGTAGATTCCCTGGAATAGTGAGGCCATGTGTGGTCAGGGCTGGCTCTACCATTTTTGCAAAACAAAACAAAAAGCCGCTCGGACTGCCACCCAAACTGCCGAAGCAAAAAAAAACCAACCCAAACCCCCCCCCCGGACTGTGCCGCCCAAAGAATGGACGGAATGCCACCCCTTAGCATGTGCCGCTGCAGGCACGTGCTTCCTCCGCTGGTGCCTGGAGCCGACCCTGTGTGTGGTCACATAGGCTTAAGGCTGCTACTCTGTGAGAGGCTAAAACTAACGAGGCAGCTCCACAATGGAACAGTCATCCAGATTACTCAGCCTGTTTCACCAAGCATACATGTTCCCCAGAAAACCACATCCTTCATAGGGTTCTAAAATGGTGTGTCATTTATCTAATCTATAGTATGTAGGTGAGAGGTATCTTTTGAATCATTTTCTTATTTTGTGTGGGTAGCAGATAAATAACAGTCAGAACTCACATACACCTAATAAACATAGAAAAGAAAATATCCCTACTTTTTTATGCTTTTGAAAATCCAACTCTTAATGTGTAATGATTATCCATATTAGCACAGTAGGTGTAAAGGAAATCGATCAAAGACAAATGAAGTGTAAATGCAAGTTTACTGAAGTGTCTGAAAGTGTATCACATCCTATCACATGTTACTAATTGTGTTTTGTCTCTAATCTGGTGTTTTAGATCATCATTAATTATGAAATCTCTGAGCCTTGGAAGGGGTAAATCAGATGAGAAAGACACACGAAAGCTTAAAAAGATGGAAAAAGAGGAGAAAGAGTTCAGAAAAAAGTTTAAAGTAAGTCTTATTTGAATACAATCTAAAAATGAAAATACTTGCATAATTTATTCTCAAATTTTTAAAGTATCCATTGACTTCTTCGGCCACTGAAAGGTAAAGTACTCATTTTTGGAGCTCACGTGATCAGCTTAAATGGAATAATATTTACTGTACTTCACTCAATATTTTAAACATAGCTTTAAAAATTCCACTCATCAGCATTGATTTCTCCCCCTAAATGTTGATCTTGCAAAGCTTTACATAAGAAATCCCATCAATTTCAATGGGATTACTACAGCAAGCAAATATATTCTGCATGAACAAAGGTTTTCAAGGACAAGGCTTATCTCAGTTAAGTCAATAATTGATTAACAATGAAATAAAAAGAAATAAAATCAAAGCAGTTTTGAGTTACACAGAGTCAGTGAGTGCTTGTAATAATTGATAATTTACATCTTCAGAGTGCTGAGCAAAGTTAGATAGTTGATCCTCACAAGCACCTTTTGAAGTAGCAAAATATTACTATCCCCACTTCTATAGATGATGGAACTGACCCAGAGAGGTGAATTCTGAGGTGCTGAGATCCTCAGTTTTTCTGAATTAATCAGGGGTTATGGGTGCTCAGCACCCTAGAAATCGTAAGTGACTTGTCCAAATCAATCTGAAAACTCAGATTAGAACTCAGGAGATTCTGTAGCCAACTCTTCAGTCAGGGAATTGACCTGCTTCAGACTTTGGCTTTCATCCATCTGACACCCTTTTTGGTAAAGTTAAATTAAACTGCAGATGTTATATTAACATAAAATCTATATATCTTTTAGTTGTGTGTTCCTGTGGCAACTCTAGCTCTTTCAAATGACAGTTTAGGAACAAAGGTTAGTGCAATGATGTAGACTTGTTTATGTTCAGACCTACTGGATAAGGGCAGCAATTTTCAGTGTTGCTTAGACCTGTCCTGCTGCCATCTGAAATCAATGGCAACTTAGGCCAACGCTCAGGACCTTAGAAGTATAGTAATTGGTACAAGATTAATTTACATTGTGAGGGCTTCTGCCTTATGTCTGACACTACCACAGTAGGCACAAATTAGTAATAACAGTACAATTCACACAGACTCGTCATTTATTGTATCATTTTAATTAAAGGATATTTTTTTGCTTTGTGGTACGCAAAACATTAAACAGCTGCTGCAATTAATAACTGAAATAGGCTGTAGGCATTAAAAGAGAGCTAGATACATTAATGAAGGTTAAGTCCATTAATGGCTATTAGCCAGGATGAGTAAGGAATGGTGTCCCTAGCCTCTGTTTGTCAGAGGGTGGAGATGGATGGCAGGAGAAAGATCACTTGATCATTACCTGTTAGGTTCACTCCCTCTGGGACACCTGGCATTGGTCACTGTCGGCAGACAGGATACTGGGCTGGATGGGCCTTTGGTCTGACCCAGTATGGCCGTTCTTTTGTTCTTATTTAATCAGTCTCAAAAACTATATGATGCAGGTATGCTGCAAAGTAATAAAGATCGTTCCTCTTACACAATAAAAGCACAAGAATGGCTCTACTGGGTCAGACCAATGGTCCATCTAGCCCTGAATCCTGTCTTCCGACAGCGGCCAATGCCAGATGCTTCAGAGGGAATGAATAGAACAGGGCAGTTATCGAATGATCCACCCCCTGTCGTCCAGTCCCAGCTTCTGGCAGTCAGAGCTTTAGGGACACCCAGAGCATAGAGTTGCCTCATTGACCATCTTGGCTAATAGCCATTGATGGGCTTATCCTCCACGAATGTAGCTAATTCTTTTTTGAACCCATTCTTACTTTTGGCCTTCCTATCTTTTAACCAGTTACTGATCCATGAGAGGACCTTCCCTCTTATCCCATGTCTGCTTACTTTGCTTAAGAGCCTTTGGTGAGGGACCTTGTCAAAGGCTTTCTGAAAGTCCAAGTACACTGTATCCACAGGATCACCCTTGTCCACATGTTTGTTGATCCATCAAAAAATTTTACAGATTGATGAGGCATGATTTTCCTTTACAAAAGCCGTGTTGACTCTTCCCCAACTATATATCTGATAATTCTGTTCTTTACTATAATTTCAACCAATTTGCCTGGTACTGAAGTTAGATTTTCTGGCCTGTAATTGCCAGGATTGCCTCTGGAGCCTTTAAAAAAAAATCAGCATTACATTAGCTATAAACCATAAAATAATGTTTGCCAGTATTTTACACACTTGGGACATGGATACAAACTGAATAAAATTGGTGCTTTTCTTGACAGTCTCAACACAGTGGCGAAGGACTGAACGATCTGTGTTCTGATTTTTAGAGTGATTCATCCAGCTCTGAGCTGGAGCAGATTGGAAAACAGTGGGGGAAGTCTGCATTGCCACTGCCTGTGCTGTACCTGTTTGTCTGATGAAAGATGATTTCACTCTCCACCTATGCCAGTTCAGCAACCTTTGCTAACACAAAAATTTCCCTACAAAAATTTAGAAATGAGTACAATTATTCAAAGGCAGCTGAATAATTGTGTGAAAGGAGTAGCCTATTGGGAAAGAAGTGATTTTATTAGGTACACCTCATGTCAATAAGAGTTTGTCATTTGTGATTTTTTGACTGACTTGGATAAAATATATGGCATCTCATTCATCCACACCAAAGGTTGACTTTCAAACACTTTGACATGCAGTTGCATTCTTTATTTGTATCAGCAAATTGGGTACTTACATATGCAAATGGCTTTGCAGATGACATCAATTTGCTATCCCATACTCATAGAGACATGCAAGCCAAAATCAAATGATCCAGGCGGCTAGGCCTATGCACAATTAGTGGGATTAAAAATCAGCACCAAGAAAACTAAAACCATGAGAATTAACCCACAACAAGAAACACCAATAATCTTTTCTGGAGCTGACATAAAAAAATCCAATATTTCACATATTTTGGCAGCATTGTAAATTTCACAGGTAGAACAGACATTAAAGCCAGAATATCAAAAGACAGACATGCCTTTGTAATGCTAAAGTTGATCTGGAGAAACATAAATTTTGCCCTCCAGATTAAATTTCAAATATTTAACACCATTGTCAAGTCAATATTAATATATGGCACTGAAACTTGGAGACTTATTAAGACCTTACAATCTAAACTCTAAGTTTTCATAAACAACTGCCTTAGACAAATCCTCAATATCAGATGGCCAGTAAAAGAACACAAATGAACTCTGGAGGACAAAACAAACCGATAGGACAGGAAATTATGGAACAAAAATGGAGATGTCTAGGACATACATGGAGGAAAGATCTGAATAATATAACAAGATAGACATAGGACTGGAACAGCAGAGCCAGGGCAACAAGCAATGAGGGAAACCAAGAATAACATAGAAACACACAACAGAAGCAGAACCAAAAGCCATCAAAATAATATGGGAAGAAGCTAAGACTGCAGCAGCAGGAGATCAGCAAAGATGGAAAGCCCTATGTTCTGCATGGAATAAAGAGATGTGTAAGAGATGTGCAGTCAGAAATATAGATACCATAACAGCGCACACAATTACTTGCCTAAGTGTCTGAAAACCAGACCATAAGTGTTAAGAGACTGTAACATAATGTATAAGAGACTATAAAGCTTGTGTTTGCATCTTGCATCTCTTTATTTTGTTTTTGCAGTTTGAAGGTGAAATTAGAGTTCTTTATTCTACTACGATTATCGCAGATCTGCCGTCTAAAAAATGGGGAGCAAAAGACTTACAAGTGAAACCAGGGGAGTCAGTTGAAGTTATACAAATCCTAGATGATGCCAAGGTCCTGTGTAGGAATGAAGAAGGAAAATGTAAGTTATATAACACATGGTACAACATGACACGTATTGTGGAACAAACTGGCAAGTAGAGAATAATAATTTACTGCATAACATCACTCATGTAACTAAAAGAACCACAACCTTGTTATGATCAAGCACTGACTGATGATCGCTTTTTCTGTTTGCTGTATGGCTGAGAGCATATAGATTATTTGTTGTTATTATTTTGTTATTACTTACAGTAGTGCCTACACAAATGCATGATAAGAGACTATGCTTGTCCTAAAAAGGTTACCAGCTAAATAGACAAGACAGATCAGGGTGAGAGAAAGGCAGCATTATTATTTAATTAAATATTAGTTTGCATTTCCCAAGATTAACAGGTTTTGTCTGCTACTCAGAGCTCTCCATTTGTCATATAGAGTAAAACTAAAATTTCATATAGAATTTAATGAAGCAGTAGGGGCCAAATTCACCCTCCCTGCACCTCCAGTGTTAGATCTCCTACAATTCACCTATACGAGGACTAGTGATGGTGGTCCCACTTGCCCTCATGCTGGATTTCTATTGTGAGGCAGGTAGATTTAATCCTTGCAGCAGGCTCTATGTGAGCACCACCCGGGAGTTCTCCACTCAGCAGATCTTAATCACATGTCCTCCCTGGCCAGTGCTGTCTGTTGTTAGGGGTTCAGAAAGCAGCTGCAGCCAGACATCCTAGAAAAATGTCTTGGCTTCTTCTGTCTGTCTGGCAGAAGCTGGTATGTCCCTTATGTAAATTTGGCCCATGTATTGATGGTTTTGAATCCTCCAGATATATTTAATTACCCTACTTTATAAAATTCTCAAATCAGTAGAAATTCATGTTGTTTATAAAAAGATGGTTGAATAGGCTGCAGGTATACAACACTGCTTTTCCAGCTGCCCTCCTCGTCCACTCTCCCAGCCCATGCCATGGGCTAAAACAGTGACTTTTACCCTTTCATATCTCTTATGTGGGGATTACTGGTCACTGGATCTACATAAGCATGGACCTTTCTTCTGGCATGTCCACTCTGTTCCCCATGTACCAGCCTGTTCTAACTGGGAGCAGAGTCTTCTCCCCAGGACACATGGAGGTGTGGAAGGCTCCCCGGCATGGCTGCATGTGGGTTTTCCAAAATGTGGACAGGCCTCTGGCCTGGGCTCTTCCCCAATGGGTGACTTTCATTGTAGCGTTTTTCTAAATAGATCATCAACAACAAAACAGAAAATAGTTTGTGGTGTCAGTTTTACCTATGGATTTCTTCAAACCCTTTGATTGTTTGACTAATGACAGAAGCTGCTACTCTACTGTGCACAAAGGAATGAAAACAAACAAACAAAAGCACCTTCACTGAAAACCCCTGAACAAATCCCTGTCAACTTCCACATTAATAAGTGGCTGTAAGGCCAGAACCTAGTGCATTGAAGTCTATTGCACTTTTGTCATTGATTTTAGTGGGAATAGCTTCATGCCTTTTAAAGAATAATTATGCTTTAAGGCAATGGGTAGAACAGTCCAAATTCTGTGTCAATTCTATTAACTTCAGTGGAATTGCAGAGGATGTAAAGTAGCACACACTGTGATCCAATCACTTCTTCTAATATTACATGATTATGCTAGATGGGATTCAGTTGTGAATCTCAAATGCAGATTTTAAGACTCTGCTAATTTTCTAGACATTTGAAAATTCAACTTGATTTTTATAATTTCCTTGTTAGTGAATTCACCCCAGCTAAAGGTATTATGATACATGCACACCTATAGGGTCAAAAAGATTTTATGAAATTAAATTTGAATATAGCTAAGGTTATGATTTTTTCACGAAGGTTGCGGAAGTCATGGAATCCATGACTTCCAGCGACTTCTGTGAATTTGCCCCAGCGGCCAGGAGCTGCCCAGGAGGGAATCCCATAGCTCCCAACTACCGCAGGTGGCAGGGGGACCCACAGCTCCTGGCTGCCCTGGGCAGTGGGGAACCCCTTATCTCCAGGCTGCTGCGGATGGCGGGGCCGCAGTCCTGACTGGAGCGCCGAGTCACCGCGGACAGCGGGGGTATCCCAGAGCTCCTGGCTGCCATGGGCAGCGGGGGGACCCTGGAGATTCTGGCCTCCACAGGTGGCAAGGGGACCCTGGAGCTCACAGCCTCCGTGGGCGGCAGGAAGACCCCAGACTTCCAAGCCACCACAGGTGGTGGGGGACCCTGCATCTCCAAGCCCCCACAGGCAGTGGGAACCCCCAGAGTTCAGAGCAGGCCCCCGCAGCTGCCCAGCTTCTCCAGGAAATGTGGGGACCCCACACCTAAGCTCCCCATTTTGTCATGGATATTTTTAGTAAAAGTCACGGACAGACCATGGGCTTCCATGAATTTTTCTTTTTTGCCCGTGACCTGTCCGTGATTTTTACTAAAAATATCCATGACAAAATCTTACCCTTAAATATAGCCAATACTGACTAAAGCAATAAAGTTGGTATTTCTCACAACGAAAATAAAATTATAACAAATATACTACAGTAAAACATCTGTGAAATCCATGGTAGCAAAACTCAGCAGTTAAGGACTTTTCTTGTCACTTTTTCTCTTTGCACACCGATTTCCTCCATTTAATTTTTAACTTTCTCAAATGCTACTGTACCTACATACTTACTTATATACTACTTACCTACATAGATCAACACATATTCTCATCTTGGTGCACAAGGAGTGACAATTATAGGGACAGATACTTCTCTCAGTTATCTGGTATAAATGTAGAATAACCACATTGAAGGTATTAGAAGAATTCTATGGATCACATTTTCATTAACCCTGCTCTCTGGGCCAGATTCAAAGTCAATGGCAGACTTTCCATTCACTTCAGTAGACTTTGTTTCAAATTGGCAGCCTAAAGGGACCTTAAAGTGTTTGTAAATGTAATTTATGTCCACTTTTAGGTCCCTTTATACTGCCACAGTGTTGTAAAGAGCCCTTGGTGCAAATAAGAATACATTTTTACCAGATAAACGAGAGCAGAGTTTTACCCACAGGCACCTATATTCACATATCATGTAAAATACACAAAAGGAAACAAAGTAGTTTTAAAACCCAGTACGTTTTGATATGTAGCTTTTGAGCCACATTTCCCCATGAAGAAAGAAATGCAGTATAGGCGGGAGCAATGTCAAACAGACTCAGAGACCAGAGATCTGCAGGAAATCCTAGTTCCTACATCATGAGTCCAGCCTCCAGCAATAGTAGCACAACCATTTATTGGGTACTATGGGTTGCATTGCTACATTTGAGTACAGTATTGCACCCTGTGACTTCAAGTGGGGGAAAAGTTGCAGGAGCCAATGAACTATTTGAGAAACAGCAATCCTGCTCTCTTGCGAATGTGCCTAATAAAGAAAGTTAGTGGCCCGCTACACCAACATAATCACTCCACCTCCATGAGAGGCGTAGCGCTTATGTCAATGTAGTTAGGGGGAGACAGTGTCCATATAGACACTGCATTTCTTACCTCCGTTGTTGGCTGTCAGCCCAAGTGGGTCTGACAGCTGAAGCCCTCCACCCTGCCCCAGCGCTGACAGCCCAAGCTGTCGACCAGGCCCTGGATGAGTCCTGTGCTTGGCTGACAGCTTGGGCTGTCAGTGCTGGGACGGCAGAGGGGATGGTTATGAGACTGCTGTCAGCGGCGGGGGGGCCAGCTGTGAGCACCATGTGGGGCTGACAGATGAGGCTGTCAGGCCCAGGGCTGCCGTACTCCAGGTGCTGGTGTCGCACAATACCCCACATCAGCAGTTGGAAGTGATCCTAGTGAGGACGCACACTACCAAAAGAAGGAGCCAGTGTGGTTGTGAACCACTGCTTCAATTACCGTGGTGGCTGTGCATCGACTTATGTTGTCTTAATTTTGTAGTGTACACAAGCCCTTAGTCCCTACTCAGCTAGAGTCAAGAGCAGACAAAGTCTTTAAAAGAACTCCTGTTTTTATGCCAGTGACATCCCTAGTAATGAAAACTGAGGAAAGAGAAATGGTAAAATTCTAAATAGATAGATCTGCTTGTAATTGGAGTTAGTTTCATTTAGTCAGTCATGTGAGTAAAAATGTGCATGATTGGGTCCTTCAGATCATTAGAAAGACAGCTGTAGTTAAATATGTGAATGAATAAGTTATGGTAGTGGTTATTTAAATAACCACTCTTCATGACTCTCATTATATTAATACAGGCAAGATTAAAGCATAAATATTTTACCTAATACATCTTTAATCAAATATTAAAGGTGTAGGAAAATGAGTCATATTAATGACAACAAGATTCCATGTGCCTTTTTCAAAGCATTCCTTTTCTAACTTTAGTTCAGGAGCTTTAGGAACCCAGATTAAACAAAAGAACTGATAATTTGGTTGCTAACTTCTTTACCAAGAAGCTGCCATTTGATAATTAGTTAAGAACTGTGTCACTAACCTGTAGCTGTTAACTTTGGAGATTTAATTAAAGAAGTTTATTTTTAAATGTGATTGTATTCATTTAACTATTAACCGTAAGAAATTGAGGCTAAAGCAGATCTCAGAAATCTGAATAGCATCCAAATAATGACTATTATATTAATGACAGTATTTGGTCCTGCCATGTGGGCAGGGGACTGGACTTGATGACCTCTCGAGGTCCCTTCCAGTCCTAGAATCAAGGACTACTCCGAGCTATTCTTTCAGGTTGTCTGCAGACTCAGGCAGACATCACCCTGTCAGCTACATTTGGTTCACATTTGGAAGGTTTTCTTTACAACAATGAAAGCTTCAAACTTCTTTTTTTAACAGAAGCTGTAATTCTACAGAATCTGAATATGGCTTGTTGGCCACACAAATACATCAGCGGGGCTGGATCCTTCCCAGACACTGGGTAGTTGACATCCCTGATTGAGAGGTTTCAGACTATGGATTCAATATTGCTGAATGTTTCTTTACTCTCAGGGCCACCTCAGCACAATTTAGAGCAGCTCCGAGCTCTAAGTTGTGCTGGGCCAGACCACCTCCCCTGCCAGCCCCAAGATCAAGGCAATTCAAATGTGTTGGAAAGCCATCTTTGCCTTCCTTTGAGTCTTGGGCTGAGCAGAACTTGGCCAGACCTGAGAATGTAGTCCTTAACATTTAAACTTCCCATGAAATACAAATACTAATTCTCTGTTATTTCATAATCTGACTAATTACTTTTTAAAAGATTTTTCCATTGAGTGTCTCTATTCCTAGTTCAACAATAGCTGTAGATGTATCTGGTTCTCTAAGATTTGATTTTGCATTGGCAAAATTTCTTCACTATAGCAAAATGGCAACTCTGCTATAGTTAAGGTTGAAAGTCATTTAATATTTAAAGAATGACTAGTCTAAGTGCTCTAAAATCCACTTGCTTACTTGGATTGCACTCATGGACATGCAAGATGGGGTTAGTGGTTCAAATTTGGGTTCATTTGAGCAATGGGTTCCCAAGATACAGTCTCCCTAAAAAGGAACCTTTAAATTAGTACCAAACTTTTGCTTCTCTACATGTACTATTGTTGATCTACATGTAAGCAGATCTTGTTATAGGTTCTCTTTTCTGCCAGCAACTCCCAAATTATGGTATCAATCTCTATTGCTAGTGTTACTCCCAAATTTAGGCTTTTGGGTGCCCCTAGAATAACTTGCCTATTGCCCCCTTAATCTGCTCTTCCTGGAGTTTGGGTATCCAGGGTAGCTAAGGAAACACTTGAAGGACACAGATGTAACCTTCCGCTAAAGTGATTGACACAAGTTGTATATTTTCCAAAACAAAGTATCTTTTTATTAATGTAAGTAATAATCCCTACTATAATGTAATCTAAAATCCTAAATAAGATACAAATCCCTTATTGCAAGTTAAAGAGCATTTAAACCACAATAGCATACAGTTTAAATGATTCTAAGCGATGCGCTCTATTACAGGTGATCAGTCTGCAATAGATCACTGACAACAATTCTTAACTTATATTTTAAGTTTTACATTAGAAAATTATAATTAACAACAATTCATTTACACATTCACTCATACTAAGTATACTATACTTATGCTAAACAATAGTTAAAAATAAGCTTACTGTCCGGTGATTTTGCTGCATTGTTACAAATGTTGCTGCTACTTGCTACTGAAGTGGCTTTTCTCAGCAGTGTTCTTCTCAGGATTCTAAACTCTCTCTCTATGGAACCCTTCGATCTTCTCAGCAACTCTTCTGTTTGCTTAGTAAGCCCTTGGATCTTTCTTCTTGCTCCTTTCCAGCAGCTCTTCTCACTGTTCCTGACTGACCTCTTTGCCTGCTCTCCAATCTCTTTCTCCCTCAAGTGTCTTAACTTCCTGCCTTATATACTGTTTTATCAGAGTTTTTTTTATAGTGCTATTCTTAACCCCTATTGAGCATACTTACTAACACACATTATCTCATCTTCAGACTCTACATGCTCATCGCCATATATTATCTCATTTTGCACATGCTCACTCATTTTGTTTCTACTTCATAGCCATGATTACTTTATCTGACCCCACTGCTTATGTTCTAGGCCATATACTTTGTGGCCATACCTCGTTTTATTCTGCATTAACTGGGCATGGTCCAAATTTGACCTACTTAGCTGATTTTTGTAACAAGCATGTTCATGATCTGCAGCTTCCATTTTAGAGTGGAGTGACTCCTGCTTATTCAGAATAGAGATTAGTCATACAAAATGGAGGATAGAGAGTTTCTCTAGTAACACTAGCAACTCTTTGATACCATTGTTTGCGAGTTGCTGCAGAAGAGAAAACTTATAACAAGAACTACCTTTTTGTAGATCAACAGTAGTATATGCAGAGAAGACTTAAGTTTGGTATTAATTTAAAGGCACAGTGACAATTCTGCTAGATTTTATGTTATTATAAGAGTTCTAAAACTTTACACTAAAATTCTATGTATTTTAGGGATCCATATAGTCTGCCATCTGAACAGGTTTTGAAATGAGTTTGCTTCCTTGTGTCTTGTATGCAGTCAAGGTGACATCTCTTCTAATTGGATTTGAGTCATCAGATACTGTAGTGTAGGGGTAATCTAAACCAAATTAGACAAAATAATTATGGACTGACTCTCCCCAAGGACTGAAATGAATTGGGAATCTTGGGAATTTCTCCTTCATAACTGATCCTCCAATAGTGCTCAGATACTATAGGGATTAGCATTATATATGAATTAGAATACCAGATATTTTTTACCAAAGTCAGCAAGACATTTTTTCAAAGGGATTAAAATATCCTGTGTGGTGTTGTCTCTTGATCCAGCAGTAACGGAAGAAAATGTTATTTTTATTCATTGATGAAAAGCTCTTCTCAATTTATTTTATATTCTTATATTTTGAGTTTTTTATTGATCTTGTCTATTAACAAAGTTCAAACAATTATAGTCACCCAATAAATTAACTTTTCCACACAACTCCAAGAATATTTTTGTCCCAGGAACAAGACACATTTCCGTTACTTAGGCCTGACAAATACATTTTTAAAAGTGCCATTTTTATTTTCTGGTCCAGTACAGCAGTCACAGTAGTTTCTGTTATCATTCACCACAATATGAGTGTGTCCATCTCTCTGTATATATATATAAATCAATTTGTCTTAACAATACTTTGAAAATAAAAAATTAGGGCTGTCAAGTAGGGCTGTCGAAAAAATTAATTGCAATTAACCATAGTTTTAATCACACTATTAAACAATAGAATACCAATTGAAATGTATTAAGTATTTTTGGATGTTTCTCTACATTTTCAAATATATTGATTTCAATAACTTTATATTATTTTATTACAAATATTTGCACTGTAAAATGGTAAACAAAAGAAATGGTATTTTTCAATTCACCTCACACAAATACTGTAGTGAAATTTCTTTATCATGAAAGTGCAACTTACAAATGTAGATTTTTTTGTTAGATAACTGCACTCAAAAACAAAACAATGTAAAACTTTAGAGCCTGCAAGTCCACTCAGTCCTACTTCTTGTTCAGCCAATCACTAAAACAAACAAGTTTCTTTACATTTACAGGAGATACAATGTCACCTGAAAGTGAGAACAGGCATTTGCATATCACTTTTGTAGCTGGCATAACAAGGTATTTATGTACCAGATATGCTAAACATTCATATGACCCTTCAAGCTTTGGCCACCATTCCAGAGGACAAGCTTCCATGCTGATGACACTTGTTAAAAAAATAATGCGTTAATTAAATTTGTGACTGAACTCCTTGGGGGAGAATTGTATGTCTCCGGCTCTGCCATATATTTTATGTTATAGCAGTCTCAGATGATAATCCATCACATGTTGTTCATTTTAAGAACACTCACAGTAGATTTGACAAAACACAAAGAAGGTACTGATGTGAAATTTCTAAAGATAGCACTCAACCAAGGTTTAAGAATCTGAAGTACCTTCCAAAATCTGAGAGGGACGAGTTATGGAGTATGCTTTCACAAGTCTTAAAAGCGTAACACTCCAATGCAGAAACTACAGAACTCGAACCACCAAAAAAGAAAATCAATTTTCTGCTGGTGGCATCTGACTCAGATAATGAAAATGAACATGTATTAGTCCGCACTGCTTTGGATCATTATCGAGCAGAATCTGTCATCAGCATGGATACATGTCCTTTGGAATGATGGATGAAGCATGAAGAGACATAGGAATCTTTAACACATCTGGCATGTAAATATCTTGCAACACCGGATACAACAGTGCCGGGTTAAATGCCTATTCTCACTTTCAGGTGATATTGTAAACAAGAAGCAGGCAGCATTCTCTCCTGCAAATGTAAACATACTTGTTTGTCTGAGTGATTGGCTGAACAAGAAATAGAACTGAGTGGACTTGTAGGCTCTAAAGTTTTACAATGTTTTGTTTTTGAATGCATTATTTTTTGTACATAATTCTACATTTGCAAGTTCAACTTTCATGATAAAGTGATTGCACTACAGTACTTGTATTAGGAGAATTGAAAAATTCTTTTTCTTTTGTTTTTTACTGTGCAAATATTTGTAATCAAAAATAAATATAAAGTGAGCCCTGTACACTTTGTATTCTGTGTTGTAATTGAAATCAATATATTTGAAAATGTAGAAAACACCCAAAAATATTTAAATAAATGGTATTCTATTATTGGTTAACAGCTTGATTAATCACGATTAATTTAATCGCTTGACAGCCCTATAAAAATTAATGGTAGGTTTCAGAGTAGCAGCTGTGTTAGTCTGTATCCGCAAAAAGAACAGGAGTACTTGTGGCACCTTAGAGACTAACAAATTTATTAGAGCATAAGCTTTCGTGGACTACAGCCCACTTCTTCGGATGGGCTGTAGTCCACAAAAGCTTATGCTCTAATAAATTTGTTAGTCTCTAAGGTGCCACAAGTACTCCTGTTCTTTTTATAAAAATTAATGAATACTGAGACTAAATTCAGGTTATTGACGCAATCAAGAAAAGGAGCCTCATTTAATCATGTAGTTTTACACTGTACTGTACAGATATCTCTTAATTATTAGGTAAGCTTCTATTAAACACCATTAAATTACTTTAATGAGGCTACTCTTGTGAGTGGGAGTATGGGTGTAACAGTCTGGCTCTAAGTGTATCTACTGATGAGTCTGAGTCACCTTTTGTGGATTGACAGGTAGTTTTGCAGCCCGAGCCTGCAGGTATTCAGTCTTTTTGAAACATCTGGTAAAAGAAAATGTTATTTGGTTACAAGACACATTTTGTAAATACTGTTAAAACTTGTGCAATCTGACATTATTTCACACATCTGCTAAGTAACACTAGGTGTCTGAGCAATGGAAATTCATTACAATGACATGAAAAATTACAGCTTATGTGCCTGTACGGTGCATAGCATAATGGATCCCTGATCTCTGATTGTGACCTCTAGGTGCCACCATAATATACTACTACTACTGCTACTTCTCATAATAATAATAATAATTAATGATCAATTAATCACTTTAAATTGATTTCAGTATCATGTGTGTAAATTCTCCATAATTACAACCTCTTCCTTTTTACTGTACCGTGGGTATATACGGTACATTTCTATTTTATGTATTAAAAAATGCCCTTCTCTGGGGAACACAAGAAATATAACGTAAATTGAAATTGAAATTAAATATATATATATGTATATTTAATTTTACAGATGGCTATGTCCCGAGACGCAGTTTAGTGGAGAAGTAAGTACTAAATGATCTTCTGGAAACTTGTCATAACATATTCAGTTTTGCTGTTAACTACTCATTGTACAACTAAAAGTGAAAATAAAATATTTTATTGTATGAGTTTATTGCTAGATTGGTTATGAAGCTTATCCTTCCCACATTTGTGTTTGAAATTATCTACGGAACCACTCCTGTATTATTGACTAAGCACTGAAAAATTCAGGACTCAGCACTGAAAAATTACACAAAACACATCTTAATCCATAATTTGAATATTATAATAACCATTATTTAACTGCACATTAATTAAAATGATGGCAATTTCAAATGTTTAAATATATTAGACCAATTTCTCCTCTAGTTTTCTTCTGTATAATTCCACTGGGGCTGCACAGGTGTAACCCAAAGCAGAATTTGGCTCAGTATTTCTGCTTCCAATACACAGTCTATTGCACTGGGTTCAGCATTTAGGGTCTGATCCAAAGCCCATAAAAGTAAATGGGAGTCTTTCCATTGACTTCAGTGGTGTGTGGATCAGGCCCTTAAACACCAAATTAGATGACAGATTTAGGCCTCAACCCTGCACCCACTTATACATGCACTTAACTTTAAACATGTGAGTTGTCCCGTTAAAGCCAATGGGACTATTCAATTACATAAATAAGTGCATAAGTAAATAACTTGTTTTGAAAATATACTCTTTGGAGAGTATGTACTATTTGTAGATGGACATTAGCTAAATGTGTTGTCTAGCATTTACTTTCTCCAGTCCCGTTATTATATTGCTGAGCATCTTTTGAGAAAGTTAAGGATATGATGATTCCCTCTACTACTGTTTTCATTTATTGGTTAAAAAAATAAAATTAAAATCAATGACCATTTCATTTTAAATGAACATTTTGTAAAAGTAGCCACAAAAATGATAATTTTTTAAAATCATAATTTTTTCTTACATTATTGTTTGAAAAAAGCCATTTTCTAAAAAATGTTATCCATGTCTATTCTTAAGTTCCTTGAGTATGTTGTCCTCTCCACCTGTGTTGATTTCAGAATGATCCTTCCAAATATAGAAATATCTGAAGTCTGTGTATAAATACGGTATTTCCTTAACCATGTTTAATTACTTGATATGGGTCTAGACCATGCTACCTGATTTTGTATGTACTTGCAAATGATAATATATATTATATGAGTTTTTTAAGATAAAATATATTTTTCTCTTTCTAAATTCACAGTGATGGAGATATCTACGATGATATTGCTGATGGTAAGTTGCACATTTCAAACAATATAGTAATTGTTACATGTAATGTAGCTGAAATGAATCACTTTTTAAAATCTATGTAGTAGTAAATTATTATACAATACTAATATTTTTGCATTTTCTTTCCCATTCAGGTTGCATCTATGATAATGATTAATCTTGAATATTGGTAAAGTGTGAGCTTCATTGGGGGTAATATCTCCTCTGGATTTCCAGTTGGCATAAAACATCACCAAAGCTGATTAGTCACAAGCTATGGCTATCATCAGTGATTACCCTTCTACATGTACCAAATATTGGTTAACCTGTGTCGAACATTAGATCTTTTGGATTTATTGCTTTGAATGGCACTTTCTCTTTGTCATGTATCAACACAACTAAAATTTGGGTAATCTGAACTGAAATTAAAGTTTTCATCAAATGTGTCCTTTCTGCCTCTGCCACAGTCCACTGGTCCATATAAAAACAATTCCTCAGGCAACTTCACCCAGAGATGCCAATTCACTGCTACGAAGGATATGTGGGCCAGTAGGCCCTGATGGCATGGACTGCCCACTTTGTGGAGGACAGCATCATGAAAAGAATTGTAACCACCAATGGTAGGCATCATTGTTGGGAAAGCAGGAAATAGAAGTGGGTGGCAAAGAAGCCAATATATCCTTGACCCAATATTCCAATTTTAATAATCAGGGTTAATGTGATAAACATGGCCATGTGCCTCCACTGCTAAAGTTTTATACTGTACCAGTAATAGACTGTAGTTCTCTAAAATGATCATTAAATGTTTCATGTGTTATTTTTGAATACATAATAATTACACAATAATAAACATAATTTATCGGGTTTTTTTATGTGTCTTATGTACAGCACTCTGAGATACTAGCCATGGAAGGCTCTCCTTAACTATATAGTACATCATTGTTATTCAGCAGATTTTCAGGATGTTTATCCTAAGGTTTTACTCTCTGTTTAGTTTAAAGGGAAATTGCCAAGTCATTATTGTAGTTTAGGCATGAAAATCTACTTCTTATAATTGTATAATCTGATGGGATATAGCCTCTTCATTTAATATAGATACATAGTCTGAAATTGCAACATTTTGATGCTGAGATTTTTCTTCTAAATATTGCTTTCTTACACTAGAGTCAGCTAAATGAAGGAGCACAATTTAATTAACAAAACCTATTTCTAAAACTGCCAGCTTCATTGATGATGCTATTATACAAATAAGCAAGTCTTTATAGTAAAATAAGTATGTAATAATGATTAGTATTGATTTGCACTTATTAGTATCAGGATCAATTGAGAAAATACAATAATATTAACAATGAATCCCAAACATAGAAGAACAAAATGTTTAGAAAATGAGATTTTATTTGTAGCTTCTCAGGTCTTGTCTACATTGGAAATTTTGGCCATCAGTAACCAGCTAACACCAGTGTAGTAGGATTAGTGCAAAGCCCTAATGAAGACAGGCAAAACTGCTATAAACTATGACTTGCAATAGTGCAGTTTACCCCTGCTTGAAACCAAAGTAAATAAAAGTTATTGCTTATAGTAGTTAAGCCTGCATACACCAGGGTGAAATCTTGGCTCAGTGGGAGATTTACCACTGATTGCAGTAGAGCCAGGATTTCACCCTAGGGCTTGGACTAGGACAGCTACAGCAGTTATTGTCCGTAATAAATCTCCTCTGTAGACAAGGCATAGAAGGATATCAAGTATAAAATTAAATAGAACAAATTTGAATGATGTTTAGTAGCAAACATGATTTAATATCACATAACCACCTGTAAGCCTTAGTCTAAATAATCTTTAAAAATCACAGATTTTTATACTCTGGAGCCAGTTTTGAAGTTTTGCACTCAATTAGAGCCTCCAGTTCTGCATCTGGATGTTCACATCAGTACACAGGCACACAAATACCTATTTTAGGCATTGAAGCACCACTGTTAGCATCCAAATTTGAAATCTGGCCTCTCTTAAGTACCATGAAGTTTTCAACTATTTAGCAGCTGCAGTCTGTTTTATTTTTCAAAGGCACTGAAGACAGTGTATCAAAATAGGGATGTGACAGACGGCTCAGCTGGAATTCAGACACTGAAATATAGGGCTACCTGCCAGCTAGTGGAAAAACATTTTCATACCTAGCCACCATTAATTACTCACAAAAAAGTTTGATTTCCTATGTAAATGCCCAGACTTGTTCCTTTTACAGTTAATGACATGGCTTCAGTGAGAATGGAATCAGACCCCAATCATTGTGTACAATTTACCCCATGTAGAGGACAAGTACAAGGACTTAAGTGGTACATAAGCCTCTTGTTGTCCCCTTGTACAGGTGTGAATTTCACCCTTTGTGAGTAGTGAGGCTTTTAACAATACATTTTGAATATTTCTTCCAGTTTCCAAATATTCTTAATATCTTTCATAACCATAATATAACAGATGTAGATAGTATATAACTTTATAGATCATAATTTAACATGGCCCGTTCAGACTGATTAAAAGTGTCATAATATACTAGCAAATCACTGAAGTAACTTATTTTTATTTTACCATTCTCTGGATACCATATTTTTTCTTTCTCTAAATGAAAGTGTGCACTTCCAATGAGAAATGTGGGTGCACTGCCTTCTGCCAAAATTGCCACTGAGCAGCAGACTATATGTAAGTCAATGTTACGATTGATGTGACAGCATACTACTACAGATGTGACATTACTTTGTTAGTAATGACTTTTTAAAATGTTAAATGTAAGCAGGAAAACTTTCAGACAGAAAAGTCTATGCCTATATTATTGAAAAACATAAAGTATGGAACAGCATAATAAAGTTTGTATCTTGGTCTTTTTTCTTATGTAGTCTATTCTGCCATCTTTAGAACTTCCCAAGGGAAGGCGAAAGGTGCTGGTAGTCTGCTCACATTCCTACCCTCATAATCCCAAACTCCATCCACAATCCTGGAGTAGCTGGATATGTCTGCTAAAGTATTCAACCGTGAAATAGTTAACAAAGTTGACATTAAAAAGGAGGTAATTAAACTTCAGCGTTAACACCCAGTTGTGTCAAATAGGGTCAGTCTGCTTGCATCTATCTAAGGAGCAAATGTTGCTCCCCGTGCCATGTCCAGTGAAAAAGCTGAGTATCAAGTAGTGCTAAGAGAAAAGGAATTCTCCTTCCAACTCAGTGGTTTTGGAGCCATTTATCTGCTTTTACTACAGGCTATGGATTGTATAGTAGCAACTGATTCTCTGTGCATTCCTGAACAGGGGGGTTATTTTTCAATCCACATAACTGCAGCTTCTTTGGCTATTCCCCACACTATATTAATAAACCACATCTCTATGGGGAGTCCTCTTGCACAACCCTTCCTACCACCAATCCCATAGAGCCGAGTGCTTTTAGGGCCTTTGGTGATGCGGCAAATTTACTCTTGGGAGCTATAGCTTCAGTCTGTTTGCACATTTGAGCACTGTGTCTGTTCATGTTCAGATGGATATATTTGCAATCAAAGAGGTACAAGCTTTAAAAAAATTGTAAATGAAAATTTAGATTCTGAAGGAGCTGATCGGGCCAGGAGAAGGGTGTGCCCTTTCTATAGTAACCTAATCCAACCTCTAATACATGTACATCATAGCTCCAACCTGTACCACAAAAACTCTGCCTTACAAGAAAATCATTAAAGTTAGGAAACGCCCAAATTAAGCTTGTCTGTGCAACTTTTAATTCTGCCCTCTTGTGGATATGTGTCTTATTTTCTTTAATTGTGCATTACATGACATACTATTTTTTTCCACAGAATCCCTGCCTCATTCAGTGCATAAGTTGAAACTAAGGGAACTGTTCAATCCTCATCATTCAATTAGTGGCCCCTGATTTATTTACCGCACACTTTCCAAACCCTGCACTGAATACAGAATTATTTATTTCCTCTGGGTTTCTCTATGGCTCTCATCACAATAAAATCTGAGATATTCATGAATATTAATTAATTTATCTCACAATTATCTTGGTAGATAGGAAAATATTATAATCCCTATTTCTGAGATGAGTAAAGGAGGTATAGACAGAGGAAGGCCAAGATTGTCAAAAGTGTTCACTAATTTTGGGTGTCCAAATGACTTCAATGTTAAATATAAGGTAATCACATGCTTAAGTTTTTCACTGAATTGGGGTCAGTTTTATGCATACCAGTCACATAGCATAGCTGCAACCTTATAAAACAATTGTATTTAAACAACATCTTAGAATTTACAGGATATTCTAGAATGCAACAAAAAATAGGGGAAAATCCTAAAATTGTATTATCTACATTCCCCGGGCCCTGATATCAACATAGGTTTTGTTTGTTTTGGGGGATTTTGCTGCTGTTTGAATAGGACATTTACAATGTCCCCTAGATAAAGCAGCAGCCTGAGAGCAGCAATATTGCCAACTCGGTAAGCACGAGCATTATGAGGCAATAAAAAAAAAAAAAAAAAAAAACCTCAACCTGGCTTTTTTTTCTGAGGCCTGGTCTACACTAGGCGTTTATGTCGAAGTTAGCGCCGTTAAATCGAATTAACCCTGCACCCGTCCACACTGCGATGCTATTTAGTTCGACATAGAGGTCTCTTTAATTCGACTTCTGTACTCCTCCCCGACGAGGGGAGTAGCGCTAAATTCGACATGGCCATGTCGAATTAGGCTAGGTGTGGATGGAAATCGACGCTAATAGCTCCGGGAGCTATCCCACAGTGCACCACTCTGTTGACGCTCTGGACAGCAGTGCGAGCTCGGATGCTCTGACCAGCCACACAGGAAAAGCCCCGGGAAAATTTGAATTTGAATTCCTTTTCCTGTCTGGCCAGTTTGAATCTCATTTCCTGTCTGGACATCGTGGCGAGCACAGCAGCACTGGCAACGATGCAGAGCTCTCCAGCAGTGATGGCCGTGCAGTCTGGGAATAGAAAGAGAGCCCCAGCATGGACTGATCGTGAAGTCTTGGATCTCATCGCTGTGTGGGGCGATGAGTCCGTGCTTTCCGAGCTGCGATCCAAAAGAAGGAATGCAAAGATCTACGAGAAGATCTCTAAAGACATGGTAGAGAGAGGATACAGCCGGGATGCAACGCAGTGCCGCGTGAAAATCAAGGAGCTGAGACAAGGCTACCAGAAGACCAAAGAGGCAAACGGACGCTCCGGATCCCATCCCCAGACATCCCGTTTCTACGAGGCACTGCATTCCATCCTCGGTGCTGCCGCCACCACTACCCCACCAGTGACCGTGGACTCTGAGGATGGGATACTGTCCACGGCCGGTTCCTCGGACATGTTAGGGGACGGGGAAGATGAGGAAGGAGATGAGGAGGGCGAGGCAGTCGGCAGCTCTCACAACGCTGATTTCCCCGACAGCCAGGATCTCTTCATCACCCTTACAGAGATCCCCTACGAAGCGTCCCCAGCCGTTACCCCGGACACAGAATCTGGTGAAGGATCAGCCAGTAAGTGTTGTAAACATCTAAACATTTATTTTTAACAAAACAGGAATATTAACAATTAAAAGAATGGGTTGTTCATGATTAGTGTGCCCTAGGCGCTTAACGGTTTAGTAAGGGGCAGTGCAAGTTTTGAAAAGAAATCTAGCAATGTCCGGTTTTCAGTGATTGTCCTGCACAAGCCGCTCTACTGTTTATTCCCTGCTACTGCAGCTACAGTAAAATGCGGTCTATGTGTCCGGGGATAGAGCAGTAATCCTCCTGGGACATCTCGATGAAGCTCTCCTGGAGGTAACTTGAAAGCCGTTGCATGAGGTTCTTGGGGAGAGCGGCCTTATTGGGTCCTCCGAAGTACGACACGTTGCCGCGCCACGAGATTATCAAGTACTCGGGGATCATTGCTCTGCACAGCAGGGCGGCATACGGCCCTGGTCTTTGGAGGCTTTCCCGGAGCATTCTCTCTTTGTCGCTCTCGGAGATCCTCATCAGGGTGATGTCGGCCATGGTGACCTGCTTTTAATTAGGTAGGGGAATGTTAGTGTTGGGACTGCTTTCCCGTTCCTTTACAGAACTGTAACCGCTGGTTTGCAGCCACGCGGTGGAGGCGGGAGAGGGGCAGCCGAAAGGGATCGTTCCCGGGGACAGCCGCGAGGGGGTGGGACAGGGGCAGAGTTCCCGCTTGCCGGATTGCTGGCAGCAGGGACTGACATTGATTTAAATGTGAAATGAGGCCAGTGGTAATATAAAAGTTTTAAACTGCCACAAGTGTACGGCTTACCATGTCTGCCTGCAACAGAAATTCCGTTGTGCTGCCTCGCTTCTCAAATGTGCTGTTCAAGACCCCAGGCACTGAATGCGAAGGCCGAGAATTCGACCTTGTGCTGAGTGCGCATGTGAAAGGTGCTGTGCATGGTCTTGTTCACAGAGAAAGACTATGTTCTTTGTTCACAACTACATTTATCTTTCTGAGGAATTCACTCCCTTTTTCCCATTTCCACAGCCCCGTCTGCGACTGTCTCACAACCTAGCCTGGAATCACACTCCCAGAGGCTAGCGCGGATTAGGCGTAGGAAGAAGAGGACACGGGAGGACATGTTCTCTGAGCTTATGGCCTCTTCCCAAGCCCAGGCAGCACAGCAGACCCAGTGGCGGGAGAACTTGACCCGAATGCACCAAGCCAACATGGATCGGGAGGAGAGGTGGCGGCAGGAAGACCAGCAGGCGACTCAAATGCTGCTTGGACTACTGAGGGAGCAAACGGACACGCTCCGGCGCCTTGTGGATGTTCTGCAGGAACGGAGGCAGGAGGACAGAGCCCCGCTGCAGTCCATCTCTAACCGCCCTCCCCCGCCACCAAGTCCCATACCCACCTCACCCAAAGTGCAAAGAAGGAGAGGCGGCAGAGTCCCTGCTAAGTCTCACTCCACCCCTGCAGAGAGCTCTAGTAGCAGAAGGCTCTCATTTCCCAAAATTTGAAAAGTTCTTTCCTTCCCGCCTGACACAAGCCCCCGTCCAAGTTTCACCTCCCAATGCCATGTGTAGTTGATAATAAAAAATTCGTTTCTGTTAACTACTGTTTCAATCATGTTCTTTTGGAGGAGGAGGAGAAAGGGGGTTGGTAATTGGACAGGACAGTCTCCTTTGGCAGGGTACATAGTCGGGGGCAGGCACAGCAGCAGGGCACATACACAGTGCAGTGATGCAGTGACTAGTTGCCCCGGTTAGTCTGGGAGGTTGTTTTGATGTAATGTTGGGGGGGGGGGTTGCTCTGTGACTTTGTGGCGGGGGAGGGCAGTTACAGATCTTAAGCGCCGGTCCTTAGGCAGGATCACAGAGCCACACAGCATGGGATCTGTAACCGTCCTCCCCCTGCCACAAAGTCAAATAGACCCCCCATACACACAGTCCCGATCAGGAGGGTTGACAGGCTCCGTTGAAACAAGCATCCCACCGCAGCGGAGCCTGTCAATCCTTGAGTTTAGAAGCTGCATTCGCGTCACAACACTACACCCGCCCCGCACCACAGTCTGCGTCCCAGTTTTAAAAAATTCCCGCGAAAACAGTATTAAAGAAAACGGTGTGCTTTAACAAAGTAGAACTATTTTTATTTCAACACGTGTGTTGGAGGGGGGGTGAAGGGGGTATGTAACTGGATAGGATAGTCAACATTACCTGGGTAAAGAAACGGGGGCAGGTTTAGCTTCTCAGTACACAAACTATAAAGTCACAGGTTACCCTGCTCACTCAGGAACTTTGCTTTCAAAGCCTCCCGGATGCACAGCGCTTCCCGCTGGTCTCTTCTAATCGCCCGGCTGTCTGGCTGTGAGTAATCACCAGCCAGGCTATTTTCCTCAACCTCCCACCCCGCCATAAAGGTCTCCCCCTTGCTCTCACAGAGATTGTGGAGCACACAGCAAGCTGCTATAACAATGGGGATATTGGTTTCGCTGAGATCACAGCGAGTCAGTAAGCTTCTCCATCTCCCCTTGAGACGGCCAAAAGCACACTCCACCACCATTCTGCACTTGCTCAGCCGGTAGTTGAAGAGTTCTTTTTCAGTGTCCAGGGCGCCAGTATAGGGCTTCATGAGCCAGGGCATTAGCGGGTAGGCTGGGTCCCCGAGGATGACTATAGGCATCTCCACATCCCCAACAGTTATTTTGTGGTCCGGGAAGTAAATACCTTGTTGCAGCCGTCTAAACAGACCAGAGTTCCTGAAAACACGAGCGTCATGAACCTTGCCCGGCCATCCCACGTAGATGTTGGTAAAACGTCCCCTGTGGTCCACCAGTGCTTGCAGCACCATGGAAAAGTAGCCCTTTCGGTTAATGTACTGGGTGGCCTGGTGGTCCGGTGCCAGGATAGGGATGTGAGTTCCATCTATGGCCCCACCGCAGTTTGGGAATCCCATCGCTGCGAAGCCATCTATGATCGCCTCCACGTTTCCCAGGGTCACTACCTTTGGCAGCAGTACATCAACGATTGCCTTCGCTACTTGCATCACAACAACCCCCACGGTAGATTTGCCCACCCCAAACTGGTTCGCGACTGACCGGTAGCTGTCTGGCGTTGCAAGCTTCCAGAGGGCTATGGCCACTCGCTTCTGTACACTCAGTGCAGCTCGCAACCGGGTGTCACTGCGCTTCAGGGCAGGGGACAGCAACTCACAAAGTTCCAGGAAAGTTCCCTTCCGCATGCGAAAGTTTCGCAGCCACTGGGATTCATCCCAGACCTGCAGCACTATGCGGTCCCACCACTCAGTGCTTGTTTCCCGTGCCCAGAATCGCCGTTCCACGGCATCAACATGACCCATTGCCACTGTGATGTCCTCGGCGCTGGGTCGCCTGCTTTCTGACAGGTCTGTGCTACTCTCAGACTTCAGGACATCACCGCGGTGCCGTAGCCTCCTCGCCTGACTTTTCTGCATCTGCCTCAGGGAAACCTTCATGATAAGCTGCGAGACGTTGAGAGCGGCCACAACTGCAGCGATGGTCGCAGCGGGCTCCATGCTCGGAGTACAGTGGCGTCCGCGCTGTCAATGACTGGAAAAGCGCGCGAACTGTTTTCCCGCCGGCGCTTTCAGGGAGGGAGGGCGGGAGTGATGGACGGATGACGACAGTTTCCCAAAAGCACCCTCGACTCATTTTGTTACCCAGAAGGCATTGCCGGCTACACCCAGAATTCCAATGGGCAGAGGGGACTGCGGGAACTGTGGGATAGCTGACCACAGTGCACCGCTTCGAATGTCGACGCTATCACCGTTAGTGTGGACGCACAAAGTCGAATTACTGTCCTTAGTGTGGACACACACGTTCGACTTTGCAATATCGATTACAAAAATTCGATGCAAGTAAAATCGAACTACTCTCGTAGTGTAGACAAGGCCTGAGTCTTTTTTGGCTTGACTTCTGATTTTCAAACTCTTAGCAGGAAAAGCTCCTTGCTTCTTCCATTTGTATGCATGCATTTTAAGTGGGAACTATTTCCAAAATATGCACACATAAACGGAGAGTCCTGTCTCCTTTTCTTCCTGATGGAAGGGCCACATTCCCTAGCTCCCCGTTCTGCCAGCTCTCCAGGCACCACTTTGGACACTCTCCCTAGCTCGCTCTTCTACTTTGGACACTATTTCCAAGTCTTTTGCAGTCTCCTGTTTCTGTAAAAAGAAGAACAGGAGTACTTGTGGCACCTTAGAGACTAACAAATTTATTAGAGCATAAGCTTTCGTGGACTACAGCCCACTTCTTCGGATGCATCCGAAGAAGTGGGCTGTAGTCCGGGCTGTAGTCCACGAAAGCTTATGCTCTAATAAATTTGTTAGTCTCTAAGGTGCCACAAGTACTCCTGTTCTTCTTTTTGCGGATACAGACTAACATGGCTGCTACTCTGAATCCTGTTTCTGTGTTGATTTGAAGAGGTGCTATCTCTTTGGCACCATACTCCTTTCCCTCCCTGCCAGGGGCGCTGCCCCATGCTGTATGCTTCTCTGTCCAATTCTTCTCCCTGTCTCTATCCTTTGCTCTCTTAATTTCTATCACTATTAATTGTTCCACTGTCCCCTGATTAAATAAAATAAATAAATTAAATAAATTCTTTGACCATGATGCTCTGTCCCCTGCTCTTCTGCTTCTTTGTCCCTTGCTTTCTTGATCCCTCTTCACTGCTCACCTGCTCCTGTGTTCCTGGCCCCTGCACATTCATATTTTTTATGGCTGTGCTGTTTAAAGACTCTTTTTGTGCAAGATTCTTAACTCAGTGGGTGACAGCAGCAGAGGCTCTATGATTCAGCAACCACTAAAGAGGACTATGATTCTACTATTTTGAGTTTCATTCCACTTATCCAACAGAATCTGAAATTAGGCCAAATGCACTTTACTTCTCTCACTATCACGTGCGGAACTTCCTTCAGAGTTCAAACAGGGAGGCTATAAGGCAGGGGTCGGCAACTTTTCAGAAGTGGTGTGCCGAGTCTTCATTTATTCACTCTAATGTAAGGTTTTGCGTGCCAGTAATACATTTTAACGTTTTTAGAAGGTCTCTTTCTATAAGTCTATAATATATAACTAAATCATTGTTGTATGTAAAGTAAATAAGGTTTTTAAAATGTTTAAGAAGCTTCATTTAAAATTAAATTAAAATGCAGAGCCCCCCGGACCAGTGGCCAGGACCTTGGCGGTGTGAATGCCACTGAAAATCAGCTCGCGTGCTGCCTTCGGCACATGTGCCATAGGTTGCCTACCCCTAGCTAGAAGGTATAAAGTGTAAGAAAGCCATAACCACATGTCTCACTGGGGCCAGCTGAAAAACAATACAAAGTATCAGGTGTTTTCTTTTGCATCCCATTACTTTTTTCTACCCCCTTCATTACTAGAGTGGATGGTCACAATAAGCCATTTTGTACTCACTGTATGAAGGTTGTTCTCATGTTGTATGTTGAGTCCAGTAAGCATACTCAGGGAGTTCATCCATTTCCATACAGTTATATGAATGTAAAAGAAAATTGGTATAAATATGTTGTTAGCATTTTGCCAGTCACTACCCAAGCACATAATCAAAGGCTTCTGCAGTTGTGACTGCAACTTTCAGAAAAATAGACTCAAAATTTAAAAGAAAATTGTCTCTGCAGTCACTAAAGTTTTGAATCAGGTGATTTCCAATTTGGGTCAGTGAAGAGCCTAATTTATATACATCCTCCTCTCTGTGGCAACACTTTAAATCTCAAGCTATATAATAGTTTTGTTTCTTTAAGTCTTTTGCCTCAGAGCAAATTTCCATTATTAATATGTCAACCATGGGCAGACTCAATATCTGCAGCTTTTCAGAGCTTATGTGATACAGAATGCCATGAATAACTTTACATAAATGGACCGATAAATGCATGAATGCATTAAGCAACAGTTAACCAAACCACACAGTAAGTTAGCAAGACCTGTTGTATCACTTGAAAAGCTTTAAGCTGTTTTTATATTTTATACTGCATGGTTATGTGCATTTTTTAAATTATTTTTTCTCCATAACTAGACAGTAAAGGAATACTTACATTTTACCTGGTTGCAATCAGTAAGGACTGTATATTGTTCCTATTTTAAAGAATGACAATCTTTGAAAGTGCTGCCTTGATTTCACATCCAATTAGGTCATGCTGTTTTGCTGAATCTGACTGCGGGAACTGTGGGATAGCTGTGGGATAGCTACCCATAGTGCAATGCTCTGGAAGTCGACGCTAGCCTTGTACTGTGGACGCGGTCCGCCGACTAGAGCACCTAGAGCATTTTATTGTGTGGACACACACAATCGGCTGTATACAACCGATTTCAATAAAACCGGCTTCTATAAATTCGAACTAATTTCGTAGTGTAGACGTACCCTGAGGCATGTCTCTTTTAAAGGGTTTAAACTAAACGCACGCAAAAAAGCAACAATCTTATTCTGGAATAAGAGTGTCCACGTGGAGTGTTACACCTGTATAACGATAGCAGTTTAACTATATTGGTTTAATTATACTTGTTTAACAGCTAAAGCTTTCTCATGTGCACGAGCCCTCAGATCAATGTCATCATTACCTGTTAAACAAGAGGAGAGCGGGCAGTACAAAAGGATCCAAGTAGTGCTGTTCCCAATCCTGAGAAGGCTGCTCTTTGCAGGGCATGAGCTTCACAAGTCACTGGATTGGGAAGCAGACTCATTCTGCAGCATGCTTCTGTGGAGACCTGGCAAATATCCAAGTGGAAGTTAAAGCTACTGTACTTTTCATCATTTACTCTCTTTGTAATAACTGAAGCTTAAAAATAAAACCTCAACCTTTTTTTTATTTCGCAAACATTGATTTTCCCCTTGTCTTCGATGGAGCGGAAATAAATATTGCTCCCATTGGTTATGACACTGCTTTGTGTGTCATCATCATAGGCGATTTCTGGTTTTGTTAGCAGAGTGGAGTTCATTGGTTAAACTGTGTTCCCTCTGCTGGCTGACTGACTTGTTCTGCAACGACAAAGCAAAACATTATCTGACAGTTAAAAAGTTACTCTTTTGTAACTAGCCCTATTTTTTGGGAGAATAGTGGTGGAGTTCTTTTTAACACAAGTGAGTGAGTGCCTGTATGGCACTGGTAATGGGATTAATAGTTTATAATTTGTAGCTCACAGGTTCAAACAAGGGTGCTGGAACAATGTTTATAATGGGAGTGCTGAAAGCAAAAACCCTGTATTTGGTTGTTACCAACCCCCAGCACCCAGAGTTTCAGCACACCTGGGTTCAAATACAGACCAGAGGTTAGTAGTGATTAAATGCCATTACATGGCATTTTAGTGACCTGTGTGAAATAAATTAATCCTGGTACATTTCCTAGTGAACACGATTCCATATCATGAAACCATTATCACAACTGCACTCTTTTTTTGCCATTTTCAGAAAGGCCCAGGATTGGCTGGATACGGAAATAGAAATTACCATATTTGGAGAGTGAGGAAGTTATGTGTAGTATTTTTTATAAATAGCATATATCCCTCAGGTTATCTGTTTGATATTAACGTGCCTGTAGGCCACCAGTTAAATCAAAGGAGGCTATAAAGAGGGAACCCACAAGAACTAGGGCTGTCAATTAATCGCAGTTAACTCATTAACTTAAAAAAATTAGCCGCACTGTTAAACAATAGAACACTAATTGAAATTTATTAAATATTTTGAATGTTTTTCTACAATTTCAAATATATTGATTTCTTTTACAACACAGAATACAAAGTGCTCACTTTATATTATTATTTTTGATTACAAATATTTACACTGTAAAATGATAAAAAAATAGTATTTTTCAATTCACCTCATACAAGTACTGTAGGGCAATCTCTTTATAGTGAAAGAATAACTTACAAATATAGATTTTTTTTGTTACATAAGTGTACTCAAAAACAAAACAATGTAAAACTTTAGAGCCTATAAGTCCACACAGTCCTATTTCTTATTCAGCCAATCGCTAAGACAAACAAGTTTGTTTACATTTACGGGAGATAATGCTGCCCGCTTCTTATTAACAATGTCACCTGAAAGTGAGAACAGGCATTCGCATATCACTTTTGTAGCCGGCGTTGCAAGGTATTTATGTGCCTGATATGCTAAACATTTGTATGCCCCTTCGTGCTTCGACCACCATTCCAGAGGTCATGCTTCCATGCTGATGATGCTCGTTAAAAAAAAATACGTTAATTAAATTTGTGACTGAACTCTTTGGGGGAGAACTGTATGTCTCCTGCTCTGTTTTACCCACATTCTGCCATATATTTCATGTTATAGCAGTCTCGGATAATGACCAAGCACATGTTCGTTTTAAGAACACTTTCACAGCAGATCTGACAAAATGCAAAGAAGGTCCCAATGTGAGATTTCTAAAAATAGGTACAGCACTCTCGACTCAAGATTTAAGAATCGGAAGTGTTATCCAAAATCTGAGAGGGACAAGGTGTGAAGCTTACAGAACCCAAACCTACCTTCTGCTGATGGCATCTGACTCCAAAAATCTACGTTCTGCTGGTGGCATCTGACTCAGATGATGAAAATGAACATGCGTCAGTTCGCTCTGCTTTGGATTGTTATCAAGCAGAACCCATCATCAGTATGGATGCATGGCCTCTGGAATGATGGTTGAAGCCTGAAGGGACATATGAATCTTTAGCACATCTTGTGACACCGGCAACAAACAGCGCTGTGCGAACGTCTTTTCTCACTTTCAGTGACATTGTAAACAAGAAGCGGGCAACATTATCTCCTGCAAATTGTAACTAAACTTGTTAGTCTGAGTGATTGGCTGAAGTAGGACTGAGTGGATATGTAGGCTCTAAAGTTTTACATTTTTTTTAATGCAGTTATTTTTTATACTTAATTCTACATTTATAAGTTCAACTTTCATGATAAAGAGATTGCACTACAGTATTTGTATTATGTGAATTAAAAAATACTATTTTTTTTGTTTTTTACAGTGCAAATATTTGTAATAAAAATAAATATAAATATATAGTGAGCACTGTACACTTTGTATTCTGTGTTGTAATTGAAACCAACATATTTGAAAATGTAAAAACATCCAAAAATATTTAAATAAATGGTATTCTATTATTAACAGCGTGATTAATCGCAATTAATTTTTTTAATCACTTGACAGCCCTAACAAGAACCAAAACAATGGCAAAGATAAAGCTCCTTGAAGAAACAAAGGCAGGGGGAACTAAGGAGGAATATCCCCTGTTTGGCTTCATCCAGGCTAGAGTAGATTATCCCCTTCCTCAGGCTGAACCTAGGATCAAAGATATAAAAAAGACCCAAGTGTGTGGGCCTTTTATTGGTTTTACTCTTTGCTCTATGTGTTTAATAGCTTTGAGGAGTGAATAAATAATGCATTGTTTTCAAGATGCCATTTCTGTGTAACTGCAAAGTTATACTGTCACAGGCTCCTGGAGGAAAACAGGTGCGAAAATCAAGTTGGGCCTATGTTGTTAATATGGTTGGAAATCAAGGGGCTGCAGCCAAGAGAGCCAGTTTAAGAGTGGTTGTACTGTATCAATCAATCTATAGTGAGGTGTTGTAATGTAGTTCTCTAAGGGGTGCACAGTGCACTCAAGAGGGACTAAGAGTCTAAGGTGCAATTGACACTGTAACCCTGACGCCTTCTCTCACATTTACAGGCTAAAGTGTGAGGTATATTGACAAAGCTGTATGAGTCAGTGAGAACTACATTGCCCCAGTTCTACGGATATATCAGACTTTGATATCCAGAGCTCTCAATCCCATGGTTTACAGAAGAATTAAGTTAATTTTTAAAAGTTAACAAAGAAGATGGAAGTCAATTTTAATGGTATAGTCATATTTTTTGTATCAAACATGCTTGCCAGAATCCCTGTAAAGACAAGACAATTTTCATATCAGTGCTCAGTTTACAAGCAAAAGGATTTTTTTTTTAAAGATCTGCTGGTCCAGCAAGCTCAGCTTGGGCTGTGAGAGTTGTTCTGAGGTTCTTTCTATCCTATACAATTACAATAAAGGTACTGAAGGCCTTCAGTTACATTTGTGCCATTTGTTGCCTTCAATTGATTTGCACAGGTGTGTAACTGACTAAAATTCAGTAAATAATTCTGTTGATGATGTGTGAGTAGAATACAACCTGTTGCTCATTCAATTTTTGCTGTGTTGGCTCTGCAAACCAGGGCAGCCCAGAGGATCAGGGGGCCTGGGGCAAAGCGGGGGAGCTTGTACTTACCGGGTGGTGCTCTGAGTCTGCGGCGGCAGCAGCGACATTTCGGCGGCAGGGGGCCCTTCAGTCGCTCCGCATCTTCGGCAGCACTGAAGGGCCCCCCGCCACCGAAGACCCGGACCGCCGCTGGGTGAGGAAAGGGATTCTCGGCCAGGACTTGCGGGGCCCCTGTGGGGCCCAGGGAAGATTGCCCCACTTACCCCCCCCCCCGGCGGCCATGCTGCAAACAGTAGTCAAAACTCATTTTAGTCACTAAAGTTAGTAGGAGGAGATGCCAGTACTGGTTGAAGATCTGATTAAAAAAAATAAGGAAAGGATGATGATCTATTGAGTAAAAAGGTGCCATTTTTATATAGACACTTTTCAGAGTAAAGCTGCACTTTGAGAAGTGCAGAGCTCACCTGAGGAGACTCATGCTATTATTTCAAATTTATGTGTTCATAGTTTAATGTCGTGGCTTGTGTGCTAAGTCTTGTAAACTCTGCTTCTGTATAATAAACAGCTATTTTTCACAAATAGGTGGATTTAAAAGTCAAATGTTTAAAATATAGAGGATATTTTCTACCAGATTATAATGTTAAGGTAAGTGAAATTGTGGATGTAAACTGCTTGACATTATTCTTTTAATAATTGCATTATCTTGCTATACTCCCTGCAAAAGTGGTAGAAAAATCACTTACAAATGCAGTTTATAGCTTGGTCCCACATAATTTATATATGAAATTAAATTAAATCTTTCCAGGCCCTATGGGCCCCACCCAAAGCCTACTGAAATCCATGTAAGCATTCATTGACTTCAATAAGCTTTGGATCAGGGTCTGCTGTTGGATGAGATTAGTCAATTAAAAAAACAAAAATTCATAGGAACAAGTCATGTCCACTGATAGAGATTGATGGACTCTGGAGATTGAAATAAATCTTAAGTGGCTTTAGTATGGCCACCAAGGCTCTGTTGAATCATTGGCAGACACTGCCTGGGGTAGATGAGATTGCTTGAGTGATTTCATTCTTCTATGTATGATCTCAAAGGGAGGTATTGGAACATTGTCTATTGACCCAAGAGCTCTCTATTTTAGGGTTCTCCAAAGTTGCATTGTCACCAGGGTAAAATATGAAAAGTTTTGTGTGGCAATGCTATTGATATGCACCTTGTCTAAATTTTGTTAAACCTGGATGATCGCCTCTTTTGATTTCTAGGTGTACAGTGGGAAAAAGGGCTAGGATGAAAAGAAGCACAGTGAGAGGATGGATATTGACTCTCCTGCTATTGAAGTATAGCCATAATTTCCCAAAGTTCAGAATACAGGATGCCTCTAGCCTTCCAGTTGTCCCAGGGGTGCCGGGTAGACTTCAGAGAGAGGACAATGGCTGGTAATCTGCTTAGTTAGTAGTATCAGCTGCAGGGCACAAAGTTATTATCCTAACTCACGGGTTCTCAAACTGGGGATTGGGAACCCTTAGGGAGTTGCGAGGTGATTACATGGGGGCTCACAAGCTGTCAGCATCCACCCCAAACCCTGCTTTGCTGCCAGCACTTATAATAGTGTTAAATATATTAAAAAGTGTTTTTAATTTATAAGGGGGGTGGGTCGCACTCAGAGGCTTGCTATTGTGAAAGGGGTCACCAGTAAAAAAGTTTGAGCTACTGTCCTAACTTCTTATTTGCTTGCAGATGCAATTCAAGGTGTTCCCCTTGATCTATACAGCTCCATATGATTTTCTATCCTGGCTGTGTGGCTTTCTTTCCATTAGTGATCACAGCAATTAAGATCACTTGAGACCAGAGTTGTCAACCCTCCAGGATTGTCCTGGAATCTCTAGGAATTAAATATTAATCTTTAATTAAAGTTCATGTCATGTGATAAAACCTTCAGGAATACATCCAACCAAAACTGGCAACCCTACTTGTGACGTTCAAGGTAGCAGAGATTGAAATATCAGGACATTGGTGTTCTTATGTGTAGAGCCATCCATTGAGAACTTGCTTCATCTGTGATCCTTCAGAAGCAGAGTTTCCTGACCTTCAGCGCATGCTGTAAAGCACTTCTACTTATTTAGGCTTTTGCCTGAATAGGGCAGGCATGAGGGTATAGAAGGTGTGGAGTTTTTGTGATGGGAGTCAAAAAAGTAATGTCACTTTACAAACCCAAGCAACATCTTTAGATGGGGTGGCTGAACAGTTATGTAGGAAGTTAGCTTCCAGCACTGCAAGCTCTCCGGAAAAGAAGGCATTTTGCCACATATTTTACAAAGGTGTAGAATTAGATTGAAGGCAGCACAACAGGGTAAGTAGACCGGGGCCATCTGGAGTTTTCTAAACTGTTTCTTTGAATCTTCCATTTTGGGCCTTTTCATCAACACTTTCATTTTCACCACTTAGCAGGTCAGAGGTAAAGCTGCCGGAGAAGTCTGTTAAAGTTACAAGGCTGCGAAAGTATTTTAAACAGCAGCAATCCAGTCTAGTGACTTGTTGGCAATACTGACTTTTACCAATTGTTGTGATTTTTGTTGTGAGGCTGGGGACAGTAGGTGTTTTTAAAGCCCTAGCTCCTGGAATTCAGTGAGAATTCCAGCTCCCAATTTAAAAAAAGAAAGAAAAAGGAAAAAGAGCTGCCAGCCCTCATGGTTGCAGAGGAGCGTGAACATGTGTTTCAAGTGTACCCAGTAGACAAATCACCCCAAAAAGCACTTAACCCCCCCAAACATTTATATAAAAAAACCCTCACCATTTTAAGTCAAATCTCAGGATTTTTGAATGCTGGGGGTTTGCAACGTTGTGAAAGACTGAAGTGGCTGGAGGAGGGAGGGGAGCAGACAGCACACAAAGGTTTGGGAGCGAGCTAGGCGCTACAAAGAGGCCCCCAACCCTGCTGGCAAAGCTGGGGGGCCAGGGAGCCCCACATCACTGAAGGCGGCTGCCTTCACGGGTAAATGATGCCAATGTGCAGAGGGTGAAGACACCCCCCCTGCCCTGATGGGAAAAGGGGGCAGCGAATGGAGGAAAACGCCCCCTGGAGGGTGCTGAGGGAAAGCCCCCTAGCCGGGGCGGGGCGATGTGTGGGTGTCCTGCCCGCCTCCTCTCTAAAGGCGGGGCAGGGGAGCGCAGGGGGAGTTTAGCCAAGGCCCCTCTGGCACGCCGGGGTCATTCACCGGCGCCAGGCCCCACCGCCCACCCCGCTCCTCGCCGCCGCGCGTTCCCGCGCCCCCTCGCGACAGGCCGGCGGGGGCCGCGGGAGTCGGCGGCGGCTCGGTCTCCTCGCGAGAGAGGGCGAGGTTTCCGGTGTTGTGACTGCGGGGCCGTAAACATGGCGGTGAGCCTCCGCGCCCGCTCGCTGAGGCACCTCCGCATCCGAGGTAAGGAGCCCGGCTAGGCCCGGCGGGAGGCGCCGCTGCTGCTCCCCCGGCCCCATCACTCCCTCCCCGCCCAGGCTAACGGGCTCTCCGCTTCTCCCCCCCACACAGGTCGGAATGACAGCGGCGAGGAGAACGTCCCGCTTGATCTCAGCCGAGGTAAGCGGGGCCGGGGGGCGCCCCGTGCCGGGGGTGGGCTGGGCCGGGCCCTGGGGAGGCCGGGCTGGGGGATCGCTGGTGCGCTAGGAGTCCAGCTCCATCCCTACCCCATGGGAGGTGGGTGAAACCCTGCCTCAAAGGCGGGGCCAGGGGAGAGGGGCTTGGGCTGGGGAGGTATGTCCCGCCCCGCCCCTGGGCGAGGGGCTTGGGTGCGTCCCGGGGGTCCGCCAAAGCCAGGGGAGGTGTGGGAAGGAGGGGCCTTGCCATAGTGATGGCGTCCCAGGTGAGAGCGGAGCTCCGGCTAGTCCGCAGTCCTGGTTGGTACTGTCGGGGGCGGGGGGCGCTAGACTTCTAGTCAGGGGATCAGTTTGTGCTTCGGTGTGTAACCAAACTGCAGTCACACAGGGATGCTATTTTCAGTCTTACAGTCTGGACAGCTGTTGCAGTGAAGGGGCGGGGTCTGGGGTGGGGTATTGCTAGGTATGTAGCGCTCTTCTCCGCCACCTCTATTTGTGTCGGGGACGGACGGGACCTGATGGGTTATTGGTAGATGTACGTTTACCTCCTTCCTCTGTAGTTGTTTTTTAGAGGCCTTTCTTCAGGGTCATTATTTACTGGCTGCAGATGGGGCTGTTTATAGCTTTTGGGGGTTGGACAGTTCTATTAATTTAGACAAAAAGAACAGGAGTACTTGTGGCACCTTAGAGACTAACAAATTTATTGGAGCATAAGCTTTCGTGGACTGCAGCCCACTTCTTTGGATGAGTACTCTAAACTCCAGTTGCCTTTCCAGAGGCTCCCTCATTACTCCCTCCAGCCCAAATCTCACCCTAAATCAACCTGCAGATCCACCTCATTTTAGCAGTGTTGTATATCAGATAGTGCTTGGAATTGCTTCAGCATTTTCTAATGAATGATTTTGTGGCTGTGATAGATCATATAGCCATCTCTTCCCATATGTACCTGGTTTGTTCTAGTATGATCAGTTGCAGTGCTTAAGACAAGGGCTGTCCATTTATAATTAACTCAAGTGATTAATGCAAAACAAACTAACTAGATTAAAAAAATTAATTATGATTAATCACAGTGTTAAACAATAATAGAATACCAATTTAAATGTATTATAAATATTTTTGGATTTTTTTTACATTTTCAAATGTTGATTTCAATTACAACACATAACACAAAGTGAATAGTGCTCACTTTATATTTATTTTTGATTACAAATATTTGCACTGTAAAAATAAAAGAAATAGTATTTTTCAATTCACCTTAGATAAGTACTGTGGTTCAATCTCTTTATCGTGAAAGTGCAATTTACAAATGTAGAATTTTTTTGTTTTAATTTTTATTTTTACATAACTGCACTCAAAAACAAAATAATATAAAACTTTGGAGCCTACAAGTCCACTCAGTCCTGCTACTTGTTCAGCCAATTGCTAAGACAAACAAGTTTGTTTACATTTATGGGAGATAATGCTGCCAGCTTTTTATTTACAACATCACCTGAAAGTGAGAACAGGCGTTCTCTTGGCACGGTTGTAGCCGGAGTTGCAAGATAATTATGTGCCAGATATAATAAACATTTTTATGCCCCTTCATGCTTCTACTTGAAGATTTTCTTTTTTAAAATGCAAATATTTCTAATAAAAAATAATTAGGGCTGTCAATTGCAGTTTCGCATGTGATTAACTCAGAACACATTAATGTGTTTTTTTAATGAGCATTAATCACACACCAGGGTGCTGTGCTCAGGGGGTGCTGCTGCGTGCCTCTGGGGCATGGGTGCCCATCCTCTTGCCACCCTGCTCTACTGCTGCTCCCTGTCTCCTCTCCCCCTGCGCCCCATGGAGCCATCCCTGGCCAAGCTGCTGCAGACCAGGAGCCCGCTTCCTGTCTGCTGCGCAGAGCTGGGGAGGGGGCCCCGTCCATGTTCCCAGTCACTGCTGAGCTGGGGTCGGGGAAAGGGGGAACCTGTCTGCTGCTGGCGCGGGAGTGAGTGCTACCAATAGCAGCTGCTGCTGGCTGAAAAAGTGTTCAGGCTCCTGAATACTCTGCTTAAAGAGACAGTGCGCTCCCCCCACAAAAATATTTAAATAAATGGTATTGGATTATTATTAGACAGTGCGATTAAAATTGTGATTAATTGTGACAATATTTTTAATCTTGTGATTAATTGCAATTAATTTTTTTTTTTTTTATCGTTTGACACCCTACTTAAGACATATTTATTCTGGACTTCCTGTCACCATATTAGAACTTAAAAAAACACTTCATCTCGTAATTACTGTATGTGTTAATTTGTTTCAAAGTTTACTGACTGGCTCTTGATAAACATACGTTCTTTTCTGTGGCAAAATATTACGATGCTACAAAGACACTTGCTACACATTAATACTCCTGAAGGCATTATGAGCCAAAAAAATTTAAAAATTCTGCGCACAATATTTTAAAATTCTGCAAGTTTTATTTGTCTATTAATAAATGCAGAGGCTCCAGCATGGCATTGGGGAGCACAGGCCACTGGCTGCACAAAGGTTGGCGATCATCCTGCAGCCTCCTCACCCCCCACCCCAGACTCGGTGATGAGGCTACACCCGACCCTGACACAGCACAAGGCCTGGGCCTACCCCAGAAATGCGCTGGGGCCCTGCCCCTCTGTGCCAGGCACACCATGTGTGGGGCAGGCAGGCTCAACCAGGCAGGATGCAAATGTGGGGGGATTCAGGTGTGGGGTGAGAGGATTCTGTGTGGGACAATCCGGGTACAGGCAGCTCAGTGGGGGGGTGGGGTCTAGGTGTGTGGGCGATCTAGATGCACAGAGGCTTGGGGGGGGTTCCAGGTGCAGGGGCAACGGGACTCTGCAGGGGCTTCCAGGTGAAAGTGGTTGGGGTTCAGCAGAGGGGTGTGGGGGTCTCAGCAGGGGGGACTGGGTGCTAGGGGAGTGGGGCTTGGGGGGGTAGACCTGTTGAAGCTAATTAGGGGTCAGTGGTGTGGGGTCAGGATGTGGGAACTCAGGATGGTGCAGGGGGGTAGGACTCATCATGGGGTGGGTTTGAGTGCAGGTAGCCCAGTGGAGGGTGGTCTGGGAGTAGGGGTGGGAGTTCAGAGGCAGGGATTCTGGGTGCAGGGGGCTCCAGATGCAGGGGTTGAGGTTCAATGGGGTGAGGTTCAGGTCTGGAGGGCTGAGGGAGTTTGGGTGTATGGGTGAGGCTTGGCGGGGGTGTTTGGGTATGGGAGGTCCGGATGCCAGGGGCGTGGGTGGATGGGGGAGCAGCTCCCTGTACAGCTGAGGAATGATGGGGTCAGGAAGCAGGGGAGGATGCTGAGCTTCCTGCAGCTGGGGAAGGTTTCTGGGGTGGGTCTGACACAGCCCCAGCCACTCTTTGCAGGGGAAGAGGAAGTCTTGTCCTCTCCTGCTGCCTCCAGCCCAGCTGGGACTAGCAGCTGATCCTGGCTTAAGGTAGGAGCCATTGGCTGGGGCATCCCCAGCCCTGCTGTGATTTACCGCTCCGCTGTCTGCTCCGGATGCCTGAAACGACGTACCTAGGCAGCTAGGGAGTGGTGTGTGACTGCTCTTGCAGCTTCCCTGTCAGAAAGTCATTTTTGTGCAGGGGTGCAAAGAAATCAGTGGGAGACATGAGTTCTGCGGACATGCAGTGGTGCAGAATTCCCCCAGGAGTAACATTAATAAGCCATGTGCTAGGCAAATACAAAACCACTGCCTAGCTAACACATTGTTAAACTTCCATTGTTGAGAACTAGTGTATATTTTTATCTGTTTTTGGGGTTTTTCTCTGACTGTTGGGAAACAAATTGCCCTGCTGGCAGCATTGATATTTTCCCCCAAGTTTAAAGGCGGAGATATTCTTATCTAAAGTTCTTGATCTGTGGAAGAGAATGAGGGTTGCATTTTGTATATAAACCTGATTGCATTGAGTTGATGCTTGTAATATAAATGTTTTGCTTCAGAAGATCTTAATGTTGATGCTGTGAATAGCTGCATGTTCACAAGGAGGTAGGGTGGTGGGGAAGTGATGGAAGCAGAGTGTCAAAATAGACTGTGCACTATAATGGAAATAGGATACTGGTTAGAAAAATATTTCAGGAATTATAGCAACAGCTATAAGGTTTTCCATTTCATGTGTAATTGTATCAGAGAAACAGAGTAGCTCCAGGTTTACATAGTAATTTAAAAAAAAAAAGGGGGGGGGTAATTTTTGCTATGACCCCTGTTTTGAGAAGTTAGTAATAAAGCAGTTCTACTTACCTTTAGGCTGGAATTTGACATACCATGTCTCAGGCCATACATAACGTACTTACAAAATAAAATGTCACCAAGATCAATTATGCTTTTTAGTTCTGGAAAAACAAAGTTCTCATACTTTTTTGCACCTGTCTAATAAAAAATTAAAGAGGTTTTGTGGTATTTTGTTTTTAATGCTGGCTACCACACATATAATGTAGATTGCTACTTGTGGTGGGTAAGTTCTGTGAACAAAATGAGCCATTAAGTTCCCAATGCTGCAAACACATTCATGATTGGTACTGCTGAAGTTGGAGTGGCTACTTGTGTATAAAGTGAAACACTTGCATGGTTGCTTCGTATGGCCAGAAACTCTTTGTGACTCTGTACATTCAGGTTTCACATGTTGTACATGCACTTAATAGAGAGAGCATACAACATCTAATTGATTTCAGTACATTTGATCTTAACACCTCTGTTAGTTCTTGTAATGCACTTCAAACAAAATGTATACTAAAAACCCAATATGAAGTTGCCATTGACTGAGGATGTGAAACAACCTGGCAAAAAGTTAAAACAACATATCCAAGGGAACTGTAGTAAAAGAATTTTAACTGATTCATTCATATTGACTAGTAAGATTCACAGACAAGATCCAAGTCAGTTAGCAATTCTATTTGGCAATGAGCTGAGGCCACCACTTTCCATTCTGGGCCATTGGAACAGTGAGGCATTCTGGCTGTGTGTGCAACTGAATATCTGATACTAATATAATGGGGAGAAAATGCCTTGTGCTTTGGCAATTTTTATTTCTGGAGGTGTTTCAGTTCTATGATTGCAGCATCGTGTCAGACCACTGTGAAAACCATTCTGTGCTCCTTGCCAAAGATGTTTTCTTGCACTAAAAATGCAACAGTATTTGACTCTTCTGTAGGCCCTTCATAGAATCATAGATATGTAGGACTGGAAGGAACCTTGAAAGGTTATCTAGTCCAGCCCATGAGGCAGGACCAAGTGTATCTAGACGATCCATGACAGGTGTTGGCTTAACCTATTCTTAAACCTTCAATGATGGGAATTCCAGAACCTCCCTTGGAAACGTATTCCCAGTGATTTAACTATCCTTTATAGCTAGAAAGTTTTTCCTAACATCTACCCTGAGTCTCTCTTCCTCTAAACTATGCTGATCAATTCTTGTCCTCTCTTCAGAGGATATGGAGAACAGTTGATCACTGCCCTCTTTATAACAGCCCTTAACATGTTTGAAGACCCTTACCAGGTGTCCCCTCTGTCTCCTTTTCTTAAAACTATAAATGCTCAATTTTTTAACCTGTCCTCATAGATTGGGTTTCTAAACCTTTTATCATATTTGTTGTTCTCCCCTGGACTCTCTCCAGTTTGTCCACAGCTTTGCTAAAGTGGACACTGGATACAGTACTCCAGCTGAGGCCTTACCAGTGCCAAATAGAGTGGGAAAATTACCTCCATTGTCTTAGATGTGCAACTCCTGTTAATGCACTCCAGAATGATGTTAGCCTTTTTTTGCAACTGCATCACATTGTTAGCTTATAGTCAATTTGTGATCCACTATAACCTCCAGATCTAGCCAGTTATTTCCCATTTTGTAGTTGTGCATTTTTTCCTTTTTAAGTGCAGTACTTTGCACTTATCTTTATTTAATTTCATCTTTTGATTTCAGACCAGTTCTCCACTTTATCAAGGTCATTTTGAATTCTAATCCTGGGCCTTCAAAGTTTTTGCAGTCCCTCTTAACTCAGGGGCATCTGCTGATTTTTTGTAAGCATGTTTTGTCCGAGTCATTAAAGAAAAAATTATATAGTTCCAGACCTAGACTGATCTCTCTGGGACCCCACTAGGTATGTCCTCCCAGTTTGACAATGAGCCATTGATAACTACTCTTTGAGTATGGTCTTTCAACCAGTTATGCAACCGCTTTATAGAAATTTCATCTAGACAACATTTTTCTAGTTTGCTAACGAGACTGTCAGGTAGGACCATGTCAGAGCATTACTAAAATCAAGTTATCCTGTCTAGAAACCCTTCCTCCCCTGTCCACTAGGTCAGTAACCTTGTCAGAGAAGGAAAATAGGTTGGTTTGGCATGATTTGTTCTTGACAAATCCATGTTGGCTATTCCTTATAATTCTGTTCTCCTCTAGGTGCTTACAAACTGTTTGATCATTTGTTTCAGAGTCTTTCCAGATATCAAAGTTAGGCTGGATAGTCTATAGTTTCCCAGGTCATCTTTGTTCCCTTTTCTAAAAATAGGTACTATGTTTGCCCTTCTCCAGTCATCTGGTACGTCACCTATCCTCTTGAATATAATCGCTAATGATTCTGATATTGCTGCTGCTAGTTTAAGTACCTAGGATGAATTAATCTGGCCTTGCTGACTTGGATACATCCACCTTATTTAAATAATCTTTAACCTGTAATTTCCTTATTCTGGTTTGTGTTCCTTCCCCTTGTAGTTTTCTTTTAAATATCTGGTCACAATTAATCTTTAGTGAAGGCTGAAGTAAAATAAGCATTAAACACCTCAACTTTCTGGATGTCATCCGTTATGAGCTCTCCTTCCCCACTAAGTAGTGGACTTACACTTTGCTTCATCTTTCTCCTTTTCCTAATGTATTTATAGAACTTCTTATTGCTAGCCTTTCTGATTTTTGGCTCTGCATACTCTCCCTTTCCCCCTAGATTTTCTTCCCATGGGATCTTACTTACCAGTTCTAAGTTTGTTAAAAACATAAAATACAGACTTTGTTTTCAAGTCCATTGTCCTTGTTCTGCTGCTCACTCCTTCTTTTCCTTAAAATTGCTTTCCTTAGATTGTTGATGCCAAATTGCCTTCAACCCTCAGTTTCACAACCAATTACTCTCTCATAGTCATAATGAAGTTTAAAATGGCTGCCCCCCTAGTTACTTCCTCCGCTTTCTGAAACAAAAAGATATCCCCAATACATTCCAAGAACTTATTGGACATCTTGTGTTTTGCTGTATTACTTTTCTAACAGATATCTGGGTAGTTAGTCCCCCATTACTACCAGGCTTAGTGTGTTGGATATTTCTATTTGTTCTAAAAATGTCTCATCCTCCACCTCCTCCTGATTTGGTGGTCTGTAGTAGACTGCTACCATGATTTAATCCCTATGTTTTCCCTTTTATCTTTACCCAGAGACTTTCAGCTGGTCTGCCTCTCACTTCCTTTGGGACCTCAGAACATTAGTATGATGTACCATAGGCGCCAACTCCGTGGATGCTCTGGGGTTGGAGCACCCAGGGGGGAAAAATGGTGGGTGCTCAGCACCCATCGGCAGCACCCCTCCTATCCCCCAGTGTTTGCTGCCCGCCTGCAGGCCCCACTGAACAGCACCTCCCCAACCCTTCTGCCTGCCGCAATCAGCTGTTTTGTGGCATGCGGGAGGCTTTGGGAGGGCGTAGTGAGGGCGTGGAATGCTGGGGGAGGGGTGGAATGGGTGGGAAGAGGCGGGGCAGGCCTTGGAGGAAGGGGTGGAGTGGGGATGGGGCCTGGGCAGAGCCAGGGGCCGAATACTCCCCGGCACATTGAAAAGTTGGTGCCTGTGTGATGCAACACCTCCTCCTTCCCCCCTCCCCCGCCTTTCCTTTGTGAACAAGTTATAGCCCTCTATACAATAATTCCAGACATGAGATGTAACCCACCAAGTCTCAATGGTGTCATAATTCATAATGTAGCTTATGTACTAATACTTTCGGTTTTTCCTGTCTGTTCCCCATACTGCTTGCATTTGTGTATAGACATCTAAGAAATTGGCAGACTTTCCCCACCATTTTCATTCTTGTTCCTGTGACCGTATTGTAATTTTCCATTCCCTCCAACCCCCAACATCTAGCCGTCTGATCCCTACCTCCTTTTTATTTAGGACAGGTCTACACTAGGAAATCAGGTCAGTATAACTATGTCACTCAGAGGTGTGAAAAATCCACACGCTAAGTGAAGCAGTTAAACCATCCTAACCCACAGAGTATCTTCTCAGGGAGAAGGATTACCTGTGCCAATGGGAGAACCTCTCCCATCATTGTAGGTAGTGTCTTCACTGAACCACTGCAGTGGCGCAGCTGTGCTGCTGCAGCAGTTTATGTGTAGACAAGCCCATAGTTTAAAGCCCTCCTCGCTAGGTTGGCAAGTCAGTGACCAAAGATGCTCTTCCACTTTGTCATGGGGAACTCCATCTCTTCCCAGCAGTTCTCTTCCCTGGAACAACATCCTGTGGTCAAGGAAGCCAAAGCCTGCCCATCAACACCATCTGTGCAACCAGGCATTCATCTCTAGGATAGATGTGTCCCAGCAGGGGCCCTTACCTTGATCCAGGAGGATGGCTGAGAACACCACCTGCACCCCTGACTCTTTCACCTTCGCTCCCAGAGCCCTGGAGTCACTGCAGATCTGCTCAGGATTATACTTGTCAATATCATTAATGCCCACATGGATGAGCAGTGTGGGGTAGCGGTCAGTGGGACAGCTGAGTCTCTGCAACCTTTCTATGATGTCTTAGGTGCAGATTCCAGGCAGGACCCTGGGCCATAAGATCAGCAGATAGATGTCTCTGTCCTCCTCCGAAGCGAGTCCCTGGACACCATCACCCTATATCTCCTCCTGGGTGTGGTGGCTGTGAGTCTCCCAGCCTTAAGGGCAGGTTGCTCCTCTTTCTCAGTCATTAGGGTCTTATTCTCTCCTCCTGTTGCCAATACAGCATACTAGTTCTTGACCTGGATGTGGTCTCGGGTGGGGGATGGAGCACTATCTACTGCCCGAGATGGCAAGCTGCCAGTTGCCCCCCAGTAGAGCAGCTAGTTCTGCTTCCTTCTCTGATGCTGCTATAGTCTTCTTTAATTGGCTAGCATCCACCAATCTGGGCATTTCTGTATGCATTTCATCGATGTCGCTCCCAGATGTGACATAGATGACCCACCTCCTCCTGTAGCCCTCGTACCTGCTTCCTGAGTAACTCCACCAACAGACTCCTCTCATGCTGGATGGTCCCCCCTGCCTGACTTTTCTTGGCAGGAACATGCAACTGCGTTCTGTGCAAGTCAAGACCAGGACCTGGATAGAAGCCTCCAGGGTCAGGATGCCTTGTTTGGCTAGGACCCCCACATGTGCAGGCTGAGGAAGAGCTAGCAGTGAGGCTGACGATATACCATTTTCCTCCCAGTGTGAATTCTTCCTTGTAGAGTACCTGCAAGTTGAGAGCCATCGCTCTTGTGACGTAAGTTACACCGACCTAAGTGCTGGTGCATACAGCGCTATGTCAGTGGGAGAGATTCTCCCAACGACATAGCTACAATTGCTCACAGAGGTGGATTTGTTATGCAGATGGGAGAGTTCTTTCCCATCCGCATAGTGTCTTCAATACCAGCGCTACAGCGGCTCATCTCCACTGATGCAGTTAATATTTTAACTATTTAAAATATTGTTTTGATTTTTTTTTTTTTTTTTTAAAAAGACTAACTTTTTATCATTCAGAGAGAACTAAATATTAAAAAAAAAAAAACTGTTGAAATAACCTGAAATATCTGATTAAGAAAAATAATAATTATCCATTTCTATTTCCAAGGGGGTCTCATTATTTATAATACATTTAATTGGTAACAACCTGTTTAGAACAAGTTTTAACTTACAATTATTTGGCTAAAATGGCTCTCAAACATATGGTTAAAGACATGGCAGTTAACTGTGCTTTGCCCCGGCAAGAGGCCTAGGCTGGCACCTCGTTGTCTTTGAGTAACTAGCTTTGAACCAGTGTTCATAAAGCAGTCAAGGTCCCCAACTATGTCTGTCATCACTTGGCTGGCCTTCCTTCCTCCCAGCTATCTGTGTGATAAGACATCCCAGAGTGCGTTGCTTCACGTGAAGCTGGTGTAGCTTTCTGGGCATATCCTCTGGGCACTGTCCATTGCTGAGATGCTATGTAAGAGCTGCCTAGCATTCCCAAAATGCAAGAGATTTTCTTTTATTATGGTTTTACACTGCGTAATGCAATATGGTTCCAATCTGACGGGGGGCTCTTGAGAGCTACTGCACAACAAAGTCATAGTAATGCACTTTATGATCAGGATTTTTACCCAACCTCCTCCCAAAGTCCCCATGTTGTGTAAGTCAAAAAAACTCTCTTTGGATTTTGGCTTATGTTAACAAAGAACATAAAGTTTACATCCAGCCAGAGGCTTGGATGGTACTACGTCAGGAATGCTCATCGTAGCTCCTCTCCTCTTGTATCTGGATGCAGTAATGAGCCACCTTCCTAGGTGAGTTTACCTCAGTCCTCGTACCTCTCTCCCGGTAAAATTAACACTTGCCAGAAGGGTTGAGTGAGGTATACTATGTTAATTTACTGCATACCCCCCTGAAAGAGTTCAGGTGACGAGTTTCTCTTCTGTTTCTGGCTAAGAATAAGTAACAGATGTTGACCTCAATCATTGTTTTGTACTTCAGGGGATGTCGTGGCCGCTGCCAACTCCACCCTGTCAGAGCTCAGTCCTGAACCCTGGTGGCCTCCAGGCAGAAGAAACAGCTAGAATGTGAGAAGGGGTCTGAGAATTTAAGAATCCTTTCTAATAGTTTTGATAATAGCATTTTGTGAGTTACATGGAACCCTGATTGAAAAGGGAGGTCACATTAAATGCTGACCCCATTCATATGATCATAAAAGTCAATAGGGATTAAATTCCAAACTAGATAGCTAAGCTAGATGTAGAATAGCACCTGTATTGAAATGGGAGATAATGGTTGGAACACCCAACACAGTATTCGAAATACCCAAATCAAGCCCATAGAGTTTAAGGCCAGAAGGGATCGTTGTAGTCATCTAGTCTTACCTCCTGTATAACAAAAACCATAGGACGTCCATGAATTAATTCTTGCTTGGAATCCAATTGCTGCATTGTATGATCTGCAATGAGGTCAGCTCGTGGGAGCTTTTTTTTTTTTTTTTTTTTTTTTTTACATTCAGGGTAAAACCACATTGAAATTTTGCATATTTTACAAGAGATGCCAAAGGGAATTCCAGAAGAAGCCTAAAACCAAAGCACTTTCTACCATCCTCAAGGCTTGTCCATTAGAACTATTAATAGGCTACCGTAACGTATACCTTGGTTACATCAGGATTAGACTGTCACAAGGCACTCTGCTTGGAGCTATACCTAAATCTACCTGGAATGGAAACTGAGTTTGTTGGGAGAATGCGGCAGCTCTTATAATGTGATGTATTTCACTTGGCGACACATGACACCTGTGCTCTGTGATCTGCATTGGCTGCTTCTTAGGCTATGTCTACACTTGCGGAGTTTTTGTGCTGTCAGTTTCAACGGTGATAGTGAAGCGGTGAAAGAAAAGCGCTGGTTTGTGTACTCACTCACTTCCACTGGCATCAGAGTGTGTTTACATTTGCAGCACTTCTATCGCTGATGAGAGCAGAGCACTGAGGGCAGCTATCCCACAGTACAGCTCTCTCCATTTTGATGATGGGTGTTATGGGAAGGGGGGTAGGGGTGATCGCGGGGCATCCTGGGGCCCTGCACAGCCTCCTCTCCCCAAACACTGATCAGCTCCAGTAGCTCAGCATTGCTCCAAGCAGGGGATTGGAGCAGGCATTGTTACCTGGCTAGATAAGTGAGCACTTGCCAAGAAAACAGGAAGAGGCGTTTCAAAGTTACTGGGGCTTTACAGGGTGTGGGGTGGATGTCTGTTTACCAAGCAGCAGAGCTGCTGGCCAGAGTGGTCACCTAGGCACTGTGGGATATGCTGCAGAGGCTAAAAGCTATGTAAATAGGACAAATGTGTCTTCACTTGCACATCACTGCAAAAGCATCACCAGTAAGAGTTGTATGCCTCTTGTGGAGGTGGTTTTCTTTCTGCGGTGAAACTTCTGAGTTTCATCGCAAAAAGTCATTGGCAAGTGTAGGTGCTCCCATGGTTTTTGCGCAAAAAAGGGACTTTTTCCACTTTAAATGGCAAGTGTAGACATGCCTTTAGTTTCAAAGCCAACACTTCTTCACCCAGAGTTATAAAACCTTAAATAATTGGGACCTGTCTGAGATGACCACCTCCCATACTATCACAGTGAGGTGGACTGATTAAAATCAGTACGCAGGAAACCTTAATTTTAAATTTTTTTAATTCTTTTGCATTTGTACTTTTTAGTTATTTTCCTAAAGAAAGTTTGAATCTCTTTAGTTGGTAACCATTAAAGCATATTCATTTGCAACAACATATAACTTTTACACTAAATTTGGAGCTCCTTTATGCAAAATAGGAGGATATCTTATCTTATATCTTATATCTATATGTATTTATATAAGCAGTTTATATTTATTCAGATTCTTAATTTTTATATTTTTCATTAGTTACAAAATGGTGGATGATGCATTTCTTATTTACTAGATAAGTTATTTTGTTTGACTTGTGTCAAGTGGTATTTAGATAAATTCAATTAAAAATGCACAAAACAGCATTTTAATTGTTTTATATAACCGTCTTACATGTGCTCGATATATAAACTTTTTAATATGCTGTTTTTTTTCCTTATCAAAACATGTTTTGCATTTAAAACTAAGGAAGTATTCTCTATAGTTAGTGAACTGAACTGATTATTTCTGGTCCCCATGTCCTTCAAGGTTTTTGAGCCAGTAGATCTCACCCTCGCATATTTACTTTTAATTCATAGATTGGAAGAGGGAAAACAAGCTTTCCTACTTTTTCAACTCCCTATTGATTTCACAGCTCTGAATGAACTAGTAATTGAACTGAAGTAGTTGAGTAAACCACAATGAAGAAAATACTCTCTGTTTACCGGCAGAAGAGGCTACTGCTGTCAAAATCTGGGTTAGCACCTCAACAAACTCTTGTTCCAGGTTTTAGCCAGTGACTTCCAACAATGCTTTGACTTTCTTTAAAACTTGTCAGCAAATATGTACTGCATAATATTTGTTTATTTAAATGATTTTAATACATTAAAATGTAGGCCTTAACATAGGTTGTCAATTTCAAATTTAATTGAATTAAAAAGTCCTGTTATTTTTCTGCTTAAATCGGATCTTTAAATTATTAAAAAAAAAAAAATCCTAAATTTTTATCTACCCTAGCCACAGCTGTAGTCAACCGTGGCACTCGAACCCCATTCTTACAAAAGAGGACATTTTCCTTGAGGAACCATCATCTTGTAATTCTTCTTACCCTATTTATGTCTAGTTTGTAATAGCCTGAATTTGTTGTACTTGAGCATACTTCAAAGCCACTCTCTTTCCTCAAGATTATGGGGAAGAAAGGAGCGCAGTAATGGCTGTTGATTATAAGTGATTCAGAGTAGTGTTTGGCTTTGATTTTTCACATCTGGACGACTTTCTTATTTTCTGGTTTTGGGGGAGCAGAAGCTGCTAACCTTAATCTGTGACATTGTGCTTTTAATGATCTCAATGGTGCATAGGGCCTAAGATCAACACTTATTTATTGGTTGTAAATAAAATTAAAATGGATTTGAAGATGCTTCTATTTACTAACTCCCTTGCCCAGCTAATTCTTCATTGCCATGAGCTCACGAACTAGCTGTCTTCCATCTGCAACATGAGACAACAAATAAGAACAAAGTGACTATGGGAGCTCTAGCTTCTTTTCCCATGTGTAAAACTGTTTAAGAAAGTGGGCATAGACTTGGCTGATGGAAACCCTTTCTCCCCTTTCTTTTTATCTTCCTCACAGTCAATTCTCACCCCAATACATATAGTTAAAAGTAAGACAAGCAAACAAAAATCAGTAAAACAACCTAGGCTGTCTTCACCACAGACTCTCTTAAATTGGGGAAAACATATACATGCACATTCATGCAGTCTCTCCATACAATGACCACACACAAAGATGCAACAAAATTAATATTTGGGGAGAATGGAGGACAAAGGGAATTGCAGCATTTCCCATATTAACTTGTCTACATAATACATGTTGTATGGTCTTATTGTAGACCTATAACCATATAAAATATATTAATCTACGCATTTAAAGGGAAACATGAACAGAAAATATATGGACAGCAAGACTGAATTAACATTAAAGGGACACTGTCCACTTAAGAATGCTGAAAGAAGTATGGCTATTTTACTTAATATTGTTACAAGAAAAACCTAGAGATACTTAGCTTATATCTGTGTAACTAAACTGTGTTCAGAGTATTTGCATTTGCAGCAGTACAAGACATACACCTCTACCCCAATATAACACGAATTTGGATATAACGTGGTAAAGCAGCGCTCCAGAGAGGCGGGGCTGCACGCTCCAGCGGATCAAAACAAGTTCGATATAACGCGGTAAGATTATTTTTTTTTTGGCTCCCGAGGACAGCGTTATATCGGGGTAGAGGTGTATTATATTTCAATCCATGTGTCTAGCAGCATTGCGCTGCATCATTTGCAGCGTACTGCAATGGGGGTAAGTATTGCAAGGTACTATTTGCTGCTTCTAGGCTCATGGCAATTCTGGATAACCTTTATGGTAGATTGTGAGATGTGTCCCAGAGTTCAGTTGGTGGACTGGCATCCACACCATTTCCAGCATGCTGTTTGGAGGAGGCACGGAGGAATGTTGTGCGTTTGTCCACTATTCTGCTTTGAAAAATAAATCCTGTTATATAGGAGCACCTGCTGCAAGGCATCAGAGGCAGCAGCACAACGGTGGTGGGAGTTTTTAAAATTCCTTATGGACTCAGAGATGGCATCCACGTGGATGTTTTTCTGTGATATGATATGTATTTGTTGGAGAACCACTCCTGGACTCAGCCAGCAAATGTGGAGTGGTGGGATGGGATAGTTTTGCAGACCTGGGATGACTAGCAGTAGCGTCAGGCCTTTAGGATGGGGAAAGCGCTTTCCTGGAGTCTTGGGCTGGGCAACCCCAGAATGCTCAGATGAAAGCAAACTTTCAGTGTGGAGAAGTGAGTGGTAACTACCCTTTGGAACTCAGCAGTTCATCACTGGGAAATCCACAGTTGGATTTACGGAGATATGGTAAAGTTTTTCAGTATGTGCTGCTGCATCATGTGATCATGGAAAGAAGCATGTAGGAGATTACTGTTGGAAATGAAAATTAGGGTTACCTACTTGTGCTGGGGCTATTGAAGCGACCCATGTGCTAAATTTGTGGTGTGGTCCCATGCCAAGGCCTCAGTTTATCAGGTAAAAGGGGTGCTTCGTTATAATTCTTCTGCTCTTGGTGGATCACTGTCACAGGTTTGCCAAGATTAATTTTGGATGGTCAGGAAAAGTCCATGACTAGGGTTACCATATTTCCACAACCAAAAAAGAGGACACTGGGCGGGGGGAGCCCTGCCCTAGCCCCGCCCCATCCACTCCCTCCCACTTCCAACCCCCCCTGCTTCTTATCCCCGGACTGCTCCCTTAGGACCTTACCTGTCCCCTGACTGCCCCGACCCTCATCCACTTGCATGGGTGGCAGGGTTGTAGAAATTTTGGTGGTGCCCAGAAACCCCCCGCCACCACCACCTGCCTAAGGCTCTGGGAGGGAGGGTGGGTGGGGGGAGGAGGTCTGGGGTGCAGGTCCTGGGCTGGGGTTTGGGGTGCAGGGTGCAGGCTCCAGGCTGGGGCAGGGGGTGTGTGTGCAGGAGGGTGAGGGGTGCAGACTCTGGGATGGAGTTTGGGGGTGGGAGGCGGTGCAGGCTTTGGGAGGGAGTTTGAGGGCAGGAGGGAGTGTGTGGGCAGAAGGGAGGGGGTTTGGGAGGGAGTTTGGGGATAGGAAGGGTGCAGGGGTGAGGGCTGTGGGTCTGAGGATGAGGGGCTCATGATGCAGGAGGGGGCTCAGGGCTGGGGCGGAGGATTAGGGTGCGGGCGGATGAGGGCTGGGGATGAGGGGTTCATGATGCAGGAGGGGGCTCAGGCTGGGGCAGAGGATTAGGGTGCGGGGGGATGAGGGCTCAGGGCTGGGGCAGAGGATGAGGGGTTCATGATGCAGGAGGGGGCTCAGGCTGGGGCAGAGGATTAGGGTGTGGGGGGCTGAGGGCTCTGGCTGAGGGGTTTGGGGCGTTGGAGAGGCTCAGGGCTAGGGTGAAAGGGCAGGGTAAGGGCAGCCTGTCTTCCCATTAGTGGATGGGGGACTCTAGGACACGGGAGCGGCAGACAGCAGTTGCTGCTGGCTCTGGCAGTACAAGCAGGCAAGGGAGAGGCAGGCAGGGGGGAACACACGGGGGGGGGGGGGGGTGGCAGGTGGAGGCCGGGGACCCATCCAACACTTCCGCCCTCTCCTCTCCTCTCCCCCCCCCCCCCCCCGACTCCTCTTACCATTCTGGCTCCAAGTGTAGGCAAAACACGCTGCACGGTGGGTCGGTTTGTGTGTTACACAGGGATGCAGACAGAGGGGGGGGAGCAGGGGACGGCTCTGGTTGCTGGAGGCGGATGGGAGTGGGTCAATCGGCCCAGCCGCCCAATCATCAGCCGCACTCTGCATGGAAGGGAGGGAGAGAGGAAAACCCCCCGGACATTTTAACCTTGTTACCAATTCCTCCCGGACGGCTATTTAGAGACGCAAAAGCCGGACATGTCCGGGGAAATAAGGACAGATGGGTAACCCTATCGATGATGCCAAAATATTCAAAAATTCAACGTGTGTTTGCAAGATTGCAACAGGGAATCCTTAACTGTGTATGGGTAGACGTGTTGTATAGCATTTTTAAAAAGTTGTTTACTGCTGTCCTGTGGTGTAGATTGGTGGATGGAGGCCCTTGTTTTGAGGGGAAGTGGGTGAAAGGGCCTCCCCAGCACTCTGTGTTCTAACCTTGCACTGAAGCAAATAATTTGTCAGGAAATGACTGTTCAGGAGGTGAGCTGCAGTTTACTTCGGTATTTATGCCCTCAAGCAGCTTAGTGTTTCCTCATCAGTTCAGTTATCTGCTATTGTATCTTCCTGTCCTTTTCTTTGATGCAGGAACTTTCAAGAATTTCACTCCCTTTGTCTAGTCCTCTGGTATAGGTAGAATAACCATGTCTTCCTTTTTATTCCTCTTCTCCCCTCTCCCCACCTTCCTTAGGTTAGCAAGTTTCTCAGTGACTCTCAGAAGTCCTCTGTGCCATAGCCTGTTGAGGGCAGATGCTATACAAAGGGACAGACCTTAGTTAAAAAATAAGGTAGCTATGTCAACTTAATATTCTCAGAAAGACAATGTCTGACAAACACACAGAGATGGTAAGCTGCTTTTCTCCTTATTTCTGGATTTGGGGATCGTGAGGAATAGCTGGGCCCATTCTATTGAAAAGGTGATTATTAAATAACTGATTATGCCATTGTAAGTCCTAACCCTGGAGAATATTATCTTGAGCACATATTCCCAAAGGCGATGAAGGCATTGTTCATGAGGGTAGAGGCAAGCCTGATAGATGTGTTGTCTTGCTGGTTAGCTGAATGATCCCAGAGTTGTTACTGAAAAAAGGGATTACTAATTTTACAGGATTTCCTTGCAAATCATCTTTGCTTTGTAATATTCATGCCAAATGAGAGTGCCCTGTACCAAATGTTCTCTGAAACAATGCCAGATGATGTGAGAAAAGTCCACCTTAAAATTAACTGGTTTTTAACCCTGTGAGACATAAGCTTAAATGTCTTGAGGCTTTGATCCCTATAAATCACTGAATACCTTTTCTTTTACCTCATGCACCATAATTTCAATAAGAAAGTGCCTTGTACTGTAGTGAATACGTGCTGTTTAGCCAAAGATGCCTATTTAATACCGTAAATAACTGCTTGTAATGCTGCACTAGCATGGTGTTTAATGCAAATGGGAAAATGCCATCAAATTACTGTGGATTGTAGGTGCTGGCAGATAAAGTATGATGTAAATGCCTTGGCTCAATTGCTCATACTTTGAACACTCAATAAAAATGCTTGCTTTTTTTTAATACTGTGTTTACATGTTTTAATGGTGGCATATTACTTATTTGTATTACTGTAGTGGTTTAATTTTTTTGCTTGCTGTTTATCAACCCTTTTGTGACATGTTTGGGTGTGGATTTTGAGTATTTTGGTAATGAAAGAAGGAAAGCAGTGGCTAGGAAAATTAGACAGAGAAAGGGTGACAGATAGTGGAGAGAGGGAAGGTCACATATCTGCAAATAGGAAGGTTTAGGAGGAATATTGGTTGTACGGGATGGTGGAGCTATGTAGATGAGAAAAAGGAATTGACATTTTTTACTTGTTCTGGCTGTTACTTGTTACCATATCTGACTGTTCATAAGCACTAGTGGTGACAGCCAGTCATACCTGGAAGAAAGTTGCACAAAGCCCGGTCTGGTGCTTCCATTGTGTCCACCAGAGTCCCTCGCATGACCTGCATGTCAACCTGGGTTTTGAACAGGTCCTGGTTCTTGGATAGGGATGGGCCAGTCTCCTCATTCTTGTCATGGCTGTAGATCTCCTCTTCAATAGCGGCATTGTCCACCCACAGACCAAGTGATGGAGTTTTGGAGAAGCTCTTTTCAAGTTCATTATAAAAGGGGAAGACTTTGAGTGATCCCAACAGTACTGCTGTGGTCCTTCACATGTCTGTTGTCTTGTCTAAGGTCCCTTACCCTTTTTCCAGCACTCCTCTTGTCTTTGGAGTAGGTACACTTAGCCATCTGCTTATGTAGCTGCTGGTAAGTCATGTCACTTCAGCAGTTATTTGACAATTAGAACTGCACATGTTCTTCATCCCACAGAGCAATTAAGTCACTGGCCTCTGTATGGGACCAGGCAGATACAAGTCATAGTGATGAAAACACGAAGTTTTGGATTCTCATGCATAAGCAGTATTTGTATCAGGGTGGATAAAAATCAATGATTTTTTTTTAAAAAAAAGGGAAAAATATATATATTTTTTTTATTTGAATCAGGTTTTTTCCTCAAAAAAACCTATCTAAAGATAGTTTTAATTAAGATACATTATAGCTCAAAGATATCTCATCATGGAATAGGGGTTATTAATTCTATAGTATGAGACAATATGTTCATGTAATGTTTACGAAAATCCACCTTGATTTGTACTGTAAAAGTGGCTTATAAATTGGACCTCATGCTTTTGCCAGAAATATTTGAATAGTCTTCTGCAGTCCTCTGGGACATAAGTATAACAGTTCAGTGTAGATTACACACGTGAGGTGACCTGTCTGGTGTGCTAACAGTGGAGAGGACTACTTGCACTGGTTTAGTTAAATTGGAAGTGGGATGCATCCACACTGCCATTAGATGTATTTAACCTCCACTGATACAGAATTGCATTGGTTGTGAACTGAAGTACCACCCAGGGCCGGCTCTAGGCACCAGCAAAACAAGCTGGTGCTTGGGGTGGCACATTTTTAGGGGCGGCATGGCCGGCGCCAGAATGTCGCCTCTGCCGCTCTAAAAATGTGCCCCAGCCACCCTAGCTCACCTCCGCTGCTGCCACTGCTCGTGTGCCACGGCGCGCGAAATAGCTGATTGGCGCGCCGCTGCTCACCCTCTCTCCCAGGCTTGAGAGCCTGGGAGGGAGGGGGAAACTCCGAGTGACCGCGGCGCATGCGCCACTTCTCCCCCTCCCTCCTAGGCTCGAGAGCCTGGGGGGAGGAGGCAGGGCTGGGGATTTGGGGAAGGGGTGGAGTTGAGGCGGGGCCAGGGGGTGGGGTAAGAAAAAAAAAAAAAAACGGGGGAGGGGGGGACGGCCAAAATTGATTTTGCTTGGTTAATATTTCAATATAGTAGCTCTTTCTGCATTGGAATCTAAATATAAAGTAAGTGTTCTTTGTTAAAATTCCTATGTAGGTTTTAGTTATGAAACTTAATAATTAGTTTTTTGTTTATTTGCAAATAAACAGGTCCAGCAGAGACCTTTGTATAATTTTTTTTACAACAGACAAAATATTTCTTGCATCTCAAATAGCTGAAAGGATTTTCTTAAAACTCCTCTGCTTTCCCTGCCCAGCTCCAAAAGGGTGTGTTGGGGGCAGAAGGGGTAAGAAACCAACCCCTAGGCCAAGACCAGATACAGGCAATTTTAAAGAGGAGTTTTCAGGAAGTTTATATGTATGTTAAAGTGCAGATTTATAATACAAATTCTGAGCAGTACAAAGCCTCTACTATAACAAAGGTGCCTGTTTAAATGGGTCCAACCAATGGGTAGGATCCTGCAAAAACACCAGCATGTGCATAACTTTACTTAAATGAGCAGTCCCATTACCACAATAGGACTGCTTATGTCTGTAGAGTTATGCACATACATAAGGGTTTGCATTGGGAGTAAGAGTTTGCAGCATTAAGTGCAGGAAAGCAATGCTAATAAACTTTAAATGGAGTAAGTCAGAAAGAATATCCCAAGAGAACTAATTAACACATGACTTTAAAGTATACTTTATAAAGGGTTAGTTATTTCTCCAAACAGGTCACCTGGACTTCAGTTTCTTCTATTCTTCTCCAGTGAAATCAGTAGCCTTTACTTCTCCTTGATGCTGTGGGTAACTGTTTTGAAGTTCCTCCTCCTCTCCTCTCCCCACACCAATGGAAGTGCCAATTGGATCTGTCTTCTCTTCCCCTGTCATCTGTCCCAACTCCTATCAAAGCAGGAAATTGTTTTCCCTACTTCTCTGAAAGGGGAGACAAGTTTAGGAGGCAGAAATGGGACTGGACAGTCACAATTCTTCCTGTGTCTGATGATGCTTCAGTGTTGAGCCAAGGAGAAACTGGGCCTGTCTTGTCTGCAGCAGGATGAATCAGAGCCCAGGCAGTCCATTTCTTTGAGTGCACTTGAGGAGGTGGTGCTAGTATGCAGTAGGTCCACCACAATCTAGGGGTTTTCTTGACCCAGTTGCTTCTCCTTCTATGGACAGCGATTATTTGCATCTGGGTAGTTTCTGGTTTGTATCTCACATGCCTCCATTAATACAGGATTTTGGAGGTGCTCTGGTTCTCTGGCCATTACCAGCTGCAGAGGGCCTTGGTAAAAGTACCCCTACAGCACATTAAGAGCAGACTGGCTGTGTGCTCCATCACCTACTGCTGATGCTGAGAATTCGTCATATGACATAGCATATGGTAGGGCTTATTTCTGGTTTTGGGATAGTGATTGCTTCATCTTCAGAGGTAAAGTTACCACCTTTTAAGTTATTAGTAAGAGCCATTTAAGTTGAGAGCATTTACCTGTTCAGAAGAAAACTCTGTTAATTTCTAAACAAAGAAAAAAAAAATCCTCCATCAGCACTAAGAGTTTCATTCTCAAAGCAGCATTCCTGAAGTTTAGCATTTGTTTCAGCCATTCGGGATGTCCTTTACCTGCCCAGGAATGGCCTTGATTCAATTTCCCCTTTCTGTTCTCCAAAATGTAAAAGTATTTTGAGTGTTAACTACGTGGCAGCCTGAGATCAGAAGACTAGTTGTACATGTGGCTTTTCTCTATGCTTCTGTTCAAGGCAAATACTGTTGATATAAAGTTGTGTCAGCATTTCCATTATAAAATCCTGTTTTTTTAGGAGTTTATAACTTAACTGTTTAAAAAAAAAAATTTTTTTTTTCTGGACTTCCTATGAATTTGGCATACAAGGTCCCAACCTGAGAATACTTAAAGGAAAAGAAAAGACTAGCTTAGGATGCCTTCTATACACATGTAACAAGTTTTAAAACAAAATAAAAAGGAAGAAAGTAATCTGGCAAGAGATTGGATACTTTAAAAGACAAAAATGACCATAATTGTTAAATTGTAAATTGGCTACTGCATATCATGGTATATTTTTCATATAGATTTTAGTTATTCATGCCCAGTAAGTTTTACAACTTATTTTTAAATTTACAAAGTCTCATACAGGAGTGATTTATCTCTTCTAAATCTATATTTATAGAGTAGACCAAGATTTGCAAAACTAGACTTGGTTACCTATTGACAGGAAGACTTAAGCCTGCTAGTCAGAGTTAGATATAAAAAATGAGCAGGGGAGGCCAACAAGGGAGGGGCTGAGGCAGTACTGTTTCCACCACCTTCTGTTGCTGGGACATCTACAATTGTCACTGGGCCTTACAAAATTTGGAGCATCCAAGTATCAGTCTCTAGTTTATAGGCAGGTTATGAACTTGAAACTTTATTCCCGTGTAGCTGATATAGAGGGCATTTTTAATCACTCTTCTTCCCTGCTTCCAGAATCGTCTGTCTGCTGTGAAACGAAGAAGTTTCTCCTAGTCAACTTCCGTTTTTTGGGGGGGGGGGGGTAAACTTGCTCCTGTACAAGTCCAGTTCTTGCTTCTGCCTCTGTTCATAGCTTTCCCAAGCATCAGTAGCAGGATGAAATTAACATGGTTATCAATAGTTTGCTTGCTATCCTGAAGGCAGGGCCGGCTCCAGGCACCAGCTTAACAAGCAGGTGCTTGGAGCGGCCAAGGGAGAGGGGTGGCAATTAAGGGGTGGCAGGTCCCTCACTCCCTCTAGGAGCGAAGGACCTGCTGTTGTACTGCTGCCGCTGATCGCGGCTTTTTTTTTTTTTTTTTTTGCTTGGGCCGCAGAAATGCTGGAGCCAGCCCTGCCTGAAGGATTAGGAATAGCAAGATTGAAACTAATCAGTCTTGTTTTTGTTATTGGTTCTCAAATTATGTCACCACCCACCATGGAAATTTATTCTCCAACTCATGGAAGACCAGTGGTCTGCCAGTAACTATCAGCCCTTGCTTCTGGTTGCTTTCTTGAAGTGTCTGTCTTTTTGCATGAGTACACAGCGATACAAACAAACAGAAGTGCATTAATATCTCAACGGCCTATAAGCAAATAAAATACTGCAGTGCAAAAGGTATGTGGGTTACACAAGCAGAAGCCTTGTATTGTTAGTGTTTTTGTTTTGTCTTTCTGGGGGTAATGGTTGGGTTTGGTGGGGGAATTATGTAACAAGGAGAGAAGGAGCAGTGTGTGCAACCAGAAAGGAGCAGCACTGGTGTCAAATCAGGATACTATGAGAAGAAAGGACAACATTCTTCAGATTTTAACACCTGGAGACTGGGAGGGGGGAAAACCTGCCATGCCCGCAGGTCCTAAAAAGATTCTGTAGGGAATATTTTCAAGAAAATACCTGTACCTCTAAGTAAAAAGGAACATATGCCAAATGTAAACAGTGCAACAAAGAGATGCAAGACTTGGCTGTCAGAATGAAACAACATTATGAAAAATGCTCTTCAGAAGGCAGTGACTTTGAAGATGAAGTGCATCTCTGAACAGTCTGGGTCAACTGGTTAGTAAAATTATTTTTGCATTATTATGGACTGCCTACTGTGTTTTACTATGATAAATGATAGCTTAGATTATTGTCATATTTGTGTTTTGGGTGGATTACTTATGAATTTAAAAATGTTTATGTTCAAAATATAATTGGTATGTTTGTGGAGTACTTATCAATTACCATTTTTGCTCTTACGGCTGGACTTTTCAGTTTTTTTTTTTTTTTGCTCAGTATAATCAAATATCCTAGGTGAAGCTTTCCTGTTTAAAAGTAATGTTTTTATTAGGCAATTTATGAATTTTAACTGTTTTCAGACTGTTTGGGATGTTGCTAGAGATAAGGATTTAAATAGACTTAGATAATCCTTATGATTTATTTATTTATTTCCCTATAATACTTGGTTTAGATTAAATTACATCATTTAAACAGTGGTACAAACATCTGCAGTAGGGGAGAATCTTTCATTTACAATGTCTTTTTTTTAAAGCTGTCATTGAGTAATACTCTGAGTTAGTGACTTTTTAAAAAATTTTTTTTAACCATTTTTGTTTCAGGGTCCATCTTAGACATAAGAGGTTATGAATGCCCATCATGTCTTCAGCTTGAGTCATCTGCTGGTATCATCAGCAGCGTTGCAAGTAAGCATACATCAGATGGTAGACAATTTGTGAAGAAAATCATGACAACACAGATGGAACTATCACACCACAATAGTCAACATCAGACTAAAGAGAAATGTGGAAGATATCCTGACCATACTGAAACATATTTGCATAGCCTTGAATAAATTGCAGAAAGATTGTTGATTCTGTTGCAATTTTGAAAGAACTTGAAGAGACACCGAAGAAAGAAAAAACCCAGCAACAAAGTTCTGTTGCAGGCTATAAAGAAGCAGATGGATCAAGCGCCTACTCCTCATTTTCTTGCCAATATTTTCAACCCAGAGTACCAGGGTAGATGCCTAACTGCTAAAGAAGATGATGCAGCTATGACATTGGTGACAATTAGATGCCCATCAGTCATGCCAATTGTAATAACCATTTAAGCAGCTAATGTTTTTTTTAAAAAAAGTTACACCATTGGACCGGTGGATGTCATTAGCTAAGCACCTGCGCAGAGTTTGTTGAAGTACTAAACCAGCTTTTGACAGCAGTAGCCTCTTCAACAGGCACAAAAAGAATATTTTTTTTTCATTTGAACTAATTCAAAGTTGGAAAATTGGGAGTTGAAAAAGCTGGAAAACTTTTTTTTTTTTTTTTTCTCTTCCAGTCTATGAATAAAAACGAGGAGAGGACAGCCTAAGTAATTTAGGAGACTGTTCTCTCATTTTCAAGAGACTTGAGCAAGTAGGGACTTATTCTCCCATTACTTTTACTTAGATGTATTTGAAACGTTTCCCAGGCTGCCCTGAAATAATCAGTTTAATTCAATGAGTACAATTAATCTCTGTTTAATAAATCATTTAGTTGTAACTATGTAACATATTTTGATAAGATGTTTATGTATCCAAAACACCTCCGGTTATTTTGTTTTAATAAAAAATACATTTTATATGCAGTTTTATGTCTTTAATTAAATTCCAGTTACCGTCCTAATGCTCTTGACACAAATAATGAGAGAGAAGTTATTCTTTTTTCTAACATACTAAAAATGCACAATTAGTAAGAATTTGAAAATATTAAGTTATATAATTGCTTAAATAAATGTGATATAGTGTACCCTTCTAGGTTAAAAAAAAATGTACCAAATGTAGTATAAAGATTCTACTTAACTATTAAATCATGTTGATTTACAATTATACTGCCAATGAGAGTGCCCCTTTTTTAGAAAATATCTGAAGTACAAATGGACAGGATTGATTTGATTTAAATCACTAGTCAGGAAGACTCGATTTAATCCATGGTTTTCTACATAAAAGTGCATTCTTGTTGGTTGTTATAATCTTAATACAGATTCTTCACAACTCAGAAATTAGATGTAGGTTTCATTTTTAGAAGGTATACACTATATATACATTTTTAAACAATGATTTATTTTGAAAACTTTTCAGATTAGTTTTACAACTGTATCAGAGAATGAATGATTGTTTGGGTATTTCATTTACCAAAGGTAATTGAAGCAGATAGTTCACCTCCCAATGACTTCAGAAATATCTCCAATTCAACAGACGGGTACCCAGAAATCACCTACTAAAGGACAGGCCCAACCAGGAAAATAACAGAACACCACTGGCCATCACGAACAGCCCCCAGCTAAAACCTCACCAGCGCATTATCAACGATCTACAGCCTATCCTGGAAAACGATCCCTCACTCTCACAGACCTTGGGAGGCAGGCCAGTCCTCTGCTTCAGGTTGGTAGGTTGTCGGTAGGCAATACTCATTACCAACTACACACCACACCACAGAAACACCAACCCAGGAACCAATCCCTGTAGCATACCTTGTTACCTACTCTGTCCCCATATCTACTCTGGCGACACCATCAGAGGCCCCAACCACATCAGCCATACCATCAAGGGCTCATTCATCTGCACGTCTACTAATGTTGTATATGTCAACAATGCCCCTCTGCCGTGTACATTGGCCAAACCGGACAGTCCCTACGTAAAAGAATAAATGGAAACAAATCGGACATCAGGAATGGTAACATACAAAAGCCAGTAGGTTAACACTTTTAAAAGTCACTATTCTTGAACAAAAAAACTTCAGAAACAGACTTCAAAGAGAAACAGCAGAACTAAAATTCATTTGCAAATGTAACACCATTAATTTGGGCTTGAATAGGGACTGGGAGTGGCTGTCTCATTACAGAAGCAGCTTTGCCTCTCCTGGAATTAACACCTCCTCATCTATTATTGGGAGTGGACTACATCCATCCTGATTGAACAGGCCCTGTCAACACTGGTTCTCCACTTGTGAGGTACTCCCTTCTCTCCATGTGTCGTTATATAATGCCTGCATCTGTAATTCTTACTCCATGTATCTGAAGAAGTGAGGTTTTTTTATCCACGAAAGCTTATGCCCAAATAAATCTGTTAGTCTTTAGGGTGCCACCGGACTCCTTGTTGTTTCCAATTCAACAGGTTAATCATTAATATTTTGGAGGATTTTCTTGCCATGCTGTATTAGGAGGAGAACATCACCAGACAGACATTTAAATTGTTTTATTTAACTAAAACAACAGTGTTATGGATTCTGGATTTTTTTTTTCTTCAGCAGCAAACATATAATATTTTAACAAAAAAGCATATGTTCCTTGCTTCTCACATTTATCTCCAGACTTTTTTTCTCCTTGTCCAAATCTATTCCGCTCCTAACAATCTTGTATTCATTGAACTTTTTGAAACTTTGCACTTTTAGAGAGAGGTAAGGGGTTGATGCTGTGTACACAAATTTGCAGAGGGACAATAGAGTTGAGGTCTGTTATTTCTCACCTCTATTTATTTATTTTTTATTTAAAAACATTTTTGCTGTTAACAAACATGTTACCTCTGGAGACACAAATCTACAGTTTGAGAACTGCAAAACTAAGCATCTCTGATGGTGTCTTCTAGACTGAGCACCGAGTCCCATTGGGTATATAGAAAAAAATCTAAATAATCTATACAGAAGCCTGTGGAACCCCATAAGATTGTGTCCCTAATCCATGAACTATTGGAACTCATGTACAAAACTTTTCTTAAACATTACATGAATATATTGTCTTATACTATAGAATTAGAATTTAAAATCCCTATTCCATGATGAGATATCTTTGAGCTATAATGTATCTTAATTAAAACTATCTTTAGCATGGATTTTTTATTTTAAATCCAATTTTTTTTATTTTAAATTGGATTTTTGAGGAAAAACCTATTTTTAATTTTTTTTTAAATCAATGATTTTTTTATCTACCCTGCAAATGGAAAAGCTGATTTAAATTGCCTTGATTTAAATTAATTCACCTGTTAATCTTTTTCTTTGTCCCAGTTATCTAATAGAAGTACCTCTATTTCACATAATGCTCATTTTAATAGTACAGCTCTTTAAACTAATTGCAATTTAGAATCCAGATTCACCAGTGATCTTTGGGAGCTTTGTACTGCTCCATCACATCAGCGTGAGGGGGAAATATATTGAAAAAAAATCCAGTATTTAAAAATCAGTTTAGTTTAATCAGGGATCCCAAACATGAAAATGCCTTAATCCTAATCCTATAGTTATTTCATTGTCACTGCAGGGCAGAGTTAAGTGTGTTTGGGTCATTAACTGTGTATTTTTAACATATTTGGATTTCTTTTAAGTATAATCTAAAACCCAGGAAATGTAGAGTTTTATGCTTTTTATTTATTTATTTATGATTGCATCCCGTGTGTGTGTGTGTGTGGTTTTTTTTTTTAATTCCATCTTTTATGTCTGGAAATCATATACTCCGTGTAAAGTCTTTAGAGATTCTTTTAATTGTGTGTACAGTATCTAGCACAGTGGGGTTTTGATCTTTGTCCCCAATCAAAGTACAAATAAACAATCCTTAATCTATTCACATCTATGAAAAGGGCAGCATGGTGTGTCTCAGAACAATACCTATAATTCTTAGAAATCGGATGCATTGCCTACTTGAGAGAAGGAACTCAAATTTTTGGAGTAGTTTCTGAATTCTGGACTTCACATGCATGTGGGTGTGAATTCAGAGTGCTTATTATCATTGTGAATAGTTGATTTCCCTCCAGACATTACCTCAATAAATTGATAGCGAAGGTTATGCCTTCATTCACATGCAGTGCCTCAGGTTATTGTTTACTGATAAAACATTGTTTATTGACTTTTTAATGAGCCTGATTTGTGACGATCTTCCAAACTTGCATGAGCACCTTGATGATAAGCTCTGAGTACTTGTAAAGAACTTTCACTTTCAAAAAATAATTTGTCTATCTACTTAACTCTGACCAAAGATTGATTCCATTGAATGTTTATAGTCAAATTATTCCTTACGTTCTGTTTAATTTCTGTGGACAGCATCGAGTTTGGAAGGCTGTTCTCAAAGCCTTGTTTGCAAACAACTGCATTGCACCCAAAGACTTTGAGTAATCTCCATGTGATTCAAGTATAACACAGTGGTTGTCTGGGGTTGTTTATTAATTCTGTGGTCCTTTTAAAGTGAGAGGAAGAAAAAAAATTATATAATTTTTAATCAGAATTGTTAAATGAACTTCTGTATGCATTGTAATTGTACGTTAGTCCCAGGATATTAGAGAGACAAAGTAGTCCAATAAAAGATGTGCCCTCACCATTTTGTGTCTCTAAATGAAATTTTGTGAGGTGAAAGGAATTCCTGACCTTTAGTTTTAGTTACTTGAGAGAAGACCTTGGGGAAGTTTCTGTTTCGAGCTCACTTTTAGCACTATAGACCATTTGTTTTCAAACTGTGAGGCATTCCCCCCCGGGCAGGGTGCAGTGAGGTTATCGGGTTAGGGAGTGAGGTCTCCACAGCTCGTGGTCCTTCCCTGCACTGGCTGCTTTCTGAAGTAGAGCTCTGTGATGATATCCTGAACACGCTAGAGAATGGAATCTGACTCGCGTTATGATTCTGGTGGGGTAAATGTGGTATCTCCATGCTCAAGTGCTTAAGTCATGAGAATTTTGTAAAATATGGATTCTTCTTGCTTTCTGATTTTGCATTTTTAGTGTACGTGTTTGTTACATTTTCAAGCTTTTCTCCATAACCAGGAGGGCAAAAAAACTTTTTTTTTTTTTTTTTTAAATGAAAACTTGATTCCAGGAACTAGTGTTTCAGGAAAACTAAACATTGTGAGACTCGTGATAAAATCGTGAGAGTTGGCAACACTGCTAATCATACCTTCCTACCTTTTCCTACTATTTATAGGAAATTTCAATCCATTATTTTGCAAATATATACACACACCAGTTCTGGACTTTCCCCCTGTTGCCATGATATAAGAATTTACAGGGATGTCAAGGAGAGACTGAATCTTGGATCTTGCACTGAATCTTGGATCTTTGATTCAAGGGGAATTCAATTAGCTGCAGAACCTCAGATCTGGTTAGGGTGAGGATATATATCTCAATTGCATTTAGGAAAAGAATGGTTAGAGCCAGGCTGAGCCAGATTACTTTCCTTAAATTGTGTTCACTCTGTATTGTTTTACCCCACCCCTCACACTGATATTTCTCTCATCTTACATGTGTTTTTTTTTTTTTTTTTAAATTCAAGTTTTTTTTCTGGTAATGATATGAAAATGAGCCATACCTCTTTTACCTACAGTAGTTAGAATCCATTCCCTGTGATTATTGATTGAAACTAAGGTTTGAGTTGATGATGCTTGACCTACATGCTGACTACTTCATATTTCTCTCCTGAACTAGTGTATTCTGAGGTGGTGTTCTGTAATTTTTTATCAGTCTGATCCTTCTGCAGTTGCATATTGCTGGTATGAACAGATTATAATGGACCAAATTGTTTTGCTCATTTTTGTAGTTTAGTAAGTAATAGAAAAGACCTCTTGTCCTTTCAATTTCCTGCTTGTATTGTAGATCGTATACTGGAGTCCCTTCTCCAGAACAGCAAGATTGTGCTGCAATGAGATCTTAACTGGGGGATTGTTTCTCCTCCCCCACCCCCGTTTGATGGTAGGGATTTTGGAAAGTATCCAGGACTCTGAGTTACATGAAAAGATTTTGGGATACTTTCTGGTCCCTCGGTAAGCTGGAAAATGAATTTAGGAAGATTTCTCTCAAGATTTGCAGTCTGTATGAATAAGAATTATTGTATCATTAGAGAAATAGAAATGTACTTGCCTATAATTCAGCCTCTCTGAAGGTATAACTATACTCCTATTTGCCCATCTGCCTTCCTCTCAAAGTTTAAACTTTTTGTTTATCGGCTTAAGTCTGATCATTTAGGGAGTTCTTTGCTCCCCATTTATCAGAGAACTGAAGCTGAACATTTTAGAAGGCTCGGAAGTATTGTCAGCTGAGTGTTACAGGTCCAAAAGCTTTTGTGAGCTAGGGAAATTCCCACCTATGCCATGCTAAAAGCAAAAACCAAATGAATAGGAGTCAGCTAAATTATATTTTCAGAGAAGACAAATAGCAGGCTGTTAAAGCCCTGAAATTAGGGGTTATGACCTAAACTGAAAGCAGTACCATAACTATACCCTGGCAGCATTCTCTTTAATTTTCCTTTGTTATGGCTTTGACAGCTTGAAGCATCTAAAACTGGATAAAGTGCTAGCACAGGGGTCAGCAACGTTTGGCACGCGGCTCACCAGGGTAAGCACCCTAGCGGGCCGGGCCAGTTTATTTACCTGCTGACGCGGCAGGTTCGGCCGATCGCGGTCCTCACTGGCCGCGGTTCGCCGTCCCGGGCCAATGGGAGCGGCGGGAAGCCGCGGCCAGCACATCCCTCGGCCTGTGCCACTTCCCACCGCCCCCATTGGCCCGGGACGGCGAACCGCAGCGAGTGGGAGCCGCGATCGGCCGAACCTGCCGCGTCAGCAGGTAAATAAACTGGCCCAGCCCACCAGGGTGCTTACCCTGGCGAGCCGCGTGTCAAACGTTGCTGACCCCTGTGCTAGAAAAATAAACTATACAGAACAATCCTGAACTTGGATCATGATGGACCTGCCAACAGATTCTCTTCCATCTTTAAATTGTATGATCCTCTGAAAAGTAAATGCTTTTGATGTGGTATCCAAATATATGTGTAGAAAAATTTTCTATCAACCTCCGTTTGTTTAGTGGGTTTTATTTGGTTTAACCCTGATGCATAACATTCTACCATACACTCCCTCCCCAAGCTATCCTTTGTGTTTGACCAGTTATCTGATTGATGATGCTTACTGACTGTTCAGTTGGAAGTTAGACTGTTTGGAGTAAAGGTTGCATCTCCTAGTGGTAGGGCAGGCTAGTGCCGTGTTCTTCTACATCAGTTCAGGGTATGTCTTGAGTAGAGACTTGTCCATTTATTCAGATTTTGTGATCTGCAGTAAATCTCTTTTTGAACAACAGAGACCACTAACACGTTTGTGGCATTATGGGGGATTAGAGCAGTCATTTTCAAACTCATTTGCACAGAGCTGGCTGGTCAGAAGGTGCTTGCTGTCCTTTTTTCCAGCTGCAAGTTTAATTAAGACAGTAGAAAATGCATTAAATATTTCACTAATAATTCTTTTCCACTCTGTGATAGGATTACTTGAAAGGGCTAATGTCCCATGTTCTCAGTTGTAGCTGGTCTTGGCTGCTTTAGAAAAGCAGTTCCCTGAATTTGGAGATTACTATAGATCCACCCCCATGCAAACTCCTTCTTGTTGCTGCTTCCTAGTGGATGGGGATGTAATGGTCCGTCTCCAGCTGTGGTATGGCCTGTGGTTGGTTGGGAAATATAAGGTATTAATATCAGAAAAGTTATGAAGGTGAATATTGTATTGAATGTGGTACAGCTGCTGTTAAACAATTCATGCCTACAATTTGGCATCATGGAAGAATAGCCTCTGGCTAAGGCACTGCACTAGTATTTGGGAGAACAGGTTCACTTCCTAATTTGACCACAAAAGTCCTGTGTGACACTGACCAAGTCACTCACTCTGCTTTAATTCACAGTCTGTAAATAAGAAGTAATACTTCCCTAACTCTTAGAGGTGCTGAGGATAAATTCATTAAGATTTGTGAGGTATTGTAGTGTTGGAGAATATATAAATATCTAGATTTACCATTTGCTGAAGTTTGCTTAATAACAGGGTATTGCTAAAATTTTCCTTTGAAACAGGAGTGTGTCCACTTCTTGGGCTTGTGCCGCTTACTCTGGAAACTCAAATATGATATTGTGGTTCTAGACGGAAGCCAAATCAGAACTCTTTGAAGAAAAAAGGCTAGATCCTTAACCAAAAGCAGGAAAAATAAACAGGGTACCTATTATGTTTGGGAAAATACGTGGTGAATGCTTGTTTTTCTGAATCGTATCTACCAATCTGTTTCTTTTGCAGAACCGTATGATAACTTGAGGGAGATTCTCCAAAATGTGGCCAAATTACAAGGTGTTTCAAATATGAGAAAACTAGGCCACTTGAATAATTTTACTAAGGTAAGTACTTAACTGGTACAGCTTGTTTAGTGGTCAGATATTTTAATGATTATATTATTTGTACTATGCCAGATGTTTGTTAGGAGCCTCACAATAGTTCCTGCCGCAAAGAGTTTACCATTCAGAATTTAGATGTGACACCATGGCAAGAGAGAACAAACAAGATCATGCATTAGTTCACTTACCTCTTGATGGCTGCATTTTTTGTTTGTTTAATTCACTCATGGGTTGTGTGACAGAAGTGAGTTTTAGTGGAGATTTGAATTACATGAGCAAAGCTGGGATAGGTTTGAGAGGGGAATGGAGTTGCATGGAAAAAGGAATGGAGATGTTTGGGGGGTGGGAGGAAAAGGAGATAGAGGGAGTGTTTCCAGAGACCTGGGGAAAGTGAAAGGAGACGAATTCAGATATAGGTAGACTTGTACCTTTTAGGCTAGGTCTACACTATGGGGGCGTGGGGGGAGTCGACCTAAGATACGCAACTTCAGCTAAGTGAATAGCGTAGCTGAAGTTGCGTATTTTAGGTCGACTTACCTGGCTGTGAGGACAGCGGCGAGTCGACCGCTGCCGCGCCGCCGTCGACTCCGCTTCCGCCTCTTGCTGCGGTGGATTTCCAGAGTCGACAGCAGAGCCATCGGGGATCGATTTTATCGCGTCTTCACTAGATGCAATAAGTCGATCCCCAATAGATCGATTGCTACCCGCCGATCCGGCGGGTAGTGAAGACGTGCCCTGAATGTAAGGCAGAAATACACAGAGCAATGGATAGCCAGTAGAGCAGTTCACAGAGAAGAGTTGTGGCTTGGTCTTAACAGGAAGCAGAAATATTTCAAAAGCAGAATTTGGGTAGACTAGAACGGAGAGGGTTAGGTAAGAAGCCTTTTTTCCCCCTACTTATATTTACTGTTGGTTCACAGTGGTATGATTTATAGTTTTGTCACTTCAGTACAGGTGACTGGTGCTTAAATGCCAAAATAATGAGCGGTATGTAAATGCCTTGGTAGTATATTAGATCCTGATTTTGTATGGAAAATTGACTAATTAAAAGTTTTAAAAAATGTAATTAGTGTCTCTTTTGATCAAGCTAATCCCTTTCCAGTTACATTGATTGCATACTTACTCATGGTACTTCAAAACTCCTACTTTTAAGGGGGTGATTATATGAGCTTGAAAATATAGTCTCTTGACTGAAAGTTTCAGTGAGTGTTGTTGGGGAAGGAAAAATCTGACGGAAATTTCATTCAGAAATCTATGATGGAAAGGATTATACAGATAACTTTTTAGTTCTACATTAAATACCAAAAAAAAAAAACCTCTGATAAAAGGAAATGAATAGGAATTGACACATTTTGTATTTCACATTATGTATATTTGAGTTATATCTGCTATCTTTAGTGACTAAAATACTTATTCCTGTCACTGTAAAATCAACACAGCTAAGGAAATGATCTGGATTCTATTACTACATGTACATCAACTATTTTTTATTAAGTTCCAACCAGGGGCGTGCACGGAGGGGGGCAAACAGGGGCACAGCCCCTCCCTCCCAAATCAGCAGGGGCCCAGAACTCCACTGGGGCGGGTAGAGCAAACTCCTCAGCCCTGGGGCTGGGGAGGGAGAGAGAGCTCCACTGGCCCTTGGGCAGCTCCACCTGCTGTAGTGGGGAGAGCCAGCTCCTCTGCATGAGTCCGGGGCAGGAGATGACAGCTCCTCTGGCCCCAGGGCTGTGGGGGAAGGAGGGAGAGCCAGCGCCAATGGACCGTGGTGGGGAGAGGCAGCTTCTCTGGAGGCAGGGGTGGAGGGTGGAGGGGAAGGAAAGGCAGCTCCTTCAGTCGCAGGGGCACAGAAAGTGCCCCTCCAAAAGCAGCCAATTTTTTTTTTGTACCTGTGCATGCCGCTGGTTCCAACTACAGTGCGGGTTGTCAAATCTGCTTCATTCTCATGCAGAGCGGTTAGGTTACATAGAGGACAACAGACTCCTTGAAACCTGTCCAGAAGCCAATCCAAAGTCTTTAAAGTGTGCATTCTCGAAGTAGAAACTTGAATTGAGTGCCTGAACTATGCATCAGTGCTGTCTGCATCGATGCAGTCAAGCAGATCAGCTTCACCCATAGTTCCCTTCACTACAGCAAGAGCTCTTCATACCACAAATGAAGTTACATCTACCAGTGTACTAAGCACAGAAGGTGCTAAATGAGCCAGTCGTCCTCAGTACCACTGACAAATCTCTCTTCCAAGTCAGCTCTGAACCTCTTGTCACCCGCTTCATGCAGGCTTAGCCTTTAGAGAGAATTTGGAGAGTCTGCAGAGTGTACTGAGATTTTTGCCCCTTTGGATAATTCTCAACTATTCTTGTCCAGACTTCCTTTTCAGAAATCTGTCCTGAACCAGCTGTCCCATCCAGAGCTCCTTTTCGTGACACACGCATCAAAAGTTCTTCCTCTTTATTTTAAATAATTTACACTAATTTATCAAAGTCAAAATAAAAGAGCCAAATAACACCCTTCCAGCTCATCAGAATTCAGAAAAATACCCTTATTGGTGCATCCCGTAAGCAATTGCAACTTTTCTCTCATAGAGGGGCAGAATTTCCGCCTTCCCTTCAGAAGAATCTGGGACAGTTTAGGGGAGGCTATTTAATGCCAGTGGTCTATAATGTCCAGTGAATTGATTCACACTGTAGTGGGGATTGAAGAATTATAATTTACCCCAGATCAAGTGGGATTCTCTCAATTCAAAACCAGAAGTGTTCTGTTTTTCCTATTCTCTAATATCTGGGAGATTAGAATTATCCAAGTGTACATGCTACATAAACAAGAAAGAGAAAAACTCAAACTCGTAAAATGTCTGATAAGAACAAAATTCTTTTCTGTTTTAAAAATAGATTTTTTTTTTTCACCCTCTGGCAGAGCTACCATCAATCACAGAAAATCCTGGTGTCTGTGGGCAGAGTGGGTGCCACCAAAGAACTTTGTGAATAAAAGGATAAAAATAATTCAAACGGGGTTTTGATTTCTTATTTACTGGATTTAGAATCTGTAGTTTCAGTGATTACAGCTCACAAGTACTCCCTCTGCACCAAAAAGAAGGGTTGTAGATGAATGGAAGGGTTCAAAAACTCCCAAGAAGTATAAAAACAGACTTCTCTCTGACACGGCTTGTGATACCATCACATTCCTACCATACTCTTTTAGTGTAATAAAAGTGGCTTGTTGCAACTTGTGGCTCAGAGCAGTTGAAGTGCACTGTGAATCTGGGCTTCCTGATTGAAGGCCAGGCCCCAACCACACTTGTAAAAGAATTTTTAAACCTTTTTCTTAAATTTTCTATTCTTATCTCATTAAAAATGTTAGCGATGCACACCCTGATAGACATAGGGACAGTAATGATGGATCCAATCAGAAAAAAGACATAGATTTCTACTTTAAATTTTTTTCAAGTATCAAAAAAGAGTTGGACTTCTGACCTGTTCTGAGCTTTCAAATATAAATCCATTATATGGGCACTATACAAACGCATAATAAGAAACAATCTACCTGATGTGCTCGCAGTCTAAATGGACTTGACAAAGAGTGGGAGGGGAAACAGGCATGGAGAGGTGAGGTGACTTGCCCAAGGTCACCCAGCGAGGTTAGCGGCAGAGCCAGGAACAGGATCAAATCTCCTGAATCTGAGTGCAGTGAACTATCCACTGGACTAATGATGTTGTTATTTATATTGTACTGTTAACTGCCTCAATCTATTCCTTATGTCATAAAATCATTTTTGCAAATGCTTAATGTGTAATACCTAGATGTCTGAGCATCATGGAGTCTTTAGCACACAAATGTGAGCTGGGCCATTTCATACTTAATATTTTAAAATATGTATAGTGCTTTACAGGCAGATCAGAAGCCTTACCTCAGTTTCCTAGGCTTATTTTAAATTTTGTTTAACTTTGACATGAAAGTGAGATTTCCCATAGAGACACTAGCGATCCTGAAACTCATTGGGATATAGCTTGGCTTCCTGTAGAACTATTATCTTCACATCCCAATTCCTATACCAGCTGTGGTTCTTGAGAATTGCAGCTGAGGACCAATACTTTGTAGCCATGTCGTGCAGTCTCTTTCCTGTTCTTTGATACTGTAGTTACCAAACCTAGCAGTAATTATGGTCTCAAAATTTGAGGCTCGAGGCATCCAAATATACTGTTATCTGTGCAACCGAAGACACTATCATCCACAGGCCTGAAGGACAGAGAGAGTTTCCTTCCACCTAGTTCAGAATTCTGTGAAAATCTAGTGGGCAGGAAGATTAGGAAAGAGCAATTAGTGGCAGAACTGTAAGTAGACCAACTTCTAACACTGTTTTTTGTACACTGACAGATCTTTTTTTCCCTTGACAAATATATATGAAATATTTGGCTCTTTACAGAGATATTGTATATTTATTGAAAATATCATATAATTGTTTTGAATGAAGCTAGAAACAATGTCTTGAAACTTTGAAATAAGATGAATGACATAATTGGGGTTAGGTACTCAGGTTTTCAGTGTCTTGCAAAAGATTAGAGTTTTTAAAGTGATTATAGAATTCCAACCCACTGCAAATAGCCTAAATATTTCTGCTTTTGTGTCAATTTGGTATTCCTAAGACTTACTTTTGCAAAGTGTGTACTTTTTCTCTTCAAAAAGCAGTTTTGACTTATTCATAAAAAATGAAAAAACATATTAGATATGAGTGTATATGTGAAATATTTTGAAGAAATAGTTTACTGCTAAGGTGAATCTTATAGATCCCCACACTTGAGACTGTCTGCAGCATATGACTGACAGAGCTGAGTAACAAGCCAAGAATTTAGAACCCTGGGCAGAGCCACAGTTATGTGACCCTAGAAAACATACTGACCCAGATACCAACTGCCAGTTTCTTATTTATAGGCAGTGTTATTGTAGCCATGTTGGTCCCAGGATATTTAGAGATACTAGATGTTTACTCTTTAATTCATTATGCTTTCCTATCTTCTGGTTTTATTTTTCTTTAGTAAGGAAAAATGAAGGTGTAAATGTGGTCTATTTTAGATGTACAGTAGAAATGATTTTCTATTTTAATACTTGATTATCTCTTCCTGGAACAGGTGACTTCTGGCCATATTTACCATTTTATGTTCAAAGAATCAATGAATAGGATGAGATGAGGCTTACCTTTATTTCCAAATCAGAGAATCAATATTTTTTCCTGTTTGCTTCTGTTTTTTTAAAAATATATATATATACACACACACCTTTTACAGTTTCCTTGTGAATACCATCAAACAATTACTTTTTGGCTAAATTTCTCCTCTGTTCAGCTGTATTTCAGAAAGTCAGGAGTACATATGACTAATTGAATATGAACTCTCTATGAAGCAGTGGAGGAATTTGATACAAGTAGGGAGTCAGGATTTAAATGGGTTTTTAATTTAAGCAGGCATTTCAGATTCAGCCAGATTCTTTATTTAAGTAAACCAATGTAAATGGAAGTGTTCCCACCATCTTGTCTTCCCTCTGTTTGCTTTCCCCAAATTATGTCCTATGCTCTAGAATGTGTTTCATTTACTTCTGCTGCATCAATAGTATAACATTCAACATATCTCCTAAAAGATAGATACTATATGTTTTATGCATATGACCTTAAGCCAAGAATGTAGAAACCTAATCTGAATACAACTGTTTTGTTTCAGTAATTAGTAGTTACTAGTAAGTCGTAGTAATTAGATCAGTAGTTGCTGATCCAGTAACTGCTTCTAAGTTTTCCTCTAGATACCTGTTTTTATATTCAAAAGCGGACTGCCAGATTTGGAAAGAGTGCATCTGAAGTGCATGCGAATTATTACTAGTAGCCCAAGGAAGTCAAAGTTAAGGTTACATTGGCCTTTACCTCAATTCTGTACTTCTTGGTTTTAGAAGTTTTGAGTTTTGCTGAACTTGACTTTCTGGAGGCGCACGAGATACCGCCAGGCAACCTGAACTTTGTTCTAAGTTGTTTTTTAGGCTTTGTCTACACTACACACCTTTTAGCGACATGGCTGTGCCGCTAAAAGGTGTGCAGTGTAGCTGCTGTTTGTCAGCAGGAAAGAGCTCTCCTGCCGACAAAGCACTGGTCACACTGATGCTTTTCATAGACAAAACTATTGTCATTTGGGGGTGTGGTTTTTTTCATGCACCTGAACGACAGAAGTTTTGTCATTCAGTTTCCAGTGTAGACAAAGCCTTAGTGATCAAGAGCTTACAGATCTCCCAGTGTCCATCGTGTACTTCCATTGTCAACCACTTTTTTTCATGATGCTGCTGCTCCGTTTTCCCAGCTCCACAGCACCACTTCTCTCATAAGCATCCCTACTCTACTCCCAAACCAGCCCTATTCCTGTCTACAGTTTTACGCCAGGCTATCATTCTAATTGCAGGCTATTGATAAAGACATGATATTGTCCTAGTTTCCTTTCTTCTCTGAGAGCTGGTCTACACTAGGAATTTACTTTGATATAGCTACGTCTCTCAAGGGTGTGAAAAACCCAAACCCCTGAGGGTATGTCTACACTACGAAATTAGGTCGAATTTATAGAAGCCGGTTTTATAGAAATCGGTTGTATACAGCCGATTGTGTGTGTCCCCACATAAAATGCTCTAAGTGCATTAAGTCGGCGGACCGCGTCCACAGTACCGAGTCTAGCGTCGACTTCCAGAGCATTGCACTGTGGGTAGCTATCCCACAGTTCATGCAGTCTCCACTGCCCATTGGAATTCTGGGTTGAGATCCCAATGCCTGAATGATGCAAAACAGTGTCGCGGGGGGTTCTGGGTACATGTCGTCAGGCACCTCCCCCTCCGTCAGAGCAACGGCAGACAATCGATTTGCGCCTTTTTACCTGGGTTACCTGTGCAGACAACATACCACGCCACGCATGGAGCCCGCTCAGCTCAGCTCACCGTCACCATATGTCCTCTGGGTGTCGGCAGACGTGGTACTGTATTGCTACGCAGCAGCAGCTAATTGCCTTTTGGCAGTAGACGGTGCAGTATGACTGGTAGCCTTCATCGGCGATCTGGGTACTGGCAGACGTGGGGCTGCATTGCACACAGCAGCAGCCCCTTGCCTTTTGGTAGAAGATGGTATATTATGACTGGTATCCGTCGTTGTCGTGCTGCAGTGGCTGTCAATCATGGGCACGTGGGCAGTCTCGACGATGATGGCTATCGGTAGTAGTATGCTATTTTCTGCCAAGCGCCCAGTATTTTCTGCCAAGCACCCAGAAGATGCCGAGGGCTATCAGTCATGCTGCACAGTCGTCTGCCAGCTTAAGATGTAAAAAATAGATTTGTTCTGTATTCATTTGCTTTCCCCCTCCCTCAGTGAAATCAATGGCCTGCTAAACCCAGGGTTTTGAGTTCAATCTTTGGGGGGGGCCATTCTGTGTGACAGTTGTTTGTTTCCTCCTGATGCACAGCCACCTTTGTTGATTTTAATTCCCTGTACCTGTACGCCATGTCGTCACTTGCCTCTCTCTCCCTCCCTCCGTCCGTCAGATACTAGTTTCACGCCTTTTTTCAGCCCAGACGCTATAGCACTGGGATCATGGAGCCCGCTCAGATCACCGCGGCAAATATGAGCACTATGAACACCATGCGCATTGTCCTGGAGTATATGCAGAGCCAGGACATGCCAAAGCAAAACCAGGACCAGCCGAGGAGGCGATTGCAGCGTGGCGACGAGAGTGATGAGGAAATTGACATGGACATAGACCTCTCACAAGGCACAGGCCCCAGCAATGTGCAAATCATGGTGTTACTGGGGCAGGTTCATGCCGTGGAACGCTGATTCTGGGCCCAGGAAACAAGCACAGACTGGTGGGACCGCATCGTGCTGCAGGTGTGGGACGATTCCCAGTGGCTGCAAAACTTTTGCATGAGTAAGGGCATTTTCATGGAACTTTGTGACTTGCTTTCCCCTGCCCTGAAGTGCCAGAATACTAGGATGAGAGCAGCCCTCACAGTTGAGAAGCGAGTGGCGATAGCCCTGTGGAAGCTTGCAATGCCAGACAGCTACCTGTCAGTCGGGAATCAATTTGGAGTGGGCAAATCTACTGTGGGGGCTGCTGTGATCCAAGTTGCCAGGGCAATCAAAGACCTGGTGATATCAAGGGTAGTGACTCTGGGAAACGTGCAGGCCATAGTGGATGGCTTTGCTGCAATGGGATTCCCAAACTGTGGTGGGGCGATAGACGGAACCCATATCCCTATCTTGGCACCGGAGCACCAAGCCACCGAGTACGTAAACCGCAAGGGGTACTTTTCAATGGTGCTGCAAGCCCTGGTGGATCACAAGGGATGTTTCACCAACGTCAACCTGAGATGGCTGGGAAGGGTTCATGACGCTCGCATCTTCAGGAACTCTGGTCTGTTTCGAAAGCTGGAGGAAGGGACTTTCTTCCCGGACCAGAAAATAACCGTTGGGGATGTTGAAATGCCTATAGTTATCCTTGGGGACTCAGCCTACCCCTTAATGCCATGGCTCATGAAGCCGTACACAGGCAGCCTGGACAGTAGTCAGGACCTGTTCAACTACAGGCTGAGCAAGTGCCGAATGGTGGTGGAATGTGCATTTGGACGTTTAAAAGCGCGCTGGCGCAGCTTACTGACTCGCTCAGACCTCAGTGAAAAGAATATCCCCATTGTTATTGCTGCTTGCTGTGCGCTCCACAATATCTGTGAAAGTAAGGGGGAGACATTTATGGCGGGGTGGGAGGTTGAGGCACATCGCCTGGCCGCTGATTACGCGCAGCCAGACACCAGGGCGGTTAGAAGAGCACAGCATGGCACGGTGCGCATCAGAGAAGCTTTGAAACAGAGTTTTGTGACTGGCCAGGCTGCGGTGTGAAACTTCTGTTTTTCTCCTTGATGAACCCTCCGCCCCACCCCCCCACCCGGTTCACTCTACTTCCCTGTAAACCAACCACCCCACCCTCCCCTCCCCCTTCGGGCACCACTTGCAGAGGCAATAAAGTCATTGTTACTTCACATTCATGCATTCTTTATTAATTCATCACACAGCTAGGGGGAGAATTGCCAAGGTAGGGATGGGTGGGGGAGAAGGGAAGGAAAAGGACACACTGCAGTTTAAAACTTTAACTCTTATTGAAGGCCAGCCTTCTGATACTCGGGCAATCATCTGGGGTGGAGTGACTGGGTGGCCGGAGGCCCCCCCACCGTGTTCTGGGGCGTCTGGGTGAGGAGGCTATGGAACTTGGGGAGGAGGGCTGTTGGTTACACAGGGGCTGTAGCGGCGGTCTCTGCTCCTGCTGCCTTTCCTGCAGCTCAGCCATATGCTGGAGCATATCAGTTTGATGCTCCAGCAGCCGGAGCATCGACTCTTGCCTTCTGTCTGCAAGCTGACGCCACCGATCATCTTCAGCCCGCCACTTGCTCTGTTCATCCCGCGATTCAGCCCGCCACCTCTCCTCTTGTTCATACTGTGCTTTTCTGTAGTCTGACATTGACTGCCTCCATGCATTCTGCTGCGCTCTTTCAGCGTGGGAGGACATCTGGAGCTCCGTGAACATGTCATCCCGAGTCCGCTGTTTTCTTCTTCTAATCTTCACTAGCCTCTGTGAAGGAGAAATATTTGCAGCTGGTGGAGGAGAAGGGAGAGGTGGTTTAAAAAAGACAAATTTTAGTGAACAATGGGTACACTTTCACGTTAAATTTTGCTGTTCACATTACGCAGCACATGTGCTTTCATTACAAGGTCACATTTTTCCTCTTATATTGAGGGCCTGCCGGTTTGGTGTGAGAGATCACTCACGCAGTGCCAGGCAACAGATTTCGGCTTGCAGGCAGCCATAGTAAGCCACAGTTTTGTGGCTTTTTTAACCTTCTTAACATGTGGGAATGGTTTCAAACAGTAGCACCCTCATTTCCCATACCAAGCACCCGTTGGGTTGGCCATTTAAAATGGGTTTGCAATGTAAAAGGAGGGGCTGGGGTTTCCGGGTTAATATGCAGCACAAACCCAACTAGCCCCCCTCCCCCCCACACCCAATTTTCGGGGCTGATCACTTCACCCTTGCCCCCCCACCGCGTGGCTAACAGCGGGGAACATTTCTGTTCAGCAGAGCAGGAAGGGGCACCTCGGAATGTCCCCTTAATAAAATCGCCCCATTTCAACCAGGTGACCGTGAATGATATCACTCTCCTGAGGATAACAAAGAGCGATAAGTAATGGATGTTGTCTGCATGCCAGCAAACACCCGGACCATACGCTGCCATGCTTTATGCAATGATTCCAGACTACGTGCTACTGGCCTGGCGTGGTAAAGTGTCCTACCATGGCAGATGGGATAAGGCAGCCCTCCCCAGAAACCTTTTGCAAAGGCTTTGGGAGTACATGAAGGAGAGCTTTCTGGAGATGTCCCTGGAGGATTTCCGCTCCATCCCCATACATGTTAACAGACTTTTCCAGTAGCTGTACTGGCTGCGATTGCCAGGGCAAATTAATCATTAATTATTAAACACGCTTTTAAACCATGTGTAATATTTACAAAGGTACACTCACCGGAGGTCCCCTGTGTGCCCTCAGGGTCTGGGAGCACGCCTTGGGTGAGTTCGGGGGTTACTGGCTCCAGGTCCAGGGTGATAAACATATCCTGGCTGTTGGGGAAACCGGTTTCTCCGCTTCCTTGCTGCTGTGAGCTATCTACATTATCTTCATTCTCATCTTCCTCGTACCCTGGGCGCGCTTCCCTGTGTGTTTCTCCAGTGACGGAGTCATAACACACGGTTGGGGTAGTGATGGCTGCACCCCCTAGCATGGCATGCAGCTCCGCGTAGAAGCGGCATGTTTGCGGCTCTGCCCCGGACCTTCCATTTGACTCTCTGGCTTTGTGGTAGGCTTGCCTTAGCTCATTAATTTTCACGCGGCACTGCTGTGCGTCCCTGTTATGGCCTCTGTACTTCATGGCCTTGGAGACCTTTTCTAATATTTTGCCATTTCGTTTAGTGCTACGCAGTGCAGCTAGCATTGATTCATCTCCCCATATGGCGAGCAGATCCCGTACCTCCTGTTCGGTCCATGATGGAGCTCTTTTGCGATCCTGGGACTCCATCATGGTTACCTGTGCTGATGAGCTCTGCTTGGTCACCTGTGCTCTCCACGCTGGGCAAACAGGAAATGAAATTCAAACGTTCACGGGGCTTTTCCTGTCTACCTGGTGAGTGCATCTGAGTTGAGAGTGCTGTCCAGAGCGGTCACAATGAAGCACTGTGGGATAGCTCCCGGAGGCCAATAACGTCTAATTCCATCCACACTACCCCAATTCCGACCCGCTAAGGCCGATTTTATCGCTAATCCCCTCGTCGGAGGTGGAGTCAAGAAACCGGTTTAAAGGGCCCTTTAAGTCGAAAGAAAGGGCTTCGTTGTGTGAACGTGTCCAGGCTTAATTCGATTTAACGCTGCTAAAGTCGACCTAAACTCGTAGTGTAGACCAGGCCTGAGAGACGTAGTATACCAACCTAACCCGGGGTAGACAGCGCTATGTTGACAGAAGAATTCTTATATCAGCCTAGCTACCCACTGTCCGAGAGGTGGATTACTACGCCGATGGGAGAATTCCTCCTATCGCCATAGGTAGTGTCTATACTGAAGTGGTACAGCTGCACTGCTGTAGTGTTTTAAGTGTAGACATACCATAAGAGTTGGAAAAAGGTTGGAAGGAGGGGGGCTAGGGGCATGGCTACACTCGAAACTCCAAAGCGCTGCCGCGGGAGTGCTCCTGCAGTAGCGCTTTGAAGTGCAAGTGTGGTCGCAGCACTAGCGCTGGGGGAGAGCTCTCTCCCAGCGCTGGGGGAGAGCTCTCTCCCAGCGCTGGGGGAGAGCTCTCTCCCAGCGCTGGGGGAGAGCTCTCTCCCAGCGCTGGGGGAGAGCTCTCTCCCCCCCAGCGCTGGGGGGGAGAGCTCTCTCCCCCCCAGCGCTGGGGGGGAGAGCTCTCTCCCCCCCAGCGCTGGGGGGGAGAGCTCTCTCCCCCCCAGCGCTGGGGGGGAGAGCTCTCTCCCCCCCAGCGCTGGGGGGGAGAGCTCTCTCCCCCCCAGCGCTGGGGGGGAGAGCTCTCTCCCCCCCAGCGCTGGGGGGGAGAGCTCTCTCCCCCCCAGCGCTGGGGGGGAGAGCTCTCTCCCCCCCAGCGCTGCAGGTACTCCACCTCCCCGAGGGGATTAGCTTACAGCGCTGGGAGTGCGGCTGGGAGTGCGGCTCCTGTTTACACTGTTTACACTGGCCCTTTACAGCGCTGTAACTTGCTGCGCTCAGGGGGGGTGTTTTTTCACACCCCTGAGCGAGAAAGTTGCAGCGCTGTAAAGGGCCAGTGTAGCCATAGCCTAGGAGACGCAAGCTGTGCTTGTTAGGCAAATTTACCTGCAAGACTGCCCATTCCCCAGTATTAGTAGTAATGGCAGCACAGAGGAGGGTAAAATGGGAAAGGGAAAGGTTCGACTTGTAGGCAGATTTCACTTAAGATGTATCCTCCAAATCCTCAAAATTTCTCACTTGCACAACTTAACTCTGATCTTTATATTTCTTTCTTGACAAATACATTATAGATTTTTCTAGAAGCGTGTTTCTTAATCTTGCTGATTAAAGGTAAGATTTTTACATCTGTGTTTTTTGAGGAATTAGATGCATGAGCTGTTGGTGGTTGTAGGCTGGTATTGAAAAGGAGTTTGTTATGGCCTAAGGAGTCTGAGTGTGTTTGAGTATTATTATGTTTCGGAGTTAAGATATTAGATTGATCTAGATTGTAATGTTTGTAACCTGGATAGGTGATTTTCCATTGTGAGTGGTTTGATAGGAAATGCAAGTGTAAATCAGTTTTTTTTAAATTTTGTTTATTTAAAAAACTTCTGTCTCTTGGCAAGAGTTTTTATAATGTGAACGATTTTTTTGCTGTTTATTATTTATATTATACTCTTGGGCTTGAAAGTGGTAAGAAACCTCGCAGTAGGCAAATATGAGATTAAATTTATTCACATGAATTTTTTTACAATTTTTATAATTTAGGATTCTACAAACGGCTTCTGAATTATATACTTGGAATCCAGTGGATATTTCCACTGGATTACAATTGCAAAAGTAGAGAAAATGCTGGTATATAAACCACTTGTAATTTCCTTCCCAAATACCATTGGGGTGGGGAGAAACCCAAGGAAAGTCATAAAAAAGTTTAACATGAAGGTTTCAATATTAACCAGCAAGAAGTCCGGAAACTTGAAGATCTTCCTGTGACCACATAAATGAATCAAAGATGGGTGGGTCCTCTTTAGGTTTGGTAATGGGTAAGGCTAAGGTTTTGTCATGGTTATTTTTAGTAAAAGTCAGGAACAGATCACGGGCTTCCGTGAGTTTTTTTTATTGCTTTGTGACCTGTCCGTGACTTTTACTAAAAATATCCATGATAAAATGGGAATGGGCTGGGCAGCTGCAGGGTGGTTAGGAGCTCCGGGGCCCCCACCACCTGTGAGGGTTCAGAGCTCCAGAGTCCTCCTGACCCCTGTGATGGTAGGGGGTTGCAGGGTCCCCCTACTCCCTCCCCGGTGGTGGTGAGCTGCGGGGATCCCCCTGCTGCCGCTACAGTGGGGAGCTGTGGAGGGCCTCCCCATGGCACCCAAGGTCTTGTGGCGGTCCCCCTGCCCTCTGTGACAACCAGGGGACTGTGGGGGTCCCCCTTTGCCGCTGCTGCAGTCGGGAGACTCCAGGGTACCTCTGCTGCCCATGAAGGCTCAGAGTTTGGGGGCCTGCTGCTTCAGGCGGCGGGGGTACCTCACACCTCTCTGTCGCTGCCAGAGGCGACAGGACCCTGCAGCTCCCAGCCGCTGGAGCTGAAGTCATGGAGGTCTTTGGAAGTCACGGATTCCATGACTTCCGCAACCTCAGTGACAAAATCGTAGCCTTAATAATGGGAAAGCAAGCAAATGTTCAGTCAGATGGCCAGCAGTATATAAGCATTCATGTTTTTATGGGTTGCTAGTCAGTAGCATTAGGTAAAATTAAGTATGTCATGAAAAAATAAATGTAACATTTTCAAAATTGTGGTAACACTTGCTGATGTGATGGTTGAAATGCCATTATTTAGTGAAGACTATAGCCTAAGAATTAAAGCTCCTTTTAAGGTGAGGGCAGAGGGAACTGGTGATGTGATCTCTTAACCATGTGCATGTCAAACAACCGTGCCTACCTTCTGACATCACTTCAGTAGATAAAGTAATGAGTATAGCTGACTCCAGGCCAACAAAATACTAAAGGATTTTGTTTGAAAATTCCTGGAATGTAAATACATACCTTTTCTTTAAAGTATGGTGTATTTTTTTTTTTTTTTTTTTTTGGCCATTAAATTATCTTCAAAAGTCATTCCTTTTTAAAGAAAATAAATCTGAAGCTAACACATTCAAATGTCCCAGAATGGCTAGAAATCATAACATCAGAAATGAGTTCTGGCCGGAAAAGTCCAAATTAATTTATCTGACTTCTGCATGAACAAAGATCCCTTGGTTCAGTTTTACCAAATGTAGGTTTAGTAAAAGTGGGGTAATATTTCTGCCAAATCGGAGGATTTTATTTTATTTTCATGCTCGCCTGTTCTTTGAAAAATACTCATGTGCTGCAGTTAAATATATTTGTCCAATATCTATTTAGAATATTGGTGTTGACTTTTTTCAGCTTGCTTATTACACTGGTCTACAATTTTTGCGAAGTCGTCTGTTTCAGAGATGAAAATGTGCTATTTATTATGTATTTTGATGTGCTGAATTCAAATATGACAATTAAAACAACTGGCTACTGTTTCTAAGATATTTAAGTTTTTACATTTTATGTCTATGTATATTGTGTAGATAGTAGAGTTTTAATCATAAATTGTAAACCTAGGTCTTTTCATGTGTTTATGGTTGCTTTACATGATGATATCTCACCTGTCCTGTTTATGTAACACTTTAAAAATCAGCAAAAGAGTTATATAAATAAAATTTATTATGAAACAAAAGGCAAAAAACGATTATGTACATAGTTTATTCAGTGTCTACTCGGCGCTTCTTGGCTTGTCTCTTGTATTCATTAAATGGAGCATCTCTTGTCACTGTCCAGCAATAGTCTGCAAGCATTGATGGGCGCCATTTGCCCTAATAGCGTTTCTCCATTGTTGCAATGTCCTGGTGAAATCGCTCGCCGTGCTCGTCGCTCACTGCTGTGCAGTTTGGTGGAAAAAAAATCTAGATGAGAGTGCAAAAAATGTATCTTTAGTGACATGTTGCAACCAAAGCTTTTGTATGCCATGAGGAGGTTTTCCACCAACAACCTGTAGTTGTCTGCCTTGTTGTTTCCGAGAAAATTTATTGCCACTAACTGGAAGGCTTTCCATGCCGTCTTTTCCTTGCCACGCAGTGCATGGTCAAATGCATCATCTCGAAGAAGTTCACGAATCTGAGGACCAACAAAGACACCTTCCTTTATCTTAGCTTCACTTAACCTCGGAAATTTTCCACGGAGGTACTTGAAAGCTGCTTGTGTTTTGTCAGTGGCCTTGACAGAGATCTTCATCAGACCCAGCTTGATGTGTAAGAGTGGTAACAAAATCTTCCTTGATTCAACAAGTGGTGGATGCTGAACAGTTTTCCTCCCAGGCTCCAATGACTGTCAGAATGGCCAATCTTTCTTGATGTAGTGGGAATCTCTTGCACGACTATCCCATTTGCAGAGAAAACAGCAGTACGTTGTGTATCCAGTCTGCAGACCAAGCAAGACAGCAACAACCTTCAAATCGCCACAAAGCTGCCACTGATATTGGTCATAGTTTATGCACCTCAAAAGTTGTTTCATGTTGTCATAGGTTTCCTTCCTATGGACTGCATGACCAACTGGAATTGATGGCAAAACATTGCCATTATGCAGTAAAACAGCTTTAAGACTCATCTTCGATGAATCAATGAACAGTCTCCACTCATCTGGATCGTGAACGATGTTGAGGGCTGCCATCACACCATCTATGTTGTTGCAGGCTACAAGATCACCTTCCATCAAGAAGAATGGGACAAGATCCTTTTGACGGTCACGGAACATGGAAACCCTAACATCACCTGCCAGGAGATTCCACTGCTGTAGTCTGGAGCCCAACAGTTCTGCCTTACTCTTGGGTAGTTCCAAATCCCTGACAAGGTCATTCAGTTCACCTTGTGTTATGAGGTGTGGTTCAGAGGAGGAGGATGGGAGAAAATGTGGGTCCTGTGACATTTCTGGTCCTGAACCATCAGTTTCATCCTCTTCCTCGTCTGACTCAAGTGAGAGTGATTCTGGTGCATCAGGAACCGGCAGTCCTCCTCTGTGGGGTACTGGGCATATAGCTGATGGAATGTGTGGATAATGCACAGTCCACTTTTTCTTCTTTGACACACCTTTCCCAACTGGAGGCACCATGCAGAAGTAACAATTGCTGGTGTGATCTGTTGGCTCTCTCCAAATCATTGGCACTGCAAAAGGCATAGATTTCCTTTTCCTGTTCAACCACTGGTGAAGATTTGTTGCACAAGTGTTGCAGCATATGTGTGGGGCCCACCTCTTGTCCTGCTCTCCAATTTTGCAGCCAAAATAAAGGTGATAGGCTTTCTTAACCATAGTGGTTATACTGCGCTTTTGTGATGCAAAAGTCACTTCATCACAAACATAGCAGAAGTTATCTGCACTGTTTATACAAGTACAAGGCATCTCTGCTCACTTTGGCTAAACAGAAATGTGTCCCTTTGCAAAATCAAACACTGACAAATAAGAGCACGACACTGTATGATTTCTAGAGCTGATATAGGGCAATTTGTTCAGCAGAGTGATGTAAGCTGCTTTATGATTGCATCATCCATGACTTCTAGGAATAACATGATGCAATTCATATCATGTATGACGCAATACCATCTTCAGATTGCATCATTCATTGTTTTGCCTAAAAAGCAAGTACTGTCCAAACCCAGTCATAGATTTATTCATAGATCCAGTCAAAGATGTATTTAGTCATTTCTGGTTTAAATTGAGATCCCTTCCCTTTATAACTCACTTATCCTCCGCCATTCCCAAGTCAAGGGTCGTATATACTGACCCAATAGCATATCTTGAAAACTAGAGCCAATCAACAATTTTAAGCATCATTTTCGTTCTCAGTGACCCAGAATTAGTAAAGTTTGACTACATTTATTTCAGAAGCATTTTGGCTGTAGAGCAGTGTTACAAGTCCAGTCCTCTTGAGAATGAGAGTTTGCAGGTATGAATTAGGAAGAATTAGTTTTGCAGGCTCTATGAATTTTTGCTGTTATAATTAAAATGCTACTAATAGGCTTGCAAGATTTTTTTTTTTTTTGTAAGAGCACATGATGGTGGCAAAAATTAAACTGACTTTTTAATGAAGCAGTTCACTAGGCTTGTGTAACAGAAAAGACACTTCATTTTTCTTGGTTCCATGCATTTCTCCTGTTCTGTAAAGATCATAATTACTATTAATTTTGAGTACTAACGCTAGAAATTTTATATGTAAAGATGACATGCTCCTTGTACTAAGGATGTTGTGAACTAATTCAGCTGCAAATTATATGTGCTGTGCCAGTAGGAGTTGGATGTGTTAGAGTCGAGCAGTGAACATCATTTTAGGGCTTAACAGAAACGTGTTCACAGGAGGGATTTTAATGTGGAGAGGTCTGATTGCACAAGGAAAGCTGTTGCAAACTTTGGGGTGAAAAAGGAAGAAGGCGCATGGATTAGGTGAATGAACGGAGTGAAAAAGTGTAGAAAGAAATAGGAGCAGAGATATAGATGTGGGCAAGATTGTGCAGTTCTCTGAAGGCGAAGGTTGTTAAACTTGCTGTGTTAACTGAAGGGAGATGGTGAATGTATTTGAAAATTGGGGTGGAATTAGTAAGACATTGAGAGGAAAATGACTTAAACTGCAACATTTTGTTCTGAAAGAGAATGAAAAGAGATAGTAAGCAAGTCAGGAAAGTTGTGGGGGTTCTTTTTGGTGAAATGTTGTCAAAGCTGTTGCTGCCTTCCAATTTACTAGGAATTTTGCCCCTTCCTGCTGGATGAGAATCCAGCCTCAGTGGTCCATATATTTGCTGAAATTCACTGTAGCAAGGGCAGAATGGAGAAGTATAAGGCAGAACCTTCAGTTCATGCAGTATATAGTAACCTGACAGCTCAACAGGATAGGCTGTGTGCCTTTGGTCCTTGCGTTGGCTTCTAGTCTGCTGCCGTTGCCTTTTCAAGTTGTTGTGTTAACACTTACATTCATCATTGACTGACTGTGCGTGACCCAGCATTACAGCTATGTTACTGTGGTACAAGGTGGTTCAGAAAGCCTAGGATGAAACATGAAAGATCCCCCAATAACGTTCTGTCAAATAGATTCAGCTGTGTAACAAACTTTCAGAATAGACTAGTTCAAATCTAGATTCTGTGGCCATCGTTAGGGCATGTCACAAGGCCTTTCATTATTATTTAATTCTATGTTCTTCTGTAAGTATCTCACTAATGTATTACCTATTCATTACAGTTAATAGACTATATTCAATTTTATATATGCTTTGGACCTTCTGTGGTTTTGCTATTTTGAGCTCCTGTTTCTAAGTCATGCTTCTATGGTGCTAGAATTGCTATGACTCATCCCAGTAACATGAACAACTCATGGGTGACAGTAAGCACGAAAAGATCTTCATTGAAATATGTGGGTTAAAAAGCCACTATGTGGCCTAGCATAACATTTTTGTGCTAATATTAAATTAACCATTCCAGGAATCTGTTCTATTTTTCTTTTTGATTTGCTGTTGTATTGAAATATGTGAATTTCAGACCTGAATTATGGCCAATAAATAAGAATGAGGGACAGGTTGAAAAGGTGTATTAATGTTAAAACTAAGTCTCTTCGTATGCTTGGATTAATTCCAGGAATTTAAAAGCTATACTAGCCCATTTCCATTTTAGTAAACTACACCTCTACCTCGATATAACGCTACCCGATATAACACGAATTCTGTTGGCTTCCGAGGACAGCGTTATATCAAGGTAAGAGGTGTACAAGGGTACCTAAGCCTAATATTGGAATGTACAGGACAGTTTTGTATTCTGGTAATGTTTGAACTCGTAGGTCTATAAGATGAAGTGCATGTTAATTGTTAAATGTGAAGGTCAGAAGTCCTTGTGACCGGTGTATCTGTTCTTAAGAGTTTAGCATTCTGTACAAATAGATTGACGTGCTTACGGTATGTGAAGGTGAAATGAGAAGAATTTGGCAAATTAATAGATTGTAGATTTGTTCTAAAACTTAATATAATTTAAGAGGGTTTTGTTTACTAATAAGAAAACTTTCAGATTAGATTGCAACCTCTTCATTATATATAATAGGAGTACAGACGTACAAAAGTTACCAGATGCTTTTTATATTTATAGATATATTGGCTTTAATACTGAGAATCTTGTGGACCATCTGCCCCTCCCATTTGTGATTGTGTGGAGCACCTCCCTCCTCATTTATGATTCCATAACACGTGTGGCAACTACAGTGATTGCTTGCATGAAAAAGTAATATTAGAAAACTAATGTATTTTTAGCTGATTTTTACACAATTTAGCATCAGAAAACATAGAGGAACCACAACCTTGTGATCAAGTTCTTCATTGATCACCAGTATTCTGTGAACCATAACTGGAAAACAGCTGTGTTAATTTGTGAAGGACTGAATTTCTACAGTCTTATTTTATGGGCTTTTGAAATATGTAAACTAGCGTTAGTGAAAGGTGCCAAATTAAGAAGACTTGTAATCTTAAACCCTCTATGAGTATGTCTACAATGTGTGTTTTAATAAAAACAAAAAAAACAAAACAAAACAAAAAAAACTTGCAGCAGAGAGTCTCAGAGCCTGGGTCAACTGACTTTGGACTTGCAGGGCTCACGCCAGTGGGCTTAATATAGTAGTACAGAGTCATAGATTTTTAAGGCCGGAAGGCACCATAATGATTTTAGTCTGACCTGATTCTAGTCTGCACATAGCAGGCTACAGAACCTCACCCACCCACAGCCTGAGCAGGAATGTCTACATCACTATTTTTAGTTCCATAGTTGACATGGGCTTTGAGAAGCTCTGCCATGTGTGCGTGTGGCTTTTTTATTTTGGAAGTTTAGACATATCCTAAGAGATTCAGCAGTGGCTTACCATCAGTTTCAGATCCTGAGGCCAAAGGGACCATTTTGATCATTCATGAAGAGAGATCTCCTCCTAGCAACTTCCCTACACTTGGGTTCTTATGCTGTTCTCTGGGCCAAAAAGGACACATGTTCTGTGAACAAAAGTTTGAGAAACCACTAAGATACATAATGAGTCAGTGTAATAGTCTCCATTTTCATGCCAGTGTTTCAACCCTGATGAGACCGAACCGTTCGTAGAGGGTAAAATAATCGCTTATTCCCCAAATCTACTTGGTCTTTGGTCTTGGTGAAACTGCCAGCAAGAATGCTTGTTGTGCAGAGGCATTATTTGTACTTGTATTTATAATCTTTATTGATTTTTATGTTTTATTGTAACTTATATTAGTGAAAGGTTTCAGAGTAGCAGCCGTGTTAGTCTGTATCCGCAAAAAGAAGAACAGGAGGACTTGTGGCACCTATAAAACTTTAGATTTTTCATTTCAGTTCAACTATTGTTCAAATAGAAAATCATTTCTATTGAGAGAGATTTGAGTCTAACAAACATTTTTCTATCACTAACACTTACTGAACTTCACTAATATAAAAAGAAGAACAGGAGGACTTGTGGCACCTTAGAGACTAACAAATTTATTAGAGCATAAGCTTTCGTGGACTACAGCCCACTTCTTCGGATGCATCCGAAGAAGTGGGCTGTAGTCCACGAAAGCTTATGCTCTAATAAATTTGTTAGTCTCTAAGGTGCCACAAGTCCTCCTGTTCTTCTTTTTATATTAGTGAAGTTCAGTAAGTGTTAGTGATAGAAAAATGTTTGTTAGACTCAAATCTCTCTCAATAGAAATGATTTTCTATTTGAACAATAGTTGAACTGAAATGAAAAATCTAAAGTTTTATCCATTTTATTATTGGAAATTTTTACAGCATGTTCTTCCCCCCCCGTATCACTCCTTCCTCAACATTCCAACTTGAGGGAGGATTAAAGGGGGAGAAGAAGAATGAACATAAAGATAATATTTTAAAATGTGCTTTGCATAACATACTATTTAAATTATTCCAGATATGAACTTCATTCTTCATTTAAGTAATTAGGGATTGGAAGGGAGGCATTGTAAAGACACTTATCTTTTTATTTAGTTGAAGACAATGTTCTACAAGATTTGAGTTTCCAGTGTTGTCATTGTATTTGTTTACACTGTGAACAGTATCTTTTAATGAACCAGCTTAGAAACATTTACAAATAGTTTATTTGTTGAGCAATGATGATGTGCTCAAAAATGAAGTCTTATGTTTTATGGAAAGAGAACAAAATGCTTGTAAAATCAAATACCTTTAATATTTTCTCCTTCACATATGCAACCCATCTTACTTTCTCCTCATCTTAAGTTTCTTTTTTTACATTAAGATCTTTACCTTGCCTTCCTTATAGCAAGCCTAATTTTTAATATTACTATTTGTAACAGTGGCAGGCACTTTACAGGGCAAATAAAAAGACCAAGACCGTGCACTGAATTTCTTAAATCTGATTTTAAACATGACACAAAATGATAGGGCAGGGGTGAGAAGAGGAAGGGCGAAGGTTTCATCAGTAAGATCATTGTGGCTATGAACCCATCTTGGTGGTTTAATAGGAAGTAGCTTTTTAATCTAATGCAATTCCTAAAGATGACAGACTGGGATTGTAATCTATGGCTAGACCATGAACACATAACAATAAATTAAGAACACAATTCTCTGGTTGTAGATAACTTACACTTTTTTACAACTCCATTCATCCATCCTGCATGGATACATCTTTTACATCTGTACTTTGTCCAGTTTCCATTATGGCAGGTTTCCTGAAATAGTTCCAAAATCAGTTCTGGTATGGTAGACCTTTTATTCCATAGATGGTCAGTTAGTACAGTGTGGTCCAATCCACACTGGGCCAGAAAATTTAAATCACCTTGATATTATGTTGTTTCGGTTGATTATATAGGTATCGTTATAGTTTTGCTTTTTTAGTAAATTTTGTCTGTTGTTTGTAGATCAGTGGTGGGCAACCTGCGGGCTGCACGCGGCCCGTCAGGGTAGTCCGTTGTTGGGCCGTGAGACAGTGTTTACATTGACCGTCCGCAGGCATGGCTGCCTGCAGCTCCCAGTGGCCGTGGGTCACCGTTCCCGGCCAATGGGAACTGTGGGAAGCCGTGCGGGCTGGTCGCCGCATCCTCAGCTCCCATTGGCCAGGAACGGTGAACCGCAGCCACAGGGAGCTGCGGGTGGCCGTGCCTGTGGACGGTCAACGTAAACACTGTCTCGCAGCCTGCTAGTGGATTACCCCAATGAGCCGCAGGTTGCCCACCACTGTTCTAGACCATTGTTTTAATTTCTCCTCTCCTCCTCCATTTGTTCCCCCTCCATAATGCAGTTGTGTTGTGGAAATGAAGTAAGAAGAGTAACGAAAGTAGAAAAATAGAGGAGGAGATATACGGTGAAGTCAAAATTGAAGGGGTAAAAATGATCAAAGGGAAGAGAAATAAGGGACAAAATCACAAGTACAGGAGACATCATGAAATAGGCTTGGCAACAGGGAGTTAGTGAATTAAATCTAATGGCAATGCAGATGGACCAGTTAATGACAATGGCTTGCATGGAAAGGTAATATTAGGAAATTATTTTATGTATTTTTAGCTGAGAAGTTATCTGAGACCTTACAGAAGAAGTGAGAAGACCTGATGAGAACAGTGAAGAGGTCTGAAGATGTTGTCAGGGTATTGTAGGCTGTGATAGTATGGTTTTGATGCTCCTACAGTCCATGGAGATGAAGTCTTTAAAAAGCTGTTCTCCGATCCCTGGAGAGTTGCTTCCACTATTGCAGTAGTAAAAACAGAGGGAACTCAGTGAGGACTGGTGGGGTTTGGGAGTGCTGGAAGGCATGTGTTCTTCTGCGCTGATGGAAAACTGAAACTATTGCAGTTAAACCAGGTTTCTTTTTTGACCTGTTTTTAAAAAACAATAGAATACTGTCTGTTGGTTTGAAGAGAGAATTCCAGTGTTGCATTTTACTTTTGTAGCATATTACATGGTATATACCCACTAGTTATAGTTAATGTCTGGCTCTTATATTAGTGTGAATTCTGTATCTGTTTATTCTTTTTTGCTCTCCAAGTAATAGTCTTAAAACTATTAGGCTAGAAACAGAATTATGGAACTATGTGTGTAATCAGATTAAGTTATGAATTTTTCCTTGCAAGTCAGGGTTAGATTAAGCCTGTCTTTCTTCAGGAATAAATTTCAATATATTGAATTTGATTATTTTCTCAAAGGAACTTTATTGGAGAATGGACTAGACAAAGCACTAAAAATATACTATAGAGAATCTTGCAGATATCTAATGTATCTTAAATTATTTTGTTGTGATTCACCAACTTTGACATGGTAGACAGTCTTCCAACTTCCCTTCTTCAAAGAGATATTACTTTGTAATTTATAACTAATCCCATTTTAAAGTAATTTACAGGCCAGTGATGTAATCTAATCCTGGTGCATGATACTGGAAAAACTCAGCTTTCACTTATGCTTTGCAGAATTATGCACGCTTTCAGACCTTGCCAATACTACTGTTGTCTGAAATTATTGTTTCCTAGTTCTCACACCGCCTTATACAGGGAAAAAAACAAATCTATCTAGTCAGTAGAGAATATTTTTGCTCTTTGGAAAGATTTTTTTTTCATACTTCAAAATTACCATTAAGATTTTTCAAATAGTGAAAATGCTTGTTAAGGATCCTGAAGAAAGTTCTATGAAAGTATAACGTTCTTGTTTCACAGATATTTACATTTGGAGGGAGGGTGCGTGAATAATTTTTCCTAAAATGATGTATCTAAACAAGTATTGACTCATTTGTCTAGAATACAACAAAAAAACACTTTTAGCAAGTATTTCCTCACACTGTTTTGTCAACCAATTTTTACACTTCATAAGAAGTCAGTAGAAATGCTAAAGTGGCCATAGGCAGTCCAACATTAATGGTGTCTCAAAAATAGATAAATACTAGGATGTGACGCACTGTCATAACCAGTTAATGCATGCAGATGTCTGGTGTTGAGCTCACTACAATTTGGAAACAAGGAGAAAAATTAGGCCTTTATATTTTTAAATTTATTGAAATTACCTTGTAACAGTGTGTGAATTTATTTTTAAGGCAAATACATAATCCCAAATATTTCAGAATAGTTTTGAAGCAAAATGTAGCCATTCTAGATCAAGTTTTTACTAACCGGTCTGCTCCTTTTTAATTGTGTTGGAGTTCAACATACAACTGTTTGTTTTTTCTCACAATATAGAAAAAAATTAATTAAGCAAGATGTACTTGCATCTAATTACATGTATTTGTGAAGTGTTTTTAAATTTAAATGGCCACAACATTGAAAGGACTAAGAGCCACAACATAAAACCTAGAAGGGTCACACTTTTTGCAGAAAGTATACCTAAAAAATCATTTAAATCTAGTCTTTCGTCAGCAAAATCTGTTTTTTAAAATAGAATCCTATCTAAATGATTTGCGCTCCACTGATGATAGGAGTCTGGGTGACCGAGGTAGGGAGAATACAGAACACACATTAAATATTTTGGCTTAGTACATTGAACAGTAAGTATATTGGATACTAAATTTTAAATATTACACTTTGTTATGAATTTGTTTATTATTATTGATGGCACTAAACACAGTGAATACTGAGCAGAAATATAATAAGAATCTTAGGCAAATATTAAAAATCACTATTTTGAGGTTGATATACTCCTTTCTTGTTGAGTTTCTCATTGTGAGGGGTTTTGGTGTATGTCAATAAGATCATTCTGATTTAGATTCTATCAGCCTCTGATGTCAGAACAGAGGGGGCATATGCAAAGTCTATTCTGTTCAACTAGTGTTACTCGCTGAGGTTCTGGAAGTGCTTAGAAAAAGGTTGAGTTCCAATCTTGAGTGGGATTTATATTGTACTTGAATAGTCTAATTATATCACAGGGTGGTGAGGCTATTATTCGAGGAGTTTGTTAGTGGAAAGGCAAAGAGTCAGTGTCTTTTTAAAAGGAATTGTCAGGTCCCACTCAAGAAGCCAAAACTAGATGTTGAGGTTATTACCCATTATCTTATTTCCAGTCATCCTTCTTTAGGGAAGATTGTGGAGACCGAACACTGGCACTTTCTAGACCTTTTTCTTGACACCTTTGGTTTTAGGCCCAGATATGGTATGGTAACTGTACTTCTCAGTCTCTTGCTGGAAAGTCATGGATAAAACCAAACCATTCAAAAGCGGACACTAATTACAGATTGCCTCCCTTTTTGGGTACTCAACTTGACACTGTGGGCCTCATTTGCTGTTGATTTTGAAGAGCTATGGTAGTTCAGCATCTCTGAATATCAAGCCAGTATTACATTGGACACCCAAAATCAGTGGCTGCTTCTGAAAATTTTGGTCCAAAAGTATTTGCTGCTGTTACAAAACATGGAAATGGACCATTTGTTGCTCTGTGCTTAAAGAACCCTCTGAATGCAGATCTTTAAAAGAAAATGCATTGACTGTAGTCCAGTTTAGCCGTCTCCAGGCTTTTTGACCAGTCACCCAACTAGTACATGCAGTGGAACAACTGATCAGGGTTTCAAGAAGACACGGGGAAACAGCTTCAGAAGTAGTGCTTGTATGACTGAGTAGTCCAATATTTGACTGGGAGGCAATTCTATTGACTCTCAGGCTACACTGTTACTGTACAGCTTTGCAAAAGGACTGGGTATGTCCACTGTTAAATGAATGAAATATTCTATGTAAAAGTAATGGTTGAGATTTTTAAAGCACTCTGAGACTGACACATCATCTGTTAATTTTCATGGAAGAAGTGCTAAATCCTCTAGATTGCTTTGAAAATCTCAGGCAATATTTTTAAGCGTTAAAGAATAAATCCGATTTTTAAAGCATTATCAAACATGAGTATTTTATTTTGCTTGCAGCTTCTTTGTAATACTGGCCACACTGAAGAAAAATTAGGTTTTACCTATGATGACATCATAATATGGTAAGTATTCTGTAAATTATTTCTGAGCAAAATTTGGACACTAAACAATATACGTTTAAAGTAGCTGTTTTGAATGAAATGAAAGAAAACAACCTTAAGTCGTTTTAAAACCCAATTCAAGTTTTTTTGTAGTTCTTATTTAATGTTTTAATATTCCATAACACACAATATGTAAAATCATACAAGTATAAAACAGTTTTATGGAAATAGGAAAGAGAAACTCGGCAAATAATAAACCAGAACAACATTTCTAGGTAAGGCACAGAACTCATGCGGCATTAATAATGAATATAAAGTAAAATAAGAGTATTTTGAAATGTAGCTCTTGTAAAGGCGTGCAGAAACTCTTGGGGTGGAATTTTGGCCCTATTGAAGTCAATGGCAAAACTTCCTTTTATATAAGTGGGGGTCAGGATTTCACCTGTTTCTATAATAGTTTACTATATTCCCTGAAGAGAGACTTACAATTTTTTGCAGTATCATCCTCTTGGCAACTAAGGCAACTTGTGGTATCAACTTGCTAAAGGAATCTGCCTCGATCTTATCACTATTTCCTAGAATAAAAATATTTTTGTTTATTAAATCCCTACTTTTCTGCACAGACACTGCTAACTTGCCGTGGATTCAGCATGGATAACAGAAACAGCAAAAATGAGGCTGACTCTTCCGGTCACCCTAATTGTTTTGCCATTCAGTGTAGGTGAACTTCTGACATTGAGAACTTAGTAGGTCCAATAAAAAATAAAATAAAATCAGAAAACATTCCCTTAAATTTTGTGGGGATTTTGTTCAGTTTCTTTCAGAAAAACTGACCATGTTGTAACTTTCTTTTCATAAATGATATTAAGTTTTCTCAGATGGAACTGAATGCTTCAATCAGTGCTACTGAGTACCTTTCTGTTAATACTCCTTTTCACTCTCATTATCCTTTTTCTGAGTATATTATCGTTCATGTCAGATTGTGTGCTAGCTTTGTGATGTGGAGACTGTAATGTCCAAATTAAGTATAATTCCTTTACCAAATCAAATTTTAATATAGGTCTCGAGGTGCATGTCTAGTGCATGTTATACAATTCCAAGTCAGGAAGTCCTGCTAGTCCAGGACATGGATAAGGAAGAATAAAAAAATTTAGATATAAAATTCACACCTAGCAGACTCATTTAAAAAAAAAAATCTATAAGCCCTCTCTAGAAAGAATGACATTATTTTCTGAAAATCCATAGGCACATGTGCCAAAGAGGATGATCCTTTTCATGGAAGATGCTTGCTCAAGGATATGCATGAGAGTCTGTCTTTAAAAAGGCATTGAAATAATCTATTCAGTACCACCCTTCATGCATTTATATATGCAGTTTATTCTGCCATAGCAGTGATCAGATGGGTATAGAAGGTGACTAAATTTTCAGAGATGAACAGGCAGCCTTGGTTGTGTCATTTGTGATCTTTTGAAAATGTCATTGTGGAATAAAGAACTTTATATAGAAATGCTCATTTGTAAAGCAATGCTTTAATGCTTGCTGCTGAAGAAGCCAATATTATTGAGGCTGATCTTTAAAAAGAAGAATAAAGAATTGGTCTTTTTTTGTTCTGCCTGGATCCTTAAGTGTATGGTGTTGCTATTTTCTTCTTTGATTTCTTGTATTTAACTATGGGGTAAAAATGTCAAAAGTGCCTATATTCCATTTTCAAAAATGACTTGGGAACTTAAGTTTAACTGAAAGTCAATAGGAGTGGAGACTAAGTGATTGAGTCACTTCTGAAAATAGGACTTAAGACTTTAACTCCTAAATCATTTAGGTTAACATTTTCAAAAATACCCATGTCAGATTGCTTAAAGTGTTCAGATAGAAGCCTGTTGTTTAAAGGACTTGCTTTTTGTTTTTAATTTATTTTAAAGATTACACTTGTTTTGCTGGAGACACAGGAAATAGTCTACAAAAATGTTTGTGCATTCCGAAGGTGTGAATGGCTAACCTTGAACCACCAGGCTATTAAGAATTAGTCATATAAAGTTGCTAATTTAACCTATTAGGGAATATTTAAGCAAACTAAAGACAACTTATATATTTGCTAGATTTTTATCCAAGAATAAATGCAATTGTTAGAATTTGTTCTTTGGTCCTTTTTGCTAGTCCATGTGCTTGATTATAATTTCTTCCTGCCAACAGATGGAGACAGTACACTGACAGATTTTGGCGTCATTCCCTGCATAGAAGGATCTTGACAGCTCACAGAGCTCAGTTTTTTTTTTCTCCAACAGATGGAGTCTCAGTGATATTGACAGGTGAAAGAAACTCCTGAGAAAAGGAGAGAATGGAATACTTTTAGGCCTCAGAAGTCTTTGAGGTTCTTAGCCCTTGTCCTGGAGTAGCTGCCAGTCTGTGGACTCTATCCCACATGCAGTGATTTAGTCCTTGCAGGAGTATAGCATAACTGATTCCTGAAAAAATTCCGAGAAGTGCCAGGCTTTCACACTCAAAGCAGATCCCTACATAGGGTTTGTGCCCCTCTCTACCCAAGCTCAGGGACTAGGATGTAAAAAGGTACACAGGAATGTCATTTCATTTGGGTAGTCAGAGTGGCCAGGGTAAGCATAAGAGGGAAAATGAATCTCCTCCAGGATCAAATATCTTCTCTCTCTTACTGATACTCCCCATGGGAACCAGTGCTATTTTACGACTGGTGACTTGAAGTCCTTCAGATACCCTATTTGTAAGAGGCAGTCACTAGGGAACAAAAATCCTCTTCAGGAAGGAGAGATCCACAGCGATGAGGGCAACTTGGAAATGTCTGATTTCCCCCCCCCTCCCCCCCGTTGAGAGGGAAAATTCAAGATATTCATAGGAATAGCCCTACTGCCTCAGACCCTCACATTAGGTCTCTCTGACCTCGATTGTTCTTGTCGTTCTTCTTTGAACTCCCTTGTTGTTCTGCAATGTCCTTTTTGAGATGGGGTGACCAGTACTATACACAATATTCCAGATGAGGCTGCACTATTGATTAATATAAAAGTATTACAATATTTTTGTATTAGTCACCATCCTATTCCTTTTGTATCCTAACAGCTTGTTAGCTTTTTTTAATCACAGCTGCACATTGAGCTGTCTATAGTAATACCGAGGGCCCTTCCTTGAGCTGATCAGTTAATTTAGAATCGTGTAATAAATATGAGTAGTAAAACTTTTTTCCCATCACTGTGCATTACTTTACATTTATCGGTATTGAATTTCTTGTCATCATATTGCCCATTCACCTAGCATATTTGTTTCTCTGAAGTCCCTCATAGTCCCCTCTCATCCTGATTAACTTAAAAAACCCTTCTCCTTTCCAAATTTTGCTACCTGATCTCCCTTTCCAGACCACAATAAATGTATCGCACACCATGGAACCTACTAAGGATCCTTGAGGCATGCTGTCCATCTTTTGTGATGATGAAAATTGACTATTTACATAGACAAAATAAAGAATAGGATTAGTTTGTGATCCATTACAATACTTTTCCTCTCAACCCATGGCTATTTAGCTTCTTCTGGAGGACTTTATCAGTGATCTTTTGGAAGTCATATTATGTCAGTTGGTTCTCCTTTATTCACTACTTTATTGATATGTACAAAGAATTCTAAAAGATTAGTGAAACACAATTTTCCAGTGCACAAAATGTGCTGGTTAGAGTCTATCATATGATTTTACAGGAGTTTTGTTCTATTTTAACTAACATTTCAACCAGTTTTCCAGGTGCATATATAAGGCTTACTACTCTGTAATTGCTTGGATCACTCCTAGAAGCTTTTTAAAAATAAACTTACAACATTTGCTACCTTAGAATTTTCTTGGACAGTGACTGTTTTTAATGAGAGAGCATATTTTTATTAGCAGGTCAGTTACTTCGTAAGTTCCTTCAGAACTCTTGGAAATACCATTTGGATCTGACCTAAGTCATGTCAGCTTACAGTAGCTGCAGGTATTACATCGCTTGTGTGTATCCACACTACACTTGTCAGCAGTTCACGTTCTCACCAAGAGTGCTTGTATCAATTGTGTTGTCAGTTTGGGGCACTATGGGACGGCTCCTGACAGGCAGTAACAGTCTATGTTTGAATGGCCTCTCAAACCTTGCCAATTAGTCATTTTGATTTATTCCTCGTCTTTCGCAGTCACTTTTTGTTTAGCAATATTCATGTCTTCTCTAAAACTCTATTTTTTTTTAAAGTAGCATCTATGCCATCTTTGTGGATTTTACTTCCTTTGCTTCTAACTCTAGGGATTTATTGATTAACCTTACCACTTTTTATTAAAATTTACCTTTCCAAAGTATCAGTTCTCTGATATATTTCACTTAGCAAATAATATTATATGACCTGCTTTCAAAGATTCATCTTACGTCTGGGAGCCTTCAAACCTCTTATGTGGGGGGGAGTGACAAAACCAAAAATCTCAATGTACTGTCTACATCTGCTGGCGTGGGAGGTGCTTTACCCAAGTGACTGGACTGGCATAGATCTCAAAGGAAGAAAATTTAATAAGGTAAGGAAAATTTCCCTTTACATTTTAAATTTTAACTTATTTGCATGTCAGTAAACAGTGTCTATCCCTCAAATGGGGAGCTCTCTTAGTTGCTATATAATTTGTTTTTTCACTTATTTTTTTCCATTGTAGTTTGCGATTAGCTTTATTGAATGAAGCAAAAGAGGTGCGAGCAGCAGGGTTGCGAGCCCTTCGCTATCTCATCCGAGACTCCAGTATTCTACAAAAGGTGCTGAAATTGAAAGTGGATTACTTGATAGCTAGGTAACTTTCCTAGATTATTATATTACAATAACTTGTTTCATTTCCTCATCTTTGACAGATTGTGTGTGTGTGTGTGTGTGTGTGTGTGTGGAAATTACTATCTTAATATTCTCTGTAAATGTTGATTCTTGGTATTTTTTCTTTTCTTTTGGGAAACTTCCTTTAAAAAAAAAAAAAAATTATACAAGAATGCTAGCCAAATCAAAAGAAATACAAATCCGAAGAAAATGTTATCATGTGAAATGATATCATGAAGAAGTAAAAGTGTGTGTGTGTGGGGGGGGGGGGGGGAAGGAAATAAACTTGTTTCTAAAAATCAGTTTAATCTGATCCTGAACTCTGAATTAACCATAATTGTTTGACATGACTACAAGTCAGAAGTAAGATTGTTTGGATACCTTAACTATAGATCCATAACTTAACATGTTTGGATTTCTTTACAGTTTAACTGTAACTCTGAATTTCCGTGTTTGTTTTGGGGATAGTTACTCTCAATCCTAATGCCATTTAATGTAGTTTGTTTTTGTCTGGAAATATGATGAGATTGATTGATATGAGATTGTTGATCTGGTATCTTATAAATGTTGTTCGTACTCCTCTGAAATGACTAGCAGTTTTGCAGGCATCTCAAAGCTACTCTTAAGACCTTTGTATCTCACACAGCATTATGTAAATGCATGTATATAGGAAAATTGTTTTAGTGATCCTTCATCTATAATAAAGAATATTATTGAATATTTATTATTATTATTATAAAACACAAACTAAAATTCTGTAACCAGTCATGATCCATGTGCTCTCTGAAAGCTACAATTTCTGGACAGTAAGTTATGTAGTAGTATTCACTCAAATTCTTGAATAGTAGCACCAACCTGTATTCCTATCTACAAACCACATTTTTTTATTTTAACTTTTGTTTTATTTTAGGTGCATTGACATACAGCAGAGTAATGAAGTAGAGAGAACACAAGCACTTCGATTAGTGAGAAAGGTAAAAATTTAACTCTGTACTGTTCTCATGTTGGCTACATCAGTAGCCAAACCAGTCAGTCATATTGGCTCTAGAACTGTCCCATCAACAGTCCATCTTAGGGAACTGGAGGCTCTCCAATCTCACTTTATGCTGGCAACAGACTTGTCTGCTGAAGAACCGTTGTCATGGCTGCTATCCCTAAAGAAAAAAGGAAAGGTACTAGATGAAACATGGCTTGATTTTTCATCTTTTGCCATTGGCAACCTTCCCCTGAGTGAGGAGAGGGAGTCCCACAGAATACACCTATTTTGGATAGGGGTTGGGCAGGAACTTTGGCTCTCTTGATAGCACCCTAAAGAGGCCCAGCCCTCTGCTGAGGGTAAGACAGCCTGGGAACAACAATGCAAGTCTGGTTTGCTGGTTTAGGCCTTCCTATGTTACTTTTCTAGATGGACAATCATGGATAGAGGAGCTTGCGTCTCTGCCCTGTAAGAATGATGGCCCCTTTCTTTAGAATCCTCTGACTCTAAGGATTACTGCACAGCTTTATTTGCTGCCTTTCTCAGAGCTGCAAAAGGACCTAGTCAATCTGAGCTAGCTACTATGCTGGTCAGTCCTGCCCTCAAATGCATGAGATATGTAGGGCTGTAGCTAGCACCTGTAATTCCCTCCAGAGTACTTGACACTTGTAGACTAGTCACAGATGATGAGGTCTTTATTCTGGCATAAGGTACTCTGTCTTTGACTGGACCTGAGTGTTCTGCATTCAGCTCCTCCTACTCTAGTCAGCATCAACATCATAGAAACAGAATGAAGGTTTACCTAAAGACTCAGTTGAGGTTTGGAGCAGTTCCAAAGGGTGGTTTCCACAGGAACACTGAGTTCAGAATGACTGCTTTTCCTGTGTTTGTGTAGTTGCTTGAAAATATCTGTGACATCAAACTTTAGAGTCCATTTTAAGAAAACCTTTTGTTGTTGATCACGTGTATCTCAGTTGTGGCATTCATAGCTCTTACACACAAGCCTTATGTTCTTGGGTAAAACAGCTTTGTCTCAAAGAATGAGAAAAAAGCAAACATTCCTTAGGGTAATAGTGACTTTTTCCTTCACTGGATTCTCTGATATGGACAAAAGTCACAATCCAGCTAAATGGAGACCTTCCGTAATCTAGACAAGTACAATCTGGGTTCAGATCAATACATGGAATGGACACTATTAATAGTGCTGATAAATAGTCTCTTGTTGATGGGTGGAGGACAGGCATCCATTCTCATATTTCTTGACCTCTCTCCCACATTTGATAGTTGATCAAGGAATGCCACTGGAGTGCAGAGGAACACTCAAATTGCTTTAGTCCATCCTACAATGCACCCAAAGGATAGTGATAGAAAACTACTCCTTTCACAACTAGAACTTACTCTTGCATAGTCACACAAGGACTATTCTCCTTCAGTCGTGTTTAACATCTATATGCAGCTATTAGAACTGGTGAATTATCATGGACTTACATGCCAACAGGACATAGATAAGGCACAGCTTTTACCTTCTATGTCACAACATATAACAAAGCTGTCACCAAGTTTGTGCAGTGTTTGGTCAAGATCAGGACACAAATGAAGGACAACTAGTTGAAGATGAACCTCAATAAGATGGATGCAGAGGAAATGTCTTTGAGGAATGTGTAGCCATGATATAGTCTCCTTTGGATGAAGATACACAACCACAATTAGTCAATTCAGTCCCTAGTTTGAGTGCCACTGGATTCCTCTTTGATGCTAAGCCCTCGTATAGCAATATTGGTGAGCAATGTTTCCTAACATCTCTGGCTGATAAGGATACTGTGTCCTATCCTGGGAGGAAAATGACCTGGCCCAGTAATACACACCGTGGTCACCTCCTGGCTGGACTACAGCAGTGCAATATACCGGGGCATGAAGAAGTCGGCCCTTAAGAAACTCCAGCTAGTAAAGAACACTGCAACATATCTGTTTGGTAGCATACAATATATCAGACCTGTCCTCTGTGAAGTACTCTAGCATCCTATAGTCAAATTCAACGCCTCAGTCCTTCTCTTCAAGGTATTCAATGTTTTGGGTCCAGGATACCTAAAAGATTTTTCTAAAGCTCCAAGACCAGGACCATAGCTGTGCTTCTCCACCGTGAAGTTGTTTGTTGAATGGGGAAATCTTGTTTGTGTAGGAGACCTTGGTTTCTCTGGAGCCAGTCAGACACTGGAATGGGTTCCCTCTGGATCTCAGAACCGCCAAAGAATTCACCACTTTCTGCTCCAAGTTCAAAGTGCACGTCTTCAACCTTGCCTTCAATAACAATAAAAAAATCATAGAACTAAAGATCTAAAATAAAACTTCAAAATTAAGAATTAAATAAAATATAGGAAGGGAGAACCACATATGCATGATGATAATTGTGTTGCTTTATGTGCTTCTGGAAGGTACTCGTATCTCAGTGATGAGATTGGTATAAAATCCAGAATAGAATAGGAGACAGAAAAGAAAAACATCTTCATTGTGGATCATTATAAATTTTCCTTTTTATCCCGGCTTTTAGCTTCATGGATGGCCTTGGCACAAGCATTCTTTTTCTCTTGTGCCCCTACCCTTTGGAGGGCATTCATGCTAGATACTTGCCATCGCCAAACAGATCTGGCAGCCAGTTTCCCACTGGGAACTTTGAAGCTCATGTAGAAACTGTCTTCAGTGTTGGGTCTCTGAAGACAGCATTGCAGAGCAGCTTTGTAAAACACTTCTCCATATCTAAAGGAATCCTGGATCATTCTCTCTCCTGGATAATTCAAAAAGGAGACTATATTCTATTTCAGACCTTACAAACAGAGGTCAAGATGAGGTAATTTCAATGTGACCCCTTACTCTTTAAAAGAGAAATGCTTTTTTTAAGACTCCACGTTTGGTGGTGTTCTTGACAACGCCTCCTGGCTGCTTCCAAGAAGCTCTCATTTACCTATCTCTGATCTTTCAGAGGCATAAATGTATGTATATCTGCATTAAAATAAATGCAGAGTGCAGCTGACATTTACTGTAATAAAACATTAGGATTATTTAACAGAAGATTTATTTAACAGAAGGACTTTTCCTTTCCATCTTCTAAAAACAGAAAGAAACCTGAGAAGCAAAGCAACCTTAATTTTAAGAGATCGTGTTTGCACTCTCCCAACATGATAAATTAGTATAATAACATTTATTCTGTCAGTTCAAGACCAGGAGGGGATATTTTGTAAAAGTGATTAGTCCCACCCACTATTGCTAATTAATTATTGTTGTTTTGTACCATTATAGTAAATGAAAGGCTCAGTATGTATGTGGGTGGGTGAGGAATTTGGGGTTTTTCTCTAAAGTCCGGTGTTAAAGAGCTTCCTGTTTTGTGGGTAAGAGTATTATCGTATGACAAGCTGTAGTTTCTTAAAAACATCTTACAAAAATAAACTTGTTTTGTATGTTTAAATCTGTCTATGTAACATTAGTGACTTCTCATTGAATAATGACCTGCAAAGGAAGCAAACTAGGCTTGTTCACTTTTTTGCTTCTTTATGTGAAACATATGTGAAACATAAAGAAGGCCTGAAATGTATGTAAAGCAAATAAAGGTTAAGAAAAGGGGTTCTGTTTGCCTTTTAAAATTTTAGAAATATCAAGAATACAAAGTCTGGTCTGTATGGGGTTTTGATGGAAGAATTGTTGGATGTTCCCAGATGTATATTGGGAGCGTTTTCTATTTAAAGATGGTGTATCTTTATAGAACTGGTTCACTACATAACTCATCTGTTTGATAGAACAGACTCCTGGGAACACATTACACTATATTTACATATAGGCGCCTCAAAAAAGAGAAACAAAATTTTTACTGTCCCAAGGAGATAAGCTATCTTAGGTCTCTGTTTTCCTCAGAGCTCACAGCAAGGGCTTGTTCTTCAGATCAAATTCTCGGACTAGTAGAAAGATGAGTCTCGTACAATTGTATAAAAATTGGCCAGATTCATGATCTGCCTGATACTCAGCAGAGGAAATTCCACACCGAAGGGTTCTCTGTGGAAGATAACTTCATCCTGTCCACGAAAATTCCAACTAATGTAAATGTGTGTATATATGTGTATATGTATATATGTGTATGTATGTAAATAGGGCCCAGATATTACATAAAGAGGCGCCATAGAAAATATATGTAGTAATACCAAATGTGCTAACTTTTTGACTAATATAGTAGCGCAAACAAACAAGATGCTGTTATCTACAAGAATATATTGGCGTTTGTGCTGTTCATTGAATGTATTAAAGTGATAGTTTCCTTTTAATGTCAAAGTACATTGCAAAACTGGGGAAAAGCTCAAGAGCAGGAGACAAAATAAAACACAGCCTGTAGAGCTCCCCGTAGAGTACTTTATATGTACTTACTTCCTTGCCATACTCTTTTGAATTAACATCAGATGAACAAAACTGTGCTGAGATTGTCTAAATTTTATTGCTATCTGGTTTTGTTTTGTTTTAATCTGAGCATTTTACCTAAATGTGATGGCTAGACAGTCATCTGAGACTCTCTTGTTGCATCACTGCACTTCTTTATAAAGTATGTCCTTCTGTTATGAGTGGTCCTGAATAGTCTACTTGTGGTGCAGTGTTTGAATTATTATTATTTTTGCAGGATATTACCATGACACTAATTTAACCATAAATTCCTTTATTAAATCCAGATTGTATTTACAATTGCTATAAACTTTTCTATCAGCCTAAAAATAAGCAGTCACTACACCCAGTACAGTAATAAAGTATTCATAAACATGCGATCAGTTTACTTACAAATAAGCCAGACCTAGGGATGACCGTCTCATTCTGGCCTTCCCCCAGTATGATCAGGTAGAGTCTGACAAAGAACCTTCAACTTCATAGCTCTTTTTATACACTTCAGCTAACTTGCTAGCTCTGGCAAAAACCTAGTCTGAAGCAGTTCATCCTTGCTACTTTCCTTCCTTTAAGGCCTTCCTTTCCTATTCTTCCCACACCTCCACCCCCGCTTTCCAGTAGAACAGTGGGAAGGTTTATGCTTGTTTCTTTTAAGAAGTTTTCCTTTGCTTTTCACTTATCAGTTACTTTTTGATCATATATCTTCCCCACTCTGTAAGCAATATTACTTATTCTCATGACTTCTTTTACTTGCTTATTGCTTATACTACTCCTAAAGCAGATACTACTTTTTAAAGTAAACTTAAGCTAACTTTAATTAACTATCTCTACATTACCCACCTTTAAAACCATACATACCATGTGGGTTTTACTACATTTAAGCATTTCAAAGATTTTTTTATTTTGCAACATTTTGTACAACTAATAAACTTGACAAATACAAAATCAGAATAAGTTATCACAATCACATTGATAACTACCAAAGCTTTGAATGACCATCTTCACCAGGGATGTAATCCCACTTTGCATGCGTGTTTCCACCAGGAAGGACTAGTTAACTACCAAATTCTCTGTTCCTGCCTATTTACAATTTTAAGTTCCAAGCTCAAGGGTGGAACAGGATTCCCAAATTTGGGTACTGCTTTCCAAGCATTCTACTGTGGATTCGACTTCAGCCTGTAATTCAGTTACAGTATGAAAAATGGGCATGGGATGTAAGGTCTTTCCATTTATCCCCATGGTGAAGTTTGGTGTGGAAACAACATTCGCCAATCAGAATAACAATCTTTGGATCCATACCAAAAGTGATTCTTTCCAGCCACCATGCAATATTTACCATTCCCAGCATAAGTGGCTTATACTTCACCAGTTCCCCAGCATCTCAACCATACTGTGAAGTTTGGAGATTGTTCCCCTAGAGAGAACCCACATGCTGGCAACTCTGTAAAATGTTATACCTACACATGTGGGTGTTCCCTAGGTGCAAGCGACAGGAGAAGTCCAGGACTTTCCAGACACTGTTGTTATCTTGCCACAGTATTTGAGGAGGAGAACAAACTTCTCAAACCTTATTGGCTTCAGTGTCTTCTAGTACTCCTACTCGTAGTATTTTAACAATGGTTTGACTGAGCTGGTATTTTGCAGTTACTGGTATGAATAGTCTGAATGGTGTAAAACAACACCCTCCCTCCCCACCCCCCAAAAACAACAACAACAATAACAACCAAAAAAACCTCTCAAGGGTCCAATATCATGGGGGTTAATTGTGGAAAGGAGATATAGGGCTCCTTATCCCAATCAATATGATCTCTGCCATACCAAGTTTTGATAAAGAGGGCAACGTACCAGTGAGGGGCTTTGATTTTTCTCTAGTGCATACCCTCCATCACAGGATATGTTATGGCCCTGGCTATTGCCCTGCTTTGATGTTCCTCACTGGTTTGGTTGATTTTCATTTACTGTAAGCTGTACTTCCTTAAATAAAGTAACTATACTGTGCATATTCTATACATTCAGAAGTTCTTGATTAACGAGTTCTTTGCTTTGCTCATTCATTGGGCTTAGTATGTCTGCAGCCAACTTGTGTTGGAATGCTCAGTGATGTTCCCACAGGGTCTTAATGTCCACCAGGTCCAGGTTTCAGATTGATGCTCTGGCTCTAAACCACCCTGCTAAGTCACTGGCAAATAGGGCTCTGTCGGCATATCTTTTGAATTGATTCGGGTGCCTTTACCTCTGCATGTCTATCAACAATAGTCCTTTATCATTTGCCATACAATTGGCCAAGCTCTGGTGGACCTAATCCTTTTGGCAAATGCAATGAAATCAAGCTGAACAACACAGGTATATGTATAAATTGAACATCATTGTACAGCACTTCAAGGGACTATAATGCCAATCCGTTACTCGGTCCTACCTCCACCTTGGGGCATTCTTCTTCTCCTCCTCCTCCATTGTATGGTATTTGTACCACCCTTATTTCTACTGTCTCTGATTCTCAAAAGAGTACATATTGATGAGATCTTATTTGATTAAAATGTACAGGAAACACAACATGTATAATGCCCCTCATGTCTAACATACACATATGGAAAATTCAAGGTACTGTGCCAGATAAACTGCAGTGCTAGCTTTTTTGTATTATATAGTAGGGGCCTCCTCATTTAGGTGCTGGAAATAGTTTTTTCCAAGGTTAACTGTACCAGCACTCTGTCTCCTACTTGCCAATCTACATTTTGGGTTTGTCAGTTAAAGTATGCCCTCATGTTTGGCATGATCCTGCTGTGCACTAGACACACAAATTGTAATTTTTCCCCCATCTGTCTTACCCATTGTTCTGTGACCAACCCTTCCTTCATTAGGGTTGGCACAGGAACCGTGAACAAATGTTCTGGGAGTCTCATTTCTCTGCCTGTATAGCAGTAAAAGGAGACACACCGGTTTTATTCATTAAAGTCAGAAGAGTCATAGGCAATTATTTCATCCCGGTCTTTGCCTGATTCACACACAGTCTTCTTTAGCGTTGTTTTGACTGTTCTGTTTGTGCTTTCCACCAAGCCAGAAGCGTGTGGCTGAAAAGTTATGTGAAATTTTTGCTCTATTCACAGCATAATGCAAGCATCTTTCATCACCTTCCCTGTGAACGTTGTTCCCTGGTCTGTCTCTGGATCATTTCCCCACTTGGAAAAGACATGCTCTCTGCTAATAGTTTTCCTGTAACAGGATTGGGTGGTTTCTCCAGTAGGCAAGACTTCTATCCATTTAGTAAAAACATCAACAATTACAAGTAAATATTGGTCTGCTGCCTCTTGTGTGCAATAACTCCCCAGCATGGTTCATCTATAGTCTTTCCCAAGGAACCCTGAGGTGCTGTGCCTGAATAAATCCACATTTTGTTTTCCCTGGTGAATTGCTTTTAGCATCAAATAAGACAATTATTAACATGATTTATGAACATCCTTTTTTTTTTTTTAATCCGGCCACTTTAATCTGTCACTGATAAGTGGCATCAGCATTTTGATGGGCTCCCACTGGTACATCATGCACAGAACCTAATATTTCCCTTTGAAGGAGTTGTGGTAGAATTCAGAGCAGGTAAGGTAAATCATCTCCTTCAGTGAGCAACAGATTTTCCCTCACAAGGAGCAATTTACCATTTAACTGGTTTAACTCCCCATATAATACTTTTTGTTTAAGAGCAGATACTTCTGGATCAGATTCTTGTAATGTTGTTAAATCAATGTTTTCTGCTTGTGCTCAAGTGGTAATACCACAAACTGGAGCTCCACTTGCAGCAGCTACATCCATCCCGCGTTTTTTCCTGCTCACTTCCCCATGTTTGGAATGAGCTTTTACCTTAAGCACACATACCACTGAGTTACCCAATTGATTTGCTAGTTCCCGTACACAGGACAAAATGGCTTAATCGTGTAAAGGCTTTTGATCTGTACTGCAAAATAAATTCATACTCCACCAAGGGAGATATGTTGTCAAAGCATCACAGATACACGGAGAGTCTGAACGTGTTATACCTGCTGGTGCTTGTCCTTTATTACAGAGTGATGATGCCTTTGCTACAGCAGCCACTTCAGCATACTCGGTTGAGTGTCGTACACCTGTACTGCACATGTTCAACCTGAACTGAAGGCGCCCAAACCACACATCTTATGACTGGGGTCCCTATTTTGGTGATAGGATGACCCATCAACATATATTGTCAGACCCTCAGGGTGAAGCCATTCAGAATTTAAATTATGTACTGCACATGAGATAAAATGGTTAGAGGGCCCCTTTTCTAGGATACTTGCATGGAGTACCACAATTCTCATCTTTGCCTGCAAGACTGTTGGTTGTTTAAGACAACAGACTTCAATTTGATGCTCTTCCAGCAGCAAGGACCACCATGTCAATCTAGGACTAGTCTGGTAAAATCAGAGCTGATATAGTGTCAAAAGATACTTTAAAGGAGTATGAGCAGTGTACAGTTTGGTGAGCTCTGACACATTTTAGATATCTGATGGGATTCGGGGACACCAAACAGTCGATAAATGTTTTTCACATGGGGTATTCTTCTTTCCAGCTCCATTCAGTATCCTGGAAGAATAAGCAATAGGTTTTTCTCTGTCATGATAGTCCTGAATTAACACAGCTGAAATGGCTGTGTCCCTGTTTGTGACAAACAATCCAAAAGGTTTTGTATAACTTGGAGTGCTAAGAACTGGAGCTTTTGTTAAAGCCTCTTCATTCCCATTCTACAGTTTTCTGCAGGAGCTGGTAGAGAGGGGAAGCGATTGCTGTGTAGTCAGGTAAGAAATCCTGACAAAAGCCTGTCCTGCCCAGTGAGATAGCAGCACTCTTTCTGTGTTAGGGAAGGGCAGCTCCAAAATCAGTTCAACCTTTTGTTTTTCTGGAGCTTGCTGGCCAGGATGCAGGGTTAGTTCCAGGAAGGAAATCTCCTGCAGACAGGTTTCTAGTAGATTTTAAATGATTTTCCCCATCAGAAGTATGCACCAGAATATCATCTACACATTGCACAGCATTTTCTTAATAGGTTTAGCCCTAAGCCATTAGTCGGATTTGTTTTCAATCTGGGGCATTTCAATCTATTAAACAATTTCTTAGTTTTTATACTGTTATTCTTTTCCACTTACAAAACATCACCGTATAGATTTTTACTCCCTAATAACATTTGCTTCACAGTTAATCATAACTTTTATAGTTTAATTTCTATTTACTATTGCATTATATTAGCCATATCAATTTCCACATGAAGTGTAACTGTTTTTGTGCTTAAAAAGTTGCCATATACCCTTATTAAAGTGACTGATTACTCAGAGCCACCTTAAGGGTCAATCATCCTAACATTGCTTCTCTTGTGCACCTCCCCCCTGCTGTTTCTTAAGAGGTGCACTGTGTTTTGTTTTTCATTCTTTTCCTGCAGTGCTTTTAGCTGCTGTTTTATTACTGAAAAAGGATCTCTTCCTATTATCCTGGTTCTGGCTGGCTATGCCACAGTTCTGACCATGTCCTCTGGTCCTTATTTAAAAAGATATTGAACTTTAACCCTTTTGGGTACCTCAGTGGTTTTATAAATGCTAAATAACAAAACTGCATGACACTAGATACCTGTGTTTGGCAAAACATCTCCACTTTGCAACTTTGGATAGATGATTAGTGGATTTTTTTTAAAAGCCAATTTATTTCACACATTTTACATTTTCTTTTTAGATCGGTGTTTTTTTTTAATTCTGAGGTCCATTGCTGTACTGTAAACAGTTTATTATGAAAGACCAAATAAATACTTTAAACTTGCTCAGCTTACTCTTGCCAACTGAGCCACTGAACCTTCTTTCCTAAAATGGTTTTACCTTTGCAAATGGCAATTTATGAGCAGATGATGCATTTAAGTTGCTCACATTTCTAAACTGCAATTTTATTTTTATATTTATGCTTTGGGTAAGTTTTTATAGGCAAGGTAACTTTTTGGGCCTGGGCTCTGCTAATTGCTGAATCCTAGCAATGTTTTGTTTTACTGCCATTTTCACTCCTATTTTCCTCAGTGTTGCAGCTATCTGCGACTTTTTAGTAAGCTTATTTACACTTGATTTTTTCTTTTTCTGACCGGCAGTATTTCTGTTTTAATTTACTAGGTGTTGTCCCCAATCTATTGTTTGAGCTGATCACCCCTTATGTTGCTCTTAATAATCTTTCTGCACGACTGTACATAGGTTATGTCCCCATTCGTATATTTGGAAGTAGTCAAGCCGTATAGAAATCCCTATTTCCTTTTCAGTGATTTTTTTTTTGACTAAATCATCCATAGTCAAATGATATTGTCTCTCTCCATGCAGCAGTCATTTACAATTGCTTATTTACAGACCATTCCTTTGGGGAAAGAGCCCATTTTCCTTCAGAGCATCTGTAAAGGCTACTGTGGGAAAAGTGTAGTGGGGGTTCTCTCACTACCTGACCAGCCCTTTGCGTGATTTGACTACCAGGTTTCCATTGGGCGTGACTGTACTGGAATTGTATTGCATTGTCATAAGTTAGTTTCATTATTAAATCAACCTTTTAACACTTGAACATCCTCATTAACACTTCTTTCTATTGTTAACACTTCTGCAAACCTTGACTGTTTAGTTCCCTCCAAAATTTGCAGCATTCATTTGTGCAAAAGCTACTTTTTAAACTCCTCACTCTCTCGCCTTAATCACTTGTTTATCTCCCAAAATGACACATTCATCAGCTGATTTCTCTCTTTCATCCATTTTGGAGCCATGAAATTGACAAGAAAGGCTGGTAGGTTCCCTGCTGTGAACCATGTGCCTGGCTCATAGCTCAGGCTGTCACCCTTGGGTGGGTGGGTGGGTGGGGGGCTCCAACTAGAGCCCGGCTGCCCCCTGGGCTCCCGGCTGCCCATTCCCAGTGCACTGCTACCCAGACTCTCCACTCCTGGCAGGGAGCCCTGCTCCCCCCGGCTCCCCGCTCCCAGCCAGGCTGCTGCCTGGGCTCCCCACTCTGAACACAGCTGCCGGGGGCTGAGAGCCAGGCCTTCCGGCTCCCCACAGAGCTCCCAGAGTGCAGCTGCTCTGAGAGGAGACAATAGCAGCATGAAATTGAGCCTGGGTGGGGCTCACAGCTGGGGCTGTCACCCTAGGTTGGATGGAGGGGCTCCAGCTGTAAGCCCTGCATGGCTGTCATTTTTCCACAATGCCCCACTTCAGTCACTGCAAGCACTCTTGGTGAGGATACGCTCCAACAGCAGAAGGAGGGTACTGTGGACACCAACAGCTGATTGAGTGCGATGGCAGGTCGACCTAAATTAAGTCGACCTAATTTTGTAGTGTAGACATGCCCTTAGCCCCCAAGTACAATCCCTATAACACAGCTGCCTTTGCCTGTGCTTTCTTTACCTTGGGATTGTTTAAGAAGACAGTATTAATATTGGTCTCCTCTGGTCTTAGTCTTTAAAATTTCAGTGATGTTCAATGGATCTCTGCCACTTTTTGCCAAGAAGCTTTCCACATAGGTATCCAAGGTACAGTCCATTTCTCTTTTGCTGGTGATTTTTACTTTAGGAGAGAAATTATAATAGCTCCAGAGGATAAGTCACTACTCTTTACCCTAGGGTTTTAGAGCAACTGAAATTAACGTTGGTGGAAGTCCCTTCATGGTTGCTAGAATGTTGGAATTATTATTTATGAAAGGTATTACCACAACACTAATTTAGACATAAATTACTTTAAATCCAAAGGCCAAATGGTATTTATACAATTGCTGCAGACATATCTATCTGCCTGAAAACAAGCAGTCACTATATCCAATACAGTAACAAAGTATTCATTAGCATATGAGCAGTACACTGGCGACACCGAAGGATGATTGTCTCATTCAGACATGCCCTAGCACAGTGGCTTTCAAACTTTTTTACTGGTGACCCCTTTCACATTGCAAGTCTCTGAGTGTGACCCCTCCCCCTTATAAATTTAAAAACACTTTTTATATATTTAACACTATTCTAAATACTGGAGGCAAAGCGGGGTTTGGGTGGAAGTTGACAGCTCGCAACCTCCCGACCCACCCAGTTTGAGAAACCCTGCCCTAACATGATCAGGTAGAGTCTGACAAAGAACCTTCAAATTCATAGCTCTCTTTATATATCTCAGCTAACTTGCAAGCTTTCGCAAAAACTCAGTTTGAAGCTGCTCATTCTTGCTATTTTCCTTCTTCCAAATCCTTCCTTTCTCCACAGCCCTTTTGTTGTGGAGAAACAGTGGGAGGGTTTATGCTTGTTTCTTTCAAGACCATTTTCCCTTGTCTTATTTCTGCAGCTTTTCATGTCAGTTATTTTTGAACCGTACATCTTTCCCACACTGTAAGCAATATTGCTTATTATTCTCATAACCTTTTTTACTTGCTGATTGAGGCCTTTTCTGTACTTGCCACAAACCATAAAGCGGATATTTTTCTTAGGCAAACTTAAGCTAACTTTAATTAACTATCCCTACTTGCCATGTAGTACTATATATGTATTTAAAAGGCCCTGTGTACTTATGTAGTGTGTCAGACCTAAAGTTTGACACAGCCCCACAGATTATATAGCAGAGTTGAATTGTGTTGCAGTGTTTGGGAGAACAGCTTCATTAAAGCAGGATTTATGAGCTTCACATGGCAGCCACCTCCATCTAACCCCAGGAGTACTGTAGTCCCTTCTGTTGCTGGCTGCTCTTTCTACTTCAATCTGCAACACAGTCTCCCTTCTTATGGGCCTTAGTAGCACCGCAAGATGGGAGGCCTATTCCTGCAGTTCAGGAGCTGAGTAGCTGTCAAGTGGCTGTCATGCAGAGTGCCTAAGCCCCGAAGGAAGGAAGTAGCTTGAAAGGCCTTGTCTATACTACAGAGTTTTGTCAACGCAAGTTAAGCCGACAGTTAAAAACTGGTGTAATTACATTGCTTGTGCATGTTCATACAATGCTCCTTCTGTTGGCAGAGCGCGTTTACGGTTGGTGCTCTAGCATCGACAGTGAGAGCAGTGCACTGTGGGTAGCTATCCCACTGTGCTACTTGCCACCTTCTGCAGCTAGGAGTTGTGGCAAGGCAGAGTGGATCGCAGTGCAGCGTGGGTGTGGGCTCAACGTCCCATGATGCAGTTCTTTCTGTCCCAGCATTCTATGGGCTTACAACTGCATTTCGTGGCATTTTTTCAGTAGCTCCTGTTTACTGTGTACATGCCTTCTCTGTGTGAAAGGATGGATCCTACACTGCTCTCTACTGTTGTGGTCACTGTTATGAATACATTGCGGATGATCATGCAGTATATCATGATCTCCCAATCTGACCAGGAATCAGAGTTGCCTGACCTGCTGTGTGCCATGGAAAGAAACAACACCAGATAACTTTTGGCATTCACGGAGTAGCTGCACGCAGGAGACCGTCACTTTTGGGCTCAGGAAATGAGTGCAGAGTGGTTGGATTGCATTGTTATGCAGGTTTGGGATGACGAACCGTGGCCGCAGAGTTTTCGGATGTGGGAAGCCACCTTCCAGGAACTGCGCAGTGCTTGCCCCAGCACTGCGGTTGAAGGACACCAAAATGAGAGCTGCCCTCTTGGTGTAGAAGCTGGTGAATCCAGACTGCTACTGGTTGGTTGCGCATCAGTTTGGAGATGGGAAGTCCTTCCTGCTAAGGAGGACTGTGACTCTTGGCAATGTGCATGAAATATTGGATGGTTTTGCGGCAATGGGATTCCCTAACTGGGGTGGGGCGATAGATGGTACGCATATCCCAATTTTGGCCCTGGACCATTTTCATAGAATTATAGAACTGGAAGGGATCTCGAGAGGTCATCTAGTCTAGTCCCCCGCACTTGTGGCAGGACTAATTATCTAGACCATTCCTGACAGGTGTTTGTCTAACCTGCTTTTAAAAGTCACCAATGATGGAGATTCCACAACCTCCCTGGGCAATTTATTCCAGTGCTTTAACCACCCTGATAGTTAGGAAGTGTTTCCTAATATCCAGCGTACACCTCCCTTGCTGCAATTTAAGCCCATTGCTTCTTGTCTTATCCTCGGAGGTTAAGAAAAACAATTTTTCTCCCTCCTTGTAACAACCTTTTACATACTTGAAAACTGTTATCGTGTTCCCTCTATCTTCTCTTTTCCAGACTAAACAAACCCAGTTTTTTCAATCTTCCCTCATAGGTCATGAGACCTAGACCTTTAATCATTTTTGTTGCTCCTCTCTGGACTCGCTCCAATTTGTCCACATCCTTCCTGAAATGTGGCACTTAGAACTGGACACAATACTCCAGTTGAGGTCTAATCAGACTGGAGTAGAGTGGAAGAATTACTTCTCGTGTCTTGCCTACAACACTCCTACTAATACAACCCAGACTGCTGTTCGCTTTTTTTGCAACAATGTTACACTGTTGACTCATATTTAGCTTGTGGTCCACTAGGACCCCCAGATTCCTTTCCGCAGTACTCCTTCCTAGGCAGTCATTTCCCATTTTGTATGTGTGCAACTGATTGTTCCTTCCTAAATGGAGTACTTAGCATTTGTCCTTATTGAATTTCATCCTATTTACTTCAGACCATTTCTCCAGTTTGTCCAGATTATTTTGAATTTTAATCCTATCCTCCTAAGCACTTGCAACCTCTCCCAGCTTGGTATTGTCTGCAAACTTTATAAGTGTACTCTATATGCCATTATCTAAATCATTGTTGAAGATGTTCAACAGAACTGGGCCCAGAATTGATCCCTGCGGGACCCCACTCGTTATGCCCTTCCAGCATGACCGTGAACCACTGATAACTACTCCCTGGGAACGGTTTTCCAACCAGTTTTGCACCCACCTTTATAGTAGCTCCATCTAGGTTGCATTTCCCTAGTTTATTTATGAAAAGGTCATGCGAGAAAGTATCAAAAGTTTTACTAAAGTCAAGATATACCATGTCTACCGGTTTTCCCTCACCCCCCCCTCCCCCATCCACAAGGCTTGTTACCGTGTCAAAAAAAGCTATCAGGTTGGTTTGACACTATTTGTTCTTGACAAATCCATTCTGACTGTTACTTATCACCTTATTATCTTCTAGATGTTTGCAAATTGATTGCTTAATTATTTGCTCCATTATCGTTCCAGGTACAGAAGTTAAGCTGACTGGTCTGTAACTTCCTGGGTTGTCCTTATTTCCCTTTTTATAGATGGGCACTATATTTGCTCTTTTCCAGTCTTCTAGAATCTCTCCTGTCTTCCATGACTTCTCAAAGATAATTGCTAATGGCTGATATCTCTTCAGTCAGCTCCTTGAGTATTCTAGGATGCCCATTTCATCAGGTCCTAAGTAATTTTTAACTTGTTCTTTCCCTATTTTCCGATGGATTGCATCAATAGAAAGGGGTACTTCTCTATGGTATTGCAGGCGCTTGTGGATCACTGTGGGTGTTTCACTTACATTAACGCGGGGTGATTCAGGAAGGTGCATGACACATGCATTTTCAGTAACAGTGGCCTGTACGGAAAGCTCCAAGCAGGAACTTTCTTTCCAGATCAGAAGATTCCAGTGGGGAATGTTGAAATGACCATACTAATCCTGGGAGACCCAGCATATCCCTTACTCCTATGGCTCATGAACCTTATATGGAAAACCTGAAGAGCAACAAGGAGTGCTTCAAGCTGAGTAGGTGCAGAATGACTGTAGAATGTGTCTTTGGCAGATCAAAAGTACGCTGATGCTATCTTCATGGCAGGTTAGACACAAATGACCAACATATTCCTGTGGTCATAGCAGCCTGCTGTGCACTCCATAATATTTGTGAGGCTAAGGGTAAAAAGTCCCCCCCCCCCGGTTGGGGCGTGAAGGTGGATTGCCTGGCTGCTGAATTTGAGCAGCCAGATACCAGGGCTATTGGAGGTGCACAACGGGGGCGCTATTCGAATCAGGGAGGTTTTGAGACAACATTTTGACAATGAGCATCAGTAATATGTTTTTCTATAAAGCACTCTGCCATGCTTTGTTAACTTGCCGCCTTGCATAAAAATTGTGATGATTCCTGATGGGGATCTGTAGTCAACAAATGATTAGATTGCCACTATATATTACTACCAGCAGTAACAACCAATCTGTCTCCTACAGATAGTGATCTTTCAGAGAGTTTGTTTTTATTAAATACCAATTAACAACACCAACGAGACTTGGTGGGAGGGGAGATAAGAGTGTAGGGCAGTGTAGGCTCTCATAGCTGTGTGTCCAGCTATCATTTCGGAAGCTGTACGAAAGGGTGGAGTGAATGGGGTACCAAGATGTTCCAGGAAGTTGCAAAGGATGTGTGGGAGGAGTTTGGAGAGTGCATGGAAAGCAGTTCTGTATCAGCTGCAGGGAGGGACTAGCGTGCATGTGTTCTGTCCGGAGAATGATTAGGGACTCCAGCATCTGTGTTTGCTTCTGCATCACTTTTATCATCTGCTCCTGGCCTTTTAAAATGCACTTCTCATTGTCCTTTCTGTTCTGCTTTTCTATTTTAAATTTTTCCTTCGGGGACTCTCTCCTCTCTCTGCAGTCTTTTTTTCAGCCTCTAAGGGTTGGTGTGCCTCTCAGAACATGTCCTCCTTGCTCTGCCTTGGTCACTTCATTATCTAGTGGAGGTGGTGTGTAAGCGTTCCCCTGAAGGCCATATCTGCAGAAGCACAGGAAACAATACCCAGAAGCATGATTGTTCGTTAACTCACAGCATTGAATCATTAAAAAAAAAAAAAAAAAAAAAAAAGGTATTTTACTATAAACGTATGAATTGCTTTTCCCCTGTCCCTTGGCAAGCACACATCTCGGCACACACCCCAAAGATGGTGAGTTCTGCCTGGGGGGAGGGGGGTTGGGTGCTCAAGATGGGGCAAAGGGTCTAGGTTTTTTTTAAGGGGATCACTGCAGGAGAGTAGTGCCAATATTGTAAATTTTGTCACCATTTTACACAGCAGGGGTCATTGAAGCCAATATCTCACTCCTGAGGGTAAACAAGGATGCAAGGGTGCATCTCCCGCATGTGTGCGGCTTCAGACCCAGTTCCTATGCTGCTTACCTTTGTGCCGCATTGGTCCCTGCACAAGTGATTGCCGATTGGTGCGGGGAAAGTGGAGGAAGGAACCTTTGGCAGAGGATTGGCAAGTACCTGTAGGAAAGTTTCCTAGAAATCTCTCTCTAGGATTCCCATGAAATCTTGCTGCTGTACTGCTTAGCTGCGGAAGGAAGTGTGGAGCACACTCAAACACAGCTAGTCTTGTACATTTTTATCCCTTCACCCACTTCTTGAATATACAGAGCAAAGGACAGCTCTACCTCATATAACCGAGGAGTATCAACTCAAAAAGATCACTTACCAGGGCTCTCCTGTCCTGCATCATGCACACCAGAGACAGACTGCTGGGCCTGGCCAGACCCCTCTGGTGTGGAAAAGAGGTCCTGACTTGCTGCATCACTGGACAACCCTGACGTGTGCTCCACATTGTCCTCCAACTCAGCCTCCTTGTCCATGACTTCGTTCTCAGGGTGAGTCCACTGCCCGCTGCCTCCAGCCCCGTTTGAAGTATCCCCAGGGCTCATGGAGGTGGGGTCACCACCAAGGATGGCGTCCAGCTCCTGATAGAAGCATCAGGTATTCGGCACAGCACTGGAGCAACGGTTGTCTCCCTTGTATGCCTGCCTCAGCTCCTTTGTCTTCACACGGCACTGATGCATGTCCCATTCATAGTCCGTATCTAACAAGCCATCAGACCATCGGTATCAAAGTTCCTATGGCTAGAGCAGAGCTGGGACTGCGCAGCCTGTTCTCCCCACAGTGCCAGCATATCCAGCAACTCGGGTGTGCTCAAAGCAGCAGAGCATTTGCTGCATGGAGCCACCATGGTCAGCTGAGAAAATGTGATGTGAGCTATTCACACCCAGCAAACAGGAAGTGGAATTTCAGTAATTCCTGTGCCTTTTAAAGGGGGAGGGATGGATGCCTGTGTACCTGGTGCAGGTCAGCGGAATTTGAACCACTGACCAAAGCGGTCAGGATGGGCATTGTGAGACACCTCCTGGAGGCTATTTAGAGCGATATAATCAAGCGTCGTGTCTACACTAACACTTAGTCAATATAACTTTGCCACAAAAAGCTCTACGCCTCTCGTCGAGGTGATTTTATTTTGTTGGCAAAGCAGAAGCATTTTGTCAGTTGGAGTATTGCAGTTTATACACCTCCACTGTTTTGTCAAAGAAACCTGACTTTTGTCGACAAAACTGTAGAGTAGACAAGGCCTAAGATGTTGCAGTACATATCCCTCTCTCTCTGTCAGTAAAATTTAGCAGAGGCTCCTGCAAAAGTTCTGAGTAGGCTAGTAATCGCTCTTTCCCTTGCTGCTTTACCATTTGGAGCAATCTCCCCTTCCATTCTTTTAATGCCCATGTGCAGAAACTAAAATACAAACAGGGAGGAATAAGACAGAAAAGCAAAATGGTCAGCCAAGAAGCTCAAGAGCAGAAGGCAGGGCCGCCCAGAGGGGGTGGGCACGTGGGGCAATTTGCCCCGGGCCCTGCAGGGGCCCCCTCGAGAGTTTTTCGGGGCCCCTGGAGTGGGGTCCTTCACTCGCTCCAGGGGCCCCTGGAGTGGGGTCCTTCACTCGCTCCAAGGGCCCCTGAATCCCCTGGCAGAAGGCAGTAGTTTTGAGGATTTGTGATATAAGCAGGTAATATAAGGGGCTATATGTTTGGCTACATCATATTATAAACAGGATTCTGGGTGTGGGTGTGCATGTGGCAACCTGGAAATTGCTCATCCTTTTTTGGTTTTTGTTCTTTTTCAGATGATCACTGTGAATGCTTCCTTGTTCCCTAGCTCTATTACTAATTCGTTGATAGCAGTTGGAAATGATGGCCTTCAGGAGAGAGACAGAATGGTTCGAGCTTGTATTGCCATTATCTGTGAACTAGGTGAGAATGTTGAAACAATTAACAAATTCAACACCAAGCATCAACTCATCGAATCTTTAAAGGATCCTTTCTTTTGTAGGCTTTTTCCCCAAGTAATTGAATATATTATAGTAGGTAATTTGTAAAGCAGATAATCCTATTTAAGTGTGGTCTTTTTTTGTGAAAATGTCACAAATATAGCGAATATTTTTAGTTGTCAAAAAAGTCAGTCAATTTAAAATCGTCAGGTTAAAAAAAACCCTCCAAAAAAAAGAAATTGGCAGTTTTATCCTTGCCATGACCTCTTTGCCATTTTTTGTGGTTTTTACAATTAACCTTTGCTATTAAAAATAAAAAAAGTTCCCCCCATCTCAGCTGCTGTGTAAAAGACCCACACAAACTGGCAATAATAATTGAAACTGAAAATTACTAGGCACTGTCAAATGTGCAAATGAAGCTGCAAAATGTTTTCTCAAGTACTTTTCAGTTCTAGTAATGGTGACTATTACGTCTAATAATAATAGGTGGCAGTATTTTCAGAGAAAAGTGCAAGTATTTAAGTTGGCCATGTCTTTTTAATGTGTTAATCCCCACATTTATTACTCAAGTTAATATGCATTCCAATCAGATATTAAACTGTAATATTTAATTTGCATGAAACGTTTTAAAATTGGTAATAATATTAGAAATCTGCTGACAACAAAAAGTAAGTCTGTTTTCATAAAGATCATTTAGACCAAAGGCAAACTGATTTTCAGTGGCACTCACACTGCCTGGGTCCTGACCACCAGTCCGGGGGGCTCTGCATTTTAATTTAATTTTAAATGAAGCTTCTTAAACATTTTAAAAATCTTATTTATTTTACATACAACAATAGTTTAGTTATATATTATAGACTTCTAGAAAGAGACCGTGTAAAAACATTAAAATTATTACTGGCACGCGAAACCTTAAATTAGAGTGAATAAATGAAGACTTGGCACACCACTTCTGAAAGTTTGCTGACCCCTGATTTAGACAATGCGACCTATGTTGCATCCACCATGCTTTCTAGAATTAGTGTAGAACAGTTTCATTGAGATCATTACATGCTAACATCAACTGATGGGAAATAAGTGTAACTGTTGTTTTCAAGATTTAAATTTTAGATTTAAAAAAGTAGAAACTGTACTGTTTTTTTGCCACATATACAACATTTATTCTGCAATGCAAATCCATTCTATTGCAAAAATACTATACCTGTAGTGAAATGTCCATGTACTCTTGTGCGTGTGCTCAGAAGCAAGCATATTCATCTTTGTCAAGAAGCATAGTGTAGTGACTGACTCTTGCCAATATTTATGTTGATGAAATATTATTGCAAAATGTTAGCAGCTGATTTGGGGGAGGGGGTATCATCAACATAACTTGACTTAGTTAAAAGCTTTTTATGACCACTACCATCTGATAGCATTCACAGGAAAAAAGTTTATAAACAACTCTTTGATAATTTAATCTCAAATTTAATGGGTTGTACTTCTGATTTCTTGCTGCAAATTTATAAATAATGCAACTACATATTCCAGTATTAGCCATAGTTAGCAAGATTCAACGAGGCTTTGGCGGTTTATATGGATAAGAATATCCAGGGTTTAAATAGTTAATTCTAACAAAGAGTATTGGAAGGGAGCTAAAACGTTTTGCTTCAGATTTAATCCAGTCTCTAACTACTATTAGGGATTAGGATGAAACCTTCATGGGCAACTGATAACCCCACAACTGCCTACTGTAGGGTTTCTTGCACTTTCCTCTGAAGCATCTGTGGGGTGGTCACCGTTGGGGACAAGGTACTGGACTAGATGGATCAAGGTTCTGATCCAGTATGGCAGTTACTATATTGGAGGCAATTTTTTCCTTTAGTTTGAGTTGTTAAATTGACATGTTTTTCTCCTATTTTAGCACTTCAGAATCCAGAGGTGGTAGCTCTTCGGGGTGGACTAAGTACCATCTTGAAAAACGTGATTGATTGTCAATTAAGCCGAATAAATGAGGCTCTCATAACTACAGTTTTGCACCTCCTTAATCATCCAAAGACTCGACAATATGTGCGAGCAGATGTTGAATTAGAGGTAGTAATTTCATTTTCTTTTCCAGTCTTAAATATGTTATTAAATTATATTATTTATTTTGAAATCCTGAAGAGTGAGTAACTTGTCACATGCAAGATGCAATACCATTTCAAAATAGGAAGAAAATGGAAGTGGACCACAGTAGCTGGTGTAATTTATTGTATAGTAACTGAGGGCTTCACTTTGAGAATGAGCTTGTCTCAAACCTGTAATCAGTTGTTCCAGCTTCTAGGAAAAAAGCTGTTTGCTCTGTTTATGAGAGAAATTAATACGGTTTTGGATTTACTTTACCACTTCAAAATATGTGCTAGTGCACATTACTATATGAGCCTTCTGGTTTTGCTTCTATGGACAAGAAGAGGAATATATTTAGCTGTACAAGAATAAATTGATAAATCAGATGCTGATTTGTGTCATGAATGTTAATAGAATTGAGCATCATTGAGTTTTGAAATGAGAATTAGGCAGATACTTTGTGCTCATGGATATAGCTGTTTGTTTATTCTGGCTTGACTAATGTGTCCTTTTTGTGAACACAGTGTAGAATTTACCGCAACTCTCACTAGTAACTGAAAGCGGTCTCTGACAAGTGGGGAAACAGTGCCATGTAGGCTAATAATTTCTTCCTGAAAGTGGGGAGGGGTAAAAGCTTGTTTTGGTTATTTTGCTACTAATTAGTGACACGAATAATTAAATCGTAGTATTTTACTTTTCACTTCAAATTTTATTCTGTACTCTACTATAAAAGTCCATTTTTAAGTGAAACATATTATTTTAAAAACTTTAAATGGGTAATTAAAAGCATAAAATGCATAAATTGAACATAAATTGAAGACATGAGAGGTGGGGGTGGAGAAGGAACAAAGATCTTTAATTTGTCAAGAGAATACGCTTATTTGTGTGTTTCTATCTTTTTAGCGAATTTTAGCTCCATACACAGACTTTCACTACAGGCACAATCCGGACACAGCAGAAGGGCAGCTGAAGTAAGTACTAGTAGTATTTCTTGTCACAGGTTGTGGTAAAGTTGCAGTATTATAACTGAACATTTTTTTCCAGTCTAAGAGATTTAAATATACTATAATTCACAAAAGAAAAAGTATAAAGATCTGTAATTAGTAATTGTTTTATGCTAACCTAGGTAAAATTAAAAGTGTGAACTGTAGCTTGTTGAGTTATGTCGAATTTAAACACCAAAAGCTAAATGGGCTATAAATGTAGTTCTCTTTAAATTATCAAAGGCATGAATTAGAAATGGAGTTATAAACCTTGTGGTGTGAAGTAGAGAGTTTTGGTGTCAAGGAACATTGGACCCCTTTCATGTCATTTCAGTAGTAGGTGAACCAGCCTTCAGGGTGAGAGTCTAGTTAGATTAGTCCAGGAGGGTATTATACTAACAACAAAAGTGAAGGGGCTAAACATAGTGCTAATGCTCAAGCATATAACCCTTAATGAAGGGACAAAAAGAGAAAAAAATTGCTTTTATATCAATGCTAGAAGCCTGAGAAATAAACAAAAGTTATTAAGTGCTCATTCATCAGCAGAAACTGGCATTACTGAAACCTGGTAAAAATCACATGAATAGAATGTTAAAATTTCTGCATACACTCTCAGTTTAGGAAGGATGGAGTTTGCAGAAATGACATTCTAAACCAGGTAATGGTATCTTTGATGTAAAGTAATTGATAGCTCAGAAGCACAGGACCTGGAATGTCCTTAGATCATTTTCTAAGCAATAAAGCAAAGAGGGGGGTATTAGTAGAGGTCTATTGTAGACCATCACATCAGACTAGAAAACGGGAGAAATAGTTCCATAAGCTTCTGTCTATAATATATAAACAGAGGAAAAACTTCATTATACTGTAGGATTTCGGCCTGGAGGACATATGCTCAAGGTCTCATTCTGCCAGTAGTAAGCCATCTTTGGAGTTTATGGCCTCTCTATGCACAACACTCTGAAATATGGGGTACTTCCTTGTCCCTGATGCAGGGAGACAGACCAATAGATTTGCCTGCATACAGAGGCTAGGCCCATACCATACTAAAGTTCTTCAGAGTTTTCTGCCTCCATTCCTGGGCAGGGAGCAGTATTGGGCCAGAAGTGTAATAAGAAACTTATAGGCAAGATCTGATTTTCCCTTCTAAATTATAGATATTTTCTAACCAAGTATTATACTTTAGGTAATTTAGTATTCAATGTCTTTTTGACATAAAACAATTGATTGCTCAACTAAAAACTAGTGGTTGCCTATGTGCCAGTAATCACAATCTGAGTACATTCGTTAGGTGGAAACAGAATACAATCCCATAATGTAACATATTTGGCACTTTAAAATGTCAGGTTTCAGAGTAGCAGCCGTGTTAGTTTGTATCCGCAAAAAGAACAGGAATACTTGTGGCACCTTAGAGACTAACAAATTTATTAGAGCATAAGCATTCGTGGGCTACAACCCACTTCTTCAGATGTATATGTCTCTAAGGTGCCACAAGTACTCCTGTCTTTTTTTTAAATGTCAATTTCCCAAAGCTGAAAAATTACAGCAAAATTGATTTGAAAGAAAAAAATGAATTGGGAATTGTTTAATAATGTTTGCTAGATAACTGACTACAGAATTGTACCGGTTTAGTTAAGAAGGCTATTTAGAATTTAAAAAAACCCTTATTAGGTAGGATGTTTTGAGGGTTGTTGGAAGTGAAAATAGTGACAAAAATGCAGTATATAAACATAGAAAAAAGTTGCCAGCAATAAATTACGAAATGCAGACAATTGAAAACTGAAGCTTAAGTAATGAGTGAACCTATATAGCTGGTAGAATTAAAGAAAATTAGAATTTTAAAATTTTATTAAATTCAGGAAAAGAATAAATCCTAGTAATGACATAGGTTCATTTTTACATGGAGAAGGTAGAATTTTCAGTTATGATACTGAAAAAGCAAGAGTCAATAAATATTTCTGACTGTATTTGGAAAGAAGTTGGATGATGAATTCATATACACCTCTACCCCGATATAACGCGGCCCAATATAACATGAATTTGGATATAATGCAGTAAAGCAGCGCTTTGGGGGGGCGGGGCTGCGCACTCCAGAGGATCAAAGCAAGTTCGATATAACGCGGTTTCACCTATAACGCAATAAGATATTTTTGGCTCCCGAGGACAGCGTTCTATCGGTGTAAAGGTGTATTATTAATAAAGTCATAGTTTGTATTGAGCAGTAAGTTGTTAAATAACACCAATTCAAGTAAAACACTGTTAAATCTGCAAGACCATTTAACTTGCACCCTAGAGTTTAAAAAAAAAAAAATTGTCCAAGGAGTTCTCTGAACCATGGATGTTGAGGTTTTATTTTTTAAATAATTCTCAGAGAACTGAGGAAGTTCAAAGAACTGAGGAGGGAAAAAAACTAATGTTGTGCTCATATTTCAAAAATGTAAACTGGTTAACCTGGGCAACTATTGGCCTGTTAGCGTGACATTAATCCAGAGCAGAATAATGGAATTACTGATATGGGATGCAATCAGTAAAGAATTAAGAGATTGAAGCATAACTAATACCAGTCAACATGTTTTTTTGGAAATAGATCTTGTCAAACTTGATATTGTTTTGTGGTGAGATTACAGGTTTGGTTGATAGAAGCTGACAATATATTTATTTATTTATTTATTTATAACATTTGAACCAGTACTGAACAATATTCTGATTACAAAATTAATGCTATATAAAATCAATATAACACATATTAGCGGAAATAAAAACTGGCTAATATGCAGATCTCAAAGTAATTATTAATGGGGAATCATAATCAAATGTGCGTGTTTCTGGTGTGGTCCCATAAGGCTCTGTTCTTGGCTCATGGAAGAAAATGTAAAATTGCTGGTAAAATGTGCATATGACACAGACTGGGTAAGTAATGAGAACAGGTAATTTGGTAAAATGGGCTCATTAAAACAACATGCCTTTAAATGTCTAATGCAGAGACATACATCTAGGAACAAAATATAGAGTTCACGTTTATTTAAAGGATTGTGAACTGCATCCTAGAAAGCAAAGTCTCTGAAAAGGACGTAGAGGTCATGATGCATAAGTAACTGAATATACGTTGTCAGTACAATTATGTGGCTAAGAAGGCTAATGAAATCCTTGGCTGTGCAAACACAGAAATATCACATAGCAATATAATATGGAACTAGCATCACTTTGTATACCGCATATGTGAGGCTATTATTGGAATCCTAAGTGCAGTTCTGGTGTCCATAGTTAAGATGTTGGAAAAATTGGAAAGAGTTAAAAAAGAGCTACAAATCATTTGGAGTATGGAAAACCTGCCTTACAGTAAGAGACAAGCTAAAGAGATTGAGCTTATGAGAGAAGTTGGAAGTAACTTCCTCATGGTCTAGAAATAATTGTATGGGCAGAGTATAACTGAGAGTAAAGGGGTCTTTAAAATAATATAGTCAAATCAAGTTCCCGTGGCTGGATGTTGAAGCTAGACACGTTCAAATTAGAAACAAAGTGCACATTTTTACCAGTGAGCTTCATTACTCACTGTATCATTTTACCAGGGCTGTCATAGAGTCTCCTCACTTAATTTTTAAAAATCAGAATTGGATGGTTTTCTGATAGATCCTCTAGCTCAGTCAGATATTGTAGGCTTGATGCAGGAATTACTGTGTAAAATTATGTGATATGCATTATGTAGGTCAGACTATAGACCCCTCGTGGCCTTAAAAATCTATGGGTATGATTGTGTGTTATACTGCCAGAAAGTTAGAGGGGGGACAGCCCATGGTAGATGGGATGTTAGTAGCTTTATGATGCCTTTTGTGCCTTCCTGATTCTGGGCTGTTCTGGAGGTTGGAGTGGCCCTAGCATAATTTTAGTCAGTGCTGCCCAAAATATTCACAGTGCTGTGCACTAAGGGTGGGATCCACAAAAGGTACCTTACACCCTGTATGTTGGGCCTCCCGAGAGATTGTGTAGAAGGCTGCTATGGCAACATTACGTAGGCCTAGTCTTCACTTACCGGCTGGTCCGGAGGCACGCAATCGATGTTCTGTGATCGATTTATCGCGTCTGGTTAAGACGCGATAAATCGATCCCGGATCGATCCCGGAAGTGCCCACAATCGGCGCCGGTACTCCAGCTCTCCGAGAGGAGTACGCAGCGTCGACGGGGGGAGACTTCCGGCCGCGTCTGGACCCCGGTAAGTCCGGACTAAGGTACTTCGAATTCAGCTACGTTATTAACGTAGCTGAATTTGCGTACCTTAGTCCGAAGTCCGGACTAAGTGGGGACCAGCCCCGTAGTCTATGTGCTCGGGGAATTCTGTCCCAGACAGCGAAATGTTTTTTATGCTGCTACAGCTGTGTACCAGGGTTGATCTATGGGAAAGAATCCCTTTCTGTGAATTCTGTGAATCCTCATAGTTCTTGGTGTAGTTGACTGGGGAATATTTATAACCTTTACTATTACAATAACTTCTTTTGGCTTGATGTTCAAAAATGTCAAGATGTATCCTTCTGAAAAAGTTACGCCAACTGAAAAAAAAATCTACTATCCAAATGCTTATAAAGTTATGTGACTTCTTTATAAAATTATTGTGGGATTTTATTTAGGTCTATGGTGGTAGTGGTCTAAATCAGAACTTATATCTTCTCAGAAATAAAATTTTCAACAGAAAAGGCCTGAATGTTTGATCTTAGGGGTTGTTACCCATCACAATAGTATCAAAGTTCATTGTTAACCATAGTAAAGAATTTGACAAATAATGATGACACTTCTGTATGAATCACTTTTTCTAAATATTTTTAAAACCTGATTTTTTTTATCCCCTCCACTGTCTTTAAAATTAAAAGAAATCTTGTTTATAATTGGCTTTTTCATTTTTAGATTAGAGAATCATTCCATGGCTAAAAGAACAGGAGTACTTGTGGCACCTTAGACTAACAAATTTATTAGAGCATAGGCTTTCGTGGGCTACTGCCCACTTCTTCGGATGCATAGAAAGCTTATGCTCTAATGAATTTGTTAGTTTCTAAGGTGCCACAAGTACTCCTGTTCTTTTTGCGGATACAGACTAACACGGCTGCTACTCTGATTCCATGGCTAGTAAAGTAACTCATTAGGGAGACTGGGTTCTTTAACTTTGCAAGAAAAAAGTCATGGAATTAAAACTCTGATTCTATAATCTTTATATTATAAATATGGAACCTGATGTGATGGGTTGAATCACAGAAACCCCCTTGGGAGCTGCCACCTAATGTACCAAGACTACCCCTGCTCCTGTTTTCCCTGCCAGCTCAGGACTCCAGCACCCTGGCTTGCTGAGCCAGACACTCCCGTCTGCTCCAACACAGACCCAGGGTCTGAATTCCTTGCTCCAAAGCTGCAGGTTTACCTGAAAACAGCTCACAGAAGTGTGTTTGTCTTTAGCAGTCAGATGTCCAACTCCCAATGGGGTCTAAACCCAAATAAATCCGTTTTACCGTGTATAAAGCTTATATAGAGTAAACTCATAAATTGTTCGCCCTCTATAACACTGATAGAGAGAGATGCACAGTTGTTTGCTCCCCCAGGTATTAATACATACTCTGAGTTAATTAATAAGTAAAAAGTGATTTTATTAAATACAGAAAGTAGGATTCAAGTGGTTCCAAGTAGTAACAGATAGAACAAAGTAAGTTACCAAGCAAAATAAAATAAAATGCGCAAATCTGTCTAATCAAACTAAATACAGATAATCTCACCCTTAGAGATGCTTCAGTAAGTTTTTCCCTCAGACTGGACACCTTCCAGGCCTGGGCACAATTCTTTCTCCTGGTTCAGCTCTTGTTCCAGCTTAGGTGGCAGCTAGGGAATTCTTCATGATGGCTTTTCTCTCCCTCTTCCCCCCCCCCCCCCTTTATATATCTTTTGCATAAGGCGGGAACCCTTTGTCCCTCTGGTTTCCCCCCCCCCCCCCTCCTCGCTGGAAAAGCACCAGGTTAAAGATGGATTCCAGTTCAGGTGACATGATCACATGTCACTGCAAGACTTCATTGCCCACTTGCCAGCACACACACATACAGGAAGACTCACAGGTAAAACACAGCCATCTGCAGACAATTGTCCTGGTTAATGGGAGTCATCAAGATTCCAAACCACCATTAATGGCCCACACTTTGCATAATTACAGTAGGCCCTCAGAGTTATATTTTATATTTTTAGATTTAGATACAAGAGTGGTACATTTATACAAATAGGATGATCACACTCAGTAGATTATAAGCTTTGTAATGATACCTTACAAGAGACCTTTTGCATGAAGCATATTCCAGTTCCATTATATTCACTTATTATCATGTTTTTATAAAACCATATAGACTGCACAACGTCACACCTGAATTTTTTTATCTTGTGTCTCATTCCCCATCAAAAAGCCTCTAACAATTGTACTCTTGTTTAAAGTGGCTAGTAAACAAAGTAGCACTCTAGGTTTAACAGTAATGTAATGGTGGTATATCTGGCATTTGTTGTTTTTATAACAGAGAGGACAGAGAAGCACGCTTCCTAGCTAGCAAAATGGGAATAGTGGCAGCTTTTCGATCATGGGCAGGTAAGTGATTTATTTTTTCCCTCTCTTCCTCCCCCACCCCCTTAATCCACCCTGCCCCCCATTTGTGTGTTGAAAAGAGAGTTTAAAGAGTTAGAGAATGGCTCATTTAAGTACAGAATCTGTTCCTATGAGTCTACTTTGTATGTCTTCATCCGTACCTTGTCTGCAATGATATTAATGTGTTTTGATGTGTCAAATCAGATGGGATTCCACTATGTGGTGTGCTCTGATTGTCATTCCTGATCAAGAGATGCACCTCTTGTTGCCAATTTGGGAATTCCATATCTGATATCTAGTTACTTTAGCAGTGTTTCCTGATACTCAGTGGGTGGGGCTGATGATCACCATAGTCTAAAGTTTTATCTACACTTGAGATCTGCCCTACTCACTACCCAGTGCAAATAATGCCACTGTTTGTCTTCATTAAGAGTTTGCATCAGTATAGCCTCACCAATGACTGGCCACTGATTGCTGTAATTGGGGCAAATCCTTCAAAAACCTTAGGTGATGTCTACATTGGGGCTTTGCCCCAATTACAGCAATCAGTAGCCAGTCATTGGTGAGGCTACACTGGTGCAAACTCTTAATGCAGACAGATGATTGATTAGAAACCTCTAACAAGCCATTTCCATGGTTGCCTCTTGTACAACCTCCCTCACCCATGCACTGGAAGCTAAGCTTAAAAACCTGAAAGGCCCTTCATAAGATTGAAAGAACAGTGGGCTTGGAATATGCCACTTCCCTTGACATTTTCTTTATTATTTGTCCCTTTTTCTGCCCCTTTGTTCCCCCCCCCCCAAATTAATTTAGTTTTTAAGGTGTATTTGTAAAGGATTTTAAAAAAGGGGTTGTGCCATCTTTTGCTGGTTTCATACATAAAGGTGGCTTTAGATGTTTTAAAACAAATAAAAAGCTAACTTTTTCCCTACTTGTGTTTTTTTACCTTTATAAATATCAGGAATGTAGAATTGGGAGGGGTCAGAAGTGCATATTGTGAGCTGTGGTATTGAGGGTGTTTGGATAAAACCTTTCTTCTATCAAAAAAAATTAGTTATTGAAGTCAAGTCTTTGAAGTATTTACAGAAATAAATACATTTAATTTTTAAAGTTTGTCTAAAAATCCCTTCCCTTCTCTCTTGCTTAACTTTCACTTTTAGCTTTTGTGATGTCACCATTTCAGGAGTTTTCTAGTCACCCATAGTCTTCCAGTCTCAAATGGAAAATACCTTTTTAAAACATAACCTTCAGGCTTTTTTGTACATCAAAGAATTGAAAAAGGTCAGAAGTCCACATTTTTGTTCATTGGAGGTTACATTTATGACAGAGCGTGCATATTTTTTGGTAGTCATTGACTTGTCCTGTTGGGCTGTTCCATGCCTAATTCCTCTGTTAGGTTCTTATAATACAGTGATAACTTAAGGGTGCTTCCACTTTCCAATATGATAAACATATCCTTTCATAGTGTATTCTTCTTCAAGTTATGTCCACATAGGTGCTTCACTTCAAATGCCTCTTGAGCCCTTAACTGGAGATTTTCCAATAGCAGTGTCCATTTGGCCTGCTCGTGTATGGCTATATAGGACTGCATGGGTGAATTGCCCTCAAGTTCTTCTCAACTGTCTCAGCCTGAGACTGAGGCCTAGCTTGTCCGCCTTGAGCATGCTTCAGCTAACTGTTTATAGTTTAGTATTAAGTGGTAGTTTGTTAGGTAATTTAGTAGATACATAATGAGAGGATTAACTTTATTTTGCTTCCTCCCTCTGGAGAGCCTTACTCTCCTGGCAGGGCATGCCCAGCTCTCTAGGATTCAAAAGTTGCCTCTGTTGTCAGAAGGTTAGTGACAACCCCTCTAAATGTGTTTGCTGCCTGGGACAGTAACGCATATCCCGGATGTGTAACTTCTGCCTGGCCCTTAAATCTAGAGCAAGGAAGAACCAGGAGACCAGGTTGAGGCTGCTGATGATGAAGCGCTCCCTTTTATCTGCTTCAGAATCAGGTTAGGAGACCCTCCCTGAACATCTGTGTCTAGGCAGATGCAGCGCCCAATTGACTTTGGTGCAGATCTCCCCTAAGAAAGGGAAATAATATATGGAGATATACCTATCTCCTAGAACTGGAAGGGACCCTGAAAGGTCATCAAGTCCAGCCTCCTGCCTTCACTAGCAGGACTAAGTACTGATTTTGCCGCAGATCCCTAAGTGGCCCTCTCAAGGATTGAACTCTCAATCCTGGGTTTAGCAGGCCAATGCTTAAACCACTGAGCTATCCCTCCCCCCGAAGACTCTTGAGACCCCAGTGATGGTTCCCAGAAGAGGAGCTCTGGCTCTCATCATAAGGAGGCTGCTCCCAAAAACCTTGGTCCTCCTGGTAAGTCCATGCTATCAGAAGCCTCGACCTCTTGATTCAGTGCCTTAGAGTCGAAAGACTCCTTCTCCGGTACTAGCAAGTCCCTGAGCTCTAAGGGGAAACAGTGCTCTGACAGAACCGCAGTACCATCTACAAAGTACAAGGAGGGCAAGGACAAGCACTCCTCCAGACTGGTACCATCAAGTACATCTCTGTCATTGATACCTCCCCAATTAGAACCCTCGGTACCATGTAAACCAAAGCATCAGACATCATTGAATCCTATCTGTTACGGTTTAAATTTATGATACTCTCTGCTTCAACTGCCAAGCATGTTACCACATCAGCTCCACTTGGTACCACAGGAATTTAGATACCCAAAAGACTTAACAGTGGCAGATGAACCAGAATCTCCACTGCTCATGGATACTGAATGCCTCTCAGTACTGAGACCCTGGTCTCTATCTGGACTGCTGTCGGTCTCTGGTACTGCCAGGCTCTCCACCCTTTTCTGTTGGTGCACCCATACCCATTGGAGGATATCAAGAAGGTGCGGGAGACCTCTCTTCAGTCTCTTCCACGTCACTGCAGGGTTCTCATACCCATCCATATGGAAACCAGTTCTTTGACACACATAGGGAAGACCTTTGGTGCACAACACCAAAGGTGGTGACACCAACCCTGGATGCCACCACCTCTCCTATATGGGCCCCCACCATGGCCATACCAGGATCCCTGGGCTGCATGCCAACAGCAATTTGCCAGACCACCAGCTCCAATGAATTGGGAGGCTAGAGATGCTCAGTCGTCTCAATTGGGACCCCAACACAAGGAGATGTTTGAGGGAAAGGAGGCTAGGGCAGATAAAGAAGCCATCCCTCAAACTTCTATCTCATCTTCTCCAGCTGATGTGATCATGCCTCCACCACTATCCGTGACCAGTGATTTCCAGCAGGTTCAAGACCTTATAAAGAGGGTAGCTGATGAACTTCAAATACCACTCGAGGAAATCAAGGATTTGCAGCACAAATTGCTTGACATTTTACAATCAGCAACACCCACTGGAGTGATGTTACTCTGTAATGAGGCACTCCTGGACCCAGCAAAAACTGTTTGGGAACATCTGCAACTGTTCTACCAACTTGCAAATGGGTGGATACAAAAATATTATGTCCCCTCCAAGAACTCTGATCGCTTACGTTCGTCGGGAGGTGATTTTAGGCTTCCCATACTGTGACGACTTGTTCAAGAGCTGATTTTACAAAGCAGTACTGTCATCTACTCAGATGGTCCTTTCTTTTTTTGAGGAACTGGGTCTTGAGCTCAGTGTAAGAAAATCCACATTAACCCCCAAATAGAGAACTCTGTTCATAGGGACGTACTTGGATTTGTTGACAGCCAGGGCCTACCTTCCCATGGACAGATTCATAACTTTTTCAGATCTAGTCAGGACCATTCTCAGGGAATCCTCTAACATAAGTAAGGAATTGTCTACAGCTCTTAGGTTGTATGGCAGTTTACACCTTCATGACTGGTCATGGCAAGACTATGCTTCCATTGTTTCCAGGGCTGGCTCAGAATGATCTGTTCACCAAACAGAGACCGTTTGTACAAGCGAGTTTGGACAATGCTTCCCCTTCATGTAAAGAATTCCCTAGACTTGTGGAAAAATCAACTCGTCAGTGCAGGTGTTCCTTTCATTTGCCCAATTACAATGTCTGTAATGTCAGCTCAGGGCAGATGGTCACATCAGGAAACCTCCACATTAACCTGGTGGAACTCAAGGTACTCAGGAACGTTGCCTTCATGTCCTGTCCGTCATCAGGGCAAATCAATCAGGATCATGATGGACAATGTGGCCTACATATTCTGTATTAACACTGTGCACTCGAAGCTGCAAAATTGTGGAACTGGTGTGTAGCCCATCAGAGCCAAATTTCCACTCTCTCTCTGTGGTGGTCAGAACACCCCACCTGATACTCTCAACAGGCATTTCTCCAGAACTAGGAATGGGAGCTGGACTCTCAAATTCTCTATGGTATAATCCAAAGTTGTGAACTTCCAGAGATGGACCTCTTTGCTACCTCCAGGAACAGGAAGTGTTGTCTATTCTGCTCAAAAGGAGATCTAGGCCATTACTCTCTGGGAAACACGTTTCTCCTCCCTTGGACAAAGGGACTATTCTATGCGCTTCCTCCAACATTGTTAATATTGAAAGCTATGAGCAAGATCGGGCAGGACAAATCCAGGGTATCCTTGTAGTACCAATCTGGCCAAGACAAACTTGGTATCCTTACCTGCTTCACGTATGCATGCATGTGGTGATCAAGCTCCCAATCATTCCTTATCTTCTCTCTCAAGACACAGGCCACTTAATTCACCCCAGCCTAGGGGTCCTCTTCTTCAGGGCATGGTTCCTCAGTGGTTCACGGTGTTAGAATCTACCTGCTCTATAGTAGTACAACAAGTGTTGTTGAACAGTAGAAGGGTGTCAACCCAAATTACTTACCTGTAGAAGTGGAAGAGATTCAGCCATTGGTGCCAGCGCCACTGACCTGTGTCTGAATCCTTGTCACTCTCAGCTATCCTGGATTACCTGTTGGACCTAAAGAAATCAGGGTCATCAGTTAGCTCAATTAAGGTTCTCTTGGCTGCAATATTGGCTTTTCATTCTGCAATAGAAGGGTTTTCTATATTTGCCCACTGTTGCCTTGTCTTCATGGTGTTTTAAGAGTTTGTGGAACCTCTACCCCTAAGTTAAGGACCACACTCCAACTTGGGACTTCAACCTCATACTTAGATATCTCGTAAGATCTCCATTCGAAGAAAGGGCAACCTGTTCTTTGCTTCACTTATCCGTGAAGATGGCCATCTTTTAGTAGCTATTATGTTGGCTTTACAGTGTTCTTCAAGGACACTCTTTATGCCCACACCCTAAATTCTTACCTAAGGTATTATCGGACTTTCATCTTAACCAGTTCAGTCATCTACCAGTGTTTTTTCCAAAACCACGTAAGTCTAAATAGGAGATGTCTTTACATACCTTAGATGTTAGATGGGCATTGGCCTTCTATCTAGATAGGACCAAGCAATTTTGGAAGTTATTTAGATTGTTTCCCTCACAAATAAATCCAAGGAGTCCACCATCTCTGCCCAGAGACTATCGAGGTGGATATCTGGGTGTATTGTCACTTGTTACGATGCAGCTGATGCTTACACCCTCTCCCAAAGGATTATAGCACATTCTATCAGATCATAAGCAATATGCCTGGCATCACTCAAGAATGTTGCAGTATCTGAGATGTGTAAGGCCACTGTGTGGTCTTCAGTAAATATATTTCCTAAGCACTATGCCTTGATCCATTCTTCCAGTTCAGATACAACTCTTGGTAATGCAGTCCTATCCAGTTCTGGACTCAATTTCAAAGCTCCCTCCTCCCTGTAGGGATACTACTCGAGAGTCATCTGAAGTGAAGGCCTCAAAGGAACACTACCCGAAGAAGAAGAGGTTATTCATCCTGTGCAGTAACCATGTTTCTTTGAAATGAGGCCCTTTGGGTGCTCCACTACCCACCCTCCTTCCCCTGTGCTTCAGACCCTTCTCGGTGGAGAAGGAACTGAAGGTGATTCACCTCTACAGCCCTATATAGCCTTTGCGTGTGGTACGAGGATGTGTAGGACATATGTGCAGGCTGAACGGATACTGCTAATGGAAAATCTCCCATCAAGAGCTCAAGAGGCACATGCAGACCTGAAGTGGAGCACATCTTCAAGAACACAGTTACTGTACAGGGTAACTTTTTATTGTTGTTTATTTGTATTAGGTAGTACAAATATTACCTATAGGAGCTCCAGCAATAGACCATAAACTCATAGGCACTGTACAAACACCTAATAAGAATGCAGTCGCTGCTCCAAAGACAAGTGGATACAGACAGATGGATAACAACAAGGAAACAATGAGACAATACAATCTAGCATGATAGGTTCAGTGGTCACAGTTCACTAGCTACCTCGCCATTGTCAAGTTTTTTTTGTAGGCATCGTGACAAACAGTTTTATGAAGGGATTTGAAGGATAAAGACATGGCTTTGTGGATGTTTACAAGAGCTCTTCCCAAGCGTCAGGGGCAGTAGGGAAGAAAGCACAAAAGTTCTTGTTTGAAAGTTTAACAAGTGGGCAATGAAGGCTGGCATCATTGGTTGAGCACAGAGGCAGGAAAATTCTCAATAGTATATGAGAAAAGGAGGATAACATGGGAATAGGCTGTGAAGGTCTTCAGAGTGAAAATAAGTACTGGTAAAATGAGCTAGGAAATTATATTTGCAGCCGCATTTTGAATGGACATTAACAGGGCAAGATTACATTTAAAGCAAGTAAAGTTAGGCCAAAGGTCAGGGAGTTCATTAAGATTAAGGTGCAATTTTACATCATAAAGGTGAAGCCCTCTTAATACTGAAATATTTAAGCATGTAAATTTTACATAAGGAAAACTACAACAATCTATATAGGTTTTGTCATACTGCTGAAGGTAAATTTTTTAAACCGAGAGGAGAGAAAATCCTTTGATATATCCTTTCTTACTGTTTCTCCCACTTTGTCTCCCCATTTTTCCCTCTTGTTTGCTATCATGGTCCCCTGCTCTCTAGAAGTGCTGTAGTGGTTTGATTTACATGCCTTGCATTTTGTATAACTTTAAAAACAAATTAATTGAGAGGGAATGTCTGGGATAAGATAGCAATGCACTTGTCTTCAGAATAACTAACTTGTAGAAAGGAAAAGAGAAATCAGAAAAACAAATACAAAAATAAAGTTTGACAACCTCATTTTCTTTGCTTTGTATTGCCTTTCCTTCATTTAAAATTAATTTACAGCTAAAGCTCAGGCTTATTGCTTGCAAACAAATTGAAATTTCTGTGTACAGGAGGCAGAGCAATCAGGATTACATTTTAATTTAATAATTACCCAATTATCAGAGTCAGAATACAAGGAGCTGCATAGGAACCATAATTATTGAGAAATAACTAGTGAATATGCAAAGTGCACCTGGTCTGTTGCTGGGGATTGGATAACTAGAGGGAAAACTGCAGTTATGATTTTGTAATTGTGTATAATCCTATGAGACAATTGTTTAGTTATAATTTTTATTAGTATTTCGAACAGTGGTTTTTAAAGCATTTGTTGCTTTGATTATGAGACACTAATTATACATTTTGTGTTTTCTAGGTATTATCAGTTTATGCAAGCCAGGCAACTCTGGGATCCAGTCTCTTATTGGGGTACTTTGTATACCAAATATGGAAATACGGGTAGGCAATAAATCAGATAATTACAGAGGGGAATGGTATTCTAAAACTGTGTGCACTTCTAGGAGGTATTTTGTGTGTGCTTCTTGTGTATTTTTAACACTTAATTTTAACATTAATGGTAGGAAGATTGGTCGAGTGATTAGGTTGCTAGCTTAGGACCTGAAAGAGCTGGATTCAAGTCCGCCACAGATTTCCTGTGTGGTCTTGGGTAGATCACTTAGCCTCTCTGTATCTCAATTCCCCTTCTGTAAAATGAAGATAATAGCAGTATCCTGCTTCACAAGAGTGTTGTGGGGATAAATACATGAAAGATCATGTGGCAGTCCTATACTACAGTAAACGGGGCCTTATAAAGAGACTTGGAAGGATTAGATTTTTATTTGTAAATGTCGGTAAACCGATTTTTACTATATGCATATGCCATCCAAAAATATTACATCAATGTTAAAATTTACAGGTAGGCAAAGTAAGAAAAATGCTGCTTGTAAACGTATTAGAGTTTTATTTAAGGATATTTACTTTGCATATTTTGACATGTGATGTTCACAGTTTGTGTTTTAAGGGTTAAAAAGCTTTAACTTTTTGAATCTCAATGTTTCTCATTAATGATTCAGACCTCCCATGAATTCCCACCACTGTGAAAATTAAAATTTCTGAAAGGAAAAAAAAAATCTTAAAACCCATAATTTCATGCAATGGTGAAAATTTACATCGGTAAAGATCTAAAACAAGCTTAAAAATAAATATTGATAGTTGAAATTATAAAATATAAAAATTGAATTCTGCCAAGTTTTCTTTAAAATACCTGAGAGATAGATACAGTAAATAGAAGAGTGACACAAGTTTTTATTTGCACTACTATATGTTACTCCTATGTATATCAAGACTCCATTATATGGACTTACACTGTTATTAATTAGAGCTGAAAAGAACTTTCTTTCTGAGATTGAGATAATTTTTGACACAGGAAGTGTCCATGATCCTGGCAAGAATGAGAAAGAAGCCAAAGTGCATAGCCTCCAGCGAAAGTTTAAAAAAAAAAAATGCAATTGATCACTCATGTCTCTGTGTGAAGTAGGAAAAAACATGTAGTTGGAGACTGACTAAACACTAGAAAACGTATACATGGAGACAATCCTTTATTGACAGGGAGATGAACTAGTTGATCTAAGTGTTTTTCATATTTAACTTTTCATTTTATTACTTTGTCAACACAGAAATATTATTTTATTGTCTTTAATACATAATACTACATTAATTTGACTTTTGTATTTATTTGTGTATCATTTAATAGCTATATTTTAGACGCACTGTAAGGCTTGTACATTACGTGCTAATTAAGAATGTAGTGGCAACTCATAAATTCCCCTCTTTTGTCATTTAAATAGCAATGTAGTGTCTTTTTGTATTGTGTTACGTATAATGTAATATAACAGTTAAAACAGTAATTTTCTACTTTATTTTAGCCAAATTTTGATACAGCTAGAATCAGGTTGTGTTTTTTTTTGAAAAAGCTACAGATGGATACCACATGACTCTCACCTTGAAGTTTCCTGTGAGAAAGATGGCTGCCTAGTCCTAGACCTCTTGTCACCCCATATATTAATTTAATTATTACTTTTCTAGCAAATTTGACTAAGTTTCTGTCATAAAAGTCTAAATTCCCTGGATAAACTTCAGACTGTTGAACTTGGATTCCAGTGGAAAAAATGAGAGGCAACCAAAGACCTAAGCCTGAATCACCTAAAGAGCTGGGGGGAGAAAGGCCACAGCAGAACCTACCTCAGGATATCATGGCACTGAAGAAATTCCTCCTTACCAAGTGGATTCAGTCTCAAAAGATATTTGCGGCCTCTCTCAAGAAGTATGTGATGTAAAATTGAGAATGGGTTACTTGGAAAATGAGCCACAAAAGGCTGCCATTGAAACGAGTAAAATTAAAGAAAAAACTGCCTCCTTAAAACTTAGAGTAAACAAATTGGAAGAAAAACAGGATTACTTGGAAAACGGATCTCAAAGAAACAACCTTCACATCTTGGGTATTGCTGCAGGTCTAGAGGATAAGAATATTATCCGCTTTCTCCAGAAACTGCTCCCTGACACATTTAAATTGGACTCCTTATTGCCTCCCCCCTCCCCCCATATATTTAAAGATCTCATTGAATTCCTGATGCTAGAAAGTTGGAATCTGACAAGCCCAGACTTATCTTCAAGTTGCTGAAGTTCAATGATAAAGTAATGTTAATTAATGCTGCCAGAAAAGCCGAAACCCTTATGTTCAAAGGGCACAACATTTCTTTGTCCTGACTTCTCAGCTGAGCTTAACAAAAAGAGGACTGCATTCAGTGACATAAAGCAAATCCTAGGGAACCAATGTCATATGGGAGTTGATGTGCATCTGCTTTCACTATGGATTTAGCAAGCTTTACAAGATTTTGCAAAACCTTCTGCAAAATTTGTAAGATGCTTAACATTGCAGCCAGATTTTACCAACAATAACGTAATGGTTCACCATAAAGAGCATACTTCCACATGCTGAAAAATCTGTTTTTCTTATGCATCCTTGTAGATATGCTATAATAATAATCGCCTATATAATCTAGCAGTTAGGCTGAACTCTTCAGTTTACCCACTTTGGAGCTGAGTACAAACAACATTGCAATGCATGGAGTAACAGTTTAACACTAAGCTGGGGTATATAGCACCATGTACTCAAGGAAGTATTACCAACCCCAGTCATCACAACTTGCACTGCTAGACAGTCTCTTCACTAGTTCTTCCTCTGATAGATCATGTTATGTTAACCACAAGTCCTTTGGAGCAGTCAATATTCCTGACATGTAAAGTACATCATAACCTAAACCCTAAATAACACTAGTTACTCAGTTTGTGCAGTGTATTTACATATTATGAATATGAATATTGTATTTTTTCTTATTCAGATTAGTTGTCCTAATTAGTATTTCATTGACCAAATCAGTTGTGAATTTATATGTGGTGACTCTATGTATGTATATGCATATATATATTATACATGTTCTTAGAAAATGTGTTTGCATTTAGTGATGTTTAGAATATTATTAGATAATATGGGCGGGGCGGAGAGAATGAAACAGATGCCCTCAGCGATCTGAACATGCCCACACTGGCTTATTTTAAGTGTTTTCCCCTGCCCCTGTTACAAATATACTTTGAAATACAACTATATTTATTCTTTGGATATTTAACTATAGATCTTTTTGTATACTTGACCCTTAGGGGCCAAATTGAAGGCAGAAATTCATTGAAAACTATCCAGTTATCTAACGTATATAAATACACACCATATTTTAGAGATGTGGTTTAACAATATTAACTAGAAATACATATCTTTACAATAAAGTTATATATCTTAATATATCTTTTAAAACTTTCCATGAATTTTAGGGTATGATCCCAGAACATGAGGGAACTCAATAAACCTTCCAAAATAATTAAAAAATCTTGAGACACCTCAGATTTTAAAATAAATGCCAAGTAGCTTTATTGCAGGAAATTAATCTAGCAGAAATAGATGCCAACAGAATCAAGAAGGTGTAGCCTATCATTCATCATTGAATTCTAAGAGCAGAAGCACATCCATCTTAGTTTATACACTGTTGGTCTGATCCCGAGGGAAGATGATCCTTCTTGAAGGATAATCCTTGTTTTGACTCAAAAAGGTTAATTCTAGGAAGCTGTTACAATCCAAGTGGAGGTCATTCTAAATGTTTCAAAGACACTGCCAATAATAATATAAAATATATTCTTGTACTAAAGGGAGCTGATTGAAATACTACCCTAGAAAGACATCTGGACAAATCCAGTTGCATAAGACCCAGCTTGAAAACACAATAGGCCAACCTTCATTATTAATGAATTTTATTTAAAAGATCTATAGAGCCTGAGACACCCCAAGGAGCATGGCTATACCTATTTCTCTATAGTACATTCATCTTACTCCCAGAATTGACTTTCCTTTTCTATCTGATTCTAGCATGCCTAGAAGTAGCTATTGATTATACAAAATTAGCACATCATATGCCAATTATACTCACCATAGATGCTGGTTATACTTCATTGAAGTCTTCTAGGTGGGAAGCTGAACTAAAAGATACAAAAATTTGTTGCATAGTTGATTCAGTCAACTCTAACATCATATGAGAAAATAAGGACTCAGTTGCCTGAGAGACCCTCTTTTGAGAAGCTCTGAAAGCTACTGCAAGGGGTGGATGCTAAAGTATACTTCCCAAAAGGAGAGAGACTCAAGTTACCAAGGAAATAGATGATTTGGAGAGAATGCACAAGACTTGACCCAAATAGTGGGAAAAACTCCTATGTTTCCTAATCCGCTCCAAATATTGACCTAATAAATGCTTATCCAGCCAAATTGAATTTACACTTGTCAGAGCCAAAGAACGATATTATGAATGGAGAAGATAAAGGAGGTAAACTACTTTCCAGAAGACTTAAGATGGAACTATCCAGTAACAATATTTCTTCTATATTACCAGGAAATGGGAGTGTCATCTTTGAACTAATAGATATAAATAATAATTCTGTCAAGCTTTCATATAAATCAGACAACCAGTTTGACGCTAACGAATTTGATCATTTTGTTGAAGCCTTGCCTTTTAATACCATAACTTCAGAACAAATGTTTATTGACAAAGATTTCTCAACACACGAGATTGAACATACTATAAAAAAAAAAAAAAAAAATTCTAGAAAGGCTCCTGGAATGGATCAAGTATCGGGGTAGCCGTGTTAGTCTGTATCTACAAAAACAACAAGGAATCTGGTGGCGCCTTAAAGACTAACAGATTTATTTGGGCATAAGCTTTTGTGGGTAAAAACCTCACTTCTTCAGATGCATCTGAAGAAGTGAGGTTTTTACCCACAAAAGCTTATGCCCAAATAAATCTGTTAGTCCTGGAATGGATGACATTCTGGAAGATTTCTACAAAACACTTTGTAATCCGTTATCTTCTATTCTTTCAAAGGTCTTTACTGGAACAGTCCAAAAAGAAGCCATGTCTTGTGAAATGACAACTGCTTTATTTATTTTAATACTGAAGAAGAGCAAAGACAGTTGCAACTGTGTCAGCTTCTGCCCATATCTCTGTTGAATACAGATTGCAAAATAATTGTAAAAATTTTTGCTATATAACTAAACACCATCATCTCATCAGCCTGGTTTCATTAAAGGAAGATTGACTGGTGATAGTAAGAGAAAAATTACTTGATCCAGCAAGCTCATATGTCAGAAATTTCCTCTATAGCTTTCTCTAGATGCTGAGAAGGTCTTTGACAGGGTTGAATGGACTTATCCAATGGCTGTTCTTTTAAAAAATAAATAAATAAAAATTTGAATTTGATCCAATATTCCTGAACTGGATTAGTGTATTCTACAAGTCTCCCTTGTTTCACTGTCAACTAATGGATTTTTTTCTCCAGGATTTCAACTAGAAAATAGGACAACAGAGTTGTCCTCTGTCGTCTCTCCTTTCTTAGTCTCTCTCAAACCAATGCTGTGTACGTTATCAGTTCTCAGTCATTGAAGGTGTGAACCGGGAAGAACAAAATCAGTTTATATGCTGATGAAATGTTTGTACTTTTTGAAGAATCCATCCTCATCTGTGCCATAATTGATGTAGTTGACATTTTTGGAGAGATCTCTGGTTTTCTCATTAATTGGAATGAATCACAAGCAATGGATGTATCCAAAAGATTAGACCCATCTCAATTTCAGTATTCTCAATTTCAAATATACAAGGAAATCACTTACTTAAGTGTTAAGATTTGTCCTAATCTTCTGAAAATTGTTTGTGTAAGTATGCACTATATATTTAAACAAACTTCTAAGGTTGTAGCGAGATGGTGTCTTGTCCTGTCATCTTTACTGTGGAAAACAGAAATAGCCAAAATAAATGTTTTCCCAGGATTGATTTATATGATTAGCCTCTTGCATTTCAAAATCTTTCCCATGCTCTTTGTTCAAATAAAAATAGGTATATTATGCAGTTTATATGGGATAAAAAATTGCCTTGTGGGTGTCACAAGACCCTGAAATACTGGGCAACTGGAGGTATGGGATAGCCAGATTTGTATTTATATTACCGGTATATAGTATTCCAAATGCGTTCTATTTTAAGGTGGTTCACATCCAGTGGTGGCTCTGTATATGTATCGGCTTGGTTTTAAATTTAAAAAAAAGCGTAGTTTATGCCATTTGGAGTCTATCCGTACCCTTAAGGAAAAATCCAGTCTTTGCTTCTACATGGGGCATACTGCAATACATTACAGCATCCAATCTTACTTATTTTCTGTATCACTATAGGATAACCCACACCTCAGGATCAGGGCCACCTCCATGCTTAAGACCATTTGGATAGAAAAAGGATTAACAAAAATTGAAGATGATCAACTGATTTTCTATTACATGTGTGACAAATACCAGCCACTGCTGTCTCTCAGTTCCTTCTTGACTATGCTCAAGGATTTATATACTGATAGGGAACAATTGGTCTGTTTTAACTCTCTCTTCTCTAGGTGAACATGTTAAGAAATAAGGAAACAAGTCACTGTGTAGGAATGACTTCTAGATGGCTTAATGTTTTGCAGTATCCTCTCACAGAAAATTGGAAAAAGAACTTAGCCTTACTGTCGCAACAGAAATCTGGAAAGATATCTGGCTTAATGTGAAAGATACTTCGGGTACATCTACACTACAGCGGGGAGTCGATTTAAGATACGCAAATTCAGCTACGTGAATAGCGTAGCTGAATTCGACATATTGCAGCCGACTTACCCCGTTGTGAGGACGGCGGCAAAATCGACTTCTGCCGCTTTTTGTCGGCGGCGCTTACTACCACCTCCGCTGGTGGAGTTAGAGCGCCGATTCGGGGATCGATTGTCGCGTCCCAACGGGACACGATAAATCGATCCCCGAGAGGTCGATTTCTACCCGCCGATTCAGGCGGGTAGTATAGACCAGACCTTCAAGTCCTTGCTATTCTTCCAGAGCAAGATATTAAACAGGTGCTACTGGACTCCAGACTCTTTAAGGCTAGATTAGCAATGCGGAGTGAGTGTTGGAGACCATGCCAACCTTTCGCATATCCTCTAGACCTCTCAAACACGTTATGGAATATTATATATACTCTGTGTGTGTGTGTGTGTGTGTGTGTGTGTGTGTGTGTATATATATATATATATATATATATATATATATATATATATATATATATATATATAATGTATGAATATATAAATAAATATAAATAAAAATAATATATGAGCGTTCTCTCAAAAACATTGTCACTATTTTCCCTTCTCCAAACTTGTGTATTTTAGGGGTGCTGGATGAGTTGGAATGATTTAACATTAAAAAATGGTTTGTAGTATCGCTTCTTGGCTCTCTATGAGCTGAGGGGTGAAAACATTGTCTACAATTCTAGTGGCCAGAAGAAGTTACTTTTAGAAAATCTGCAGTTTCCCCCTTCATACACAGATTGGCTGAGTGAGCTCTCTACTACTGCATTATTGGAAAAAAATGACTCTAATATTAACACTTGGAAAAATATGAGGATGTCTAGTCACACATGAAACTATTGCACACATTTGAAGCTTAGTACATATTAGATCCTGATATTCGTAGGCTGTGTTCTCACTTATTTATCTATTTAGTCACTGCATGACCTTTATGAGTTCAGGATTTTTTTTTTGTTTTGTTTTGGGGTTTAATTGGTTTTTGGTTTTTTTTTACAGGTTTAGCAAATTATGAACATTGAACTTTAAATGCTACTTCCTCCTTTGTATGTGTTTTGGTTTCATTATATTGCCTTCTTTATATAAAAACAATAAAAATAAAGTTTAAAAATAAAAAGTGAAGACAAATTGAGTGTAACAGTTTTTGCTGCTTGATAACCTGCTTCAAATAGTTATATTTGAATATATTTTTCATTTTGGATAACTTTCTAACTTTCAAGATAGTGACTTTTTCTACTAGCTTTAAAGTGAAGTTCAGGTTTCTAATAGCTTGTGAAAATAAATATTTTCCTTTTGTATTTGTAGCGAGGTCTACTTGAGGTTCTTTATGATATATTTCGCCTTCCTCTCCCTGTTGTGACAGAAGAATTCATAGAAGCACTTCTCAGTGTAGGTAGGTATTAAGAATCAATGCACAGTACAGGTCATCCTACTTATTTAATTCTTCTAAAATTTGAGTCCTTTTGTCATTTAATTTGTTTTTAAAAAACACTTGTTTAAAAATTGGCTTGTTTCCAGCTGTTGATTACTTTCAAGTGTATCTCCGTTGTTCTGGCTTTTGTTGATTTTATTACTACATTAGCTATAAAAGTAGTACAGGAGATGTACTGGGGGCAATTAATCTTAAGACACCAGGTAAATGTATTGCTGTAGGTTAATAGGATACTTTGACTGTAGACAAGGAGTTATCAAAAGTTAGGTCAGAGTCAGAGAAATCTATAGTTGGTATCTATTATTGGGAGGGTGGGGAATGTTGTAGGATTGTATCCTATTGCATAAGAGAATTCATCTTTAATAATGTGAATTCTTGCTGCTATCAGTGGTACATTTCACTTTTTAAACATATTCCAAATAAGTCTAATTTAATATTAGTACATTTTTAGATTAATTTGTCAAATTTAAATAATAATGTTGCTGTGTAGACTTTTTTCATCTAAGATGCATTGGAGGGGTAGAATGCATTTCAGCAATACACAAGAATTCTAGATGAGTTAAGTTTTACTAGGCTAATTATATAATTTCAAAGAACATCACCTCTGAAATGCGTCATTGCTGCTAATGTTATTTAAGGGTATTATCACCCATGACAACCTCTGGCTAGCACTTTGACTGTTTAAAACAGCGTTTTAAAGTAATCTTTGATTTTTCTAAACATCTGACTTTAATCAGTTTTCTGTTTGTTGCATTTTTTCCACACAGCAAATAGACTTAATCTTTGTTTCCAATGCCTTTACAAATATAAAAACGAAGAGGAGTCCTTGTGGCACCTTAGAGACTAACCAATTTATTTGGGCATAAGCTTTCGTGGGCTAGAACCCACTTCATCAGATGCATGAAGTGGAAAATACAGGAGCAGATATAAATAAATACATGAAAGGATGGGAGTTGCCTTACCAAATGTGAGGTCAGTCTAATGAGACAATTCACTTAACAGCAGGATGCCAAGGGAGGAAAGATAACTTTTGAAGTGGTAATGAGAGTGGCCCATTTTAGACAGTTGACAAGAAGGTATGAGTAACAGTAGGGGGGAAATTAGTATTTCGGAAAATAGGTTTAGGTTTTGTAATGACCCAACCACTCCCAGTCTTTATTCAGGTCTAATCTGATGGTGTCCAGTTTGCAAATTAATTCCAGTTCTGCAATTTCAAGTTGGAGTCTGTTTTTGAAAGGTTTTTTTGGTTGAAGAATTTCCACTTTTAGGTCTGTTACTGAGTGACCGGAGGGATTGAAGTGTTCTTCTACTGTTTTTTGAATGTTATGATTCCTGTGCAGTGTCAAATGTCCTTTCACAGAGTGGTACTAGTTTTATGTCAGGAGTAGCCACACTCTCCTGCAACTCTGTAGAAGCAGCCTCTCCTTTGTCTTTCACTGCAGGAGTATGGACTCAGGAGGACGGGCAGAGGACAGGAAGTAGCTTCTCCCTTCTACCCTGCAGTAGTGTACAGTTTTCCCAGCCTCCCAAGTTAAATCTTGGGCAGAGTTGCTGACTAAAGCTTGGTCTAGATTACAAAATTCTGTTGTCTGACACACACTTTAGCAGTCAGTGTATAGTAGAACAAATCATGCTCATATTGTTAGCAATACTACTTCTCTGCAGTCTGAGAACTGGTGCTCATGTATAATATACATTCTGAGCTATAAGTCTCTTTTAGTTGATCCAGTAAAAGATATTACTTCAGCCACCTTGTGTGTCTCATATTACATTTTAGTTAGTCTTAATTATGGTATTTACTAATTACAAGTTCAGTGCTGTATTAAAGTGAAGACTGTGAAAATCATATTTGTACTGTTTTGGTCTACACTAGAGATTAGAAGAAACAAACAAAACCACTTGTTGTTGCTAATGTAATGAATAATTTATTCTAATAAATGCGACTGCAGATATTAAAATGACCCTTTAAAGTTAAATGTTACAATTACTGATGTCCACATTTTTCTTGCTCTAGATCCAAGTCGGTTTCAGGACTGTTGGAGACTCTCTGATGGTTTTGTAGCAGCTGAATCTAAAACTATATTACCCCATCGAGCCAGATCAAGGTAGCATTTTGTGACTGAAACTGGATGATTGTTGTGGTATTGTTTGTGACACAAGCTATATTGTTTTCTAATTTTTATAATGAAAAATAAAAACAGAAGAAGAAACTACACATTTTACATTGTGTGCATGTTTTGTTTTGTTTTTTCTTCAGACCTGACCTCATGGATAATTATTTGGCTTTGGTGCTTTCAGCTTTTATTACTAATGGACTTTTAGAAGTAAGTGCAGAGTTTAAGGTAGAATGATCATTTCCTCAAAATAATACTAAAATATGTGTACATTAAATGCAGCTATTTCAGTACATTTTTACTTTTCTTTAAGGGTCTGGTTGAGGTAATTACAAGCAGTGATGACCATGTGTCTGTTAGAGCAACAATCCTGTTAGGAGAACTTTTGCACATGGTAAGTCAGGGTTTATTGTTAATTATAGATAGGATTGGTAGTGTCACATATTGTTAAGCTTGCCTTAACCATGAGACCAGCTTTTCTCTTCCTGCAGTCCTTTGTTTCATTCACTACACACCTTACAACTTCTGCAACAAATAAAGGGGGAGGGAGGAGTCCTACAGACAACGTTTTTCATCCCAGAGCAGGTCCATCCTGTGTGCTGAATGAGGCAAAGGCCCTGTGGAAAAAATAGTATGTAATTAAAGGCTTTGTCATAGTGCATACACCCAGGGTGAGTGCGGGCGGGGATGTGTGTGAAGGGGGAGTGAGTAAATTATGGTTTGACGGGCAACCCTGCATTCTAGTATTTTCTAATTTTGGTGCTTGACTTTGAATCTTAATAATAATCTTATGACAGAGATATTTGTGTGTAAGCCTTTAAGATTTATTCTGAATGGATTAAATTCTTTACCATTCTGGACAATAGGGTTTGACCCTTATTTCAACACTTGAAGAAATATTTTTGTGCACCTTCATAGTTGCGGCATCCGCAACAACATTTTTGGCAGCCAAATCTTTAGAGTATTCCAAAGGGTCACTAGCAACTGAAAACCTCTCATTTCTCTTTCATATTTTTTCCTGAGTATTGTTACAAGTATCATCATGGTATTCATACTACAGTAGAAAGGAATATTTTTTGCTATCTTTCATTTTATTTACTTTGGGCATTTGACAACATTTTGTATTATCATTTTCACTGTTTAATTTGATTGTAAAACCACAAGTTAACAGGAGACTTCAGAGGCAAGTGCAGTCTCTAGAACTATTTTAAATGCTTTTTACCAAATGTATATTTCAAGGTTGTGTCTTTTTAGTAAAGAAGTCTTAATGTAATGGGAATCTGTAATCATGTATAAGAAAGTGTTCTAACATAGAGCTGTGTTATATGAAAAGGGCAAATGGAGCCATATTGTGTCATTGTTTTGCATAGGAAAGTTCTGTTAAAGTCAGTGGGATTTTTGTGGGATATGGCTGAAAAAGTATAATATTGATGAATAGCTAGACCTAGTTTTTAATAACAAATAAATATATCTCTTTCAGGCAAACACAATCCTTCCTCATTCACATAGCCATCACTTGCACTGCTTACCAACGCTAATGAATATGGCAGCATCATTTGATATCCTGAAGGAGAAAAGACTGTAAGCATATTATGTTGTACTAAGATACTGAGAATGTTTGAACATATACAATATATATTTATTACAGTTAAAAACTGTTTTTTTTTTTAAGTGTGCATACATAAATGTGTTTTGACCCTTACTGGATTTATGTCTGTAGTTATTAATGGTTAGTACATATATGCAGTACAGGTAAATATTGTTTCAGTGTACAGCATATAAGTTCCAAAGTTGCAATATAGTGACCATAATTAATCCTGAAATTCAGACCGAACTGGAAGAAAGATTTTGAGGAGTAAGTTTGTCTTATCAAAACTGCTTCACATCAGGTATTACAAGAATTATTTTTACGAGGCAGTTCATATTACTATGAAGAAATTATTATTATTATTATTTTATTAATTCATATTATAATATCGGACCAAACAGTATAAACCACATTACTTGAGATGTGTTCTGAATTTTGTCTCCCTTAAGTGTTTTGAAGTGGTTTAGTGTTTAACTTTCTGGAAAGGTTATGCCTTTAAAATTAGGAATGACTCTCCAATAAACTTGCCTTAGCCAATGTTTAACTCTAGCTATATTAATTAGTAATTTGTTAAATTTATGAAGCATTAATAGCAAAATTAAAAACTGAAGTTCAATGTTAGACTTTCTCTGAAAACTCAGGAACTAGAAATGAAAATGCTCAGTCTCAAAAAGACTTTGACTTTCCAAAAGACAGTGATTTAAAAAAACCCAGAAAAATAGCTTCTGTCTCCTGCTACAGCTTCTTTTGTTCGGAGCTTCCACTCATTTTCAAAATGTTTCTTGTGCTGTAGGTCTGTTTAAACATGAGGCGCAAACAAAGCAGAAGCTTCAAACAATTACCACTGCATTTGATGGAGCAGACATACTGTATTTGCTAGTAGTTACACACTAATCATAGATTTTTTTTGTCTGGCACTGGCACAATAATGAATTGAGAGCTATATGCCAGCAACACTGACTAAAACTAAATATCTATAAAAGCTGTTTATTCCTCACAGTAAATATGAAAGAAGAAAATTAATTAAATGTTTACGATTTTTTACTAAAATTTCACTTTTTTGCCGTTCAATTTCAGAAGAGTAATTTTTTGCAGGTAGTGTATTTTATTCATGACAGAAGTCAGATTAATTGAAATATTTATTCCAAATTTCTATAAATTGCCTATCCATAACTCTAGATGCTTTTACATTATTGAGTATGCTTAAGTATGATGTCCTCCACAAAGCTAAACAATTTTGTAGTAAATTGTGCAAAGTTATTGTAGTCATTATTTGTGATTGTTCAATATTATTCTCAGTATTATTTTTGTATTTTTATTTGTGATGGTTCAGGTTATTCTCAGTATTATTTTTTATCTGGCTTTTCAAATTTGTATCCAGTGATGATAAAACCAGGAAAGAAATTCCTTGATATTTTACTTTCTCCATTGTGCTTTTAATGATAAACACTGAATTATTTTTAAATTACTGTTGTAAAATTTTTGGTGCTAAGTTTGATGGCTGTAGGTGGTATCATAAATACTAAAAATAAAGATTTCTAAGAAGATTTCCAAGGTCTTATTGAAAGGCTTGAGTACAATTTGGCAAGAATGTTAACTGCTAACTAAGTTGTACATATTGAGGGTGGGGGTGGGGATTCTTTTTTTTTGTGCTTATAATTTTGCCTATATTTCTTTTGCATTGCAAGAGTGGTTAGTATGAAGAAAGCCGTAGAAAGTCTTATAGTGATGACACATTTGTGAAAGTATGAATATTGCATGTCTAAAAATTCTGCTGAAAGTAAAAAAAATTAAAAAAAAATAAAAAATAAAAAAAAATCCACAAAATGGTTTTAATTTAAATGTTGGACTGTTATAAAAGTGGTGAAATTCAAATTTTAATCTGTTAATGTTGGACTTAAGTGGATGCCAGGGAAGGAATAGAAGATCTGTAGCAGTAACTGGTAACTTTCACACTTGGTCAGGACAGTGGGTGAGGAGAGGAACTGAAGAATAGAAATGGCACACCTCCACACTTTAGCTTACAATTTTTCTCCTTTTTGCCCCCTCTGAAAATAATTCAGAGGGTCAACGGCATCATTAGCCACTTAACTCCATTTCTCCCTACCTGTCTCTACTGAAGAAATATAGTGTTATTGATATGACATCTGTTATATCTGGGGACCCTAACCATGTCAGCACCGTCTGTATTGTCTTGATCTAGGAGTTCCAAAGTTACAATTTTGTGAGTGTAGTTATCCATCAAATAACACTTGTATTAAAAGTTGTTTTTAAAAAAAAAAAAAAAAAAAAAGGGTACACCTCTACCCCGATATAACACGACCCGATATAACATGAATTCGGATATAACGCGGTAAAGCAGTGCTCTGGGGGAGCGGGGCTGCGCACTCCGGTGGATCAAAGCACGTTCGATATAACGTGGTAAGATTTTTTGGCTCCCGAGGACAGTGTTATATTGAGGTAAAGGTGTAGATGAAAATATCTCCTAAGTAGGGAACAGTGTATATCCAAGTATTACAACCATATCTATTAGTGCTGGTATTCTTAGGATTGCTGTACTTTTTAAAAGCACCCACAAAAAAGCTCCCAAACCATCCTTTTCAAGCATTTGTAAAACTTGTAATTAATGCACACCATTAGGTCTTCTCTCTAGGCAAGTGGTATGTCTCCCTAGTTCTTAGTCTAGGTCTACACTATGGGGAGGTTGACCTAAGATACGCAACTTCAGCTACGCTAGTCGCGTAGCTGAAGTTGCGTATTTTAGGTCGACTTACCTGGCTGCGAGGACGGCGGCGAGTCGACCGCTGCTGCTCCCCCTTCGACTCCGCTTCCGCCTCTCGCTGCAGTGGCGTTCCGGAGTCGACGGCAGAGCCATTGGGGATTGATTTTATTGCGTCTACACTAGACGCGATAAATCGATCCCCGATCAATCGCTACCCGCCGATCTGGCGGGTAGTGAAGACATGCCCTCAGTGTTCAAGTTCATGATGAATATTTGATTTCGTAAGCTGTTTGATGTCTGATGCTAGTTTGATTGATTCCTGAATGGCCCATGTCCTGTTTTCCCCTTGTTTCCTATCTCTAAGATTCTCAAAACTAATTTCCCACTGAAGGTACAAGACTGGCGAGTATAAACCTATTGGAACTTGCACCTTCTAGAATTATAGGAGGACAGTAATTTGACTTTCTTTTTGAATTCAGAACAGTCATTTCTCATTGACAACTTCTTGGTTAACCCAGGCTTAATTAATACAAGACTTAGCAATGGTGGCCTGTGTTTTATTGTACTGTTGAACAGTGATAAATATCAATATTTTTCCCTACTAGACGAGCCAGTGCAGCACTAAATTGCTTAAAACGCTTTCATGAGATGAAGAAACGAGGACCTAAACCTTACAGCCTCCATTTAGATCATATTGTTCAGAAGGCAATCTCAACACACCAAAAAAGGGATCAATACCGTGTGCAGAAAGATATCTTTGTTTTAAAGGTATTTTGATTAACCATTTAACTATTAGTAAGCTTAATGTTAAATATCAGAGACTCTGAAGTTAATTTATGTTGTGATTTTTAAACCATTCTCCAGAAATCCCGATTTTTTTTTTTTTTTAATATTACCACTTCTGTTTTTGTTTAATCCATGATCCTTTATGCACTTTCTCTTCAGCAGCCAGATCATTTAAGGGATATTGTGAGGTTTGCTTTTAACTTTAGTAAAATAAATGTAATTGCCTGTTTTGCAAACTTTTAACTTTAATAATAATAAAAATGAACATATTTGACTTTCAGAACTGGAAGGCATGCTGAAAATTGAATTTACTTTTTGCTTCTTATGCTGTCTGCTACTTTGCATCTTACTGCTACTTTGCAAACCTACTGCTAAAATGTAACATACTACTTTTTCTAAGCTTTGGCAATGAAACTAAACTAGTTTGTTTAATTTCAAGACGAGTTTTTAGTCAGTTTCACTTTTAGGCTGTCATTGCGGCACCAGAATGCTGCAGTTTGAGTTGTATACACACATGATAGGTTTTTGCAAAAAAGGAGGAAATGCTTTTCATTGGAATTTGTCTTCAGTTTCAAAAATGTACTATAAATTAATTTGAGGTTTAGACTTTATAATGCTTATTTCACTGCTGATAGTGTAATCTTGTTTGAAGTAGAATGCTGTTTGTCAAACATTAGTACAGTTGCAATATAATCAACAATTCATTAAATGATTGTAGAGTTTATCATAAGCGTTTTTTATGTTAGGGTAAAGTGCAGCAAAGAAACTTCCTATTTTCACTTCTTTTCTAATATTCTAGGATACAGAGGAAGCACTTGTAATGAATCTTAGAGATAGTCAAGTACTTCATCATAAAGAAAACCTTGAGTGGAATTGGAATCTGATAGGGACCATACTGAAGGTGAGCAAAGAAAATTCATGATATTTTTTCAACCTATTTCAAAAAAAAACTAATTTGGCTTATTTCTTATGTGAGCTTAAAGTTGGTAATATTAGAAGGAAGCTATGAGAAGATACTTCTGAAGTCGTCTCATAAAAGTAGGTTCCTGTTTGGTTTTTTTCATTAGGAGTGTTTGAATACTCTGGTATTTCTGTTTTTCAAAATGTCACCTAGTTTTTCTATTCAATTGTCTTATTCTGAATTGAAAAACAAGAATTGCATTTAGTAGACCGCTAAGGTTTCGCCTCATAAAATTGGAGAAATTAGAAAATAAAAAACTACTAAGCCATCTGGTTAATTTTCGTTCCAATGGAGGATTTTCCATACAATATATTTTCTGGTGCTTTGTCAAACTAAATTTTAAATGCTTCAAAGGATGAAGCTTCAGATCCTCCAAAATGAAATCCCATTTTGTTTTTTGCTTGTATTTTAACCTGTTTAGATGCTGTTTTATTATCTCTCAGTATTCATTGGTGTTTTTAAGTTAGTACCTCAAATATAAATTATTTGGTATTTACCCATTTTAGATTATTAATAAAAACCCAATTTAGCACATATCCCTGCAACTCCCCACCTAAATACCATTAGAATCATAGAAATCCCACATGGAAGGGACCTCAGGAGGTCATCTAGTCCAACCCCCTGCTCAAAGCAGGACCAATCCCCAGACAGATTTTTGCCCCAGATCCCTAAATGGCCCCCTCAAAGATTGAACTCACAACTCTGGGTTTAGCAAGCCAATGCTCAAACCAGAGCTATCCCTCCCCAATTCACATTGCCATTTATCCTTACCCTTAGGTGAAGGGTCTCGGATATTTCTGTCAGTGACATTGCTTGTATTCAGAACTATTCAAATATTTTAAATGATCATGCAGCACCATTAAATGCTTTGCTAAAATAAAGTATTCTCCTTAACATTAATGTTGAATTCTATTGAATGCTAATGAGGAGGGAGTGACAGGGAAATAGAGTAGACAGCTATGCACTGTTGACTTAATCACATTTATCTGATATTTTTTTACTGCTGGTATTACAAATCATTCATAGGATTGCTATAACTGAAAGTTGAGAATTTTTTTCTTTATTTTTTGTTAGCTGTTAACTTTGTGCTATCCACACTTAATGAAAAGTGATACTGACTGCATAATCAGTTGCCCTACTTCTCGTGTTAGCATGATCATATTGCTGTCATGCCTTGCCTAGGCAGGAGGGACAATGTTCATGTGTATGTTTTTTTTCCCAGACATTGCAAGAGGGTATTTACTTGAAACAATAAAAGTACAGATGACAGTGAAGAGACAACAGGAAAGAATGAGCACAAACGGGAAGTGGTTGTTCAAAGAGGGGTGGGCTCAGGCATGCTTTGTGGTGTTCCTGGGCCTGGCCAAAAGATCCTTATAAACATCAACTGGGGAGCAGAAAAATTCTTATTAAAATACTGTTTAATAGGTGCTGTATCAAAATATTGAATTTATTCAAACTTAATAATTTTTTATTAATATAAACAGTTCAAGCAGACTGTGTCCCTCTAAAATGTCTGTTTTTAAAGTTGCTGTTTATTTACAGAAAAGAAAAATAAGCAGACTTGGTTTTCAATATTTTGAAATTGTATTCACTGGAATTTTGTACACGGACACAAATGGCCCACACCTCTCAACCCCAACTCCTCACTAAAGAGAAAATTGGCTTGTCCATTTAAAAAAAAATAACATTTTAAAATGTTTCCAGACTTGATAACCATTAATTTTATATTTTTAAACAGCCAGAACCATGAGTGAGTAACTATGTTCAACTGTGCATCTAACTGAAAGAAAATAAAGATGTGATGACACTTTGTTACTGGAATGAAAGCTTCTTCTTCGAGTGATTGTTCACGTCCATTACACATTAGGTGTATGCGCGCCGCGTGCACGGACGTCGGAAACTTTTTCCCTTAGCGGCTCCCGTCGGGCCGGCAGGGCCCCCTCCCTCCCGCCAGAGAGGCGCCCCGCTCTAGGGTATATATATCCCTGCCGACCCGACCTCTCCAGTTCCTTCTTACCGTCCGTGGCGGCGTTGGAACAACTCTCTCTCGTCTGAGAGTGTCCCTTAGCATAGTCATTAGTGTTATCTGTAACAGTTATCAGTTATTTAGTAGTTAGTGTTTAAGCTTAGTAGTTAACAGCTCATTAGGTACTTAAAGTTCCTGTTGTGGTTGCTTGGTCAACCCCGGCACCGGCCCTGGGCGGCGGGGCATGCCGCACGCCCAAGGCTTCAAGGCTTGTGCCACGTGCCGTAAGCCTATGCCATTGAGCGACCCCCACGACTCGTGTCTCCGCTGCCTGAGGGAAGCTCACCAGCAAGAGCGCTGCAAGATCTGCAAGGCCTTTAAGCCCAGAACTAAGAAAGAAAGAGACTTTCGCCTCAAGCAGCTGCTCATGGAGACGGCGTTACAGCCCTCCACTTCGGCGGCACCGTCTGCCTCAGTGCGGAGCGCCCCGGCATCGGTGCGGGAACCGGCGCCGGCGGGTCACTCGAAGCCCACGGCACCGACCCAATGGGGGCATGTATGGCACCGGACGTCTTCGCCGACAAAATCGAAGGGCCAACCCAAGGCCCGAGGATGCTCCCCGCATAAGAGGGTAGCGCCGGCGAGGACCTCGAGTGCGCCCAAGGCTGGCACGGCCCCGGCACAGGCCCCGGTAGTGGCTCCGGCGCCGAAAGGCCCGTCGAGCCCCGGGATAGGCGCGTCGAGTGAGGAAGAAGGGCTGGAGGAGCTCTTGGAACAGCCCTCCACTCCGGACACATTTGAGGCAGCAAAGGACCTCATTGCATTGTCCATTGAGGGCCCTCCACAAACTGAGGACGCTCCGCCGAGACTGCCACACAGAGGCAAGCTGGCGATGGTGCGCCCATCACAGTCACCATCTCGGCACCGTTCAAGGCACCGGTCCCGGTCGAGCTCCGCCTCGGTGGACTCCCGGTTGCCCTCCGCGCAGAAAGCGCCACAGCAGTCGGGCCTCAGCAAGCGGTCGGCACCGACTCAGCAGCCATACACGAGTCGGCACCGGGATGCGTCGGCGGTACATTCCCCGAGACCGACCACCCGTAGTCGTTCCCGGTCCCGTGGTCACCGGTACCGATCCAGGTCCAGGTCGGTGAGACGCCGCTCCAGGTCCTGGTCGCGGAGGCACTACTCCCCAATCCTGGACCAGCACCGTTCTACGGCTCCGCCGTGGCCTTCCAGATCACCGTCCATAGGGCACAGGCTAGTAGGGACTACGAAGCCCCTGGCCATCCCCAATGGGGCCAACCAAGCCAATGGCCGTTCTGGACACCCTGGGCCTACCACCAGCAAGGGCCCCCATCTAGGACCTCGAGATCCGGGCCATCAGGGTACCGATCCTGCTCTCCGCGGTACTGCCCGCCCTCTCACAAGGAGGCAACGATCTCTAGACTGCAGGAGTGGGAGGGAGTGGGCTCGGCACCGAGCACGGTACCATCCCAGTCCCACACCGTGGGACAGGCCCCAGAGGAACAACCAGTCGATGACGGGTTGCAGGAAGGTGAGGATGGGCAAAAGGCCCCGACCTCTTCCTCCTCGCCGGACGAGGCAGTAGCCGGCCCTCCCCCAATTGATCATCGGGCGCACCAAGACCTGCTTCGCCGGGTAGCCCTCAATCTGGGCTTGCAAGCGGAGGAGACTGTAGAACAGGAGGACCCCATGGTCGACATCCTGAGCCCGGAGGGGACCTCCAGATTATACGGACAGTCCAGTCCAACTATAAGACGGTGTGGCAAACGCCGGCCTCCAGTGCACCAACTGCAAGAGGCGTGGAGAGAAAATACTTCGCCCCATCTAGAGGGTTTGACTTCCTCTTTTTGCACCCGTCTCCTTGTTCGCTGGTGGTCTCGACGGTCAACGAGCGAGAGCGTCATGGCCAGCAAGCCCCTGCGCCCAAGGGCAAGGAGGCAAAACGATTGGACTTTTTCAGAAGGAAAGTCTATTCGTCTGGGGGCCTTCAGCTGAGGATCGCTAATCAGCAGGCGATTCTAAATAGGCACAATTTTAATTCTTGGGCATCAGTCTCCAAGTTCAGACTCCCTACCTCCGGACGCACATCCTGAGTTCACGGCCCTGGTGGACGAGGGGATGGCGGTGGCCAAGACCTCATTGCAGGCCTCCCTCGATTCAGCCGACGCAGCGGCTAGAACAATTGCGTCAGGGGTATTGATGAGGCGTTCGGCATGGTTACAGGCTTCAGGCCTTCCGCCAGAGGTGCAGACCACCCTGCAGGACCTCCCGTTTGAAGGTTCGGGCTTGTTCTCCGACCAAACGGACGCCAGACTACATAGCCTTAAGGACTCGCGAGCAACCCTAAAGTCATTAGGAATGCATATCCCGGTGACACAGCGCAAGCCCTTTAAGCCTCAACCACCACAGAGGCAGTACCACCCTCGCCCTCGGCACGAACCGTACCACCGTCGTGGCAGGGATAACAGGCGGAGACGTAACAATATGCCTAACCAGGGCCAAGGTCACGGCCAGGGCAAGCCGCAGCCAGGGAACAAACCAGGCTTTTGAAGTTACGCTCGAGGACATCGTACCACATTCCATGCCGGATCCTCCTCTAAGTTTCAAGGACCGCCTGTCCCATTTCTACCGGGCATGGTCGCGCATAACATCGGACCGCTGGGTCCTGCGCACAGTGAAGGCAGGCTATACCCTCCAGTTTTCCTCACCCCCTCCCTGCCATCCCCCTTCCCCGTCCCTCTTCAGGGACCCCTCTCACGAGCAACTTCTCATGCAGGAGGTACAGACCCTTCTCACAGTAGGAGCAGTGGAAGAGGTCCCACCAGACCTAAGGGGAAAAGGATTCTACTCCAGGTACTTCCTGATTCCCAAGGCAAAAGGGGGCCTCCGTCCAATCTTGGACCTGCGCGACCTAAACAAGTTTCTGGTCAGAACGCGCTTCCGTATGGTCTCCCTTGGAACTATTATCCCATCCCTGGATCCGGGGGATTGGTACGCTGCCCTCGATATGAAAGATGCTTATTTTCACATCGCCATCAATCCGGCCCACAGGCGGTTCCTGCGCTTCACCGTCAACCAGCGCTATTTCCAATTTACGGTCCTGCCTTTTGGGCTGGCATCAGCACCATGAGTATTCACGAAATGCATGTCCGTGGTAGCAGCCTTCCTTCGAAAGAGAAGGATGCGCGTGTTCCCGTGCTTGGACGACTGGCTCCTCGCGGGCAGGTCAGAGGCCGAGGTCCGCTCTCACGTGAAGCTGGCCTTACAGATGTTCGGCAGGCTCGGCCTCCTGGTCAACGTACCCAAGTCCACGTTAGCTCCCACACAGAGACTGGACTTCATAGGTGCAGTCCTGGACTCGGTGACCGCACGGGCAAGCCTCCCAGAGTCACGGTTCCTGACAATTCAAAGGGCCGTAAGCTCAGTCCAGAAGTTCCCCACGACAACGGCAAGGTGTTGCATGCAGCTCCTGGGACACATGGCAGCCTGCACACATGTAGTCAGACATGCCCGCCTAAGGCTCCGGCCCTTGCAGTTGTGGTTTACCCAAACGTACCGCCCCAACAGAGACCCCTTGGATCTGGTGGTGACGATCCCGGATCGGGTGTTGGGCTCGCTCCGCTGGTGGCTCGATCAACAGCAGGTCTGCGAAGGGATCCCCTTCGCTGCCCCACAGCCCACTCTGACATTAGTAACGGATGCATCGGACCTGGGTTGGGGGGCACATCTGGGGGAACTGCGGACCCAAGGCTTGTGGTCCAGGGAAGACAGGTTGCTTCACATCAATCTAAAGGAGCTGAGAGCGGTTCGCCTCGCCTGTCAGACCTTCCACGCCACCATAGAAGGTCACAGCGTGGCAGTCCTGACAGACAACACTACCGCCATGTTCTATATAAACAAGCAGGGCGGGTCCCGGTCCTCTCCCCTCTGTCGCGAGGCACTCCAATTATGGGACTTCTGTATAGCCCATGCGGTCCATCTTATTGCAACGTATCTCCCGGGGATCCAAAACGGGTTAGCGGATCGCCTCAGCCGATCCTACCAAATGCACGAATGGGCGTTGAGGCGGGACGTCCTGCATTCAATCTTCCGGAGGTGGGGCTTTCCCCGGGTGGATCTTTTCGCCACCAAGGACAACAGTCAATGCCCTCAGTTTTGCTCGTTTCAGAACCTCAGCCCGGGATCATTGGCAGACGCCTTCACGATTCCGTGGGGAGGGAGCCTGAGGTATGCCTTCCCTCCATTCCCGCTCATCCACAAGGTCCTCCTCAAGACCCGCAGGGACAGGGCAACAATTATACTCATCGCCCCAGCCTGGCCACGCCAGCATTGGTTCACGACCCTGCTGGAATTGTCCATAGCCGACCCGATCACCCTCCCCCTCCATCGCGATCTAATCACACAAGACAGGGGTCGCCTGCTCCACCCGAACCTGTCGTCGTTACATCTCACGGCGTGGTATCTCTCTAGCTGAACGATGCGGAACACAGGTGCTCTCACCAGGTTCAGCAAATTCTCCTTAGTAGTAGGAAGCCCTCCACAAGAGTGACCTACCTGGCCAAATGGAAGAGGTTCTCCCACTGGTGCGAGCCTCAGCACATACAGCCTCTCCATGCCTCAGTTCCATCGATCCTGGACTACTTACTGCACCTCAAGCATCAGGGGCTTGCCCCCGCCTCGATTAAAGTGCATTTGGCTGCCATTTCGGCATTCCATCCGGGAGAGTTGGGAGTGTCAGTGTTCTCCAACCCCACAGTAGCCCGATTCCTCGAGGGGCTGGAGAGGGTGTTTCCCTACTCGTGCCCACCGGTCCCTGCGTGGAGTCTGAACCTAGTCCTAACTAAGCTCATGGGGGCCCCCCTTTGAACCCCTAGCCACTTGCTCACTCATGCACCTCTCGTGGAAGGTGGCATTTCTCGTGGCCATCACATCGGCCAGGAGGGTATCGGAATTGAGGGCCCTCACTTCAGAACCCCTTTATACAGTTTTTCATAAGGATAAGGTGCCACTGAGGCCACACCCCAAATTCCTCCCAAAAGTGGTCTCTCAGTTCCACATGGGACAGGACATTTGTCTACCGGTGTTCTTCCCTAAACCCCATACGGACCCTTATCACCGCAGCCTACATACCCTCGATGTTCGAAGGGCATTGGCGTTTTACCTGGAGTGGACCAGGTCGTTCCGCAGAACACCTCAGCTGTTTATTGCCATTGCGGAACGTATGAGAGGCCTGCCTATCTCGACACAGCGCTTATCGGCGTGGATTGTGCATTGTATACGCACATGTTATGAGCTCGCCAATGTTCTGGCCCCAGAGATCCGGGCCCACTCGACTAGGGCCCAAGCGTCCTCGACGGCCTTCTTGGCGCAGGTTCCTATCCAGGAAATCTGTAAAGCGGCCACCTGGTCGTCCGTACACACGTTCACAGCCCACTACGCGATCCACCATCAGACCAGAGAGGACGCGGTGGTCGGACGGGCTGTGCTACAGTCAGTTGTACCTTGACTCCTACCCACCTCCAATGGTAAGCTTGGGAATCACCTAATGTGTAATGGACGTGAACAATCACTCGAAGAAGAAAGAACGGTTACTTACCTTCTGTAACTGTTGTTCTTCGAGATGTGTTGTTCACGTCCATTACACTTCCCACCCTCCTTCCCCTCTGTCGGAGTCTCCGGCAAGAAGGAACCGGAGGGGTCGGGTCGGCAGGGATATATATATATATATACCCTAGAGCGGGGCGCCGCTCTGGCGGGAGGGAGGGGGCCCTGCCGGCCCGACGGGAGCCGCTAAGGGAAAAAGTTTCCAACGTCCGTGCACGCGGCGCGCGTACACCTAATGTGTAATGGACGTGAACAACACATCTCGAAGAACAACAGTTACAGAAGGTAAGTAACCGTTCTATTCTTCAGCAGTTTCTTTAGATTCTTTCACACACAAACAGAATAACTAATGAGAAATTTTTAAATAGTAACTGACGCATCTGTGTCAATATATAGAAGTGAAGACATTTTAGTGAATTATTCAACAGTGATGTACAAGTCTTACATAATGCCATATCTGTTCTTTATCTAGTGGCCAAATGTAAATCTAAGGAACTATAAAGATGAACAGTTGCACAGGTATGTAACACTTATTTAGACTTCCTGTGGAAAAATTTGAAATATTTCAATCAGCTATTCCTTGGAAATGCAACATTTCTAAATTCTACTCTGTATATGAGCTGTGAAAATGAAATGTAGGCGATTAAGTTGTAAAGCTTAAATAAAAGGAGCCATTTATGTATGCTAAGAGTTATTTTCTGTACAAATATATTTATCCCTTAAAACAGAAGGATATCAACTAGCCAAACACACTTCATTACATTTTAAACCTCAAAAGATTATATTTTCACTATTTCTTCAATTTAGTGTTTGGTGGCAACATTTTGAGAAACATTCCAGAGTAAAACAAACCTGGTCACTATACCAGCTGGTACCATAAAACAAAACAAAAGGGTGAAGTTTTTTTTTTTAAAGAAAAAAGCAACAATTTTGAAATCAAGTGTAGGTGTTTTTTAAGAACTAAAAGCTCTAACACGAAGTGCAGTGTTTTTCATCTACATTTATAATCTTTGGAACAAGGGAATTTTTCTTTTATCACTTCTACTCCCAGCTTCAAGTGTTAGTAAATATCTTTGGGATGTCACTCATAATGTAGACCTAAGACATTGATCTGAATAAACAGTCTTTTAGTTTTCCTCATTTTGCCAAGATTGACAGGATATTTTTCTGTAGACTTGCGAGGAAAACCTACTGCTAAGATGCAACCTTAAGGACTACACCAGGGGTTGGCAACCTTTCAGAAGCGGTGTGCCGAGTCTTCATTTATTCACTCTAATTTAAGGTTTTGCGTGCCAGTAATACATTTGAACGTTTTTAGAAGGTCTCTTTCTATAAGTCTATAATATATAACTAAATTATTGTTGTATGTAAAGTAAATAAGGTTTTAAAAATGTATAAGAAGCTTCATTTAAAATTAAATTTAAAATGCAGAGCCCCCCGGACCGGTGGCCAGGACCTGAGCAGTGTGAGTGCCATAGGTTGCCTACCCCTGCACTACACCTTGCTCTGACCTCTTAATTTCTTTTAGTAAAAATAATCAGACTACTTTTTAAGTGGAAATGTAAAAATGGATTGCTACCCTTTACATTCTGTCCTAAACATGAGTGGTGGTGTTGTGATAATCATTATGACCACAATCTAACTGTATCCCACTTTCCTCCTGCCCCTTTCATACACACAGAATACAAAAGTAATTGCTAACTGGTAATATGTGATAAAGGATTATTTTCCAGATTCAGTCATTTGTAATATTGCTCTTCTCAAAGGAATGTCTACAATACTGTGTAACTGTTTCCTGGATTTGTACTGTATTCAAGCATTGTTCAGTGGATGAATGATTTTTTTTTTTTTTAAACGCTCAATAAGTTGTGAAAAGCTAGGACGCTTTTTACTATAAGGCTTATTTCTGCACTTGCAGAATTGCAAACAGCTATCTCCATGCTTTTACTGCCATAAAATATTCTAACTCTTGGTTGCAGTTAACATAGATTTAAAAAAAAACAACCTTCTGCAGTCTTGGATGACTCAGAGCTATGAACTGTTAACTGTATCATTCTCAAAAATTGTTGACAGCAAAACACTTTTTTTTTTCCAGGCTTTGTTCTCCATCGTGTAAATACACAATTTGTGCTGTGTGCCAGTGCATTTAGTCTAATGTATCTTGTGAAAATCTTATGACTGTAGCGTTAGTCATCAAAAATGGCTTTTAAAAATGATTAAATCACAGTTGTGTTGTTCAAGTTATTGCTAGCCTTACTTAATCTTTGAGAGATGCACATAAGCATAATCCATAAGAATGTTTAATTATGACTTATGTTTGCTCACATGCTCTTATTATTGGTTGGTTGTTTTGTGAAAATATAAAACAGCCTTGAGAGGACTCCTTAGGAATTTCTCTGCCCTGTGTTTTGTCAGTCAGACTTGGACAGAGGCCTGTTCTCTCATTCCTGCTGTAACAACAATAAAAAAAAAAATCAATGTTTGTATAGAGAGCCATAGATACCCCTTAAAAAGCATTCTGTGTTCTCTTATACTATGGTATGCAAGTTGTATACTAAATATGACTAATGATTTATGGAAAATATTAATATAATTTTAAATTACAAACTTAGGGCCCTACTGCTGCAATCCTGAATTGATTCCACCTGAATCAGTGTATCTGTGCACTAAGACCGTTATAGGGCTTCATATTTGATCATTAGTAATGCCCAAGTTCTGTTTAAACTGTCCAAATAAGAAGTATCAAGTTGGGAAAATATGGTGTGACATGCATAGAAGGCATGTATTTTTCTTGAAGACAAATGCATACCAGCCACTCTGTGGTCTGACTTCTTTTAAAAATACATAACAAATACCAGGACACATGAATTTTTTTTTAAATCTGCCAAGAGAAGAGTAGTTACTACATGAAGTGGGTCACTCTTATAGACAGACAAATAGGAGTAATCGCTTAATTTTCCACAGGAGAAATGTTACAGAAGAGATTATAACTGAATGAATCTGTTTTATTGCCTGCTTTTGTTGTTCACTGTAAAAAAAAAAAAAAAAAAAAAATCTTCTTGATAACTTGAATTTTTTGCTTGTCTTCTATTGTGGCATTCCCAAAAGGCATAGAAAGAATTTTTATGACTCTTCACATGGTCACATCTCTGAAATTGTGTTCTGGCTATAATTGTTTGGGCTGCCTGATCTTTGTTTCTGCAGACTACAATTTTAGTAATTTGCAAATAAATCTACTTGGTACCCATCACCGTAACTCCTTGTGTACAAAATATCCCTTTCATGCCCACAAGTTCATATATATATTATTTCTTGCAGCACAGTAAGATTTTTTTTTTTAGGGTAATCAACTAATTCTCATTTTAATCTTAATTAGGTTTGTCCGACGACTGCTGTATTTTTACAAGCCTAGTAGTAAATTGTATGCCAACCTGGATCTGGATTATGTCAAGTCTAAGCAACTCACTGTTGTGGGTTGCCAGTTTACTGAATTTCTTCTTGAATCTGAAGAGGTGAGAAATGATTTCAGCTATAAGATATAAGAAAAAATGACAGTTCTCTATGCTAGATAAGCAAAATCTTAATTTTAGTAATGATGTTTGCAAGAAAACTTTAGGGTTTTAAAATTTAAAAAGACCATCTTTGCAAGTCTAATTAGAATCCTGAGGTATCCTGGCCAGCAGGCGTAGGAGTGCCTCAGTACTGTGGTGATTTGTATATTAAGAAGGAGTGGGTTTTTTGTTTTGTTTTGTTTTTTAAAGCAGAAATGGGTTTTGTGGAATGCTCCCTGGCCTCTTGTTCAATACCAGAGATGTATCCTTATTATCATGCTCAAATTTCTTTCCTTCAACTATACTAAAATATTTTACTTTGCCTTGTCTTTTCATAACTGTCATACTGCATATGTCAAAAATTGGTACAGAGCTCCCACTGAAATCAGTCTTTCTTTATTTGCCTTTAGCTTTTTTCGCTTTATTAAACTGTTTGTGCTAGTTAACATTTTTTTATTTTATCATTTTTATATATGTGCATTCTGAGAAATTTAAATCAATACATTTTAGTAAACAAAAACCAACTAAAGCTGTTCATTACCAGTAATAAATGAAAATATCTTTTTACATTTTTGGGGTAGGATGGACAAGGCTATCTGGAGGAATTGGTAAAAGATATTGTGCATTGGCTCAACTCTTCCTCTGGAATGAAACCAGAACGCAGTCTTCAGAACAATGGGTTACTAAGCACCCTTAGTCAGCACTACTTTCTGTTTTTTGGTACACTCTCCTGTCACCCTCACGGAGTGAAAATGCTTGAAAAATGCAATGTGTTTCAGTGGTGAGTGTTTGTATTTACTTCAGTTTGTAATATGCTGTGGGTACATGTTCAATCATTATAAAACCTGCAAATGGTAAATAAAGACCTATGTCCAACAAAACTAAAAACCTCCCAAATCTCACTAGATTCTCCAACCTCTTCGGAAAAAGCCCTGTAGTACAGATGGATTTTGTAGAATGGCCTTTTTTTCTAGGCATGTCTGACTGACAACAACATCTTGGTGACTGCATCAGGGAGAATGTTTCTGTCTACACACTGAAAATATGAGAAAAAGGCAGGCAGCATGCATTGTCAAATATCATGCTAACGTTTCTTAAGCAGCCAGTATCAGATTAACATTTATCCTTACCTTAATTTTGACCCAACATATTATGTTGAATAGTAAAAATAATAAATTAGCAAGGTGGTGTATATATTATGTGTACATGCATAAAATACTAAAATTGAAAGTGGAATCCAACTAATACTGTCTTTCAACTTTTTTCAGTCTTCTTAATCTCTGCTCCTTGAAGAACCAAGATCACTTACTAAAACTGACAGTTTCTAGTTTGGATTACAGCAGAGATGGGTTAGCAAGAGTCACCCTTTCCAAAATTTTAACTGCATCTACTGATGTAAGTGTAATTAATCAAGCACACAGCTTGTCAATATTTATTATTAAACATTTTATTTCTTTTGTTGTTTAATCTAATAAGCTAAATCTGGTTAATTTAAAATGTTGTATATTCATTCATTACAACGGGCTTTCATTTTTCTTAGTTGTGTAACACAAACTCTCCTGGCATACCACAGAAAACTTTTTAAAATATAACCTGGGCCTCGTGTATTCTGTGATACTGTAACTGCACAACTTGCTATAGAATCCATTCCTTGCCACCTAATTGGGCTCCAGAATTTAAGCTTTTATTTAATAGTTTCTAGCCCTCAGGTTTGAGAGAGCTGATGGTGGAGGGAAAATGTTCTTAAATGTATGAACCAAATATAAACCAATGCCAAGTTATCTTCTTGAGGAATAACTGTAAGGCCTTGTCTTCACTAGGAGAAAGTTGCTTTTTTAATATGTTTGGTAACACATGTTAAAATCCTAGTGAAAACAAGTTTTAACACATTAGCTGATTGAAGTAAATCTTAGAAAGATGCATGGGGGAAGGCGTGATTGCAGAGTGAGGGAAGGATACAAAAATTGGCATTGACACTGGAACTGCTGTAGTGAAGGAGGCGAGTGGGATTCTATAGGCTAAGGAAAGAAGTGCACTGGATCTTCAAGAAAAGGGCAAGAAGTTTAGGTTTCATACAGTAGACAAGTAGGAGGGATTCAATTTGAGTGATGTCAAAAAGGATAGATAAAGTTGAGACTTGCCCAAGAAAGTCATTGTATACCTTGTTTGCAGAATTGTAGTCATGTCGGTCCCAGGATATTAGCGCGACAAGGTGGGTGAGATAATATCTTTTTATTGGCTCAACTTCTGTTGATGAAAGAGACAAACTTTTGAGCTGTTCTTCAGAAGAAAAGCTGTGTGTAACTTGAAAGCTTGTCTCTTTTACCAACAGAAGTTGGTCAAATAAAAGATATATTACTTCACCCACCTTGTGTCTCAATGATATACCTTGGTGAGAGCAGTTCTTCTGTAGACTGGAGAGGACAAAATTTAGTGCCAAGAGGGAGTTAGGGGAGGGGAAGTCAGACAGTTACTATAAATTCCGTGTATTTCTTTGAGGCTGGCGAATACTGGAGGATTTCTGGGTGTGAAGGTAAAAGGTTGAGGGCAAGGGAGGTGGGTGGTTGAGAATGGAGACTATGAAGGTTGTGTCAAGATGACAGATTGAAAGTGGAAGGTAAGACCTTGGACTGGAATTGATATTCTTTAAAGAAATCATGATGATAGAAACTCTTGGATCTCATGCTTCTCCTACCATGAGGTAGGGAAGAACTCCATGAGATCTAAGTTTGGGGGGTGGGGAAGACTTGGAGGGCAGGGGTTACCCTTGTGTTGAGCAAAGCCAAATAATCAAGGAATTTTTGTAGTTCCCCCTTTTGCTCTCCCCCACGACCCTCATCCTACACCATCATATGGCTTGTCTTCACTAGACTTCTTATCTCAAATTAATTGTCAGTTAACTAGCTATTTAATACATGTGTAAAAGTTAGTCTGCAACTCTCCTAGGGATAAGCTTAAGCTAAACAACACATGTTTGTAGCCTAGGTTGAGCCCACCTGCCTCCACTTTTCCTCAGAGCTTTCCCCAGTAACAATAGTTACTGAAATTGACTTGATAGTTGCCAGTTTTCATTGCTGCCCACAGGGTTCTGAGTACAGTAGAACTTCAGTTATGAACACCTTGGGAATGGAGGTTGTTCATAACTGAACAAAACATGGTGGTTCTTTCAAAAGTTTACTTTTGAAAATTGACTTAATACAGCTTGGAAACTTTAATATGCAGAAGAAAAATGCTTAATTTAAATGAAACAAGCACAGAAACAGTTTCCTTACCTTGTCAAATTTTTTTTTTAAACGTTCCCTTTATTTTTGTAGTAGTTTACGTTTAACACAGTACTGTACTGCATTTGCTTTTTTTGTTTGTTTCTGCTGCTGTCTGGTTGTGTACTTCCAGTTCCAAATGAGGTGTGTGGTTGACTGGTCAGTTCGTAACTCTAACATTCCTAACTCTGAGGTTCCACTGTAGCAGCAATGGACCAATGTCTTGTTCATTTCACTCTGCTACTTAGGAAAGCCTCAAGTAGCAACCTAAGTGTTGCAGTTGTCTGGCTTGGGAAGACAGCACTGAATTTGTTCACATTTAGAAGATTATTTTCAAAACTTAAGCTATATATTGTAAGAGATCTTAAATTCTTCAAAAATTGATAGTATAAATCCCCTCAGGTACCAGGGCCAGCTTTCCTGCTCATCAGAAAAAACTAAATTTTTCAAACCATTGCTACAAGTAGAGCGTAGATGCTGTCCTGTATGAAATAGTGCTGGCAATTCACAAGGCAGCACTTATAACAGTACTGACAATTTTCTACACGGTGCCAAGGACAGTGGACTGTTAGATAATATTGTCTTTCAGATGAGACAGGTGAGACTTGTCCTGACCAGATACCTTGTGGTCATGGAAAATATAATTACATCACACTTTTTGTAAGAGAGAAACATGTAGACAGTTGTAATAACACATGCAAAACAATGTGTAAACTGTGCTTATTTGCTATGTAACATTGTGATGGAAATGCACTGCTTTTGAATATGAAAAATGTTTAATATTTAACTACTGTATATTCTCTCTTCCAAATATTTTTTTTCCATTGCAGAGCTGCAGGTTATATGCAACAAAACATTTACGAGTATTGTTGAGGGCCAATGTAGAATTCTTTAGTAACTGGGGGATTGAATTACTGGTGACCCAGCTGCATGATAAAAATAAAACCATATCTTCTGAAGCACTTGATATCTTAGATGAGGCATGTGAAGATAAGGTGAGCATCATTAGTCTACAGCAATAACTTAAGAATGTATGTAGGAAAATATATTTTCTTTTTTTTTTTATTAAATCAAATTACCTTTTTTGATAATTCTACTTTGCAAAGTGTTTTAAGTTGCCTACTACAAAGTGCCTATATAATGAATATTCGTGAACTATAATAGCATATATTGGAGGAAATTTTTGTGATGTTGTTTACTATCTGTCATATACTTTCAATTTCACATGCTTCTGAGTAGTTATCACTGCTATTGTAATTTTCATTCTTATAGGTGTTCCGAGCTTCTATATGGATATTTCTTATTCTAAATAAATAGTTGCCTTTTTAATTTAAATGGCTTACATAAATTCAGGATTTTAAAATGAGTTTTTCTACTTCTCTTTTAGGCCAATCTTCATGCCCTTATCCAGATGAAACCTGCTCTCTCCCATCTTGGAGACAAAGGGTTGCTTTTGCTTCTAAGGTAGGTGTTACATGCATCTTTTCATTTCAGAAAAACTTATGTTCGTACTGCAAGTGGTTTGTTAAAGATGGACTATTCAGTGTCTGTTGTTACTTTACAGATTTCTGTCCATTCCAAAGGGGTTTTCCTATCTAAATGAGAGAGGTTATGTAACAAAACAAATGGAGAAATGGCAAAAGGTAATTCTAACAAGGCTAAGTGTATAGCCATTGCAAATTATTTTTAAAGGAGGGATGATGTGAATATAGACATTTAGAAGTTTGGAAGGAATTCACAGTTGTATAATATTAATGTCAGGACATTCTATTGCTTCAGTGATTGTTTGTGAGTGTTTCTAGTGAAACATCCTGTTATTAGGGACTCTTCACTCCATTGTGTGACTACTTTCTTGCCTTAGCAAGAGCATGTTGATGAGGTTTTTAATAATATAAAATTAACTAAAAAAAACATATTGGCAACAATTCCCTTTCACCAAATGTACACAACTACATGACTGATTAGATGGTTTAGGAGAGTGGTGGGTCTGCTGGGTTGTCAGATGAAGGTGGTGCATATTATTTTCTGTAGAAGAGAGAATTTCTTTCACAAAGAATTGCCTTCTTTCCAGATGGCTACTGGCTCTAATTGTTCCCAAAGAAAGTGAATCAAAGGATATGTCTATACTATGGGATTACTCCAAATTTACAGAATTCGATTTTTGGCAACCGATTGTATAAAGTCGAGTGTATGCGGCCAGACTAAGCACATTAATTCGGCGGTGTGCGTCCATGTACCGAGGCTAGCGTGGACTTCTGGAGCGTTGCACTGTGGGTAGCTATCCCATAGTTCCTGCAGTCTCCTCCGCCCATTGGAATTCTGGGTTGAGATCCCAATGCCTGATGGGGCAAAAAACATTGTCGTGGGTGGTTCTGGGTACATCCTCCCTCTCCCTCCGGGAAAGCAACTGCAGACAACCATTTTGCGCCTCTTTTCCTGGCTGAACATTGCAGATGCCATACCACGGCAAGCATGGAGCCCGCTCAGCTCAAGACAGCAGTCATGAACATTGTAAACACCTCACACGTTATCGTGCGGTTTATGCTGAACCAGGACCTGAAAAACCAGGCGAGGAGGAGTCTGCTATGGCAGCGCGGCAACGAGAGTGATGAGGACATGGACACAGAATTCTCTCAAATCGCGGGCCCTGGCACTTTGGAGATCATGCTGTTAATGGGACAGGTTATAGCCGGGGAATGCCAATTCTGGGCCCGGGAAACAAGCACAGACTGGTGGGACCGCATAGTGTTGCAGGTGTGGGACGATTCCCAGTGGCTGTGAAACTTTCGCATGCGTAAGTGCACTTTCATGGAACTTTGTGACTTGCTTTCCCCTGCCCTGAAGCGCCAGAGTACCAAGATGAGAGCAGCCCTCACAGTTGAGAAGCGAGTGACGATAGCCCTGTGGAAGCTTGCAATGCCAGACAGCTACCGGTCAGTCGGGAATCAGTTTGGAGTGGGCAAATCTACTGTGGGGGCTGCTGTGATGCAAGTAGCTAAAGCAGTCACTGAGCTGCTGCTACCAAAGGTGGTGACTCTGGGAAATGTGCAGGTCATAGTGGATGGCTTTGCTGCAATGGGATTTCCTAACTATGGTGGGGCGATAGATGGAACCCATATCCCTATCTTGGCACCGGAGCACCAGGGCAGCCAGTACATAAACCACAAGGATTACTTTTCAGTGGTGCTGCAAGCCCTGGTGGATCACAAGGGATGTTTCACCAACATCAACGTGGGATGGCCGGGAAGGGTTCATGATGCTCGCGTCTTCAGGAACGCTAATCTGTTTAAACGGCTGCAGCAAGGGATTTACTTCCCAGACCAGAAAATAACGGTTGGGGATGTTGAAATGCCAATAGTTATCCTTGGGGACCCAGCCTACCCCTTAATGCCATGGCTCAAGAAGCCATACACAGGCAGCCTGGACAGTAGTCAGGAGCTGTTCAACTACAGGCTGAGCAAGTGCAGAATGGTGGTAGAATGTGCATTTGGACGTTTAAAGGGTCGCTAGCTCACGTTACTGACTTGCTCAGACCTCAGCCAAACCAATATTCCCATTGTTATTGCTGCTTGCTGTGTGCTCCACAATCTCTGTGAGAGTAAGGGGGAGACCTTTATGGCGGGGTGGGAGGTTGAGCCAAATTGCCTGGCTGCTACTTACGCGCAGCCAGACACCAAGGCGATTAGAAGAGCACACCAGGAAGTGCTGCGCATCAGAGAAGCTTTGAAAACCAGTTTCATGACTGGCCAGGCTACGGTGTGAAAGTTCTGTTTGTTTCTCCTCGATGAAAACCCGCCCCCTTGATTGACTCATTCCCTGTAAGCAAACCGCCCTCCCCGCTTCGATCACAGCTTGCTTTCAAAGGAAATAAAGTCACTATCGTTTAAAAATCACGTATTCTTTATTAATTGATTATAAACATAGGGAGAGAATTGACAAGGTAGCCTGGCTGGGTTTGGGAGGAGGATAGGAGGAAAGGAAAAGGTCACTTCAAAAGTTCAAAATAATGACAGCCTTTTGCTTGGGTGGAGTGGGCGGGTGCACGGAGCCTTCCCCCTTCCGCCCCCATCCTCACGTTGGTCCCTCCTGTCCTCATGTTCAGTGGCATCTTTCCTGTACTTTGATACCATGTCCTTCCACTCATTCAGATGAGCTCTTTCATCGTGGGTCGATTGCATGATTTCCGAGAACATCTCGTCTCGCGTCTTCTTTTTCCGCCGCCTTATCTGAGAGAGCCTTCGGGACGGAGGAGGGAGGCTTGAAAAATTTGCATCTGTGGGACGGAGGGAGGGAAAAAAAGGGAGAGAAGTATTTAAAAAGATACATTTTACAGAACAATGCTTATACTCTTTCACGGTGAACACTATTCACATTACATAGCACATGTGATTTCGGTACAAGGTCGCATTTTGCATCTTATATTGAGTGCCTGTGGCTTTGGTGTTAGAGATCAGACGCAGGGCCGGGCAACAGAATTTGACTTGCATGCAGCCATGGTAAGCCATTGTCTTTCGGCTTCTTCAACCTTCATTAAAGCAGTGCCCTCCTTTCCCATATCAAGCCAAGCCCGTTGAGTGCTGCGGTTTTCCTGTTAACGTGCAGCAGCAGAAACCAAACTCGCCCCCCCCCCATCCAATTCTCTGGGATGATCGCTTTACACCTCCCTCCGCATGGCTGGTATCGGGGAAGATCCCTGCTAGCCAAACGCGAAAAGCTCAGTGCCAGTGCCTCTCCTCCTCCTCCCCCCCCCCACCCCCCAAACTGCTTGGCTGACTGCAAGGAAGGATTTCTTTTCAGCCACAGGCAAATGGCAACCTCTGTCCCCTTAATTAAATTCCCGTGTTTCAACCGGGTTACCATGAATGATATCACTCTCCAGCGAGATAAAGAACGGATGTTGCTTGAATGCCAGCGAACACTGGGACCATACGCTGCCAGGCTTTTGCAATGATACCAGATTTCTTGCTACTAGCATGGCGTGGTCAAGTGTCCTACCATGGAGGACGGAATAAGGCTGCACTGCCCAGAAACCTTCTGCAAAGGCTTTTGGAGTACCTTCAGGAGAGCTTCATGGAGATGTCCCTGGAGGATTTACCCTCCATCCCCAGACCTGTTTACAGCTACTAGAAAAGTCTGTTCTGGCCACGAATGCATCCCAAGTCCTCAGGGCAAATTAATCATTAAAAAACACTTGCTTTTAAACCATGTTTTGTATTTACAAAGGTACACTCACCAGAGGTCCCTTCGATGGCCTCATTGGGATACTGGGTTGGGAGGGTACTTCAGTCAGGCTGAGAAAAAGATCCTGGCTGTTGGGGAGAAGGGAGTGCTGTGTGCTCTCCGCAAGCTCATCCTCCTCCTCTTCATCTTCCCCGTCCGCAGAATCCTCAGGCATGGCTGAGATTACCCCCTCCTCGGAATCCATGGTCAGAGGTGGGGTAGTCGTGGCGGCTCCCCCTAGAATTGCATGCAGCTCAGCGTAGAAGCAGCATGTCTGCGGCTCTGACCCAGACCTTCCGTTTGCTTCTTTGGTTTTCTGGTAGGCTTGTCTGAGCTCCTTAACTTTCACGCGGCACTGTAGTGAGTCCCTATTGTGGCCTCTCTCCATCATGCCCTTAGAGATTTTTTCAAATGTTTTGGCATTTTATCTTTTGGAACGTAGTTCCGCTAGCACAGAATCCTCTCCCCATATAGCAATCAGATCCAGTACCTCCCGTACGGTCCATGCTGGTGCTCTTTTTCGATTCTCGGACTGCATGGTTACCTGTGCTGATGACCTCTGCGTGGTCACCTGTGCTCTCCACGCTGGGCAAACAGGAAATGAAATTCAAAAGTTCGCGGGGCTTTTCCTGTCTACCTGGCCAGTGCATCCGAGTTCAGATTGCTGTCCAGATCAGTCACAATGGTGCACTGTGGGATAGCTCCTGGAGGCCAATAGCGTCAAATTTCGTCCACGCTAACCCTAATTCGAACTGGCAATGTCGATTTCGGCCCTACTCCCCCTGTCGGGGAGGAGTACAGAAATCGATTTTAAGAGCCCTTTATGTTGAAGTAAATGGCTTCGTTGTGTGTACGGGTGCAGGGTTAATTCGATTTAACGCTGCTAAATTCGAACTAAACTCATAGTGTAGACCAGGCCTTAGGTGGTCTAATGAAGATATTGACACACTATACTGTCAGAAAGTGAACAGGAACACTCAGATCCACTGACATTAATGGGGAGATAGCTTCCCTTCTCCAGATAGGTACTTGAGGGCAGCCTCTTGCTTCAGTACACTGAGAGCCATTGGAGATGGCAGCCATTTTGAAAGAGGGCAGGTCTTGGAATTCTCTATAGTAGGTCCATAATTCTTCAGCCTCTGTTAAAGGACAAGATTAGTTATTAAAATAAGTCTTTCTTTCCATTAATCCTACAAAAAATATTCAAATGTAGCCTACATGCAAGATTTCAGTGTTTAAACGAAAAGCTTGAATGATCTGTTCTTTTAGGATTATGAGAGAGAAAGTGCTATATCAGGTGCTAATTCTCTTAGCATCCGTTTTTAAATTAATTTTATCCTCTAAAATAGTTGGGCAGATTTGTTGTAAATTTTCAGAAAATTCATTCTATATTCTAAGTACTGTAATTACTGCACTAGCTGAAAAACTCAACCCTGATTATGGTCAGAAATAGTTTCTCCATAATATAGTCATATATTGTAAATACTAGAAATATTTGTTGTCTGTCATATTATCAATGAGGTAATAGGCTCTATATTTCAATTTTCCTTTTTAGGAGTACAATTTAAAATATGTTGAATTAATTGAAGAACAACTTAACGAAGCACTTACCACTTACCGTAAACCTATTGATGGTGATAACTATGTTCGTCGGAGCAACCAAAGGTAACTTCTGTTGCAAATAAACTTGTTTGACAAGGACATGAATTGTGATGGCTTTTTAAAAATGTCATAATTATTGCCATGAAAACAGATCATTTCTTTTTCTACCAGATTACAGCGGCCACATGTCTACCTGCCAGTTCACCTTTATGGCCAACTGGTGCACCACAAAACAGGCTGTCATTTGTTGGAAGTTCAGGTGAGGACATTGACAATAGATAAATTAAAAGTAGGGCTGTCAATTAATTGCAGATAACTCTCATGATTAACTATAAAAAAATTAATCATGAATTAAAAAATTTATCGCGATTAATCAGTTTTAATCGCATTGTTAAACAATAGAATACTAATTGAAATTAATTCAATATTTTGGGATGTTTTTCTACGTTTTAAAATATATTGATTTCAATTACAACACAGAATACAAAGTGTACACTGCTCACTCTATCTTATTATTTGTTATTACAAATATTTGCACTGTAAAAGATAAAAGAAACAATATTTTTCAATTCACCTCCTGAAAGTACTGTAGAGCAATCTCTTTATCGTGAAAGTGCAACTTACAAATGTAGATTATTTTTTTTTTGTTCCATAACTATACTCAAAAAAATGAAAGCAGCAACAACGCAAAACTTTAGTGTCTACAAGTCCACTCCGTCCTACTTCTCGTTCAGCCAGTTGCGAAGACAAACAAGCTTGTTTACATTTACGGGAGATAATGCTGCCCACTGCTTATTTACAATGTCACTGGTAAGTGAGAACAGGCGTTCGCATGGGACTTTTGTAGCCGGCATCGCAAGGTATTTCTGTGCTAGTTATGGTAAACATTCGTATGCCCCTTCATGCTTCAACCCCCACTCCAGAAAGAAATAGGACTGAGTGGTCTTCTAGGCTCTAAAGTTCTACATTGTTTTATTTCTGAATGCAGTTATTTTTTTTGTATATAATTCTACTTTTGTAAGTTCAACTTTCATGATAAAGAGATTGCACTACAATACTTGTACTAGGTGAATTGAAAAATACTATTTATTTTTTTTACAGTGCAAATATTCGTAATAAAAAAAATAAAGTGAGCACTGTACACTTTGTATTGTGTTGCAATTGAAATCAATATGTTTGAAAATGTAGAAAACAAAATATGTAAATAAATGTTATTCTATCGTTTAACAGTACATTTAATCTGTTATTTTTTTTATCACTTGGCAGCCCTAATTAAAAGTAAAAGTGTGATGTGTAACCCTTCTAGAATAATTGACTTGGGATAACCTCTATTTTGATGATCATTTGAACAGTCATTAAATGAAGATTCATAAAGCTATGGCCTTTCCAAATTTCAAAGAAGTTATATCTTGCAAGGACAATCTTTACCTGCATTCTAGCATCATGTGAAATTCTTTCCTTGTGTTGAAAACATCACAGAAATATCTTTCAATCTGCTTCTTACAACTGATCATTGTGAATGGTAGGGGCTATTGAGGACAGAAATAGGAAAGGCAAACACATCACCAATCAGAAATGCTTTTTGGAGAGTTTGTTAGCTGAATGAACACTATAAGCAATGATTAGTAAAGCTATGCTTTTGCTTTATGCATATAGAGAATATGGATTGGGAATTTTTGTTAAAACAAATGTGTATTTTAGATCCTTGAAAATGAAGAGAGAAATAAATTAGTCTGTTTTCATTTTTAAAAATTAACTTGTTAACTTAGCGCTTAGAGTGAGTTTTATAGAATTGTTTAAATAAAATAAACTCAAGTGGAAGGCCAAATATTGCATTGATTTAATCCAATGCATCTGTCCCCTTTTGAGACCTGAATTAAACCTGGATAATTCACTAACAATTATATTTGATGCTTTCATTCAAGCTGCTAGTGAGCATCAGTTCATATAATTAAAATCATCACAGAGTTGGACAGAATATGACATGGGTGACAGTCTTTGTACAAAAGAGGCCTGAAAACCAGATAGTGACTGCACCGCACCAAAAGCAGGGGGGAATGTTGTCTCGGCTTGCTGAGAGAAGGCAGCTGTGCTTTATGGCTGGAGGGGGAATGAGGTCAGAAACTGCTACAAAAGGTGAACGGTGGTTAGCTTTGCGGCGCTGACTCACCCCCGGGGAATGTGAGGTTGGTAGTCCCTTTTTCCTCGCAGCAGACAAGGCAGCTCTCTCCCTCCCTCCCCCCAAGAGGTAGCAAATATCAGGTTGGTCTAGGACCTGTTGTGGGCGTTGTGCTAGTTGCTCCTTTTTAAGGCGGGCTGGGAAGGAATTTTTCCTGCACCACCAGATTGGCCTCGGTGGAGTGAGGATTTTTCCTCTTCCCCACAGAGGGTGTCAGGGAGGACCTTTCCTGGTAAGAAGAAAAGGTGGTAAGCCTTATGTCGCAACTTATTTTGTAAATGTGGGGTGGATGTCCAGTGCAGGTACTCCATAGGAAAGGCATCCAGTGACCTGGTAAAGGATTTAAAAGGATGTGCTGGATAAAGGAATAGAATTGGGGACTCCTATGATTTGTACGGCAGGGAGCCAAGCCCTCTCCCCCCCCATTCTTATAGCCCACCTTAACCCTCCTACGAGGGGGATGGATGGTAAGGTCCAAGGCATGGGTTGGCTGGAGGGACCTGGATGGAAAGAAGGGGGGCTGGTGGAAGCCCTGGGTAATGATTTGAATAAACATGGATTTTCCTACTCTGTACACTTTATCTGCTGGGTAGTCCCAGACATCTATTTAATAAAGTTGCAGCCTGATTAAAATCCATATCAAGTGTCTCCTGTCCTTCTTTCAGTATACCCAGACAACAGGGGGATTGTGGTTAGGTTTGAAGTATGTTGGATTGAGCTCTGCTGGGGAGATTAACTTGATTTAGGGATGGCATTATGTAATCATGCTATTAATCTCTGATTTGTAAATCATTTGGATGATGAGGGAAAGGAAAAAATATACTGAGAATCTCTTTACTCTTTGAATTGTAAAACTGCAATGAGAAGGTTTCCCAATGGTGTAAAAGTAAGCTAACTAAGAATTAACATGTTGTATGCACTGATTACAGAATCGTTTGTTCCTCTTTGGGATATCAGGTAGTGTTAAGTTTATAATTTTCCTTCTGCATTATTGATGTTAATCAATCCAAGTTTTTATATGCTGGAACGGTCCAATTTAAAGTGTGCGTATGTAAACATTTGTTAAAAGCTTTAGGAGAACCTGATGTATTGAAACTTCCAATATTTAGTCACTTTGAACTAAGTTTTTTTGTTCTCCTCCTCTAGAGTGTTGTCCCAGATTTAAGTTACACTGTTCGTTCCCCGATGTTGGATAAGTGGGAAGGAATTAAACATCTGAAAGCAGCCCTTTGGGCCTTGGTTAGTAATAGACATATGTATTGCTTTTCTTTCCTCTTATTTCTGCTGTAATTTTTCAGATACTGAAATAATTAAGGAATTGGTTTTAAGTAAAAGTAGTTCACAAAACTTACTCTTCTGGTATCCTAGCTGGTCTTTCCGATGAAATACTAGATATGCATCCGTAGAAGTGGGCTGTAGTCCACGAAAGCTTATGCTCTAATAAATTTGTTAGTCTCTAAGGTGCCACAAGTACTCCTGTTCTTCTTTTTGCGGATACAGACTAACACGGCTGCTACTCTGAAACCTATGCATTGCATGTGACTCCTGTAAAAAAGTGAAGTCTAACAATGATTTTTTAAAAGCAAAAGAATGTGTATCATGTATGGCAATATGTGTGGCTAATCTTCAGGGGATATGACTTGCTGTGACCTGCGTGATATCACCATCATTTTTCCAAAACAGTTTTTTGGGGGGCGGGACATCGACTGGTGGGTTTGAACCTACCTGGTTCAACTGACCCACTGCGGGGAGATAGGAGGGAAGCCTGAAGTCTTTTTGGGGTGGAGCAGGAACAAAATTGGACATTAGTTTCATCATATATCATGGGTCTGTCTTCCCTCCCTCCTCAATGTTTGTTCTCTGTGCCCCAGTCCAAGTTGACTATTAATGGGGATAAATAAAGTGCCGGTATGATGAGGGGAAATGTAGGATTATCCTTGTTCGGTTATCCCAGGGCCCAAGGTGGCATATGGTGCCCCGAGTCCTTCATTGCTCACAGGTGAAAAATACCAGAAGGATTGGCTATCTGCTCTTAAAAGTTAAAGGTTTGAAGTTATAATAAAATTGTGGCCAGATGGCATTTCACCTTATTAGCATGCCAAGAGTGTTGTGGGCACCACTACAAATGACATCAGCAGTTAAATTTATTTAATGGCAAATAACTTCATTCCAGGGAAATATCGGATCATCAAATTGGGGCCTTAACTTGCTTCAAGAAGAGAATGTGATTCCTGACATAATGGCACTTGCCCAGCACTGTGAAGTTCTGTCCATTAGGGGGTATGTATATCTAAGTTTAAAATTAAAATCTGCAAATAGTATTTCCTGACAGGCCTAGAATGTATAAAGATTTCTACTTTTGCTTACACTGGATTCCTTTATTAAACATCATTGACAAAGTTTGAGAAATTTTCCAGGTCCTCTAAAAAGGTCAAAAGTTTATTTGCAGGAAGTGTCATGGAAACTAGGTTAGGAAGGCCATCATGAAAGGCATTTATTTTATTTTTGTTTTTCTAAAGAAGCAAGTAAAATTATTAGAAGTTCTTAAATCTCTGCCACTATTCTTTTCGATTTTTATTCAGTAATATTTGTACAAGTTTTTAGGAGGAAACAGATAAAATGTATTTGGTCTCCAAAAACCTATTATCACATTACCCCTTAGACTGTTTGAATGTAATAGAAAATGAGAAACACACAGTTAATATGTGGGTTAAGTGGTTTGACCAGAATCCCATAGGAACTTTGTGGCAGCAGAATGCATGCTAGTGATTTTAGACCCTTGTGCTCCCTTGATCTCAGCCTGTCTGTTCCCCTGTGCTCCACCTACCCACTCTGGTTTCTGCAACCTTGTCTCCCCCTCTGCTCTTATTTTCTCTCTTTTTCCCTTCAACTCTATTCCATTCCTCACCCCTCTGCATTTGAATCAGGCCACTGCTTCTGTTTCTCCATGTTACCTAGGTGTCAGCATGAGGAGCATTGAGAGGACAGGAAAGATGTCTCCCTGCTCTCAATTCCTGTGTGTTGCACCAGATTGGCCCCCATCTGGCAGGAGAAACAATTGCAGTTCTGTTCAGCCCCCTGCAGCCATAATAAATCTCTATTGAGCATGTGTGAACTGAGAATTTTAGAAGGCTTATAACTTGGCCAAATTTGGATGAATTTTCACAGGGACAGTGCATCTCTTTGCCAAATTTCATGTTCCTGTGCTAAAGCATGGACATGCTATAGCATCTGTTTAAAACGGTAATTTTTTAACATGGGCAAATGACATTTTCCCCTAAACTTGTTTTTGGAATCTTACCTGAAACTTCAGGAAAAGAACCCACACACCCACCAAAAAAAAAACAAAAACAGAAAACAAAAATAGAAAACAACAACCCACGACTTCCACCAGCAGTCTGAGGCAGATACTCAACACAGAAAATTTCAGCCCCAACAGTTAGTTTGTCATAGTTATAAATAACTGAAAAAAGGGTCTTATAATGGAAAGTGTTGGGCAAAATTAACTATAGGCACTGCTACCAGTTCAGCCTATACATTTCTATTACTGTATTTCTTGTTACATGGAGAGTTTCTTACTTTTTGTTTAGTTCTGTACTGTAAAACAAACAGGAAGTATGAACTGATTAACATTGCTGTAGGAACCTTAACTTTAGCTTTTCCTGATTAACTTTTTAAAACTGTGGAACATTACATTGCATTACACAAGTTTATTTTTTTTCCCATTTAATATATTTAACATGTAGTTGTTGCCTGTACGACACTTGCTCTGATTTGTTTTTCCCATTAGATAGAACAAAAAAAGCTACTCAGCTGGTCTATATTGGATTATCTTGCAACTTTGTTTCCTCTTAAAAATCAAATGTATGTTTGAATAACTCAGATCTATTGATTAAATCAGGCTATTGTTACTTTTTTTTTATTATTATTATTATTATTAAATACAGAACCTGTGTCTACGTGCTTGGTCTAATAGCCAAAACTAAACAAGGTTGTGACATTCTGAAGCAGCACAATTGGGATGCAGTGAGACACAGTCGTAGACAGCCATGGCCAGTAGTCCCTGATGACATGGAGCAACTCTGCAATGAGCTCTCTTCTATACCCAGCACTCTTAGCTTGAACTCGGGGTCCACCAGTTCTAGGCATAACAGTGAAAGTGAATCTGCACCATCAAGTAAGCATAGCTAGAATTAATGGTACAGTGGTTCAAAACAACATCTAGAAATTGTTTTTGTAGGTACAGTATTATACTTACAACCTTGGTGTAAATTTTCTAGGCTTAATAATAATACTACATTTGTTTTGTGATTGATATTGGGAATTTAAATCTGCTGCTAACCATACTGTATTTAGAATCTTTAAATAGCCCTAAAGAATGCAGCACTGCTGATTGGAGGTTAGTCTCAGGTTAAGTATTAAATACAATAAAGTAGCTATATCTTTGAAACAATGAAATCTTTAAAATATAAAATATTTCGTAAAAGATAAGTAACCTGACAAACCAGGATTTGAAGAGATGTCTTCCTTTTCTGATGGGTACAGAAACTAGTATAGACAAGTACTACGTGTTGCAGAAATTGAAACAAAAACATAGTAATACTTATAGTCATTGTAAACACCAAAGGAAATGATTATGTTCAATAGCTTGTGAGGAATTTAGTAACAAGTCCCATTGCATTTCAGTGAGACTTGTGTGCCTAAATTCTTTAGATGTTTAGATGCCTTCAGTTGTCAGGTTACTTGCATTACTTTTTTTTTTTTTTTTTTAAAGAAATTGTACATATTGACAGGTGAAAGGATATCTTAGAAAATTTGTGAAGGCAGCTATTTTTAAGCAATTGTTCTGTAGATCATTAAATTCAATAATTATAGTCATCAGGAATAGTCACACAGTGTAGGTTGGGAGATCACACAAATTTAATTCTCAGTGTGTTAGCTACATGCAGAGAAAATACCTTTCAAAACGTTTGAAATAGCTGGTTGCTTTTTTTGTTTTTGTTTGAGTTCCCCTTTTATGAAGACTAAAATAACTGGCACACGTGGCTATATAGCTTACACTCAAAACTCATATTTGTACAAACCATTTAGGCATCCACATTTTAAAAATATGTTGTATGAAGAAATGAACAAAATATGAATGAATTTTAAAGGTGTGATTCAAGCTGTGTGATTCAGATTTTAAGTTTGATGCAGCTTCTATTAACAAAGAATGTAACTACAATTCGTTTTATGGAAATTTCTTAGCATTGGCTCTAGGGAAAGTTAACAGCCATCTTTTTCAAAGAACAAAAATAAGACAGGGCAAGAGAAGGGGATTGTTTTTTCTAAGCAGGAAACAAAGGCTAATTTAAAATGTGACTCGTGCATCATAACATACACGTTTACTTCTTTTTGTTTTAGAATTATTAAATGTATTTACCTGATCTTACTGTGTATCAAGTTTCAGTAATTTTTCAATAAGTTTTTTACAATTTACTACCTACACGTCCTAGAAATATCAGCATTCAGTAATAAGAATCCTTATTTAATTTCAGGTATGTTTATCATGGAGGATGACCGGTTTGGCAGTACTTCTACTAGCACATTTTTCCTAGATATCAATGAGGATGCAGAACAAACATTTTATGACAAACCTGGACCCTTAAAGGATAAGGATCGTAGTCCTTTTCCCTTTTTTGCTTCTAGCAGATTTGTGAAGAATCGCATCCTAAATTCACTTACTTTGCCTAATAAAAAACATAGAAGTAGCAGCGATCCTAAAGGAGGCAAACTGTCCTCATCAGATAGTAAATCAGGCTTGAGGCGAAATCGTACTGTAACAGAGCCTTCCAGTAGTATAGACTTTACTCCTGGGGATGAATTCACTCCTGGGTTCAGAGTTCCTAAAATCCATACTTTACGCTTAGAAACTTCATTTGTTGCGAGCAAGCACATGGAAGATACAGGTAGTACCCCAAGTATTGGAGAAAATGATCTAAAGCTGCCAAAAGGTCTTGGAAATGAAAATCACAGGGAGAACACAAGCAGAGAGAGACTAATAGGAGATGGTTCTACACAAACACATTTCAAGAGTCGTAGCTTAAGTTTTAATACGGATACCACAACAAGTGGCATAAGCTCAATGAGCTCAAGTCCATCAAGGGAGACGGTGGGTGTGGACACTACAAATGTAGACACTGACTGTGGAAGTTTGAGTACTGTGGTAAGTACAAAAACAGTTAAAACAAGCCACTGTTCAACACCACAATCTAACCACCTGCCTCTTTCAAAATCAATTTCTGTATCCCTGGTGCCCCCAGGGTCTTCTCATACGCTTCCTCGAAGAGCACAGTCCCTTAAAGCTCCTTCTCTTGCTACCATAAAGAGTCTTGCTGACTACAACTTTAGTTATACAAGTTCTCGAGATGCCTTCGGCTATGCTACACTGAAACGCTTACAGCAGCAAAGGATGCATCCTTCACTGTCGCATTCAGAAGCCTTAGCATCTCCAGCAAAGGATGTGCTGTTTACTGACACTATTACCATGAAGTCTGGGAGCTTGGATTCTCGGCTAACGCCAAGCAGGTAAGAGGCATCCATGCTAATTTATTATTTCACAAGCATAGCTGCAAATTAAATGAAATTTTTTTTCTCATGAAAATTACTTCTACAGCTTTCTGCTAATGATAGGTAACATTCAATGCCTAATGATCCACAAATCCATTGGAAGCAGTGTAACTGTGTTAAGGGAATAATCAATCAACTAGGGATCTGAACTTCCTAATTGCTGTTCTAAAAGGCCCAGCACATATAACTGTCCTCAGAACCTCTCTGCCAGATAGACCCGTCACAGGAACAACTATTTTCTTATTTATCTTGGTGTTTTTTCCCATTTAACTTTTTTGGTTGTGTTTTTTTTTTTTTTTTAATTGTTAAATACTAATATTTAAGTGGAAATAATAATGATTCAGACTCATCTCCCTGTTTTCATTCAATGAGAGCAAACAGTGTTTTATTTTCTTGAGTTTCTCCCAGTGTCATTTACTGAGGTTTTAAACTGAGAGCACTATCTCTGGATTAGACCTGGATTAAGTCCAGCACAGGGAGACACTGTGTGAAATCCTTGCCCCACTGAAGTCAATAGGAATTTTGTCATTGACTTCATTGGGTCCAGAATATCATCCGTGGAACCCGTTTTTAGAGAAAGTCAATGTCTCCTTTATATTAGTGTGTGATGTCAGACATTCTGAAGCACTGATTAGGCCATTACATAAGATGTTTGTCTCATGACACTGACAGTCTTGCTTTTGCTAGAGAAAAACTACCAGCTGCTGAAGTCCCAGCACACTCCCCCTTTTTATCAGGTCACTGTCCCTGGACTCTGTTTCCAGAGCTTTGTCTTTTGTATTAGTCTTTGACTCAAATGTGTCTCGAATTTGAGACTGCTCCTGGCAAGGAGAAGTTTTCTAGCTCTGTTTTTTTTTCTATCTGCGCCCTCTCCCTCCAACACACACATTCTTTCACCAGCATCCTGGTTGATGTGACAGAAAGGGGAGAGGTTACCATAGTTGTTTCTTCTCTGGAGCCTCCTGGCTGCTGCACAGGAGGCAGGCATCTGGTGCTCTGTCTCCCACGAATAATTCTAGTGCCTGCCTCTGTTGCTCATTGCTTTCCCAAGCTGCAGCAGCATGAAATAGGACATATTTGACTTTCTCATATGTTCTAAATTTAGGGGCATAGTTTTTAAAATCTTGATCTTATGATAGGATATGGTCCTTTTTTAGTCGAATGTAATTTGAGAGGTGCATAGTGCCCACAACTTCCATTTAAGTTATGATTACTGAGCATCTTTCAGGTCATGCCCCAAATCATCATCATAAGCTCACACCTGTTTTATTACTGACTAGACCTCAGGAAAATGTCCTCACTCTTTACCTACACTAGTGTTTTTTCTTCTTGTCTTCCCCTGAGCAAAATAATTAAGTTCATAGGTTAATATTAAATTCCTAACTCGGCAGTTGGAAATGAGGAAAATAGTGGCAAATAGGTGTCATTAGAACATTTAAAGTGGTATGGCTGTTTTGTGGTGTTCACTCATTGTAGTAAGTAGTTGTCTAGGTCTAGATTAATGGCATGAATTTTTTTCTGCATCAGTTGCTACTCTAATTAGTGCTAGTACGCAGAGATACTTATTAGAATAAGATACCAAGAATAAAATCCAATTCTACCTACTTTAACCATGAGACCAGCAAATGAAGCAGTGGTCCTACAGATGATCTCCTTCACTACACAACCCTGATTCATGCATAGAAATTAGAAATTAATGGAGATATCCCATCTCCTAGAACTGGAAGGGACCTTGAAAGGTCATCGAGTCCAGCCCCCTGCCTTCACTAGCAGGACCAAGTACTGATTTTGCCCCAGATCCCCAAGTGGCCCCCTCAAGGATTGAACTCACAACCTGGGTTTAGCAGGCCAATGCTCAAACCACTGAGCTATCCCTCCCCCACATCCCTGCATAGAGAGGTCCATCTTGTATACTGAATGTGCCAGGAGTCCTGTGGAAAAAGTAATATTTGATCATGTAATTAAAGATTATCGAGTATACACACACACAAGGGGACTGAATTAAGGTTGCACAGCTATTTTTAATTGTCGGATTTCCTAAGCTTTGAGTGCTTGACTTGGCAAACAATGATCTTTTAACATAGTTTTTGTATTTAATTTCCTATGTTTTTAAAAAGCAAAGGGGGAATGGGGAAAAAAGAAATTTTTTCGACATAATATTGACACCCATATGGGTCATTGGTAGGGTTGAGACCTTTAGATCCACCATATACCTCTGCCACTTGAGCTAGCAGAGTAACTGATAGTTGTTAGTAGGTTGTGCTTTATGTGGACCAGTACTAAAGGGGAATGAGAGACAGTTTGCCAGATATCTGCTGATAACAGAGGGATGGGAGACTCCAGAATCTTGGGTTCCCTTCCAAGATCTGTAGGGGGAGTGCACTAGTGGGCACAGACTCTTCTTCCCATTCCCTCAAAGCATGACCCCTTCTGCCCCATCCCCTCCAACATGTTCTTGTCTCTTCCTCACCGCTCACTATCCCTCCCCATCCTGTTCTTCTTCCATAGTCACTCCCAGTCTTCATTCCTCAGAACTCTTATCCCATTGATCAGCCAGTCCCATTCTCCGCTACTTGGCACCTCATCTGATCTCTCTCTCTCCACTCACCCAGTCCCACCTCCAGCATTCACCATCATACTGGTTCCCAGTCCCAATCCCCGCATTGGTTCATCTCATCTCATTGTGCCCTTCACCCCCAGCTCCTGTCTATTTTTTACCAGTCAGTACCAGTTTTCCCCCTGCACACTGGCTCTTTATCAGATCTGTCTCCCTTCTTTTCTCCTACCCACTGGCTTTCAGTTCCAGACTTCCCTGTCCCAATTTCCCTCTCCTCTCTCCTCACCAATACTAGTTCGCCCTCCCAGGTTCCTTGTCCCCATTTCTTCCACTCTCCATCCTTGGGTACAGATCTTGTCCCCTCTGCATTCAGTTCTCGTGGTTTTTTCCTCCACTCTATCTGAGCCCAGCCAGGGTAGGGAAATCATTGAGCACACAGGAGAAAGAGTCCCTGCTCTCAGTTCTAGTGCCCAGACCTGGAATGGCCTGCAACAGCCCAGAGCTGCAATTGTAGGAAGAGATCTGCTCCGTACCAGGAACACACCCAGTGAAGACAATCTTTGGAGAATTTAGCCCAGGGATGGGCAAACGTTTTGGCCTGAGGGCCACATCTGGGTGGGGAAATTTGCATGCAGGGCCATGAATGTAGGGCTGGGGCAGGAAGTTAGGATGTAGGAGGGAGTGCAGTGTGTGGGAGGGGTGTGGTGTGCAGGAAGGGTCTCAGGGGCAAGGGGTTGGGGTGCAGGAGGGGGTGTGGGGTGTGGCAGGAGGCTCAAGGCAGGGAGTTAGGGGGTTGGGATGCAGGAAGGGGTGCAGGGTGCGGCAGGGGGCTCAGGGCAAGAGGTTGGGGTGCGGCTGGGGTGTGGGGTGCAGGAGGGGTTTGGGGTTTGGGCTCTGGCACGGCGCCGCTTACCTGGAGCAGCTCTGGGGTAGCAGCGGCGCGCACTGGGGCCAAAGCAGGCTCCCTGCCTGCCTTGATGCCACACCACTCCCAGAAGCGGCCGGCACCATGGCCCCTGGGGGAGGGGAGGGCAGAGGGCTCTACGCGCTGCCCTCGCCTGCAGGTACCTCCCCCAAAGCTCTCATTTGCTGCAGTTCCCCTTTTCCAGCCAATGGGAGCTGTGGGGGGCGGTGCCTGCAGGCGAGGGCAGCGTGCGGAGCTCTCTGGCCCCCCACTCCCAGGGGCTGCAGGGACAGGGTGCCAGCCACTTCCGGGAGCAGCATGGGGCCCACGGCACCACGGGGGTGGCAATCCCGCGGGCTGGATCCAAAGCCCTGATGGGCCAGATCCAGCCCGCGGGCTGTAGTTTGCCCACCCCTGATTTAGCCACTGAAATCTAAAATCTCTATTGAGCATATGTGAAATGTGATTTTTTCCCCCCACCCCCTAAGGCTTGTAACTTGGCCAAATTCAGGCAAATATCAAAAGTCACATCCTTGGCACAGAGGCCACCCCTTGCCAAATGTCAGGTCCTTTCCCCCAAATCATGGGGGTGCTAGTTTCCCAAATAAAGGTTGTCAGACATTTTTTTAACATTGGCAAAATGTATATTTCCTTGACCTTGTTCTTGGAAATAGATAAACTATTTTGGCTGAAATTTTCCAAAAGAAATTTCAGCCTGAAGCAGACACCTGGCATGGAAAATTTAAGCCCAAGTGGTTAAAATCTGGCCAAGTCATAAGTAACTGGAAATGGGGTCTTATACTGGGATGTGTTTGGCAACCTTAACACAGGCAGTACTAACAACCCCCACCTATAGATGCAGAATCTAAAAAGGAGTGATTGTCAGGAGTTTGTCATTTGTTCTTTTAATTATCTTACAGGTTCATGAAAGCTTTAAGTTATGCCTCACTAGATAAAGAAGATTTATTAAGCCCTATTAACCAAAACACACTGCAGCGTTCCTCCTCTGTTCGGTCCATGGTGTCCAATGCAACGTATGGTAGTACTGATGATTACATTGGCCTTGCTCTCCCAGTGGATATCAATGAAATATTTCAGGTATGTACACAGCAATGTGTTTAACTGATGTACAGAATGAAAATGAGTTTGCATTTATTTTCATGAGTAATGCCAAAACTTCCCCCACTGATTCAGTATTCTGTTAGAATGTGTGAAATTCTCATCTACCTCAATGAGGAGATCTACATATGTAGGAATAGCCGGATACTGAAATTTCTGAGTTGCACACGTTTCTGAAATGGGGACACTTTCCTACCTTAGTTATTTACAGAAGAGTTCCAATCCATTTCGACACATAGTTTTGGAAGGGTGTTTTTCATTTAAATTAACTTTTCTTAGATAAAAAGCTAATGAATTCAAGTAGAAAACCTATGCTTCTTGATTTTGAAATCTCAGCACTCCCTAACAGCTATGTATGTGATATTACTTTGTGTTTCATCACAATAGGACTTCCTGTTGACATTGTTTTATACTAAAATTGGCATAATCATTTTTCACCTCCTCCATCTGCACTTGATCTTCCCTCGTGAAATCCTTCTGCCACTCCCAGTGCGCTCCCATCATTAAATAACTACTGCTTCATTTCTCTTCTCCTCCTCCTCCTCCTCTACATGCTCTCTCGCCTGTTTTTTCTTCTCTAACCCTTTGTAGGTCCTCTGCGATCTCATTTCTCTTCTGCTACACTTGGTTGTTTTCACTACTGGCCAACTTAGATGCTCTTCCATGTTCTCATCCTCCTTGATCTACTGATAGCCTATCACTTCCCCCTCTTTTACCATTCACTTGACTGTCTCTGCCTTTCTCATCAAACTCTCCTTCAGCAGAATTTTCCTCATTGGCTTCACTTCCTTTTTGTTGGTGGTGTTCAAGGTTCTGTCCTTGCCCCCTCATCTTACTGCACCCTTTTCTTAAGTAAACTTTTTCTTTTTAGATCTGCCATCTCTCTGCTGGTGGTTCCCAAATCTAACTTTGTATCCCTCCAGTAATGTTCTGCAACTTTCTCTACCCAAACACATACCTAAATAACTGCACAGATAACATACATATATGGACTTCAAGCTGCCAGCTCAAAACAACTATAGTGCAATGTGGAACTCTGTTCATCCCCAAAGCCCTCTTCCTCGTTTCTGTTAATAATTGCACCATCCTCCCTGTTACCCTGCTTCACAAACTTGATGTAATGTTTTTACTGTACTCTTCAGTGCACACGTCCAGACTTGATAAATCCTGCCAATTCTTTCACAATTTGTACAGCATCTAGCATGATGGGGCCCTTATCCTGATTGAGTTCTATAAATGCTACTGTAATCTAAGTAATTAATAATTCATCTTCAAAATGTGACCCATCTTCTACACCACTAGTGCTAAAGAACCTGGTTGATTCCATGGCTATATTACTCTCCTATCCAGCATGCTGTATCTAAAATAATCTTCCTTGAATGTCCCTCACTCTTTGCATTTCTGCACTCTTTTCTGATCATTTTTCATCATATTCAAACTTGCTCATTCTCATCTTCATGGCTGCAGATACCACTGCTAGTGCCTAGTTCTCCCTTCCCTATCCTGACTTCCAGCTCAGCGCACCTAGCTATTCCTAGGGACGTGTAGAATATCCTCTGATCCTGTACGATGTAGTTTCATTCCTCCTTCAAATTCCTGCTCAGGACTCACTTTGGTTAGACTTCCAGTACTGATCTCTCGCCAATATCTGTTCTTCTATCAAACTTTGTTCCATCAAATTTATCATATAATATACTATACAATATCTAAAAACTATGTACACAATAGAGGAAAAAACAAAGAACTAATAAGATGTGTAACTACATAAGTAATTTATTCCTTGATTTTTACTGTTGTAATCCTCTTTCCAATATTTCCTTTCACCCTCTACCATTAATTGTTTTGCTATACATAAGGGCTTGTCTACATGTGGGGAAAAGCCTACAGTAGCTGTTAGTGCGGAGTAGATACTGTACACTGATTTCCTATGTGGACACTTTCTGGGCTCTCTGCACACTAACTTCCCCATGTAATCAAGCCCTTACTTGCATCTTAAACTCTATGGAGTAGAGTTCTGTCCTTAAAGCACCTTTCACATGTATGATATTTGTAGAAATATTTGTAGATGCAGCAAATGATATAATCTTCAGGTTATTGTGTGCACTTTGTCTATTAGCTGTATAGATTATAAAAACGTAACTAATTGTGATCATCTTGTTTTATAAGCTTCAGTTTCCAGCTGTTCAACAAAATCTAAAAAAAAATTCTGCATATTAGTTCAAAGATCCTTTAATGACTTTCTTGAAACACTTCTACATAACTTTCATTTAAAATGTTTCAGGTTAAGGAGACTCCTTATTTCCAAAAGAAAACCATGCCTCCATTTGATGACCGTGGAACTAGAGTCTTTGCATCTGATGTAGGAGGTAGTTGTTTTTTCTTTTCAATACCATTTAATTATATAGCTTGACTTTACCATACTTTTTTTTTCTTTCCTTACCCTTCTTGAAAAGGTTATTCTTAGCTGTTCAGTTTTGAGGACTGAATTTAGATTTTTCAGGATAATGGAGCATTGGCCCCATATCAGATCTTTCAGAGTAACAGATCTTGCTTGCAAGATGTCCTGGTCTTGCTTGGAAGCAAGATAACACACCAGGGAAAAGAACTAGAGACCAATTGAGAAACAACTGATCATGATGGGTTAGAGAAAGCAAACTAACTGTAAACCAGGGCAGAAATTCTCTCCCCCATTGATAGTAAGGTACGTCTCCACCAATTGTTGCCCACTGTTTGTAACCTGGAAGATTGGTTAGATTCCCGTTTCCTCTGGATGATCATCTTTGCCTGCTTGGTAACCTGACTTTCTGCCATAAGCATATTCAACCACCGTCTCATGGTCTTCTCTGACTACTTGTGTATTTCCTGGTGGTATTGACCTACAAAGCCTTACCGCTTATGATTTTCCTACTGAAATGCCACCTCTCTCCTTGTGATATATTGTAACAATTGAAATCAGCAGGGGCGCTTGAGCTGGACACCCCGCCCTACTCCAGTATGGTGTAAAAGATGGTGTTCTTTTGGTGGATATCATGTTTCCTTTAGGAATGTTTCCCCCTCTTAGATCAAAATAGTCAGAATCCACTGACCTTCAGGTCTCGCTGAAAGACACGTGTTTTTAAAGAGCTACTGAAGAAAGAAATATTGTTAGTGGCAATGTAAAGGGAAAGTGGGGGATTTGGTTTATTTTTGGGCTTCCTGGTTATTTACTGTTATGGGGTTGCTTTTCTTCTTTGTTGTAATTTTAACTGGTTATCAGCAGCACTTGCAGTGTCTTGGTTAGTTGTGTAGTTATCAAACTTGTCACATACAAAAACTATTGTACAAAACGTTTTGATTGCATACATCAGTTTGTTGCACCAATAAAAGAGAAGGTCAAATACCTGCTTCTATTTTTGTATATATTGAGTTTATACCAAAGTTTCATGCTTTTATTTTGAAAGGGAGTCAATATTTATTATGGTTTTTTTTGCATTATTAATGTTGAAATATATTCATTATTGGCTGTGCATATTTTCTTCAATTTGAATGTTCAATGGATGTATTTTAATTTTGCAGTATTTTGACTGTCTTACTCATAAAGAAATTGAGGTTGTATGGGATGTTGTGAGATTTATTACAGAAAGAAAATTAGAGTTTTAATACGAACAACTCTTCTTGGAGATACGCCACTTCCCAACTAAAAATATTTTGTTTTTTGGCTAATTTTTAAAAGGGATTTAATTAAAAGAATATAATCTTAACTTACTTTGATCTTGCTTTTTTCTGATTTCTAATTGTGTGTCTACAGGCCATCCATCTGGGACTGCGGATGTTGTCAAAAGTCCCTTCCAAATGCTTAGACAGCAGATCAGCCTCACCGAGATAATGAATACAAGTCGTTCAGATGCCTCTCAGTTTTTAGAAAACACAGAAGACACTGGGTTACAGGAGCACACAGATGATAACTGCCTTTATTGCGTTTGTATCCAGATACTGGGATACCAGCAGAATAACAGAGTGAACACTGCATATAGTCATTCAGGTTAGTTTGCCTCCATTACTATCTACTTTTATTTATGCTTCAATGGGACTTATAGAAATGCTGAATAAAAATACTGATGTCTGTTGTGAAGATGAACAAAAATAATGCATCCTTTTTAATGGCTATGCTGTCTTTTGTATAGCAGCAAAATCTTGTGCAATCAGCAGTGATATTTCTAGATTATAATTTCCCAATTTTCCGCTTCTTCTCTTGGTGTTCATGCAATTGTGTGCATACATTCTTTAAAAAAAAAAAAAAAATTTAAAAGCTCACCAAAGAAGAAAATTATTTAAAATGTGAAAATTTGAAACCTAATTCAAGCCTGCACATAGATCAGCATGCAGAAAACTGAGATTCACTTTCAAACCAACTGGAAAAAAATATTTTTTCCATGTCAGACAATATGTATGTTAAAATGGAAATAACTAGCTTATGCTTGGAGAGTCTGTCTGAGAAAAGATGCAGTGAACAGAAGGGGATTTGGTTGTTTTTCTTCTCCAATTACTCTGGTTTGGAGTAGAATGAGTCATAAGAGGTTTCTCCACTTCGCTCCCAAACCTGCTTCTGCAGAGTTTGCTGGTGTGTGCCCTTTATGGTGTCTATAGTAAAACAGATTCTGCTAACAGAACTTCTAACCTCTATAGGTAGGGCCTCCGCCATTTCACCATGCTGATCTACTTTGGATCAACCTTAAAATTTAAAAATCTGAGTTCTGTTTCCAGCTCTGCCACAGACTTCCTGTGTGAATTTTTTGGCAAGTTCCGTGGAATTACACTGGTGTAAAACTGGAGTAATGCCTCAGTTCTCCATCTGTTAAAATAGCTTAATACTTCCTTTTTCTGCAGCCCAGTCTCTCCCACAATTCTGATACATATGAGCTATTTGCCTCCTGCCTTCCATTTCCAGGGGCAATGTAGTACTGTAACACAGCCCCTTCTGGTCATGTCCTGTTTTCTAGCTTGATGCCATCTCTTCTGCCATGGCATCTCATCTTGCAGTTCATAGGCAATTCACTTTGCTCCCAACCATTTCTTTGCCAGCTTTAATTAATTTAAATAATTTTTCAGGTAGTGGTGAGCTTTTACTCTCCTTCCTCCTCCGATCAGGTAAAAAGCAGTGTGGTGGTATCAGCCACCGGGATCTGACCTTTACCTTCCTGCCAGTGCAGGCATGATGGAGCACACCTGCCAACACCAAGCTAAATCAGTGTGAGGCATCATTTACAGGCTCTTCAGAGGGCCTGTTCACGACCAGCTGACCCTCATGCTGCCAATGCCTGGGACTTAGTCAGACAGTCTTATTGAGTCCGTCCTTACCCCAAGGAGCCATGACCTAAATGCAGAAAAGCCTGATCAGGAGTCTCAGAGCATATGGGGAAGAGAATCAAAGGACAGGGAGGACACCGTCTGGCCAGCCCAAGGAGTACATCCTATGGCAGATCCAGGTCAGAAGAAGAAATCATTGAGTAGGACATGGTGTTGCTTTTCTGTTCCCCACCAGATGCTAAAGTGAGTCCTAAGGTCTCTGGGGAAAGAAGTAAGACCATATGCAGTTCCCCTTTTTCTCAACACAAGTCTGGGGACTCTAGCAATGAGACCCCATCCCCCAGGAAGAGGGAGTGGAACCCGGAGGGGAAGAACAGAGAGGGAGATCTATTCAGATAGCTTAAGATAGAAGAGCTGCAAGAGACCCTGCCCCGGCTACACCTGAGTGGCAACTCTTTCAAAGCGGGTGAAAAAAGTTTTAAAAACCAAAATAGAATAAAAATGAGAAAAAAAGCTAGAAATCTAAGAGGTGTTTGTGCCCTGACTTAAAGCATCACCCCTTCTACTAAAAAAAGTGCTCATATTCAGGCTCTGAGTAGGGCATGGAAGAAATGCAGAAAAGGTATTTTATCTCTGTTTAAATTTGAGACCATATGGTGCAACAGGAGCAGATATATAAGGAAAAGTCTCAGGGCAAATACCTGCCTTTCAAATCTTTGTCTGAGACCGCAATCCCACCGCACCCATTCTTTGAAGGTGTGATCAGGGAGAAATGGGAATTCCTTAATAAGGATAAGCCATAAGCAGGTATGCACATGCCTTAGCTGCGTCAGCCCAATGAGCTGTTGGCTTTGAGTTGGCTCTTGCAACTTATAGAACCTAGGTTAAAAAATGCCATCACAGAAATATCAAAGGTCAGTGCTGCAGTGGCATCTATGGCAAAAGATATAATGATCCTATCTGAATGGGATTTCTTTCCCAAAGATGCAACTGATAGAAAGATGGAAGCCACCAAGGGATTTTGAGGTTTCCTTGGCTACCCTCAGAATGTCCATGGCCACTACATGCATCGCAAGAACTACCGTGTCCTGGCTGGATTGACCATAATGCCAAGGGAGACACAGATATCCTGATTTCTGGTCTACCATTAAGAAAATATCCCTAGCAACAGCTTCTTCTTCGAGAGATGTCCCTGTGGGTGCTCCACTCCAGGTGTTGGTGCGTCCCTGCGCCTTTGCTCGGAGATTTTTGCAGCAGTACTCATAGCGGCCACGCATGCTCAGAGGCTGCCCCCCGCTGTGAGTCTAGGTTGATAGTACGCATGCGTGGCCGGTCTCCTCAGTTCCTTCTCTACCGTCCCCGGCCTGAGACGGAGCTCAGCAGACTCGTTAGGAAATCCCTCACTCTTGCTACAATTACCCTTTTAGTAACTAGTTTGTTGTCAGTTCTTTGTTAGTGTAGTTAATTACCTCGTTTATCTGTTACAAAAAAAAAAAAAAAAATTCTGTCAGCCGTGGCCGCTTTGGCCATGCCGGGCTCCACAGGCTTCAAGCGCTGTGCTACGTGCAAAGAAGCTATCCCACTATCAGATGGCCACTCAAAGTGTATAAAATGTTTGGGGGAAGCCCACATTCCCCAAAAATGTGCCCATTGCTGTAAACTCAGTTCCAGGGCACGGAAGGACAGGGAGCTTAGACTTAGACTTTTGCAGGAGGAGCAGTTTATCGGGTCAGTTTCAGACCCAGGCGCTGAATCCGGCTCCGCTGCCCGCCACAGCCCCCCCGCCTCAAAAAAACTGAAAAAATCTACAAAGAAGGGGCAGCCTTCTTCACCAAAGAAGGTTATGAGGCACAAGGTTTCTCCAGGCAGATCAACGGTCTCCCTGCCTGTGTTTCCTCGCCTCAGCAACTTTGATGAGCCGGGGTCTTCAGGAACTGTGCAAAAGCCGCCTGAGGCTGCGGCGGCGGCGCGAGGCTCCGGTGCCGAGGCATCAGGCTTCCAGTTGCCTGCCTCTATTATGGCACCGTTCGGCACCGCGACGGACGCGGTGCCGACATTTTACAACATGCCTGATCCCCTGCAGGCTGATGTTGCCCGCCCGGCACCAACCGCGGCACCGACCCCCGTGGTGCAGTCTGACAGGGAGGTCACAGGCAAAACCCCTGCTCAGAGGAATGCTCCCGCACGGCAGCCTCCCCCTGCTCAGCTTTCACCTCACGCAGGAGCCTCACTATTTCAATTTACTCGGACAGCAGATCTCCTGGTATCACCTATCCTGCAGTCTCCCCTGATGAATGCATGTTCTTCTCCAATGCCTGAGTCAGGATCTGAGCAGCCTTCCTCCAGTGAGGAGGAAACTGATCCACAGGGAGTTTTTTCTCCATATCAAGACTCCCACTCCCAGACCCCAGGCAATAGAGGTTATAAGAAAACTACCTCATCCTACTCTCAGGATCCTGCCTCCTGGGGGGGTGAACCCCTGGATGGCACCACCTATGCCCTACCCACCACCATGGCAATATTGGACACCATGGGCATCGTACCCTCGGGAATACGTGCGCTATGGCAATTCCACCAGGCGCAACACCGATCCAGCACCGCCCCCTGACGAATATGCCAGTGACACGAGACACCTGGCAGCACAGTCACACTTCCAGGATAAACCTAGCCCTGCTCCTATTCCAGCAGAGCCGGAGCTAACACCTGAAGAAGCATTACTTCCCCTTCCTCCGACACCGTCAGATGACTATGCAAAATTCCAGGACCTCTTTAAAAGAGTTGCCAGTGACTTGAGAATTAACTTGGAGGTAGTCACTGAACAACAACATGAGCTAACGGACATCCTACAGCCCCCTTCTTCCTCCAGGCTGGCATTACCAATTAACGCAGCCCTTTTAGAACCCGCTAAGTCCATCTGGCAGACTCCAGCTACAAGCCTACCTACCTGTAAACAAGCGGACAGGAAGTACTTTATTTCTCCAAAGGGCTCTGAATTCCTTTTTACCCACCCGGCACCAAACTCATTGGTAGTAGACGCTGCGAACCAGAGGGCTAAACAACAGTATTCTCGTTCCGCCCCAGCCAACAAGGACAGCAAGCGATTGGACCTCTTTGGTCGTAAAGTATACGCATCCTCGACCCTACAATTTCGTATAGCTAATTATACTGCAGTCCTTGCAAAATACGACCACAAAAACTATAATAAATTCATGGATTTTATTGATGACGTTCCAGAACAGAAAAAACAACAGTTCAGAGCTATGGTTTCCGAGGGACAAAGCATATCACGCACCGCTCTCCAAGCGGCCCTCGATGTAGCCAACACTGCAGCAAGATCGACCGCTACAGCAGTAGTCATGCGACGGGGTTCATGGCTCTCCTCCTCTTTTTTTCCTCGAGAAGTTCAGAGCACCATTGAAGATCTTCCCTTCGACGGTGACAAACTTTTTGCTTCTACCACGAACTACGTGCTTCATTCAATGAAGGACTCAAGGGCAACCCTCCGGTCTCTAGGTCTCCAGACACCTATGACCAGAAGATGGCAATATAGATACCAACCGTACCACCGGCCACGCTATCCCGCATTTACACAACATTCCCATAGACCGCAGGAACAACAACAACAACGTCAAAGACCAAGATTCCAGCGCCGTCGTCCAAATTCTGCAGGGGCACCTCAACCCCCGCCAACTAATAGGCAGATTTGAAGCCTTGGTCGAGGGTTTACAAAACAGCGCTCCCACTTCAGCTAACACACCTATCTTTGGACACCGCCTACGACCATTCTCCCATCAATGGAAGAACATTACCTCCGATAAGTGGGTCATAGAGGTAGTTACAATTGGATACGCCATCCCCTTCCTCTCCTTCCCTCCCACCCACCCACCCTCCCCGTCCCTCTTCAGGGACCCTTCTCACGAGCAGCTACTCCTCCCTGAAGTGCAACATCTCCTTCATCTGGGAGCAGTAGAAATCGTGCCAGAACGACACAAAGGGAAGTGTTTTTACTCCCATTATTTCTTAACAGAAAAGAAAAATGGGGGATGGCGACCAATCCTCGACCTCAGGCGGCTCAACAAATTTGTCAAAAAGCAAAAGTTCAAGATGGTTACCCTCACCACCATAATCCCAGCGCTGGAGCAGGGCGATTGGTTTTCTGCCCTCGACCTACAAGATGCCTATTTCCATGTCACTATACATCCGGCCCACAGACGCTTCCTTCGATTTACCCTCGGCTCGACACATTTTCAATACAGGGTACTCCCCTTCGGACTGTCCACAGCCCCCCGTGTCTTTTCCAAGCTCCTAGCTGTAGTCACTGCCTACCTCAGGAAACAAGGGGTCATAGTATTCCCTTACCTCGACGATTGCCTCCTCAAAGCCTCAACATTCGACGAGGCTCTCCGGTTCCCGCGGCTCTCCGTCGATTGTTTCCTATCTCTCGGCCTACAAATAAACAAAAACAAATCCACATTACGCCCCACCCAGCACCTGCAGTTCATAGGAGCAGACCTCGACTCCCGGACGGGGTTGGCATCTCTCCCACCCGATCGCTTCAACTCCATAAGCCAACTGGCCACAATCATTCGCAACAGTCCCCAGGTGACTGCCCGAGACTGCCTACAACTACTAGGTCACATGGCCTCGTGCACTTTTGTCGTCCAGAATGCACGCCTCTACATGAGGCGCTTCCAAGCGTGGTTGGCCACGGTTTACAGACCGAATATGCACTCTCTAAACAAGACTCTCTCCCTACCTGTCCGAGTCAAAGATTCTCTACACTGGTGGACCGTTCACTCCAACCTCTGCTCTGGAGTCCCGTTTCTTCAGCAGGCTCCATCACTCATCCTGACCACCGATGCATCTCTGACAGGCTGGGGTGCACACATGTCTCACCACACAGTACAGGGGCTATGGTCGTCAACCGAGACCTCCCTGCACATAAATGTCCTAGAACTTCGAGCTATTCGCAATGCGTGCCGTCACTTCCTGTCACTAATCAAGCATCATCACGTACGCATAATGACAGACAACATTGCATGCATGTTTTATGTAAACAGGCAGGGAGGAGCTCGATCCCATTCGCTGTGCACAGAGGCTATGAAGCTCTGGAATTGGTGCATTGCGAACAACATCCGGGTATCAGCTGCCTATCTTCCCGGGGTAATGAACACCACAGCGGACGAACTAAGCAGACGCTTCCCATGGGACCACGAGTGGGAGATAGACGAGAAAACCATTCACAACGTATTCAGCACTTGGGGTTACCCAACAATAGATCTTTTTGCAGCTACAAAAAACAAGAAATGTCCCAATTTCTGCTCCAGAGCAGGACTGGGCAAACATTCCCTGGGGGACGCATTCATGATCTCATGGCACCGAAACCTACTCTATGCATTTCCCCCGATACCAGTTCTCAACAGGGTCCTGATAAAAATACGAACAGACCGAGCCAAGGTGATCCTCATTGCCCCGTCGTGGCCCAGACAACCGTGGTTTCCGTTCCTCACCAGAATGTCGATTCAACCACCAATCTCCTTGCCTCTCATTCCGAACCTCCTATCTCAACAACACGGACGCTTTCTCCACCCCAACCTGTCCATGCTTCACCTCAAAGCCTGGTTCCTACATGGTTTTCCCAAAGCGAATTAGATTGCTCTGAACAAGTTCAGAAGGTGCTCCTACATAGCAGAACACAATCTACTCGCACGACCTATCTTCAAAAGTGGAAACGATTCACACATTGGTGTTCCGCTAAACACCTTTGTCCCACGTCGGTACCTCTTTCGCTCATACTTGACTATCTATTGGGCCTTAAGCAATCCGGCCTTTCTTTCAGCTCCATCAGGGTCCATTTAGCTGCTATTACAACTTTTCACGACAGAATTGATGACACGTCTGTCTTTGCTCATTCTATCACTAAGCGTTTCCTCAAGGGACTACAAACCTTATACCCAGACATTAAACCACCTACCACCCCTTGGGACCTTCATCTAGTACTGTCTTGCCTAACTCAACAACCATTTGAACCCCTAGCCACGTGCTCCCTTTTACACCTCTCGATGAAAACAGCATTTCTAGTGGCAATTACCTCTGCCAGACGGGCAGGGGAAATAGCAGCTCTTATGGCAGACCCACCATATACGCTATTTTTTAAAGACAAGGTTACCCTCAGATTACACCCCAAATTTCTTCCAAAGGTGCACTCGTCATTCCACATTAATGAGCCAATACACCTGCCGACTTTTTTTCCGAAACCACACGCGAACTCGTTCGAAGCCTCAATGCATACACTAGATGTACGCAGAGCCTTGTCATTCTATTTGGATAGAACCAAACCTTTTAGAACTTCTTCCAGACTTTTTGTCTCATTGCGGAGCGCTCCAAAGGTTCGCCTATTTCTACCCAGAGACTTTCGAACTGGATTTCCCAGTGCATCCGGTTGTGCTATCAGATGAAGAAGGTTACACCTCCAGACGGCATCAGAACACACCACTAGATCTCTGGCTGCCTCTGTAGCATTCTTACGCAAAGTTCCCCTGGCTGATATTTGTAAAGCAGCCCCCTGGTCCTCTGAGCACACATTTGTTAAACACTATGCCCTTACTCAAGACCCTCTATCTGACATATGTTTGGGCAGGGCTGTACTATCCATGGCGTTCCTATCAGATCCGAAGTCCCTACCTCCTTAAGATACACGGCTTTTAAATCACCTGGAATGGAGCACCCACAGGGACATCTCTCGAAGAAGAAGAGGAGGTTACTCACCCTGTGCAGTAACTGACGTTCTTTGAGATGAGTGTCCCTGTGGGTGCTCCACTACCCACCCTCCTCCCCTCTACTTCGGAGTTGGGGGGCCTCCGTTGTAGAGAAGGAACTGAGGAGACCGGCCACGCATGCGTACTATCAACCTAGACTCACAGCGGGGGGCAGCCTCTGAGCATGCGTGGCCGCTATGAGTACTGCTGCAAAAATCTCCGAGCAAAGGCGCAGGGACGCACCAACACCTGGAGTGGAGCACCCACAGGGATACTAATCTCGAAGAACGTCAGTTACTGCACAGGGTGAGTAACCTCCTCTTCTGTCACAGATGCCCCCCAATTGATGCAATGAGATTCTCAGTCAGGGTCACAGCATCCAGCTCAGCAGACAGGCACCATGTATGGCTATGCCCCAGATTGCAGATGCCCACTTCAAACAAATCCTATGGTCATCCAAATTCACAGTCTCTCAGCTGTTTGGGGGAAAAGTTGGTTTGATTGTGGCAGACAACACTTCTAAACCAAAATAGTCCTTCCCTTTCCCCCACATACTACCTTGATGAGGTTATACAAGCCCAGTAACAGAAATACTCTGTCCATTCTCCTCACAAAAGTACCTAAAGAAAGGACAGCAGGTTCATTCAGGAAAGCCCTGGAGCCATGGATCAGGCAGCAAAATCAGAGATGGCAGCAGCCTCTCTAAGGGCTCATTATGGCAACGAGCAAATAAATGTGCCTCTGTCCAGATTTGAATCTAGGAAGCAGAATTTCTCATTTCTCAGGAGAATGGTCTCAACCACAGAAGTGGGTGAGAGGTAGTGAGTTGATGTTACTCACTCGAATAAAGCTCCCCATCCCATCCTTTCTTCATGTAATCCCCCATCTCATGCAGCCACATCAAATGTGAGCTTGTGCAAATTAAATCCTGGACATAGGAGCAAGAGGAAAAAGTACCCTCAGAAGAAAGGTTCTTAAGGCTACACATCATATTCTTAATCATCTAAAAGTGTACCATCAGAGTTATTTCAACTCAACAAATGAACAAAGATAGATTCTGGATGGAGACCCTAGCTTTGATGGTAGCATCCCTGACCCAAGCAGTCTTTCTTGCCTCAATTGACCTAGATGATGCATATCGATGCACCCATATATATCCATGCTACCACCACCTACTGAGATTTGTGTATGGCACAACCCATTAAAAGTGCACAACTCTGCCAGTTCTTTTTTCATTGTCCCCCAAGGTCTTTCCCAAGATGCTGGTGATGGTCATTGGCAGACTCGGGTCTCAGGGCACTCACCTGTATCCCTTTCTTGATGACATTTTTATCAGAACTCAAGCCAAAGTAGCAGCAAACTGTGCCACATTCCAGACACTATAACTTCAAGTAGTTTCATGATAAACACCAGGCAGAATTCCCTGGTCCTTTTCACAAGGATAGTTCAGCTGGGGGTGAACTTTGCCATCTATGTGGCAAGGGTCCATCCATCCCTGGACAGATTCCAGAAAATCCAGAACCTTGTATATAGTGGTAAGAAACACAAGGCTGTCCATAGCTCAATTTCTACAGTTATTGGGCCTTCTGATTTCATGTATAGTAATCACTCCATGGGGAAGATCCTGTATCAGATGTATCCAGGTGTTTCTCGTGAAAGTATGGTACCATTCACCAAAACATATGCAGGATCAAGTGCTGGTTCCAAGCTAGGTACTGTACTCCCTCAGATGATGGACAGTCCCAAAAATGTCTGTAAGGGTCTTCCCACATGCCTTTCAGACCCACCCCGGGTACTCACAACAGATGCCATCCTGATGGTGTGATCAGCACATGTGGGATACAGAACAAGCACAAAGTACTTAAACTCCATAGAAAGGAATCAAAGCATCTACCCCTTAGACCTCAGCGCTGTCAAGCTAGTCCAAAAAAGGCTCCAGAGCCACTTCAAGAGCAGCCACATTTCAGTCTTATTGGACAGCACTACCACTGTCACATATATCAACAGCCATGGGGGAACTTGGAGCTCAACTCTTACCTGCAGAAGCAATGGAGATAATGGAATGGGCTGAGAAGAACTTATTTTCCATAAGAGCAGTACATATACAATACAAGCAAACAAAGGGAGAACTGAACCAGAAGGTAAACTAGGTGGTTTGATGTGTAATCAACTCAGAATGATATCTGACTTAGGATATCACAGGATATCCGCCTGATATCACAGGAATATGGCCTCCAGTAGTTGACCTATTTGCCGGTCACAAGAACAGAAAGCTGCCGAAGTACTATACCAGAGAAGCAGGTCCCTCCAAGTGGATACTTTGACACAGATGGCCACAAGGCCTGCTTTATGCATTCACACCTTTCCCATTTTTAGGGAAGGTGATTCAGAAGATAAGGCAAGAAGAAGCAAAAGTGATAGCTCGGCTTCACACTGGCTGAGGAGAGTAGAATTTTTAGATATGGCAGACTTGGCCTTGGAAGCTGCATTGTATGGACCAGTGAGACCAGATATCCTTCACACCAAGGTCTTTGCCTCAATCTAGACCCAGACCATCTACAACTAACAGCTTGGCTATTGACAGGGAAGCATTAATCACTCTCTATCCTCCAAAGTGATTGTCACTCTAGTCTCCTCCAAATAGACTTTAATGCTAAATGCCTATTCTTCCATCTGGACAAGGTTTAGTGCATAGTGTCTAAAAAGCAACAAAAATCCCGTGGACCCTGGTATCCCAGCTATTCTGACTTTCTTGAGAACAGTGTGGGCAAGGGACTTGAGCCCAACACCATATCATGCCAGGTGTTGGCCATAAGTAGCATCTTACATGCAGGTTCCTTGTCAAAGAATCTTCAAGTATGCAGATTTCTAAGAGCTGTCAGAGTGGCTAGACTTGTAGTCAGACCAGTCTTTCCTAAACGGGGCCTACTGCAGGTGCTGAAAGCACCACCCTTTGGAGCCATTGGTCACACCATTCTGCCTGTTCATCCAAACCTGTTTCTTGGTCACGATCACATTTTCAGGATGAGTCTGAGGGATTGTCTACACTTACTGGGGGATCGACACACTGTGATCGATGCATCGGGGGTCAATTCGACTGCAGATTGCTCTCCCGTTAACTCCTGTACTCCACCAGATCAAGAAGAGTAAGGGGAGTCAACGGGAGAATGTCTCCCATCGACATCGGGTAGTGTGGACCCCGCGGTAAGTAGATCTAAGCTACATCGACTTGAGTTATGCTGTTCACATAACTCAAATTGCATAGCTTAGATCGACTTTTTCCTGTAGTGTAGACAAGGCCCCAGAGTTTTCAGCTTTATCCATGCAGGAACCTCATTGTGTATTCCAGGATGAAGGTGGTGTTAGGACCCCAGAATCTTTCTTGCGAAAGGTGAACTCAGCTTTCCATGCCTCACAAGAAGACATCCTCCTGTCATTCTGTCCAAAGCCACAGTATGCTGTAGAAAAGCTTGGGTATAATCTGGATGTTCAGAGGGCACTAAAGATTTATACAAAGATCACTGAATTGATAAAACCACCAGGCTACCTGTTAATCAACTTTTAATCTGAAGTGCCAAGGGCTCAGGGTATCCAAACTACCTCTTGCCAGACGGATCAAGTTATGAATTGTAGAGGCATACAGTTTCTTTCCTTCCCCTCCTCCCCCATCTCATTCTACTTTTTTATCCTTCACTATTTCCTATGCATATCAGAAGTTTGGGGGACGCTGGGCTGCAGAATGAGCATTTGTTACCCAATCATTTGCTTTCTGCTACCAGAGTCTACCACAATTCAGCCAAAGAACAACATTTAATTTTTAAAGCTACAGTTTATGAACCAATTTTCCTACTGTATATAGTTTACTGATTTGCTATTGAAGTTATTGTCACTAATCATATTCTAAGAACTTTTACTCCATTTTGGAATGAATCATCTGGTGGCAAGCCAGTGTGACAAAGTTCCTCCTCTATCTTGGTGGGTCCTGCGCTTATTGGAAGATTTTCTTGCCTCAGAGATTCACCATATGGGTTGGGGAACAGCCCAGAGACCTTCCCCTCTGGAAGAACCCACAGTCCAGGTCAATTGGGAGGTATGGGGGGAAACCTGGGCCCACCCTCTACTCCGGGTTCCAGCCCAGGGCCCTGTGGACTGCAGCTGTCTATAGTGCCTCCTGTAACAGCTGCATGACAGCTACAACTCCCTGGGCTACTTCCCCCTGGCCTCCTCCAAACACCTTCCTTATTCTCACCACAGGACCTTCCTCCTGGTGTCTGATAACGCTTGTGCTCCTCAGTCCTCCAGCAGCACACCCTCTCACTCTCAGCTCCTTGCACCTCTTGCTCCCAGCTCCTCACACTCGCACCACAAACTGAAGTGAGCTCCTTTTAAAACCCAGGTGCCCTGATTAGCCTGCCTTCATTGATTCTAGCAGCTTTTTCTTAATTGGCTCCAGGTGTCCTAATTAGCCTGCCTGCCCTAACTGGTTCTAGCAGGTTCCTGATTACTCTAGTGCAGCCTCTGCTCTGGTCACTCAGGGAACAGAAAACTACTTACCAGTGACCAGTATATTTGCCCTCTACCAGACTCCTGTACCCCACTGGTCTGGGTCTGTCACACCAGATAACAAGTTTTGACTAGCAGGAGTTGTGGTACAGGATTGAGTTGACAGAGGGGACTAGTTCGTATGTATCAGAATTGTTGGAAACACTCCTCGAAGAAAGGAAATTATAGGGTAAGAAATTTCACAGCCTGTTCAACCTGTTTAGATTGTAAAATCTTCAGGGCAAAAGTGATTATTTACCATGTGTAGGAACAGCAGTAGTGCAGTGGGGCTTATATCTCAGTTTGGGTTTCTAGATGCTAATGTAACACTAATATTATTACTACTATTAATAATAATAATTAATAAATAATGCTTTATTGTGTCTGCTAGTTTTCCAACATTTACATTGAGTTGGAAGTCATCATCCTGATAGTCTTTGAAGCATCTGTCAGTGCTTCAGTTTGGTTTTTCATTTTAGCAAATGCTGATTCTCAAACATATAGACCTTAAGAGAAATGTCATAGATAACTTCAGGAATATTGGTCCAGTTTTGTCCAAGGTTCAACATCTGGCTTTTAAAAAGATCTCAAATTGTATGCTGACAGTTACCATTTCTAATGCATCAACATCTTGTGGACTAAACATTGCAATTTGCTTTCTTCTCCCTTCAGATGCATACTTGTATGTTTTCAATACTTTAATTGAAATAGGCAATATTATTTTTTTTTTCAGATTTTCCTGACATTCCATATTCTGATTGGTGTGGGCAGACCATACATAATCACTTAGATGTGGTTTCTCATTCCTCAAAGTTTTCTGGAATTTCAGGATGTAGTGATGCAGTATCCCATGGTTCAGCTAGTAGTACCAAGAGTACAGATCTTGTATTAGGTAAGCATGCAGCCTTGCTAGTATTAAAAAAGTATTAATTCATTTTTTAAGTATTTTCTTTCTTATTCTTAAATATTTTAAAAGACAATTTTGTTTGCAGTTACTGTAATAGCGTAGCAGTGGGATGTTTTTAAATGATTTAGGTGCTTTTCTGTCACTGTCAGGAAGGTAGCATGAAAGAGCACCAAAACTGGGTGTCAGGTGAGCTGAGTTCTATTCCTGGCTCTAACATTTACTCACTGTGGCCTTTTGGCAGGTCAATTAAACTTCTCTGTACCTCAGTTCAAATCAAATTAATCATCTTATTTTTCCAGCCTAGTGTTAGCAGACTGAAAATTATCTTTAAAGTTGTTTATATAGGACTCTTAAGAACATTCTATTCCATATTTTGGACCTTTAAAATAGAATAGGGGACCATATTTAAACACAGTTATAAACTGATAAATGTTGTTGAGCTTTTTATAGTTTGGATTTCTTTTAAAATATTAGGGAAGACATTTTATCTTTGAATATAATTCCTCGTTGGCTTGTAATCATTTGAATTAGTGTAATTACTTTACATATAAAGTATAACCTTGCTAACCCAAACAGCTTATAATTAACATACAAAGGCAGATCTCCAACCCAATTCTGAGCAAAAATGTAGTGGGAAGTGTCATGCTGTGTGGAATGGTTCACAACCACGAATGCCATCCTCAGGACAGAGCGTCAAGCACCAGGGCAGAGATCCCAGACTGGTTGTGTGTTCTATAATTGGAATTCACCAACCCAGTAACAAATGCGAACTCCTAGAGTCACTTAGTCCACTTGGGTATTCCTGTCTTTCTTGCCACCCCAGCAAGCTGGACTTAGTGATAGTTGGTTGCTGTGCACCAAAGGTCACAAAAGATTCCGATTGCTTCCAGTCCCAAGAGACATGTCACTTACCCCAGGTCAATTTGTACCTTAAATCTCTCACCAAAGACAACACTTGTAGCCAATCCAGTAATAAACTAACTAAAGATTTATTAAGGAAAAAGAAATGAGAGCGCTATTATAAGGTTAAAGCAGGGAAGCATATATACACAAATGAGTTAGCCTATGGTTCCTGTAGGCAACAAAAGTTGTTGTAATGTCAGCTCTGAATGTCTTTTAGGGCTATCCTAGGTTGACCCTGCGGATCTCTGCTTCTGTTTCATGGCTCTGGTTCTGTGAGAGTCAAAATAGCAAAAGAGATGAAAAATTTTGTCAGCTATTTTTATTTCCTTCTTCCAGAATTCATTCCATCGGCTTGAGCCCTTTTTCAGTTAGCCCCTTCATGGTGTGAGGGGGCAATTAACAAAGTCTTTTTATACTGATGTTCCACAATGGCCCATTTAGTTTGGATGGCCCTTCTTGATGGGCAGTGTCAGAGCAAACATATATTTGTGGTTATAAAGCAAAAACTTAAATATTACCTTTATAGCATGTGATAAAGGTGGTATAAGGTGGTACTGCATGCAGTAATCTCACTTACAATACCTTTATCGCATGCGATAAAGGTATTGTAATATTTAAATTTTTCATAAAGACTAAACCCTTTGTTTTAAGTCCAGCACCCATGTTATCCATACTGACACACAGGTGAAACAGACTGGTTTCCAGCATTGAATTGATCAGTGCTCTGCCGAGGCCTAAAGCCATGGCAGGAGCTGGCACCTGGTCTGCCAGTGCCACAGCAGGGACAGAAATGTAGTTGGGTGTTACATCTTTAAGACCTCGTTGTAAAATATATTGCACAATATTTACTAGTATACTTAAGCTGTAATCTAACAAGTTAAAACTAAATTACTGTTGTGGTAAAATAAATTAACGAAGTATATTTGGTGATGGGTTTGTTGGTTTTGTATTTTTTAGCGCGCGTGTGTGTGTTGGTAATTCACAAAATGCAGCGATTTTTGTGAATTAGCACGGTTCAGCTGTATAATACATGACACTTCCATTTAACACAATGAAAGAGTGTCCTGATTGAAATTCATACTGTGGAATTTATTTTCCTAAGGAGTAAAGTCAATTCCAGATGATACACCAGTGTGCCGAATACTGCTGCGAAAAGAAGTCTTACGCTTAGTAATCAATTTGAGTAGTTCAGTAGGAACAAAAGGCCATGAAACTGGACTCCTAACGTAAGTAAAAACGTGTCCTTCGAACTATAGTTTTACCAGCATTCAGTGTAGATATCTTGTAAAATCATAACTGTATTTTTTTCATATTTTTCTCCTGGCTTTAAAAAGCATCAAAACTGATTTTGTCATAAGTCCGTAGAGATGGGTTGGCATAATGTCTCCACTAAGTGAATCCAAAATTAGGGATCAGTTTTTGCATAACTGCAATGCTAAGCACTACACATTGTTTATGTATGGTTGTACTATTTTGTAGGAACTCTGTCATGCCTATGTATATTGGTGGGGGTTAAGGACAGATTGAGGAATGACAGACTTAAAGGACTTGCCTTTTAAGATTTATTATTAAACCTTAAATTAATATCTACTTGTTTTCTCTGTCTCATTTTCTTTCATAATAGTCCTTGGTATTTTGGTATTTTGTGCATCTGATATGCAGTGGTTTTGTACATTTTAAAAAAAAGTTTGACTGCTTAAAGTCCTTATTGTATGAATTTTCTTAATGCTTCACTACATGCAATGAGTGCCTGTTGCTTTTAATTATATACTGTACTATTTGGTTATAAACTACTATGCTGTGCTGTTAGCTTTAAAATAAAATCTAGCCTAAGGACTTGAATAGTGCTTTCCAATTTGAGATTTTTGTACGTATACTTGTATAGAACTTCATTTAATCTAAATTTCCTCTGGTTGGATACAAAATGTTAGCTAATGTAACATGTTGAGAAGTGCTTGTGCCCAAACAGTATAATAATAATCCCTGTAGATCATTTGGATTAGGTGCTTCTCTTCTTACATGAGTTGATTGTTTTGGCTGAACAAATTAAAAATTCTCAACTTCTGTCGCTGAAGAGAGAAGTTTTGTCAACCATTATGACCAACATTTAGCTGAACAGTTTAAAAATATATATATATATATTATGATGGTTACATGTGAGAGTATATTAAAATTGCGTTCTTTTCCTAAATAATTAGCATTAAAGAGAAATTCCCCCAAGCATTTGATGACATCTGCCTTTACTCTGAGGTGTCCTACTTGCTAGCACACTGCACATTTCGACTGCCATCTCGAAGGTTCATTCAGGAGCTATTTCAAGATGTACAGTTTTTACAAGTAAGTAGAAGTGAAGATTTATTTGTCATGATCCTTGGGTAAACTGCCCCTTCTGAGACCCTTTTGTCATCCCCTGTGTATACTCTTTTCAAGTGACAGGTCCACGCCTCTACTTCTCTTTGCGTAGAACCCTGTGATCCACCTACTATGTGACTGGGTCTACGGGTTACATCCCCTGGTTTCCAGTCATGATTCCTAATAAGCCCCGGTGGTCTTGGCAAGGGTTTGCTTTCGGGAGCCTCTGTTTAGTGTGCAGTAACTCAGGAAAAGTTTCTTCAAAACAAAGTATGATTTACTTGCCAGAAGGTGCACAGCACTCTGAGACAGGGATTTAAACAGAGACCTATTCTTCTAGTGTCTTACCTATATTTGGCATTCCCTCCATGGTAAGTAACCCATCATTAACACACACAGGCATGCACAATATTCATAAAAAATAATAGATATTTCTCAGTTCTTCACAGTATTAACTTCAAAAGATGCACCAGTTGGATTCAGGTTTCATCGTGCTCTAAATGAAGTGAGCACTCATGCCAATGTTGTGGTTCTGTGATGTGTTCATGGTAGAACACCTGTAAGTTAATACTGCATCCTCTTTGCCCTTTAGATGCATGAAGAAGCAGAGGCTGTTCTAGCAACACCACCAAAACAACCAGTAATTGACACATCAGCTGAATCCTGACCTCAGTTTTGTACAGTGCATGGTATATGGACTTGCTGAAAGCCTCAGACAACTTCTGATTGACTGGACAGCAAAGATAGGAGCACCATCTCCTAGACAGTTCCAGAAATTACTGGTACATGAAGAGTGAATGAAGACTTTTCTCAACAAAAATCACTGCCCCAGCCCTCTGAGCCCTTGGGGAATTGTAACTCATTACCATAGTTTTAATAATAATAATTACCAATATATGCAAGAAACAAGCACTGAACACCTGCACAGGTTTTCATTTCATTTTTAATATGACAGTTAAACAATATACGACAGAGTGCAGAGACCTCTTTTAAATGGTTGACTTCAAATTCTGTTCCAGATAAGCAGAATGATGCCTTGCTTATTAACCCCTGGATGCCAGGAGTCAGGGTACACGAGAGTATAACCCATTGCCGACAGTGGGGCATACTGTAACCATGGACGCCAAGGGACTAACGTTGGGCCTTCTATGTTAGTTTTCTTAATGTTTGTAACACTACTTGAGGGGTTCATAACCTCAGATAGAAAGAAAAACCTCCATGAATCTGGGGTTTTCTTATAAGTTATTTTAATGTTACTATAGTTGCAAGAGTGGTTATTTTATTAGCACTCTCTCCAGTTTTGTGGCAATTACATACAACATGTTATCTAAATTGGTTAAGGATTTTCACTACAGTTTCTGATTTAAAAAACAACAAATCCTTTTTTTTAAATCAACTGAAATTTGATGGTTTTCCCTGTACATTATGCATGTGGTGTTTGGGATTTCTATATTCATGCTCATGTATTGTGAACATTGGTCTTATTCTTAAATGAAAATCTTTAACAAGCATGATTTGTATCAGATAGGGTGAATACTGTATCAGCTAGACTAGAAAACATTTGATCATTGTTGCTTTTTTGGTAAAATACATAGTAGTCGGTAATTTCCACATTCCATGGGAAACATTTTTCTAAAACAAATGTTTGCTTTAATTTTCATATGTCTGATCACCGGATAATGCTAATAATTGTAGTGAAAAGCCTTAAGTACCAAATTTTGAAAGAGCAGTACTTTAATTTTATATTGGTGTTCTTTAGATCTTTTGCACAATTTACTTGATACAATGACCGATAAATGGGTACAATAACTGCCTTCATCATGTTATTCTTGAGGTTGATAAATTGAGTGCAACCTAAACAAAAAAAAACAAAAACAAAAAAAAACCTTTTATGTATCTAAAGAGATTTGGAAGCCTTTACAAGAATTAAATACAAATATATGCAAATTTGTATATACAGTAGCATGGCCACCTTCATTAGAAAGCCTGGTTTTGATATGTGAATCATTCAGCTGGACTGTATTAGATAGAACTCCTTTTTAACCCATTCACTTTTACCTTTTTTATAATTAAAGTGTCAAATTAGATAGTTTAGATGAAGATAGGTTAAATTTATCCCAATATTTCATAATCCTCATGTTACCTTATTAACTAATGTGCTATTGGAGATTTCCATAGATAGCCCTGTGAGCTAATAAGAGCAAAACACAGTTCCTAATGAAATGTAGAATTAATTTGATCATATTGGACATTCATTTTGGGGACAAAGCAACATCATCTTGTTGTCCATCATTGCTTTGCAGAATTCATTTCAGTGAGTGCACTGCATGCCGACACCTGACAGCAAAGCAGTTGCCGGGCTACAACCTGCTTCTCTCACAGTAAAATTTAGTTCCCTGAGTTTTTCATCTTTTCATGAGATCCCATTGAAGGAAAGAGCAGAAGGAAACCACTTTAACTCTTACCATCAATGATACCAATAACAGTATATCGTGTCTATGAAATATATTCGATAATGGAAAACATTACCCAACAGTAGTTATTTGGACTTCTCTGGTCTTAAGGAATAAACGTTTCTGCAAAACCAAAATAACCACAATATAAGAAATAGTGATATAAACTCCAAAGCAAATAATGTAGTATTCCCACCAAAAATGGGATTAGCATATGTTATACATTAGTTTCCAACACTACCTCAGTTAGAATAGAGTATGAACTCTTTGTTTTAATAACTCTAGATGGTGTTAAATCAAATAAATCTGTTTATTTTTCTGCAGTTAAGGCAGTGTAAGCCATTTATCCACCTTTATTTAAAAAAACAAAACTTTGTCACCATTTTTATCGACATTATAGAAAGAACATTAGAAAGGTATCTCAATAAACAAAAAGTAAGCAAATGAAGATTTCAATATACTTTTAAAAATTGATGCCACTCTGTTAATTCCGCTGTTCACTGCCAGGTCTGGATCCTCCGCCCTTGAATGCTTATGTATTCTGAAGTACTCAGTTATGTGGGGAATCATTACACCAAGAAGTTAATGTATGGAAACATTGCTGAAAACTTAAGGGTTGATCTCAATGGTAGCAGAAGATTAATTTTTCAAGTATCTATATCAATGTTAGTAAATTTCAACAAAATATGCATAATAGATGTAATGTCAGTACTGTAAGCTTCATAGATACGGCATTTCTAGAACTAAATTACATTTAGTTCACACTAATTTTTAATGTTAATTGACAAATGAAGGGGTACTGTATGATTTGGAGTAATTTGTGACATTTGCATTAGTTATAAACTGTGAATTTTAGAGTGAATTTTCAAAATATCCTTTTGCAAAGTTCCTAATTTAAGAACATTTATTCTGCTCCTTTAATATCATTTAGATATATTTACATAAAGAGAAAAATAATTGTAAAATGCAGCTTATTTTAAACCTAATTGAAAATCCTTATGCTTAACTCCCCCCCCCCCCACCCCAATTTTAGAAGGAGACATGAGAAGCTGACAGACTCTGCTCACTCTGTATCTTTCCAAACCTAAAGATTTGTAATGCTGCTAAACCCTATAGCATTCAGTTACAGTATTTGCATTCTAAGTATACTCCCAAGAGTTGTACTTGCTGTGACATAGAACTCATGAATGAATATATATTACAGTATGGCCACAATTTTCAGAGGAGGGTCCCTGAAGTTAACCACCTAAAGCCATATGTAGGCATCTAGATTAGAGGTCCAATTTTCAAAGGTGTTAAACACTCCTAGCTCTCTGATTTCAAGGAGAGTTGCAGTAGATCATCACTTACCTATGCCTAGGTGTGCACATTCAGTAATTTTGGCCATTGGACATAAAGTATGTGAGAAACAGAGTAGTGCTCATCAAAGAATTGCCCTGTTTAATCTGATCTTAAATATTTAGCTACAGATGTCTTCTGTTTTTTTTATGACACACTAAAATGACAAAGTATTCAATAGTTTACACCATAAAAGCTTGCTTGTCTGGAGATTTTTGGGGGTGGGAGTGACCTGGGGGTTAGGTTGAAACACTCAGAAGTTGCATTTATATACATCTTAAAGTATGTACCAGGCAGCAGTGAGAAATCATTCATATATTTTATCATTATTCTTAAAAAACATATGCAGTGAGCTTGAATGTGAATCTAATTTGTGGTGAGAGGGAGTTGAACAAAAAACAGTAACAGCTATGATAGTAGTATAAGGAAGAGAAATAATTATTCTAGAAATAGTTCTAAAACATCTAGAGAATGAATAATGAGTAATGAGCAGTAAAAAATTTCAGATGCTTCCACTTCAGTCTGCTCTGTAATCCGCAGTTGCTTTTCTAGATCTGGGCTAATTTATGTAACATTGTAAAGTGAATGTACGTTCATGAGGAGGAATCCTTCTTCATGGAAGAAGTTTAGATTAAGTTTGGAAATGTCTCCTCTAGCCCTCTCCCCATGCCCTTGCTGCTCTTACACAGAAGGTTCTAACAAGTTGTGCTTCGCTGTGGAGGCAGCTGAAAAGGTTCTGTAATCTTTTTCAGTTACATTCACTTATACCACTCTGTGCTTATTTAAAGGTATACTAGTACTGAAAGTAAAATCCTAAATTTATGAAAGACCTTTGGGAACATGTTAGAAACCGTGTTAGAGTTTTCCCCTTGGTAGGAAGTGGAAAAGGTTAGCCTTTTGTTTCTTCAGTTTGTTTAATTATTAGCTCCATGTTCTGATTTCCTAGATATTTTTGTTCACAACAGATTTTTATGTTCATTAAAGAATGTGGATTTTCTTTGGACTATTTTTGTAAAATAGGCAGATAGCAATGCCACAGCATGCAGAAATTGCACATTTTGCTTGACTTGCTTTGTAAAATACACTATTTAATTTGAGAAATGTAATTTATGCCAAAAAAGTGTAACTTGCCATTTTGCCACTGAATAGGTTGTTTTAGCACAAAATGCAATGTCTTAGGGGGAAAAGGCAGACATTTTGTAGATGTAGTTGAAAAAATGTTCCAATATTGGCTGTCAATATCCCTAAAACTGCATTATAAGAGATGATGTAAATTAGTCTTTCTGAAGAGGGAAGGGATTGTTAAAATCTCAAGACTTATTTTCCCTGCCCCATGTGGTTTCTTTACTTTTTTTATTATTATTTAGTAATACGCTGCTACATATTTGGAGGTTCTAGTGTTTGTAGGTCACTGAACAGACATTGAAATCTGATTTATATTGTATACCTGTAACATAGAAAGAAAAAGTATTTATATATTTTCCGTAAGAATATTTCATTGAGCTGTGTATAATTTAAACAGAGGCTTGTCTCAACACGGCTTTGCCCACATTGATCTTTTTTTGTGTTTTTTTTTTTTTTTGGTTTTTGTATAGTGCGTACAGTTCATGTCCATGGGCATTAAAAGCCTCCTTAAGTATAATCTTATCAAAGGGATGCATTGTTAATAAAATGCTTAAACTACTTACAGTTGTCCTGGTGTCTTAACTACCTGTAAGCACTAGAAATTAGTTGGAATTTTCTTATTATATAATGTATTTGAGTTACTAAATATAATTAGAGCCAACTTAAATTTTTCAAATGAAAATTTGTCAAAAATGCCCATTTGAGGAAAAATTCCCATTTTCCAAAAAATATTTTAATTTATTTTTATAAATTGATGAATCAACTTTAATTTTTATCACTTAAATTACAAATTTTCATACATGATTTTTGAATTTTGAAAAACAATTAAAGTTTTCACCACATAATCTTTTACTTGCAGTAATCACTGCAAGTAAAAAAGTGTTTTTTGAAAAGTAATTCAAATTATTAAGAAATCACTTTTGAAAATTTCCTATTTTGGAAATGAGCGATAACATGTCAATGATGTATTTCAAAAAGCAAAAAACTCCATTTTGAAAACTAAATGAAAAGTTCATGTTTTTTAGTTTTTGACCAGTTCTTAATATAACCCATAAAGAAATTTTTCCATAATAGTATAGATATCAAGTGACAAAGGACTCAGCAGGATATACTATACTGGTACATAGTTTTTACTACATTTCTCCCACTCTATTCTTTGACTAATATGTCATTAGAAAATAACACAAAAAGGATTATCCTTGCTTGGATATCTGCTTACTAATGCTTGACTGTTTTCATATCATATATTATTTTGAAGAACAGTTAATTTATGTGATGTGGCTGCCACTGGTCTGGACTAGTGGCTGGGTTCTCTTCATTTCTGAGGTAAGTCATAACCAGTCTTGATGTAGGATTTTCAATCCTCCTCCTCTTGGCAAACAGTCAAGCTTTCCCATTTGTTCTGCAGCCCAGCGTGTCTCTCAGTTCTTGACATCTAGGCTACTTTCCTCTCTCTGCTGCTGATGGAAATGGATCAGAGTTTTGGAGTCGCATCATCTGGCCATGCTCCCACTTGTTTTCAATTCCTCTGTGGCAGCGTGCAGACAGCTCCCACCTTCACATCTGCATGGGAGGTGGGAGGGACTCCTTTGTCAAAATTTGGGGCAGTAGTGATCTCCCTCTCAGCCCCTCCTCCTCCCAGGCCAGTTTTTTAGCTGGGTGTTGGAACTCCTGAGAGCCGCAGTTACAGTGCCTCCCTGTTTGCTTCTCTTGCAACTTCCAGGTATGTCAGAGTAGCCTAAAAAGCACCAAATGAAATCCATACAGTGCTCCATCTGTCAGACTGCCCTCCTCAGGCTTGGAAGACAGTGAGTTGTTCCAAGGCTTCACCCAGCCTTCTATACCTAACTCTATTAGGTCCAAGGGCTATGAGTTGGACAGGCATGAGGGATCCGCTATCCACTAGAGCTGCCATGACTCCACCATGGGTAAAATGAACCAGGAGTCACTGGGCAGAGCAGGGAAAGGCTCCAAGGACAAGGAGGACCCCAGCCAGCTGACTCAAGGGGTAAGTCCCAAGGGGCCCCTGGAAAAGAGAGAGGGCAGACTTTGCAGGGTCACAAATCCCTCCCTCCTCCTTTCCCTGACCCCCAAAATGGGTCCTGAGCTTATTGGGGAAAGAAGCAGGGCTCATAAGCACTTCCCAATTTGGCCAGGAGGGCTCTAGAAGCTTTTTCTCTTCCACATCCCTGGGGTGTATGGGACACAGCAGGGGAGGAAAGTGTAAAAAGATCTAGATGGTACGAGTCCTCTTCCTTTTCCCTTTCCACAGAGAATGGTGAATTGTCAGGCTCTGACTCTGATCAGGATTGGGGAAAGCCTTCCCCTGTCTCCCCCCACCCTGAGAAATTCAAGGCCATTTACCAACAAGGTTGTATCTACTATTCAGATTCAACCTAAAAAAAAATCCCAAGAGTAAGTCTCTGAGCCAATTTTTCTCTCGAAATACTCCCCTGAGGCCGTGATTCCCCTACCCTCCTCCTTCAAGGAAGTAATCTGGGATGAATGGGGTAAGCCAAACAAGGGCAAGCATGTTAACGGAAAGGATCTTGGGTTCTATAGGATCTAGGAATGAAAGTCCCAGTTACTGAAATACCAAAGGTTGACCCTGCGGTAGCATCCCCCCCTCTCAAGATACGGTTCTATCCGAAGGATCCCATGGATAGAAAAATGGAGGCCACTCTCAATAAAGACGTTGAGGCCTCCCTCAGAGTCCCTGACAGCTACTTGCATTCTTAAGAGATCTTTTTCCTAGCTGGAAGATCTCTGAGCCCTCATGGCTAAAGGTCACCCTGACTTTGGATCTATTTTAAAGAAAGTTTCCCTCATTGAACACGATGAATCTCAACCAAAGCCATGACCACCAGCTCAGTGACCAGGCATCACATATGGCTCGGTCCCTGTGGAAGATGGATAGCCACACAAAGCTGGTGCTGTGCTCTGCCAAATTCACAGGAGCCCTGCTTTTTGGAGAGAAGCTAGACAAGGCAGTGGTGGAGAATGCTGCAAAATCTAAAGAGGCCCAGCTGACACCACACCATGCCTTTGAGAGAGTAGAGACCAGTTTTCAGATGAAAGTGTTCCTTTTGGCTTTCATTCTCACAGAAATACCAGCAAAGAGACAGCAGATTCTCCAGAAAAAGCTGTGGAATCTTGGCTTGGGAAGAAAGACTGCAAAGGTTTCCACCAGGAGCTGAAGCCTAGGGGCAGGATTTCCCATTTCTGGGGGAAATAGATCAGTGAGCCAGGGATACTCCCTTGAGTTACAGGCTCCACCCTATTCTGTTTTTCATTCAGCCCCCCATCTCAAATGACCCTGTAAAACAAGATCTAATCCAGAACAAAATTTCTCACCTGGATATGGCAGTAATAGAGACCATTCCCTCAGAAGAAAGAATCTCAGGGTTCTACTCCATCTTTACCATTCAGAAGTGTTAGGGGGAATCCAATCCATTCTAGATCTCAAGAGACTCAGAAAGTAGACAAAGAAAATTAAGTTCTGAATGGAGACCCTAACCTCTATGGTGTCATCCCTGTCCAGGGTGATTTTCTGACTTCAGTAAAAACAACAAGGAGTCCTTGTGGCACCCTAGAGACTTATCAAATTTATTTGGGCATAAGCTTTCGTGGGATATAACCCACTTGATCAGATGCCCCTACTCGCGCTACTTTGATGACATCTTCATCATTTGGCCCCTTGGGAAGGAGGCCTTTGAGGAATTCCACCTGGATTTCAACAATTTCCACCCAACCATCAACCTCAGCTTGGATCAGTCCACACAAGAGATCCACTTCCCGGACACTACAGTACAAATAAGCGATGGTCACATAAACATCACCCTATACCGGAAACCTACTGACCGCTATACTTACCTACATGCCTTCAGCTTTCATCCAGACCACATCACACGTCCATTGTCTACAGCCAAGCCCTCAGATACAACCGCATTTGCTCCAATCCCTCAGACAGAGATCCTCTAGGAGTTTCTATCAGGCATTCTTAAAACTACAATATCCACCTGGGGAAGTGAAGAAACCGATTGACAGAACCAGAAGGGTACCCAGAAGTCACCTACTACAGGACAGGCCCAACAAAGAAGGTAACAGAAGGCCACTAGCCATCACCTAGAGACCCCAACTAAAACCTCTCCAGCTCATCATCAGAATAGGTTGTAGATCCTTGAAGGACGATCCCTCACTCTCACAGACCTTGGGAGACAGGCCAGTTCTCACTTAGAGACCGTCTCCCAACCTGAAGCAAATACTCACCAGCAACTACACACCACACAACAGAAACACTAACCCAGGAACCAACCCCTGCAACAAACCCCGTAGCCAACTCTGTCCACATATCTATTGAAGGGACACCATCATATTACCCAACCATATCAGCCACACCATCAGGGGCTCGTTCATCTGCACATCTACCAATGTGATATGCTATCATGTGCCAGCAATGCCCCTCTGCCATGTACATCTCTACAGAAGAAAAAATGGACACAAATTGGACATCAAGAATTGTAACATTCAAAAACCAGTAGTAGAGCACTTCAATCTCCCTGGACACTCAATAACAGACTTAAAAGTGGCCGTTCTTCAACGAAAACAGACTTCAACTAGAAACTGCAGAACTGGAATTAATTTGCAAACTTGACAGCATCAAATTAGGCCTGAATAAAGACTGGGAGTGGCTGGGTCACTACAAAAAATAATTTTCCCTCTGTTGATATTCACCCCTTCTTGTCAACTGGGAATGGGCCACATCCACTTTGATTGAATTGGCCTCATTGCACTGACCCTCCCACTTGGTAAGGCAACAATCTTTTCATATGCTGTATACTTATACTTTCTTACATGCATTTTCCACTCCATGTATCTGATGAAGTGGGTTATAGCCCACAAAAGCTTATGCCCAAATACATTTGTTAGTCTCCAAAGTGCCACAAGGACTCCTCATTGTTTTTACTGATACAGACAAACATGGCTACCCCCTGAAACCTTTCTGACTTCAGTGGACCTGGCAGATGCACATAGCCACATCCCTGGCAGATTGTGCCATCACAGATTTCTAGGGTTTGCCTACAGCAGGAAGCAATCTCAATATCAGATGCCTCCCATTCAGCCTGTCTTGAGCCCCACGTGTTTTTACAAAGATGGTAGTGGTGGTGGTAATCATAGCCAGACTCAGGTTGCATGGTATCCATCTGTACTTGTTCCTGAGTGACATCTTAATCAGAAACAGCACACAGCATTACATCCCTACCTTGAATCTCTTGCAGGTGCATGGCGTTATCATCTACCTCAAGAAAAGCGCGTTGATTCTGGCCACCCAAATATCTCACTTGGGCATGGACATAGATAGCAAGGATATATCCCTCTCCTAGAGAGGTTCCAGGAGGTTCAAGATGACCTCACATTGTTTTGGAACTGTAAGAAGGCCCACTATTGCATGAGAATTCAATTGCTAGGCCTTTTAGTATTATGTGTAGGGATCACTCCATGGGACGGGCATGGGCATAATCACACATCCGGTGCCTTCAAGGCTTCATCTTAAAGGTATGGGACCACTTCCCAGAATGCATGAAAGATCAAGTAAGGATTCCAGCACAGGTGATCAACTCCTTAAATCAGTGGTCAGCCCAGGGCAATGCCCGCCAGGGAATGCACATATGCCTTCCAGATCCCCTGATCCTGACAACCGATGCCAGTCTGGAGGGCAGGGGAACACACCTGGCATCCTAAACAGCTCATGGCATCTACAACATGGAGGAAAGAATCAACAGCATATATCTCATAGAACTGTGCAGTCAAGCTGGAGCTTACCAAGGTTCATTCCAGCCTAGAGAGGAACCACATCCTGATTCAGTCAGATAACATGATCACAGTCGCATATGTGAACAAGCGTGGGGGAACAAGAAGCTCAGGGCTACATGCCAGAGCAATGGAAATCATGTAATGGGTGGAGCACTCTCTCCTCTCCCTCAGGGCAGTTCACGTAAAGGGAGACCTGAACCAGAAGGTGAATTGGCTCAGCAGGTTCAAGGTGAACAATACTGAATTGTGCCTGTATCAGGAAGTCTTCGAGTTAATTGTCCAATCTGTCAGCCTGCCCTCAACTGACCTATTCACAAACTACATGAATGTGTCGAGACCAAAGTAATTCACCAGAAGAGTGGACCCCAGATCTATGGGGACAGATGCACTATCACACAGATGGCCACAGGGCCTCCTCTAAGCATTTCCATCCTTCCCGTTATTAGGGAAGGTGGTCCAGAAAATAAAATGAGAACAAGTGACAGTAATATTGGTAACCCTACATTGGCCAAGGAGACCTTGGTTTTCGGACTAGAACTGAAATTAGGACTGTCACTACAGCTTCCAAAGAGACAGGACTTCCTCTCACAAGGTCCTCTGCTTCATCCAGACCAAACTGGCTGCATCTAACAATCTTCCTATTTGAAAGGGAAGCGCTAGTACTGTTGGATCTGTCGTCCAAAGACATCAGAACACTTATTTCATCTAGAAAAATATCGACCTTGAGAGCATACTCTCTGTCTGGATCAAGTTTTGCAGAACCTGAAGCAAGCCCCAGAAATCCAAGAATTCTGGCTATCTTCAATTTCTCCAAGAAGGCTTTGACAAAGGTCTCTAATCTAGCACCATTGCATGTCCAGTGTCTGCCCTTAATAGCATGATGTTCGCAGGATCCATCATAGGACCCAACCACTAGTTCTAGTTCTAGGACCCAACCACTGGTTCTAGCTACTCTGGCATAGAACCACCAGGTAGCTAGATTCCTTAGGGCAGTCCGGTTACACAAGCTGGAGATTAGACCTCATTTTCCCGAATGGGACTTCTCACTTGAACTGAGAGCCCAGACAAACCATCCCTTTGAATCACTGATGTCAGTGTCAACATTTATTTATCCATCAAAATTTGTCTTCTGATAGCCATCATGAACGGGAAAGGGGCAGAGCAGGGGCAGGAAAAGGTGGGGAAGGAGTGGGGGTGGGGCTTGGGGCTGAGCAGCGGTCGAGCACACCCTGGCAAATCACAAAGTTGGCACCTCTGCCGGAGGTGAATTTTTCTTTTCACACTCCCCAAGAGGTGGTTCTACCTTCATTCTGTCCAATGCCACAGCATCCTACTGAGGAAAGGTGGCTCACCTTAGATGTCAGAAGGGCTTTGAAAATTTACCTCAAACATAGTCCACAAGGAGATGAGATGCCCTGAATATCCTTCCTTCCAAAATGCCAAGGACTTATAGCTTGTCGTTCCATCAGAAAATTTTCAGCCAGCTCTACTAAGGGCTAAAGAGATGCTGCACCTGAGGCCCCATGACACCCAGAAAGTAAACTTGCAGAATGACCCAGACTCGAGAGCTTGAGCTAGAGGGCGGGACATAGTGTCTTTTGGATTCCCTTCATCCAGGAGCTATAGCTTGGAGGTCTTTGTTGCCTCCCTGCTCACTCACTCTCAAGCTTCCTTCATCTCCTGTTCTGATTAATCTTGTCAAACATGCACGCCTGCTCCACTGTTTGATGGGACAAATAGATTCTCATCCTTCATTCTTTCTCCCTCTTGGATAAGAGCTTCTCAGAGGGCAAATGAGAATTGGATCCAGAATGGCCCACTTTCCCCTTCCTTTTCTAGCTTCCCAAATATCAAAAACCTCCATATTAAGAGAAATAGGGTTACCTGGTCTCTCATCTAGAAAAGGTCTCCCGCCCCTAATAAAGGAAAAGAAAAATTCTTGAGCCGAAACAACACTATTTTCTTCAAAGGCAGAGGGTTAATTCTGCTTATCCAGGCTGTACACGCTCTAACTGCCCACCTGAAGATGGGTTAATAACACTTCATAATGAACAGTATTAAAGACTGCTGATCAATCTGACAGTCCATGTGGCCAACTAATCTTTGTGCAGGATGAAATCTACTAAAATCACCAGTGCAACTAGGTGCTTCATCCATGTCCATACGTGAATTGGGCAGGCACTATGCTTCTACAGCTCCCAGCACAACAGGGCCTCTGAGCACTCCTATAATACAAATAACCAGTTCTTTTAATGTGCTAATCTAAGAAAATTGCTCTCCTGGTTCCTATGTTGCCCTAGCACTGCTTTTACCCGGATGGAGGGGGATGCTTCCTCCTTATGTCTGTTAGTCACTCGTGCAGAAATATAGATTAGCTGATACTTGCATCAAAACCCATGTTGTAAGACAGGAAAAACGATCTTTCTATCATTCTGTCCGAAGCAAAACTGTAGATCAGTTGAGTCTTAGCAGAAGATAAACTCCAACAAATGGCCAAACTGCATCAAGAGCATATTTACTGAAGTTGCAAGCTACTGTATAGTGTTCACTAACAATAAAAATGTCCATTTTCAATTCCTGCTGGATAGGTCTCCTGAACTTTATGGATTAAATGTTGAAATTTATAATACCAAGCAAAGGAGAAACTGAGACTGCTATCTTAGATGATGAATAGGTAAAAACGAGCTTTGGTAGACACCAGATTGGAAATCTGATTTTAAAAGTTGTAAATAATTTGTTATTTATGAACTGATAATGGAAATAAACCAAATAAATCCTAGCTACTCTCTTAGGTAAGATGTATCGTATTGTGTGTATGTGTGTGCACAGGGAAGAAGGGAGAGCAAGGAATTAGAATTTTCTTTGTGAAAAAGTGGCTACTATGAGACTGATAGTGATTTTTTTTTTAATATAGGTATATTGTTACTACAAAAATCAAGCAAGTTATTTACCATATTTTATACCTGTCGTCAGGCTCACAAATATAAATACTGCCACAATATGGGCCAAATATTCAATGGTGTACATGTAACGTAGGTACCTAACTACCTCAATAAATACGAAGCTGCTGATCTATGCATGCTGGGGTATTTGTGCACTTCAACTATATTTTCATGCTTCTGAAGATTTGGCCCTACACTTACAAGTTCTGTACCAAAAGTATCAGTGACTGCTTGTATCCATCCAGATTCTATGAATTTCAACAGCATGATTCTCCCACCACACTGATAGGCACACTGATGGATAAGAATACCTTGTGCTTCTATGGTTACAATGTTGTAGCAGCCCATTTGTTTGTACTTTTATTACATCGTAGTCCGGGGTAGTCAATAGGTGGACCGTGGGCCAAATCTGGACAGCCAGACGCTTTTGAATGGATCCCAAAATCTTTCTATTTACTTATTATTATCATTGTTATTTTTTTATTATTTTCTTTAGAGTCTGAACCTTGACTACACCTTGACCAAGAAATTTGGAACTTGACAAAAAATAATTGACTACCACTGCTGTAGTCTCTTGCCAGTGCGTCTGAGTGATCAGTTAAGAGGAAAACTATCACACTTATTTTAATATGCAAGATCTGTAAAAGATAACTTTGTCCATTTTGTGAAAATATACTTGATTCTAAAGCTGTGCTCAAAAATGGCATTTTAAAACTGAGTTGGGTGCTTGTAAAAGGTTCCAGATTGAACTCCTTTGTCCATATGAGCTTCCATCCAGTGTCCAACTATAGCCAGAGATGAAACTGAGATCTTGTTTATTCAGTCTTCGGCATCTCTGATGGGATTGCCATTTTGGGTTACAACTTTGACAGACTAGGACCTAGTCACTCGCTTGTATGGCCCCTGAAATACTTTGCCTATCCTACTGAGATCCTCTGAAGATAATTTGGGGAATAGTCTGTACATTTGGCATCTAATTAGTTTATATGAACTATTCACTTTTGCTCATAAGAATTTTTCTTTAGAGGAAACTCCTTTTTATATATCCTTAGAAATGATCTGGTTAATTGCAAATACATCCTTTTAAAAAACTGTAATATTTTAAATGGTAGATCAAATTCTTTCTTAGCTACTAGATATTTCATGGAAATTAGATACAGCAAATGTAGGAGTCTTCTCTACAGTACATTTTCTAATATCTTGTCCAGTTGAGTTTTAATGTAACACATAATGGGATTTTCATTACTTTTCTTGGGAAACTATTCCACATTCAAATTCACCTTAATGACAGATTTTTTTTTTCTGATAATCAACCTGAGTATTCATTTTCTTGATTTGACTCCATTTGTGAAGGATGTGGAAGTTGTAACATTTTATGAACAGTATATGTCCACCTGGTGGTTTGTTATACGAGTAAAGGGGGGTAATTCCAAAAGAAGCTACATGCACAGAAAGGAAGACAATAACCTGATAACAGCTGCCCTGCAAACACCTGACAATGAAGAAAAGCAACTGCTGTGAAGATCTCTACCCAACCCCTCTGGTGTGCCACATAAACTGGTTTAACTAGGCTCAAGAAACACAGGGCAGACAAAGGACTTTGGATGGACTCCCTAACTGCTGCTGGGATGCAGACTGAACTCAGCAGTCAGAAGTGAGGGTGCCTGGACCCTAAGCTTAGGTAAGATTGAGATGCAGGTAATTCTTGTGTTAAAACACCCTTGCTCTTGTTATGCTTTGTTTCTACTTTTGAGAGGAAACAATCCTTTGTTTCTGAAAAGGCCATTCTGGGTCCCGATATTCACTTCTGATCAGAGTTGCTGAAGGGTTTGCCGGGCCGAACCCAGCTGGGCAATCATGATTGGTACACAGAGGGAGGGCTGTTGCCTGAGACTCAGTCTAAGCGAGAGAATCATGGGATTCCCCCCTAGAGGCAGGTGGTGAAGGCATGAGGCCTAGCACCTGAAGGAGTGCACTCAGAGAGCCCAGAGAAGGGTCAAAGGTGCAGCTAGTGCTGTGTACCACAATAAATTCCTTTAAGCACTTAGTCCCCAGCATGAAGGCTTCAGCTGACCTTCCATGGAATTTTTTTTATTATTATGTGGAAAATTAAATACAAAACACAGTTAATTAACATTCTGACCCCAACCAACCAAAGCCAGGGAGTTCAAAGCTAGGAGTAATGTTCCATGCTGAGGTTCACAATACATGCCTTCTATATTAGCGTCAGCAATGCAATAAGTCCGTGCGGGATAATACATGTGAAGGGTGTCCCTTGACTGTGATCAGAGAATGACTATGTTCTCTGTGGTAGTTTAATGACCTTGCACAAGTCATGGTGCATCTTATCTCGCGTATTCATAGATTTTAGGGCTGGAAGAGACAGTTGTGATCTGAATGTGTACATACTACAGGCCATACCATCTCACCCTGTAATTCCTGCTTAATGCCCCTAATTTCTGATTGAACTATAGCATACAGATTGTTTAAATAGGCAGGTCAGTTTTTAATGCCGGCCTAGAAGCAATAACACTGCTGAGTTGCTAGAAGTAGAGCTGTCCTGACTGTGAACGTCTTCATCAGATGTAGATGTGACCAGCTCTGAACCCAAGACTGTTTGTATTTTGTCATTTGAATGTTCCATCGGCTCAGTGGAATGGGGCAAATCACTTAACTTAACCTCAGAACGAGGTACTTCCATTTGTGAAATATATCTTAAACTACCTTCTCTCTCGGTGATTTCGCTTAAGGATGGGACAGTGTCTTTACTCAGAATTTCAATGTAATGCTGTGGCTGGTACAACAATATAGACAACTGTGGCTCACTCTTTTCTGACATCCAGAGGTTCTGATAGAGGCTGGAACCAAGTGCAGTCTGGGAAGAATAGGCTAAGTTTTCAAATGAAGTGCAAGCTTCTGGAGCTGACTGTGTGCACATCAAATCTCCCTCTTCATTTTGAACAAAATACACCCAGGAAGGATTGATAACTTTGCTTTCACTTTCTAAGATAGTCCCATGGCTCCACAGCTGTAGTGTATTGGCTTCTGATGTATTCTCCAATACTATAGTATCAGGAATGCAGTCATTTAGCTTCATTACTGCTTCAGAATTAAGCTGCAGAGCAATGAGAAGACAATTACATTAGAACAATGAAAAATACACTGACTAGGTAGAAAGGGAATGATTATTTTAAGCATTTTTAGAAATGTAGAGTAAATTCTGTAGAGTTAGAATTTTTATAAGATGTATAGGATTGGAAGGGGAAGGAGCATACACATGGTTCTAGTTCACTAGAAGTTTGATCTTCAGCTGGATCTAATTAGAAGACAATTTTGGAGAGCTCTTTATCTAATCTCAACAAAGGAAATTTGCTGAGCAATGAGAGACCACAACACTTTAATTTAAGAACTTGCATATCTCTTCAGTTTTCATCATGTAACATTGGAAACCATAATTAAGACTGCAACTGACTGTGTTAAGCCTGTTTGGGGGGCTTGCCCTTCTAAAAATCCACAAGGAACATAAACATTGGCAGGTTAAGTTCTCCCAGAAGTCTGAGTTCTTGTTGTAGCAAACATCAGGAGAGGAAGCAGCAATCAGGCATAGTTTACAGGACTCACCTAGTCAAGATCTAGTGCATGTCTCAAAGAGGAATAGTCAAATTAAGCTCTATTTTTGAAAGCTATGATATCTAAGGGTATTAGAAGGACTTTGCTCTGACAGGTCTGAGAGCGTGGAAAGAGCTTTTATAACTTTTAAAGTAACTGTCTAGATCTTATCCTTGCAAAGACAGACTTCAAAGCGTAAACTAATTACTACAGAGTCATGTCGATGGAAAATGGAGACTTTTTTTCAACCAAAAGTAACGTTAATCAGACAAGCCATTTGTAAAATGAGCATCATTATTAAAAATAATAATTATCAGTACAGAAAAAAAATTATAATACTTTTTGCTGGATTTTAGTTTGAGACTGGAAAAATTAAAGTTATTGGATTTGTCTAATCTAATCACCTTTAATCCATTAAATGAGAGGACTTTGCTCTTGTTAGGATTGGGAATTTCAGAACAACAGCAATCCTTCACCCTAGAAAACCACAGAGAAACAAGTAAGAAACTTTGTTTTGTTCATTTGTCAACATTCATTCTCCCTTAACTTGTACAGCAGGGCTAAGATTCTTACAAAAATAAGTGGAGATGCCATGTATTGTATACCACAGCAAGCCAAGTATTCATGGCATCCACTTACTAAGATGCTCAAAGAGAGAAATGAAGGAGGTATTATGAAGGGGGTTTAAATGGACAAAGTACAAATCCGTTTTGGATTAAAACAGACCATTTCTCTATTTATAGAAGGAAAATATATTGCAATGAACTTACCACTTGATATTCCAGAAACACACGCCACTTAGTACAAAATGAATGATCACTAGCAGAACGAGAAGGTAAATCTTTGCTATGAAAGAAAAATAGTATTTCAAAAACCAGTTTTCTAACTTTCCCTTGTTTGAATCAATACACATAGAGCTTCTAGGATAAAAGATCATCCTTAAATCAAGCATGGATGTCTTTCTAAAAGATCTGCTCTAGCTCAACTAGCAGTCACTAGAGTTGATAGAGGAATCACTTGCTGAAATTCTGTGCCCGGCGTTATGCAGAAGGTCAGACTAGATTATCCTAATGGTCCCTTCTGGCCTTCAAATCTATAAGTGAACATGTAGTTTTTGGCATTTACTTTTTATTGCCAAAAGTTCAGCTTTACCAGTCCTTTAAAAAAAAAATTGCTTTTTACTTACAGGCACCATGATTTTACCTGAGTTGATTTGCTAACTATAAATGAAAATATCAAAGATTTCAAGGAGTAGGTATGCAAATACCCTCCCTTTGGCTATGTCTTCACAGCAAAAAACGGTGTGTGTTTTTTATGCTGAGATTGCTATCCTGCAGTAAAACCCCAATAGAGACAAAGCATGTGTAGTTCTGACCTTGATGTAACTGTTCAAGGTCAAGCCTATGTCCCTCTGGGATTTACCTCAAGCAGCAACATTGAAGCAAAAACTGCCTATGCCTTGTCTCCACTAGGGTGCTACACTGAAACGGTTACACCAATGTAAAAAATACTTTTTTTTTTTTTGCGGTGAAGACGCTTACTTAGCAAAGCACTTAAACATCTCCAATCCATCTATCCCTGTAAAAAGAAAGAAGTGACGTAAATAGGATGTAAGGGCACACTTAAGTGCTTTGCTTATTGGGGGCCAAAGGCCCCAATACTACAGTGTTCCAAGTGCCAAATCAAGGGAGTTGAGGGAGCTCAGCACCAAACCGAATTGAACCTCCAGAGTTTGTTTCCACAATAGTTACCAACGGAGTCATGCAGTGGTGTAACAAACCAGTAAATTGAGTTTTGATATTAAATTAACCAAAGGGGGCAGAAGGGATGGCTTCTCTTGGGACATTTTTTAGTGTTAGTTTATGGGTTTTTATTTTACTTCTCACTGGTTTGGGTTAGGAGCCCTTGCTTTCACATACAATTCACTAGCTGTCTGGGAGGGTCTAGGCACTGAGGTGTAGTGGTAGTGCGTGCTGCTCAGTGTAAAACATACGGTTTTCATGCAATAATCAACACTCCCACTTCTTCTGAGGACAAAGTTGGGGAGTTTCAGCTTGGGAGCACAAGTCCCAAGAGTCAGATTCTGGTGTGACATCTTCAAGCAAACAGAATTACAGGTAAGTAATTACTCTTTTTTTTTTTCTCTCTGTCTAATATGGCCACTGTTAGTGAGCATGGTTCTCATGCAGCGACCCTTCGTTGGTCACATCTAGCATGGGACGCAAGAGTTGGTGGATTTGTAAGCCAGTTTTTCATACAAATCAGTGTTAGGAAGTCCAGCGCTCTTATTTGCACATAAATTAACTACTTGGTCATGAAAGCAACAGCCAGTATGTGAAATGGTTTATAGTCTTCTATAGGTTATAAAATTAGCTGGAACTAAATAAAATTCCTCTCTCGTACTCTCGTATGGTCTGGTATTTGGAGAAGAGGACCAGGAGTCAGTATTCCTGGGTTCTGGTTTCAACTCTGTCACTGGTTTCATTCTGTAAATGAACCTCAGTGTTATCTGCAAAGTGGGTATACATTTGCTTAGCTACCTTGCAGGGTGTTTGAGGCTTAAATAACATGGTAAAATGCTTTAAATATGTTGTAATGTTTCTAGGTAAAAGGAGCTATACAAGCACTAAAACATTTAATTTGGCAATTAGTATTATTTGAATGCATCCATTCATAAATACATCTTCTAACTGGGATCTTTCTCAGATCCATTCATCTCTACCTAATCTAATAAACTTTTTTTTTCTTTTTAGAAAAGAAGCCAGCAGTTATAGGTGCTAATTTCCCTTCCTCCTCCCCTTCCCCCCCCCAGCCCCTCAAATACATATTTTCATTTTCAAAACTCACAGTCATGTGGTGTATCTACATATATATAGGCTTCGATGGGAGTCTCTCCTCCACCGGTGTAAGCTGTAACTGCCAGTGCATATGTTGTTCCTGGCACCAGGTGTTTCACCATGTATCTCTTCTCTTCTGGGTTTTCTATAGTGTATTTACATAGGACTGTACCATCTATAATCAAAGGAGATGTTACAAACCATTACTCTCAATTGTTTTTTAATGTGCGTTGCCTTTCAGGAAGGGGATGTGCTCTAACTCAGTGGTTCTCGCGTCCCCCTTCTTTGTGTCGATAGTCCTTTACACCCCCACAGCTCCTGCCACACAAGTACATATACTGTTGCCCAGCTCTGAAGGCAGAGCAGAGAGTGGCAGCTGCTGGCCAGGCGCACAACTCTGAAGGCAGCGCTGCTGCCAGCAGGAGCGGAGAAGTAAGGGTGGCACATTGCTGCCCTTACTTCTCCACTGCTACTGGCAGTGGCAATGCCTTCAGAGCTGTGCGCCTGGCCAGCAGCCGCTGCTTTCTGGCCTCCCAGCTCTCAAGGCAGAGCGGCTTCTCATGCCCCCGCAGAATACATTCCTTTGAGAATCTCTGCTCTAACTCATTACTGCTGGGTTGCGTGGCGCCTCTTCTGATTGGACTGGAGATAGCAGCAACAGTGTGTCTGAGAGAGCCAATCCAGTAGGGGACCAGCCACCAACTTCCTGTCAGAAGTCTCTGCTTGTGCCAAGCTACAAGCTCGGTTTCCACTTCCACAATTCACTTACCTTTTGTTAGTAGCTTTTCAGCAGGTTTTGTTTTCTTGTTCTGCCTCTGTCCCTTTCTTCTCTCTGCACCCTCCATCCCCCACCCTGCAGCACCTTACTGATAACTGAGAGGCAGAAATGCCTGCAGTATAAGGGACACGGAGAAACTAGGGCTTGCAATCTGTTCCCACTTCAAGTGTTTTTTAGCCACATCCCTCATCCTCTCCAGCCTCAGTATATCAGATGGTGGGGGGTGGTAGGGCTTTGCTCTTACACCCTTCCTGGGTGGGAATATTTGCAGGTATGTACAGTTACAGTAGTGCCGACTGTTCCACAGTTAATCTTGTTCTGACAGGATGCTGGTAGGCAGGCCCCTGACAGCCCAGGCTCACGCAGACATGCAGCTTTACCTGACACCAGTCCTATCAGAAGAGGGGAATGGACCCTCTGGTGTGAATCAGGACACCGTCCATGTTGGAGAAGAGAAATCAACAGGTAAGAATAAACAATTTTTTTTGCATTCAGTGGGAGGGTCTGAGAATTTGGATGCACTGAAATGTTGTCATCTTGAGTAGAGTTCAATGCGGGACAGGAAAATCAGAGATGATATGCCAAGTAGCTCTGGGCCACAAATGCTTAACACAGTCCCCAGGTCAGCTTCACCACTAGACGAACAGGGGAATCGGGGGAATCGGCCTAAAGCCGGCCCTGAGAGCAGAGCTATGCACATATTCACTTAATGGAATAAGGCAAATGGACCAGATGGGGAATTTCCACAGAGCCCCAACCCTAAAGCTATGAAAACATCAGCACACAAATCGGACCTAACTACCTTTAAAAATCCCCACTCTCATAATAAAACTGATAGCAGCTTCTTCGTCTGTTTTCCAAAAAGAGAATGAGTGGGAATTTTGAAAACTCTGCCAGAACTCAGTTCATAAGAGATGGAAATTCAGTGCAATGCAGGGAGCTGATACTGCAGCCATTCCACCTGTGAAGTGCACTCTGAAGTCAATGGAAGCTCCCTGCATAATGGCCTACAATATGGGGCCCTAAATAATCCTCTGTGTATTAGTAGAGTCCTGCTTCTGTCAATTAAAAGCACTCTACACTCAGTCCTTGGAGAGAAGGCAACAGTTACCTCACTTTAGAGGTCAAAATCATTCCATTTATTCCCCAGTGTGTTGATTTATCTGCCTAACATGTAAGTGTGAAGAACTTTTCAGGAGGTTCCAGTTTATTGATCTCCTGAGCAAAAAATGTGCAGCCTTTCACACATTTCAGTATGTGATGTATTGGATTGATGGATGTACAGCTTTCTGGGTTCAAAGAATCAATTACCTGAAAGAGCATGTTTAGTGGATCCCTTCAAACTGCATTCTTCTTCCATGGTTTTCACATAAACATGATAACCTCTTATGAATCCAGGCTGTGACTCATTTATGGGATAAGAATCCCAAGTTATGGTTACAGTATGGGAAGTCATCTCAGTTATTTCCTCTAGAAGGTTGATGCTAGGAGCTGGAAGGAAGGAAATTGACAAACATGTTGTTTAATTGCTAGAAAATTTATCTCTTCACTTGGCATTGCTCCTGAATTCCCATCTGTTGTCTCTTGTTAAATTTGCATTGTTTATAAACTGAACATCATGATTTTCAAATAAAAACTGAACTAAGCCTGTTCTTCCTGAAAGCCTCCTGGTACCGCAAAACATCTGTGGCCCATCTACATCATGCATAGAAACAACTGTTTAATCATAGTTATTGCTAATGTTGTTATAGCTCAGTTTCCCTGACTGGTGTGGACTCTCGTTTTCCTGAGATCTGTACTAACCAAACTGCCTCATAGCAGTCACCAGAGGCTATTTTATAGGGTTTTATTACATGTATGCAATGGGAATGGGGGAAGCAAGCAACATTGTGTATGTCAAACATTGCTTGTAGTTAAGTGCAAGGAGGCAGAGAAAAGACAGTACAGCTACAGAACTCCCCTCTATTTTCATGAGCCCCATTTAGCAAATATGTACACATGTAAAATGTTTTCAGCTTACCCAGTTCTTTAGTGTACCCAACCTTCTTCCCCAGGAAAAAATCTTCATTAGCTAGAGATCCATAAACCCTGAAGCTGTATCTCACCCCAGGCATGAAAGCAGCTAGAAAATAATAAAACTGTTTTTAAAAAGATTAAGCTTCAGTAGTTTTAGGTAAGAAAACAGAACCACGTTTGATTTATAGAGAGACCCATAATTCATTAAAAATCCTGATCTTGCATCACTGTAGTTACCAAAAGGAGGACCTAGGAAACACAGCTCTTTAGTGCTGATAAGACAACTGGAGGTGTTGAAACCGAATCCCAGCTAAATTCTAGTAATGCTGACCGCCTGTTCGTGGCGTTTGATCAAGATAGTAAACAAAACAATACCACAGATGGTCCTGATGGACAAACACCTGTCAACGATGGGCTTTACTTGGTCCTGCCTCAGTGCAGGGGGTTGGACTTTGACCTCTCAAGGTCCTTGCCAATCCTACAGTCTATGATTCTGTGAAAGAAAACTGACACACTGGGCAGTTGTTAGACCAAGGATCAGCAACCTTTCAGAAGTGGTGTGCCGAGTCTTCATTTATTCACTCTAATTTAAGGTTTCACGTGCCGGTAATACATTTTAACGTTTTTAGAAGGTCTCTTTCTATAAGTCTATATTATACAACTAAACTATTGTATGTAAAGTAAACAAGGTTTTCAAAATGTTTAAGAAGCGTCATTTAAAATTAAATTAAAGTACTGATCTTACGCCACCAGCCTGCTCAGCTCGCTGCCAGCCTAGGGTTCTGTTCACCTAGGCCGACAGAGGGCTGATCAGGGCCTGCAGCTGGGACCCCAGACCTGGAGGGGGGGCGTGTTTCAGGGGTCAGAACAGAGGGCTGGGGGAGGGGGTTCAGGGCAGAAGGCTGGGGTGTGTGGGGGGGGGTTCAGAGATCAGGGCTGGGGGCTGTGGGGGGTGCAGGGCAGAGGGCTGGGGGTGTGTTGGGGTGTGAGGGGTGCAGGGCAGAGGGCTGGGGCTGTGGGGGTGCAGGACAGAAGGCTGAGTGTGTGGGGGGTGCAGGGCAGAGGGAGGGGGCTATGGGGGTGCAGGGCAGAAGGATGGGTGTGTGTTGGGGTGGGGGGGTTCAGAGCAGAGGGGTGGGGGTGTGTGGAGGTGCAGGGCAGAAGGCTGGGGTGCTCGGCTCCTGGCGGTGCTCCCAGCCCCCTGCCATGAGCAGCTCATGGCAGGGGGCTGGAAGGGATATGCCCTGTTCCACCCCCTTCCCCCAGGCTCCATCCCTACCTCTCTCTGCGTCCTCTACGGAGCTGTGTGCACGCTGCTGCTCTTCCCCCTCCCCCTCACTAGGGCCATCATCTGATTGGCGCAGGGACGGAGAGGAGGAGGGGCAGGAAAGCACCACACTGGGGGAAGAAGCAGGGGAGAGGGGAAGCTTGGCTGCCGCAGAACCAAGCTTCTGCCTCCTGCCCCCGCAGGGGAGAGCGGTGGGGCTGGGGGTCGGGACCGCGGCAGGGAGCTGCATGCCACTCAAAATCGGCTCGTGTGCCGTGTTTGGCACATGTGCCGTAGGTTGCTGACCCCTGTGTTAGACTTTAATAATTGACTTCCCAGGAACTGTTTCCTAAAATTCAGGTGCATGCCACCCAATGCCCTAACAAAGAGTTGCAGCATAAACATCTTAATGAAGAATTGTTCTGCTTTCACCTGAGTTGATGAGACAACTGGATGTGTTGAAATCGAATCTCTTCCACTGAAAGTCACAATGCTGGGACCTCGGAAAGTTGCACCAATCGACAATGTATCCATCAAATGCATTTGTGGCCTTCCACGAAATATAAATGCCATCAACTGTGCCATTAACTCTTTCTTCTTCAAGGTCAGTGTGATCAACCTTTTCTTCAGCACCTTGGAAAGAATGGACTAAAGCACTTCACAAAATAGTATATCTATCTATCTAGAATATATATCTTTTCTAGCAGGAAGACCTATACTTTAGGTCAAATTAAGATTGGTAGAATTACTATGCTAGTCTTGCCATTACTGTACCTGATGACTGGATGCCAGTAAAACTTCAGATTTTGTCTTTTCAATAATGTTTCATCATGATGAAATACTCACCCCTAATAGGGAAAGGACCCTGAAAGTTGATCCCTACCACTAGGAGGCTAATTACTCAAATACCTTCTAGTTGGGAGACTGTATTAAAATCTGTAATATCAGGAACTGAACTGCAGGCTCACAAAACTGGAGCCCGAAATAGTAGGTCATTAGACCCTGATCCTGACATGAGTTCTATGTAAGTAGGATCCTTGCATCCATATGCAAATGCAGGATTGAGGACCTTGTTGGTTAAACCCATATGTATTTTGCTCACTGGGATAACCCCATGAATGTACCATATTATATTTGTGAAAACCCCAGGTGGGTGGAAAATGGGGAATAGATAAAGATACAATATACTGCTATTATCTTACAGGCTTAGTGATCTCCATTGATAGACGGTAATAGTTTTCAAACACATCAGTGGCAAAACAGTCATTTTAATTCCAAGACTAGATTAATTATTCCATGATGATAAATAAAATATTACTGACTGTAAAATAACTATACAAGATAAGCACCCACAAAAGTTATTTTAATTGGATTAAAGATACACAAACCATTATCTGTCGCCCGGGAGATGATCATCACTGAAGGAAGTGAAGAAGTAATATTGTTCCTTGCTGCCACGCTGACTTTGTAGGAATGGTTATCGATGGAAATTGTAGTACTGTTTTGTAATGCAGAAATGGAGATGTGTTCAGGCTCAGAGGCATTCTCTAACTTTTCCCAGGATATCTCAAATGAAATACTTCCACCATTAGCTCTAAAGTCTGGAAATGGCTGGGAAAAAATGGAAAATATTTCAAGATCTATTTAATCTGCAGCTAAATTTACACTACTACAAATTGTATTTGGCATGATTCTTATGGTAGAAGCTTTTAAGGGTCAGAAGGATACTGTACTTGTGATACTCGGTTTTACAGGGGGGGGAAGAGAGAATTGGTTTTCACTTAAAGGATGACATTAAACAAATGACAATTATTTCCACTTAATCCATATTTTATATGTGCATATAGAAATATTTTTTTAAATTACACAGAGTTTTGAAATAAGGCAATCTGAAGGATTTGTGTATGTTGTTTCCTATTTGTGCTTATTGAATGGACAATTTAAAAAAGTAGGCTTTCCATTAACTTTTTAAAAAATCATTTTGGCATCCAAACATAACATAACTTCATTATCTTGGGGGGAAATGGAGGTTCCACTAAAAAAAAAAAAAAAGCAACATATGGTCCAAATCCACAGCTTCTTGAACAAAAATCCAGACTCTCTCAGGACCAGTGTAAGCAGTGTGGTGAGTATGGCTTCCATTGTCACAAAAGCAGCACATCATATGGAAAACTAAAATGAGAGTGAAATCTTGCACCCTGCCAGGAAAAATACCCCAGATACTGTTGACCCCAGTCATTTCTGTTCTTAACCATTTCTGTGCCCAGACTCACCTTCCAGAATAAGGTCACATTCCGTCCTCCCCAAACTGGGGTAACTTCTCTCCAGACATCAAGTTTCCCTGAGGGAGCTGCGATCAATCACATAAAACAAAGCTGCTGTATATTGGGAAGGGTGAACTGTCCAAACCTTTACTAATATTTGTTAAGGAGACCATCCCACCTGCAACACAGCGAGACCCCAAAACTCACCGACCCTGTGCCTCCACACCAAAAACTGAAACTCCCTTGAAACTACAGAAACGACTCCTTGATCATTCCGTGCCAAGCCCCACTTCCCCTCCCTCCCCAACACACACATGGATGTTCCCACCACTGAATGATGCCTCCACACTCAAAACGCACAGCTACTACTATGCCTGTTCAGTGGTACAGCGGCACCCACTTCATATCTCACCAGTTCTGATTCATCTGGTGCATTCTGGGCTCTATCAAGCTCCAGAAATTCAGATTTAAAGTGGTGGAGACCTAGCAGAGTAATAGATTTCAGACAAACAAACAGAACTTTTTAAAGATGTGCTATGCCAACAGTCTGGGGAGGCA